>NC_142760.1:41373635-42060059 GCF_054948205.1 Urtica dioica subsp. dioica
CCTAGAAAACTGAGAAGGGTCGAGCCAGATGAAGTTTTGCCCCGTCGAGGAGCTACAACATTGAGAAGATATATCTTCATCAAGTGCTCAGCTTGTGGAGAATATGGCCATAACATGAAGACCTGTTTTAGAAGAAAACAACATAATTTGGTTAGTGATCTTAACTCAATAATTATGCCAAGAGCTGAAATGAGAAGTAATCCTATTTTTTTTTTGTTCTGCAGAGAGAATCAAAGAAGAAAGCTAGAGATGGAAGCCAACGCTCTCAGCGACCACGTCGCCAATCTGGAAGTCAACCACCTAGCCAACATTCACACGCAGGTCCCAGCGTAGGTTCAAGTCAAGCTGCAACTCAAGGGCCAAGTCAAAGTGCGAGTCAAGCTGCAACTCAAATTGCAAGTCAATGTCAACCTCAACAACTTAGAGTGAGCGATTACAAACAAGGTTTCGTGAATTTCTAAGTTATTAGTTACACACCCAATATTTCTAATACATCTGGACTTGTTCTATTTACAGCGCAGTCCGAGATTCAAGACTGTTGATGATCCAGACAGGCTACAGACTCTTCGGCCAAGAAAATTATTCAGAAAGAATTAAAGCATGTTGCCAGGGCTTTTTGAATATGTTTATGTTGTTTATTATGTGACCAAACATTATTTCCTAGGTCATTTACTAAGCGTGTATTTGGTTTAACAACAGAATTGAATCATGTTGCCCACATTTTGGAATCTGTTTATGTTGTTTATTATGTGACCAAACAATAGTATTTTGAAGGTCAATAACAGAAATTGATTGACAACAGAATTTAAATACATTTTGGTACACTGCAAAATACATTTCATTACAACAGAATTTAATTACATGACTGCAAAATACATTCACATAAACCAAATGGATCCACTGTCATTCAGCCTGATGTCATTCACTGCATTACTTATAGGGATATCCTACTTATAAATTACTATAAAACAGAGAACAATTACAATCACAGATAGCAGAAACTTCAAAAAATTTCCTTCACGTTGAATCTGTTGACCAAGGTTCTTCAATTCATCGAGAATGGCATCACGACCATTCTGCTCATCGTCGTCATGAGTTCCATAATTGTAGCCGCATTCATTAATCTTTCTCAGCAAGCCTGGAATAATTTCAACTGACCTACTACACATTTCAGGGTCGATCCATTGTAAAAATCCACAACCTGTATCTTTGTTTTTCTGCAAAATGTCAAACTTGATTGAGTCCAACAAAATTTATTTTCAGTTCAATAAAACACCTCAACATCTAGCCCTCGAAAATACCAAACTACGACGAAAAACCAACAATTTTATTCCCACTGAAATAAAAAAACCTTAAAATCTAACCTTCGGGAATATTTAAAAACCTTCTACCAAAAACCCAACACATTCTCAGTTAAATAGAAAATCAAAGGAAATTGATACGTACCTTATATTGGGGACAACCAAAAAACTTTCTACCCGGATTTAACGATGTCCACGATGTCTTCTTAGAGCAAACCAAGCCACAACTGTATCTCGGTGTTCCACGATTCTTGGTATGGGCTTCGTCGTTCCCGCCTGAAACTCGACGATTCCAAGAACCACTCGAGCTGTAAGTTTCCATGGCGTTTTGGTGAACTGGATTCGCGATTTGTTTGGTGACCGTTTGTAACAAAATGTAAGTTAGGTTTTTGAATCGAACTGGATTCCACGACGAGGCCAAACTGATTTGGGGATGAATCGAACCCTAAATCACAATTTTGGGTTTTGGGTTTTTGAATGGTCTAACAATTGACGATATCAAAGGGCAATTCAATAATTTTGCTCTGAAATGGGCACACGTGCGACACACGTGGTCTAAATGGTAACAGAATCGACCACAACTTGACGGAAGGAGATGACGTGAAAGGGTTTCAAAATTATATGGTGACCGGTTGTAACAAAATGTAAGTTAGGTTAAGGTTTGTGGTTCGTCAACAAGTTTAGGGGGCAAAAGTGAAATTTATCCTTTAAATTTATGAATTTACAAAATACTCAAAGTTTGTCTTAGTTTTGTGTAATAGTCAAAATATTTAGTAATCTGGTTTTAAATTTTTTTTTGCCCCAAGATGAATCTTTTTTAAAGTGATAAATTTATTATAATAATCATAAAAAATTTCAATATTGACTGTCAAAAAATATTTGAAAACGTAAGTTTGGTTACTTTGAAGAAAAACATTATGTTTAATATAAATAGAACGTATATGTAATATATAATATATATATATATATGTATGTGTGTGTCTATATGAACTAAATCTAAAAATATATATTAAATATTTATCGGGTGATGTAGCTAAATAGTTAATTTAAAGTTATGAATTTATAAAATACCCAAAGTTTGTCTTAATTTAGTGAAATAGACAAAATATATAGTAATCTGGTTTTAAATTTTTTTTGTCCCAAGAGAAATCTTTTTTAAAGTGATAAATTTATTATAATAATCATAAAAAATTTCAATATTGACTGTCAAAAATATTTGAAAACGTAAATTTGGCTATTTTGCTGAAAAACATTACGTTTAATATAAATAGAACGTATATGTAATATAATATATATATATATATATATATATATATATATATGCGTGTGTGTCTATATGAACTAAATCTATAAATATATGTAGAATATTTATCGGATGATGTAGCTTAATAGTCAATTTAAAGTTATGAATTTACAAAATACCCAAAGTTTGTCTTAATTTAGTGAAATAGTCAAAATATATAGTAATATGATTTTAATTTTTTTTTCCCCAAGAGGAATTTTGTTGAAAGTGATAAATTTATTATAATAATCATAAAAAATTTCAATATTAGCTGTCAAAAAATATTTGAAAACGTAAATTTGACTACTTTACTGAAAAATTGAAGATTTGGCTATTCACAAAAAAAAAAAAAAAAAAAAAAACCTATAATATTTAGAAGATAAGGTCAATTTACATTACTCTTGTCCCTGAACTATTGAGTTGTTGGCACTTTTATCCCTAAACGTTTTTTTTAGAAGCAAAAAGGGCGTCAACCATTTAGTTTTTGGTGAAATCAGTCCCTCCCGTCAAGTGAGTCAAGTTAATTGACAGAATTGTCACGTGCAAGGCACATGAGGGGGCTTGATTGCAAAAAAAGAATCCCAAGCCTAAATAATTTTTTGTATGAACTAGCCATTTCAAACTTAGTGTTTAGCAAAATAATCAAAGTTTTACAAGTTGATACATTTTAACCACTTATAATATGTAAAATCATTAGTATACCGTTAATTATTTTCAAAATAATTAATCTAAGTTCTCAAAATTTTAATCCACTACACTTTCTGTATTAATCCACTATTCGATAAACAGAAGAAAAAAAAGAGAAGAAGAATATGTCAAAAAAATTTATCTTTTTCTCAAAATATTATTTATATACTATTGGTAACAAAATTTCAGACCAATAACAAAAAACTTAGGATTGCATAACTAGTACATTGCACAACAGACAACAAATTACTCACAACGGAAATTTTAAGTCCGTTGGCAAACTTCATTGTGCAATCCACACTTAACACTTTTGATCGTGTAGTAATGAGTATTTGTTGCATGAAGCTCGTTTTAAAATTAAAAATCTCCTAATATTTACGGTATAAGGTTTTGCTTAACCCACAATTCCAGTGTTCTTATTAATACAGGCTACAAAACGAGCAGAAATACAATTAGCAAAAATTTAAAATTTAACAAATTAGCAAGCAACATGTTTAAACAAAATAAATGGCTAAACATACATAAGAAGAAGAGCCTTCATAAAAAAACAACAAATAAACGAAGGAAATTTCTATAGCCAGTGTCCATATTGTTCATATTTTACAAGTTACTTCTATTATTCACCTAGACGAGAAAGAGAAAACAAATGTTATGTTCAAAATAAGAAAGGAATCAGTCACACTGCGTGAAACGACATGATGTAGTTTAATTTTTCTTAGAAAATGGAAATAGAACAACAATTACTCCGAAACAATCATAATTTTAAGAAGTGTATGGACTATAAAACATAAATAGCTAAAATATATTGAATTAATAACATAAATAAGTAGCTATATGTAAAATTAAAATATGTAATTTTTAAACAGGGTAAACATGCATTCTTTTCTAAAAAAAAAACATATCTTGCAATCTTAACTCAACAATAAAACTCATGTGCAATACAAACGTTATCTATTTGCAATATATGGTAGGAAATATAAACGCACTGAGTTATAGAAGGCTCACAAACCCATTTCTTCTTTGCAGGAATAACACAATGAAAAAACATAAGAGACTAACATATGTAACACGATCTAAACATGTATTTACAAATCAAAACTTGTTAATATCTCGTGTTTTAATCAAATTTATGGAGCTTAATTTGTTTATCCAGAAGCCATCCTTATAATTGATCAAAGCGACTTAAATACTATAATGTAGGATTATCTATCATAGTTGGAAAAGATCATTAACTAGGTTGTTATTAAGTTATGGTTCTTTGTATCTGAAAAGCATTAAGATGAGCTACACACATATATATATATATATATATAATTGAAAAAAAACCTATATATGGATTAAGAAAAATGGTATGAAGTAGCCAATTCAAACTATGACTTTTGCAAAATAGCCATAGTTTCATTAGGTATAGCAAAATAGCCAATTAAGAGTACTACGACTTTTAATCCTGCCTCGATTAATTTTAATCCAACATTCGTAAAGCTTACATTCTGTCTTTATAGTTCGTTGAGATTAAATTTAATCCAGTCTAGATTAATCTTACTTAGACTAGTTTGCTTATAATTAGCAAACTATGACTATTTTGCAAAAGCTTAAGTTCTATTTGGCTATATAGCCGCTTGACCCTATGGATTTAATAGAATAAGTGTCGTCATCGTACTAGATATTAATTGCGTCGTACGAAATTCCGAATAAGTTGGTTGTTTTGTTTCGCTCTATTATTCCCATGTGACAAATAGAAATGTTTAATTAAATCAAAGAATCTTTTAAGGACGATGATGAGTGGTCAACATGTGATTAAATTACATTCAATCCAGACCAACTAATTCGTCACTACGTGACCTCATGAATATAAACATAAAATTGCATTTCAATAATGTACTCTTATTAAAATATCTTATTCGGAAAAAAAAAATGGTACACGCCCATGAGAAAATCAACTTTTTATATATATTTTTTTAATAATTTAATACAGATCTAACATGACTTTGACTCTTCTAAATAAAATAAAGTTGTTGAAGTTGAACCCATATTAATAACTAAATATACAAATAAACTTATTTAAACGAAATTCCCTTTAAACCAACAGTTGACTTCTTTTTATTCTTTCACGATGAACGAGGCCAAATAATAAACTGAATGGGTTGTGAAACACTTGTGACTATCTATTACCCTCTCTGATCATTTTGTATTGATGTAACTTAGGCAACACGCAACTAGCATGTATAGAATGTAGCGAATCAAAACCAGCTCAGCTGGTAGTTAGTTAGTTAGCCAAGTGGATGCCACGTAGGACAGCAGTTACGTCTAGCAGTTAGCCAAGTGGATGCCACGTAGGACAGCAGTTACGTCTAGTTAGTTAGCTCAGCTGGTAGTTATAAATTATCAGTCATCTTGTATACGTGTATAAATCCTCACAATCAAGCAATAACAAATCAGTTAAAACCAGTTGCTTGAAATATCATCCTTTCCGATCTAGTTTCTCTCTCTCTCTCTCTCTCTCTCTCTCTCTCTCTCTCTCTCTCTCTCTCTCTCTCTCTATTCTGTTACATTTTCATTTTTCCTCTTGTTTTTCATTTTTTTTTCACCTGTTTTTTCTGGTTCTGTGATCGTCATTCACCTCTCTCCATCTCTTTCTCTCTTTAAAACCTCTTTCGCTTCATCAAGCATATGAAATCTCCAAGAAGAAAAGTTGAAACCAACCGCCGACGAGGTAAATAAAATAACACTTTTTTTTCTTGAAGGGATTGATAATAAATTCCAATACCGTACACCAAATAGAGCAATATATAATCTGTTTTATTTCCTCTTAGTTTGAAACTGAGAGCAAATGAAGTAAACAAATATAATCAAGAAAAATTAGTCGATCTAAGCCACATCAAACGTTGCAATTGTAATCTAGCCAACGTTTCGTTTAATTTTCGAATCTAGCCAAATTTGATGACGTGTCATATTTATGTAAGATGATATTTACTATATTAGCTTTGGTTTGGTTTAAAAAATACTAGCCCACGTTTTGAAACTTGGTTTTGTAGCCGAATTTGTTATATTCAGTTTATATTTCGAATTTTAAAAAAAATTCTATACTTGGCAAAGTTGGTTATTGAGCTTTTTTTTTCTTTAATGAACATTATAGCCGTGTAAGCAAATACAGTGTAAATGTTCGTAAATTTTTGTTAATCTCCGTTGCTTTGTTAATTTATGTTAATTATGGTAAATTTACATATGGGCAGGTAGAGCCGATTTCTTTCCTTTCCTTTAATATGCATTTAATACAATATTTTTGTTTTCCAAATTTATTTTCTAATTTTGAACGGGATTTTATCATAATTACGCGTATTCATTATCTTGTTTGACTTATTCAATCAAATAAATATTTCCTTTCCCTTTTAATTACATCACCGAATCTCATATTATGAATTCAAAAAGTTGAAATTTAATTGCTGAAATTATAGCCGTGTAAGCAAATACAGTGTAAATGTTTGTAAATTTTTGTTAATCTCCGCTGATTTGTTAATTTCCGTTAATTATGGTAAATATTTTGTGCATTTATTGCATTAAATTTTCTCTTTTAATTACATCACCGAATCTCCTATTAAATTAGCTAAATATCCAATTAAATTGCGAAAAAAATCTGAAATTAATTGGCTGTATACAATTCAAACCGATCAAACGTGGGCTAGTGTTTTGATCAAATAAGTATAAGAAAAAGGGTAAATTAGGTATTTTATATTCGTAAATTTCAGTAAATGGCTAGATTGCAAAATTTACCAAACGTTGGCTAGATTCCAAAAACCATGTTTCAAAATGGCTACGTTGCTAGTTTACCCTATAATCAACGTCCATGGACAGCAAAAACGTTATCTACAGGAAAAGGTCTTCAATCACTGAAAGAACAACCATATATATTTATTAATTTTTATTGCTGAATATTCTATCAGTCACTTAGCGTCTCATATATATATGGAAATTGTTTTTTTTAACTTATATATATGTATATATATATATATATATATATATATATATATATATATATATATATATTAGTTAGAAAACGTGCTTCACCCGTGATGAATAAGAAAAATTTGATGTGAAAATTTTGGCGGAGAAAACAAAAAATTAAAATTTTGAGAGATTAGAAGCGACTGGAAAAAATTTAGAAGCGATTTGTCGGTCGCTTCTAATTTAAAAAATATGACTTTGTCAAGGCAAAATATTTGTATTTCTGTAGTTTTGAAGCGAATTGACAAATGTCGCTTATAAAAGTCATTTTTGTAGTAGTGGCTACTCCGCAAATGAGGTGTCTTGTCAGCTCGCCTCGCCGTTCATTGAAACATTTCTTCCTAGTACATCCTATCATAGTACTCACAAACTTCTCACCCCGACAAGTCCTACAGAAGCCAGTCGTCTAGGGAAGGCTCATGAAGTGGTCAATAAAGTTAACTCAATCCTCGGCCAGCCATTAAAGGACAGGCCGTGGCGGATTTCATTGCCGAGTTCACTTACAGACCAGTCGAGTACCCCACTTGGGAAATGCACATGGACAAAGCAGCAAATGAAAGAGGCGTCGGGGTAGGAATCGATCTCACCGGACCAGTCGGGTACAAGGTTAAATTTTCTTTAGAATTTAGTTTCAATGCATCTAATAACGATGACGAGTACGAAGCCATGATTCATGGACTCGAAATAGCGAAAGATTTAGAAATCAAAAAGCTAAAAGTCTACTCGGACTCTCAGCTAATAATTAACCAAATAAAAAACGAATGTCAGGCAAAAGGCAAAAAGATGTCGCTATATGCCGAGAAGGCACGCAGCCTCGTCCAGGAATTTGAAGGTTGTGAGATCGCCCAAATCCTGCGAGGTATGAATGAGGAAACCGACGCCTTGGCAAAATTAACCACACAAAGATCCACCTCTGATGTTATCCCCATCATCCAGATCCAACACTCAAGCATCACAGAGGTTTCACCATCTTCCTAGTAACCAAAGTGAGTCTTGGAAGGTTTCGATCAAGGAATATTTGAAGTATGGGTCCCTACCAAAAGGCAAATCCGAGGCGCGGAGTCTAAAATTCCGAGCAGCACGAAACTTTTTGGTAGGAGAAATACTCTACAACATAGAATTTACTAGTCCTTTGTTGAGATGCCTACGATAATGAGGCAGAATATGCACTCCGAGAAGTCTACGAGGGAATCTGTGGAAGTCACATTGGAGCCGAGGCATTGGCACAAAAGATAATCCGAAAAGGGTTGTATTGGCCCACTCTGAATAACGATGCTCGGAGCATGGTACAGAAATGCCAGAAGTGCCAAAAGTTCTCCAACATTCCACAGCTCCCCTCTTCCCTCTCATTTCTGTCACATGCCCGGTACAATTCGCATAATCGGGAATAGATCTCATCGGAGTACTTCCAACATGAAAGGCAGGTTGCAGGTACGCAATTGTAACTATTGATTATTTCTCAAAATGGGTCGAATTCGAACCTTTGAATAAAATCACTACCTACAACATAGAAAAAAATTTCTAGAAAAATATCATAACAAGATTTGGAATCCTAGTCAAAATTGTATCCAACCATGGAACCAAATTTGATAGTGACTCTTTCCGAAATTTTTGCGAAAAATATGGTAATAACAAAGTATTCTCTACCCCAATCTGACCACAAAGCAACGGACTAGTAGAAACCATCAACAAGATAGACAAAGGTAGACGTCCATAAAGGAGCATGGGTAGAAATGATGCTAAAGGTGATATGATCATACCGAACAACCAACCACTCTGCAGCTAGGGGAAACGTCTTTCTCTCTCATATACGATTCCGACGCTCTAATCCCAACATGCATTATGATCTTGAGTATACGAATAGAAAATTTCTCAATAGAGGTAATTACCCAAAACCTTTACTCAAATCTCGACTTGTTAGAAGAAAAGCGAGAAAAAGCTCGATTAAAAAATTTAGCTAACCAACAAAGAATTGCTCGATACTTTAACAGGAAGGACCACACATCATCAAAAGAGACTTCAGGAACGGGGCATACCGATTACAACACTTGAGCGGAGACGTGAAAAAAAAATCTATTGAACACCGAGCACCTTCGTCGTTTCTACGCTTAGGTTAATCTACAGACCTCTGTTGGTGTAGCCCAAGTCGTCGAGTACACCCAAGGAAACTAGGTTTCTTGACAACTTAGGCACAAGCCTCACATCTCTGAGAATCCTTATAGCTCTATCATGCATCTTGAAACTCACAGCACCCATGCCAGTCATTTGACATGTTTCATTGTTTCCCATCACCACTTTGCCACCTTCAAGGCTTTTGAACTCACTCAGCCAATCCTGGTTGTTGGTCATGTGGAAGATACACCCAGAGTCTAGAATCCATCAAGGTTCTCGATCACCATTAGTGACTGAGAGCACTTCTCCATCACTCCTATATCCTTCTCCAAGATTGGTTGAGTTAGTTGTTTCTTGAGTAGATGAGCTAGGCTTGGAAGGGTTTTGATTCTTCTTTATCCAGGAATAATATTCCTTCTTTATGTGGTCTACTTTTCTATAATGGTAGCACTTCTAGTTGGCATTGGGATTTGGTGTAGCAGACTTTAATCGAGCCTTTTCTTCTCTTTATCTTTGTTAGTAGACCTGGTTTGACTTCTTCCTCTGACAAGGTGATTCTCACCTTCACTTTGTTTGTCTGACTTTATCTCCAAGGCCCTTGACTCGAGTGCAGAGATCACTTCTTTAAGAGTGACTGATGATCTTCCCTACTTGATTGCAAGCTTGACTTCTCTGTTGGCGTCTAGTAGAGAATTCAAGATGATGATGGCTTGGTTCTCATCACTTTACTCCTTTTTCTCACCATAATTGACCAGCTCGATGTTCATCTTCAAGAACTCATAAAGATTCTGCTCAAGAGACTTGTCGGTGTCCATATTGAACCCAAAAAGCCTTTCCTTCAGGTAGATCTTGTTCGAGAGATACTTAGACTGGAACAACTCATCCAGTTTTTTCAAGATCTTGAGTGGCGTCTCTTCCTTGTCGACCAGGCTGATAACTGAGTCAGAGAGGTGGAAGATAATGGTGCCTGTTGGCGTCTCAAGTATCTCGCTCTTCTGATCTTCAGGGAAATCAGAAGGCCACATCACCGGATCTGTGATGACTCGAAGCAATTTCTGTTGCGCGAGTAGCGCAGAGATCTTGCGCCTCCAGTTACGGAAATCAACGGTGTCGTCGAATTTTTCAATGTCAACTCTCATTGCTACGAATGAATTCCACTGCGCGAGATTCTCGGTTGATCTTTTCATGTAAGTCGATTCCGAGGAATTCGCGTGATCAATTCTTGAATAAGATGGCGATGTAAACACGCCTTCGTTCGCCTGATCTTGATTCGAGTCATGCGTTCTTCCAGTGCTGCGATTCAAGGGATCTTCGAGTCCACGAAGATCACCAAACATGATCGTCTGATACCACTGTTGTAAATGATCGAATACTACTCAGAGTATATTTGAACAAACTTGAATCTCAGCAACACACACGAAAGCATAAATCAAACAAGTACTGTAAAACGAAGAACACCGGATTTTATCGAGGTTCGACGTTAACGAGCCTACATCCCCGCGAACTCCTTCAAATCGAGGAAGTTTGATTTGCACTAATCTTCAAGCAACAAACAATCAAATCCGATTACAACTCTTCTTTGAGAGCAACAACAAAAACGTCACAAACACTCAAGAACTTTGGCTTTTCAGAGAATCACACTCAGTTCGCCTTTTTTTTCTTTCTTTGTGATTTTTGATCTGTTTTTTCACTCCCAATTTCATTCTCTACCTATTACTCAGAACAAGTACATATATATAGGTAAATACATAACATAACTGAATAACCGTCTTGATCTCCTAGCTCCAATTACAGTTGTCCACGATCTTCTAATCTTGACCACTCAGAAGACAACGTCAGCAAGTGACTCGAGCTTGATCTTCAACTTGAAGACGTATCTGGACACTGTAGACACCGTTGATCTTCATGACGTGTGCTGCAAGGCACCCACTGAAGCTGAATTTCCAACAATATGATATGCCTGATCCCACTTTCTTGGCCATAAGAAGTCGACCTCTTATTTTCTTCCTCCCTACCCTTGATGTTTAAGTTGGATCCTTCATTTATAAATGTATTTGAATACTACAAATTTTATTAATAAAGCTTTGATTTATTTAATTTCTAACTTGTTAGAGTGATTCTGCATAATTAAATAACCATGCACAACTTTTGAATAAAAGCATCGATGTCATCGTGCTCCTAGTCACGACAATGGAAACCTATTTAATCTGCCATTCAATCTATACCACTTTTGATTGTACACCACCACCACCACTTTTGTTTTCCATGGACTTCGCCACTGGAAAATACAAGAGGGTCTCGAGCATCGGAGACAATGTTTTGTTTTTGGGTGACAATATCTCGATATGCGTCAAAGCCTCTTCCGCGTCTCTGCCGCCCGATCGCATATATTTCGCTCACGACGACCTGGACTCGCTGCACACTAGTAGATTTATGATTTCTGATATCGGCATCTACGACATCCAAACCAAGCATTTTAAGGCGCGATATCCCATACCTGATTCCACTTATGAGGCCATGGGATATCGACCTCCTATTTTCTTCCTACCCGCCTCAATGTTTAAGTTTATTCTTCCTAGTTTATTTACTTATTTAATGTAGTTTATAATCATGCACAAGCATATGTGTACTATGATTTCTCCTCGGTTTGGTTCATAAATAATGTATTTGAATGCTACAATTTTATTTTATATAATTTTTATCTTGTTAAAAGATTGATTCCACATAGCTTAATAATCATGCACAAGCATATGTGTACTATGATTTCTCCTCGGCTTGGTTCATAAATAATGTATTTGTTTGCTACAATTTTATCAATAATTTTTTATTTTATATAATTTTTAAGTTCAAATGTCTTAAAGGACATTTTTATCCTTTTTTTTTTGTCAAAAATTCATTTCTACATTGTGAAATTTCTCTTTGTGTTTTTGTTGGGCACACATGTGCGCGAGAGTTAGTTTTTTTTTTTAGGGAATGAAAAACACTATGAAAGAGTGGCAAGAGAGTTTTCTACTGCATATATCTATTTTTATGATACGAGGGGAAATAATATTGACCACTTAAAAAAAATGCTATTTTACTACGTAATTATTAATTGAGTACTTAATTACTACCTATCTACGAATCTACATATTGATGGCATATTGATAAATTATTATCTGGAATAAAATAATAAAATGTAGTTGATTACTACATTTTGTTCTCAATTTTGGTGAGCTAGTTTTTTCTTTGTTTTTTTTTTATTATTATACTATCAACTCTCTAAACTCTTGATTAATGTAATTAAACAATTTTACGAAGATAATCACGAGGTATAGTCGAAACAATCCAACAAAACGCATAGAGTGCTGCTCGTCGGCCGGTACTAAAAATAAAAAAGCAATATCGGCATAAAAAAAATAGTGCCATTACCCGACATTGAAAAAAAAAATACAATTTAAAGGTTTCATCCTTTAAAAACAAGGACAATACTACCAAAGAAATTAAAAACAAGAAGCCAAGGCAACCCTATGTCTTCTATGAAATCATTCAAATTCAAAACACAAAATGTTTCTATTTAATAATTAAGGCACCAAGTAATGATGCTCCGGAATATTCCATTTCAAGATTCAGTTAGAGCTCCACCAAGCTGGTCGTTCATTGCGTCTATTTCGTCCATATCTTCCATTTCCAGCTAAAATAAATATACACAATCCACTTATCAGTAAAATACAATAATATGAATTAGGAAAAGTATCAAGGGAAAACAAATTAGAAGAGAAAAAATTAAAACCGCGATGTCACAAAAGTTCACAATAAATGTCTAAATATTACTTGGTTAATAAACTTCTAATGGCATCAAGTATGACATTTTGTTTCTATTTAAGCATCTTCATACATGATCACAAACTTATTGCACAACTTGTTTATAAGTAGACACAATAGTGATCCAAAACTGTTTAAGGTTTTAGTTGGTGTTTTAATATATATTTGTGCTATAATTTAATTAGTTTTTTTAATTAAAATTAACAAGTTATTCAAATAGTTAAATATATTTAAGTTCTTTATATTTTACTAATAAAAATAAATCAATACGAAAATATTGCTATGTAATAAAAAAAAAAAAAGTTTGCGTAATAGTTCATAGACTATATGGGTATATTTTTATGTTAAATAATCAAATACGATTCTAACAATCGAATGTATTACATTCACTGAAAAACTCTACGACTATGTGTGGAGAAAATAAATTATAGACGAAAAATGATTAATCGAAACTGACTTCCTCCGGGGTTGGGTCAGCTTTGATACGATTTCCATAAAATAAAAAACGGAATTTTTCGGGCTCCTCGCACATCTTGGCACACCACCCATTTATAATGAGTTCTAGCCGAGCTGTTCTCTTGATCCTAAATAGCATTTCGTGTTTTTCCTACAAAATTTTATTAACAAAATGATTAGGAGAAGATTAAATAGAAATTAAAAAATAAATAAAACATGTTTTCCGTGAAAGATAAGAAAAACAATACACACTTACGCAGAATACACTATATATATTGAGTATTAATTGTGTTTTCATAATTTCATTGCATTTCAAAATCATTCTACATAACCGTATTAACAAAAAAAAAATATTAAGAGAAGATTTTAACAGTTCGTAATAGGATAAATCAATGTGTAAAAGGACCTGGTCTTGGACTTTGATAGTTACGTGAGTGGATTGAATGTTTGGCTTCTTGTCCATCGCTTCCGACATTTTTTTAGTGTTTTTTTTTTATTGACATCTATTTTATAGATGATGTTAGGCCTCGGATTTTTATATATATATATATATATATATATATATATATATATATATATATATATATATATATATATATATATGTATGTATATTTGCACTTGAAATAACAATTATTGCTATTATTATTATCCGCAGAATGTAACTAACGAGTGACTGTTGAGTTGTGTGGGAGGGAGGCATATGAACTGGTTTTTCTTTTATTTGATATTTATACAAAACGATTATAAATATAGTTGTAAAGTACGATTTAAATATAGTGGATCATAAGTGAATGTAATAACGAGTGCTATTGCATAGAAGAATCAAACCGACACAGATAATCAATCCACTACACTTCGTATACCCGTATTAATTACATGGCTTCGTATACCGCTAATTTCATCTACAACAAATTTATTATTTTCTTTCTTAGATTCTATATTTGTATAAGAAATGTAAATTATATGTGTATTATTAAATCATTCACAAATTACTTAATTTGTATTACATCGTCATTTTTTCGGAAAAAAGTACTCTTACTTAAACACGACACAAAATAGTATACTTCAGTAAAAAAAATAAAATAAAAAATTAAGCCAGAACTTAACCAAAATGCTAGTTCAAGCCTTGGGATTTTCTAACAGCCCAAAACCGAGAACGTGATATGTACTTGGAGATGAATTTTGATGGTGCTTGATGATAGATAACATTGCAAGAAGAAATGGGAAAAATATGCTTTTTATTTTATTTTATTTATCACAATACTTGGGATTTTCAAAGCACAACTCCAGGCTTTCGAGAGGCCTATTTTCTCCTAAACTCAGTGATCAATCAGATGAGGAAAAGAGCCCTTATGACGGTATATAAAAGAATAAATCCCAAAAAGAAGAGAATGCATAAGTAGAAAAACAACAAATTAAGTAAACAGTAAACTAAAACGTTTGAAATTGTCATATAACCAACATTTCGTAAATTTTAGATAATAACCATAACGATGACGATGCCTAATAAATAGAAATGACTATTTATTTAAGATTTACGTCTGTAAATATATATATAAGTGATTATTTATCTAAAATTTACGAAACATTGTTTATTTAACAATATTAAACTGTAAATATGACAATCTTTCAAATAAAAAGTTATTTTTTTATTTCCTCTTATTTTTCCTTTTGGAAGATACAGGAGCGAAACAACCTATGATTAGCTTTTCAGGAAATTTTCAAACGAACAATTTCAACGAAATCTTTAAATTTCTTATTTATTAAAGAAAAAAATGGATATTTTTTTATCCATTTTTTCATTAAAAAAAAATCAAAGGGAAAAAGAATGAATTATGAGAAGGGAGGTCCTTCGAGCTAAATTGGTGTTTACGAAATCGGGTTCTTTTGGGGTTATAGTTGATGGTTATTTATTATTTTCATCTCTACTACAGAACTGGACATGATTTTCTTTAGTTTATACGAGATAGTTACCCGCGCGTTGCCGCGGATTATTGCACATAATAATATAGGTATAGTTCAGTAGAACTGAAATGTTTATTTGCTAAATAAACTAATGATGTTTAACTATAAGTTGAATTAAAGTTATTTTACTTGCAAAATCTGGTACGTACTAAACAATACGATATAATGAGAATTCTTTGTTATAAGGAATGTTATTAATTAAGGTAATATCGTATAGTTGTGAGAAAACCTACGAAATTTTGATAGATAGTAAACTCTTTTGTATCTGGCATTTGACAAAGGTTGGGAAGTTCGGATGAAAACAAAAGAAACGGATATGTATAAAAGATATTATTTTGTGAACAGAAAATGGAGGTGACATTACAAAAAACTATTGGAGTTTGGTAATATTTTTTATTGCGAGTCTGTTATTATCTTTATTGACGGGCATTATATATATTTGTATATTATTATCTATTTACTCGTGCGTTTGACTTTTTTGTTGTTTCACATTTTTTATAAGTTTGAGAAAAAGAAATGCCACGTCAAAAATTTTATTAATTGATACTTATTTTGTTTCTTTTATTTCATGCTCTTTTATTTCATGCTTACCTGTATATAACTGGAAACCACTTTTTGTATATAACTAAATATAAGTTTTTTATTTTAATTCTTATATACATTTTTTCTAGATGAGAGCAGAGGCTGTAATGTTCTTCATATTTTTAAACAAATGGTCGCAAAACTTTTATTTATTTATAATGAACTTGGCTGAGCAAGTGGACACGTGTTCATTACTTACATCTACACCAAACCAAACCTTTGTTTCATCTAAGCTACAAAACCTACTATACCTAAAAACTATATTTTGAAAGGGAAAAAATGCATTATTATTATCCTATCAGAGTTCTTTTCTTGCTTTGATCCTATCTATTTTGTTTTTCATTTTTTTAATCAATTGAGGCGGTCCAATAAAATTCAACTTTAAAATGCATTACCGACTAACATTGTTGACATGAATTATAAAGGATAATGCACGTTCTCACTTCATTTGCTTTTTTTTTTTTATTGAGCTGAAATATAATGTAAATAGACAAAAATAACCCCCATTTTAGTATAGTATATAATTAATAACATGATATTCATGATTTCCAAAAACTCGTACACATAATTATGTTTCTCTGAAATATATATTAAGTCCCGTCTGGTCAACTTGACCCCAATTGCATTATAAGTCACGTGTACACACAGACCTCGTAATGGCCATAAAAGTTATTAAATAAAAAATAAAAAAATCCAACCCACTATCATTACGTGGTCGTCTTTTATTGGGTGAAAAAATACTGTTCTTGCTACAGTATTTTCTCACTTTGCTTTAGTTATATGTATAATGTGTATATATATTTGTATAAAATAAAAATTAAGAATTTAGGATTACTTTGTATAAATAAATAGGATTACTTTGTATAAAATAAAATAAAAAAGTTGGCAAACAAACAAAAGTTCTTAAATGGTCCTTTGCAACATGAAATCAGCACCAAATCTCCACTCACCACTCTCCGTCTTCTAGAAACAGCCTCTAGAAGTCTTCACTTTGGCCCAACTTCTTCTAGCGGCTGATTTGATAGTAAAAGTTGGAGAAATTTTTTTAGCATATTTATTTACTTTTTTTTAAGAAAAATTAGTCGATCTAACCCACATCAAACGTTGCAATTGTAATCTAGCCAACGTTTCGTTTAATTTTCGAATCTAGCCAAATTTGATGACGTGTCATATTTATGTAAGATGGTATTTACTATATTAGCCTTGGTTTGGTTTCAAAAATACTAGCCCACGTTTTGAAACTTGGTTTTGTAGCCGAATTTGTTATATTCGGTTTATATTTCGAATTTTAAAAAAATTCTATATGTGGCAAAGTTGGTTATTGAGCTTTTTTTTCTTTAATGAACATTATAGCCGTGTAAGCAAATACAGTGTAAATGTTCGTAAATTTTTGTTAATCTCCGTTGCTTTGTTAATTTCTGTTAATTATGGTAAATTTACATATGTGCAGGTAGAGCCGATTTCTTTCATTTCCTTTAGTACGCATTTAATACGGTATTTTTGTTTTCCAAATTTATTTTCTAATTTTGAACGGGATTTTATCATAATTACGTGTATTCATTATCTTGTTTGACTTTATCAATCAAATAAATATTTCCTTTCCCTTTTAATTACATCACCGAATCTCCTATTATGAATTCAAAAAGCTGAAATTAAATTGCTGAAATTAAATTGCTGAAATTATAGCCGTGTAAGCAAATACAGTGTAAATGTTTGTAAATTTTTGTCAATCTCCGCTAGTATGTTAATTTCTGTTAATTATGGTAAATTTTTTGTGCATTTATTGCATTAAATTTTCTCTTTTAATTACGTCACCGAATCTCCTATTAAATTAGCTAAATATCCAATTAAATTGCGAAAAAATCTGAAATTAATTGGCTGTATACAATTCAAACCGGTCAAACGTGGGCTAGTGTTTTGATCAAGTAAGTATAAGAAAAAGGGTAAATTGGGTATTTTATATCCGTAAATTTCAGTAAATGGCTAGATTGCAAAATTTACCAAACGTTGGCTAGATTCCAAAAACCATGTTTCAAAATGGCTATGTTACTAGTTTACCCTTTTTTTAATACTCTCTTCTCTCTCTATCTCTATTTGCTTTATCTCTCTTTTTTCAGACTATACTTCTTTTTTTCTTTTTCTTTTTTCAATCAAACTCTATTATCTCTCCATGATGCAGCTCCGCCTCCGTCGTGGCCAAATATTTGAAAGCTTACAAATCCTACATTCTCAAATAATAAAAAAAAAAAAAAAAAAAAAAAAAAAATCCTAGAATATGATACAAAATGAGAAATCGAAGCAAAACTAAGAGAAGAAAATCCTGGAATATGAGTCTCAAAACGGCTATTTTACATAATTTGTCCTTAATTTTTTTTTTTAATGGTGGGAGTGTGGTTTCATAATATTTCATTTTATGTAGTTGAAATGGAATAGACACTTCAACCTTTAAGGAGTCTAATAATTTCAATTAACTCGTCCACTTGTAATTTCAATTTGTCTTAATCCAGGGGTAACTTGTAGAACAAGGAATTGTTTTGTTCTTGTTAGAATTCTTCCAGCCAAACCAGACAGAACTCTTCCGACATAAAATATAGAAAATTAGTATATAATATAATTTCATAGTATATAATATAATTTCGTTCCGCCACTTTTCACGGAACGAAAATTCATTGGAAGTAATTTTAAACGGAATAGTTTTGTTTCGGCTGTTTTTTAAGTTATAATTCATGAAATTTGTAACAAAAATGTCTAAATTGGCTTAAACTAATCCTCAGCAAACCGGTCTAAATTAGTTTGGATTTTTTTTCCTAAATTCTGTGCTCCGATTTTGATATCCGCTTTAGATCAGATGAGACAATTGACATCAACGTAATTCTGTGTCGTTTGAAAAGAACTTGGGGAGAAAAAACGACGTTCTTACAAATGAGACAATTCAAAGGCTATTTCATATGTGTATTGTGTAAAAAAAATAATGGCATTAATGCCCCTACCTTTAGAATGATAGGACTTTATGCTCTTTCATGTTTTTATCCAAGTAATGATTTAGAAACAAAACTTAAAATATGACATAAATGTCTACCGCTTAAAAATATGGGTAACTATGTCCAAATCTCGTATTTTCTTCATAAGAAGGACAATACTTTCAAAGAAAGTAAAAAACAAGAAGCCAAGGCAAAACTATTTCTTCTATGAAATCTTCCATACTCGGACAAAGAGTTTCAATTAAGTCCGAATTCATTTCAAGATGTAGTCGGTGCTCCGCTAATCTCTTCGCAAAATATATCTATTTCGGCCATGTCTTCCATTTTCAACTACAATAATATATACATAAGAAACTTATGAGTAAAATAAAAATTAAAAAATATAAATAAGGACACGTCAAGGGAAAAAAATTAAGAGAAAAATAAACTCATAATCTTACTAAACTACGACAATTAAAGTGCAAATATGCAGGTAATACATTTTGGCACTTGAAGAGGAAGAGAGACTAAATTACTATGAATGCAAAAGGGAAAAGAAAAAAAAAAACGCATCGAGTATAATTAATCGATACACTTTCTTTGTATCCTTTTAGCAAAAAATATGCAGTCTAAACTTTTCAAATAATTATGAATTTTCAACATTTGAACTAGTACAATAACCATATATATATCCATATCAACTAAAATTCAACACTTCAATAACTTAATACATAGTTACAAACTAAATTAACTTGTTTATAATTAAAACACATCTTATTCTAACGATCCAAAATTATTTAAGTTTTATTTAGTGTTTTAATAGTATATATTAGTTTTATAAAAAAAAAAAAGGTACAAATATAATATGCATGATATTCCATGAAATATTTGTGCTTTAAAAATCTCTCTATAACGCATTCAAATAATCCGAACACCCACGGTATAATTTTAGCCATTCAAATAATAAAATTGAAACATTCACCGAAAACTCGTGAAAAATAAATAATAGACGAAGAGGATTAATTAAAACCGACCTCCTCCGCAGTGTTGTGAGGTTTGATACGACTTCCGTGCGTCGAACAAAAAACGGAGATACTCGGGATCCTTTCCCACCTTGGCACACCACTCGTTCATTATGAGCTCTAGGCGAGCTCTTCGGTTAATCCTAAATTGCATCTCAAAAGTATCCTATAATATTTTATTTTAAAAAAATGATTAGGAGTTTAAATAGAAGTTAATAAACACATAAAAACATATATTATCTAAAAAAGAAAAAAAAATACACACTTCACATTACTCTATATAATTTTATAGGCTCTAATGAATAAATGTGTAATGATGCAAATAAATAAATAAATAAAAACCTGGCCTTTGACTATGAGAGTTATGTGAGTGGATTGAGTGTTTGGCTTCTTGTCCTCGTCTTCTTGGTTCATCGCTTCCGATATTTCTTTCAGAGTGTTTTATTCTTTTGCAATTGACACCTATATTTATGGATTTATACAATATTGAAATTGTAACACATTGTCTAACCAAACCCAATTCTCTCTCGATATGTTCCTCAAAAAATCCGATTCGTGCGGATTCTTCCCCCAACTAAAGAAGAGATCTTGGCGTAATTTCCACATATGAAATTGAGCACAATTTTGCAAAAAGAGGTTTCCGAAATAGTGTAAAAAGAAGTGCTTCGAATGATTGCTATTTGACTCGGACATGTTCTAAAAAAGTCGAGGCATTTCAAATTGTTTGTTGACACGGACAAAGTCAAGGAAAGCCTCTTAAATTATTACAATATTGGACCTTGTCAAATCTTTGATGATTCCATCATACATGATTGAGTTGCGAAAACTTCTAGATAGGTATCCTACATCTGATACATCTGAACTGAATTCTTTCTGGTTAAAGAATCTCTTTCTAGTTGCTCGGGAACAATTAGGAGATTCTCTAGAAGAAATACGGGGTTCTACTTCTGGGGGCAACATGTAGTACTAATTGTTATTATCGATTGATCGACAAAAATGTAATTAAGGAATGAGTTGTACGAGGCATATGAACTGTTTTTTCCTTTGGTTTAATTTTTATAATAAGTAATTAAAAATAAATATTTGAAATTGCAATATAAATTTAGTAGACATAAGCGATGGAACCGATATAGATGATATCTATAACTTCGTATAACCGTATGAACATGTCTATTCGCATGCATAGATGGCTAATTTCATTTAACTATTATTATTTGTATTTGGATATGAAGATTATATGCTATTTTACTACACAAATTACTTAACTAGTATCACTTCTGAAATTTCACAACTTAATGCGTAATCCGATTCCACAACTACTAAACGTTAAACAATGAAGTTATGTTTTACTTAAAATTCGATATAATCCGAAAACATGATTTTTTTACCCTGAATCTTAATTAACTATAAACATGCGCCTTTAGGTTAAATAGAAATAAATTCACTACACACTGAAAATTTGTTTAATCAAGATTATCTTTTACCATGTTCATCAAAGTAGAATTTCATAAAATCGTTACTAAAGTGAACCATTATAACTATCACGCCATTCAATATTTAACTATTAGGTCATGGCAACGGCCTAAACATGATTCAAATAACAATTATTTAGCAAAATAGCCAAATCAAACCTTTAACATTGCTAAATAGCCAAGGTTTTGTAAATACTAAGTAAATAGCCAGATATCATTTAAGACACATCTGCATTTACTAAAAAGCCCAGGCTTTCCCGCCCATAAGCACACGGTTGACTTTAAAAAAAAAATTAAAAGAGGTAACGTGCAAACGAGAATCGAGGAATAATAACTGCAATTAATTACCGATTATCTCTCCACCAATATTCAATCTGCCATTAAGAAAAAAGCTATCTCAAAAATATTTTCAAAACATCTCCTCTCTCCGACGAACAGGAACTCCATTGGCGACAACCGACGAACTGGAACGATATTTCAGACCACCTCCTCTCTCCGGCTCTAACAGGTATGCATGTGTGATTTTTTGGCAATTGGAACTCTTATTTACTAATATTCAACCTCGATTTACATATTAAACTATGAAAAAATTGTTCTTTTTTGGAATCGATTATGAAAATATACGATATTGAACATTCATCTCCCTATGTATTATGAGTCCGTGCATTATTGGTCTATAATCCTAACATTTACACATAACCCTATTCATGACAACGAAATTTGGGGGAACCGACTATTGTGATTTAAAAACATAATGCATGTTCTTCAGTGATTACAATGTTTATTGTAAATCCTTTTGAATGTTTAAATATTGTTGGAACAGGTTTGATGTATAAATCTTGATGTGTTATATCTATATCTTGATGCGCAGTAAAATGAAATCATGTATCAGTGTGTTAGTTTTCCCGATATACCATTGTGAATGCGTTTAGAAAATTGGGTGTTTGGATGTTAGAAGAAAAAATTGGAGTCGACATATTTAGCAGTAAATCTGAGTAAATATTGGATAGTCTAAGTTATTTGGACCAAATATCTTTTTACACATATTTACTGCTGAGTTTGGATGTTAGAAGAAAATAATAGTAGTCGACATATTTTGCAGTAAATCTGAGTAAATATTGGATTGTCTAAGTTTTTTGGATCAACTATTTATTTACACATATTTACTGCTGAGTTTGGATGTTAGAAAAAAATAATAGTAGTCGACATATTTTGCAGTAAATCTGAGTAAATATCACACAGTCTAAGTTTTTTTACCTTTTTTTTATTTACACATATTTACATCTCAAGAAGAACGACGAACCAGTTGCAGTGAAGCTTGCCATCAATGAGAGACCAAAACGCGTTATAAAGAAACCAGCAATGCTACATTCACCATATGTCACGAAGAAGAAAGTAACAAAGCAGGTTGATGAGAATCCAAGCAGCCAGCCTAGTTTCTCACTCAAAATCGACGATGTCTAAACCGTTTATCTTGCTTTTTAATTCACCATCAGGATTTCAAAATTTATTCTATTACTTAATGATTTGTATTTTGAGATTTATGTTTGCTAACTCTTTTGGTACTTTGGATTTTTCGGTAATCCAAAGAAACATATATATGAGTAAACTTTGTCATTACTAAGACCTATATATTTTGATGTTATTGGTTAAACTGAAACATGACTTATGTAAATCTGGGTAAATAACCTATCGACGCAAATGTAAATGAACACTCAACCAACATTATTTACATTAGTTTACTGATCCCTACAGAAATCAAGAATGCAATATAAATCTGGACGAAAAATATAAGAAATAATATATAAAAAGAAACAAAAAAATTACAACTGCCACGTCCATTTAGTTCCTAAAATAAAAGAATCATTAATAGACTAAATCATGTTCACACTTATATCAGGAAATACAATTCCAAAAATTTCGGGAATAAATTTCATCCGAAAATTCAAATTAGTAATTCAAAATTCAAACGCTCATGGGCAATTTTCGGAAATAAAAAAAACCTATTATTGGGCCACGTCATCGGAATGGCTATTTACTTAGTATTTACAAAACCTTGGCTATTTAGCAATATTAATTATTAGGAACTCGACAATATTTAATGTGTATAATTAGGGCGTAGAAATTACCCTAAACTCACAAAATATGAGGCTCCGATTGTCACTCCAAAACTCTTCTTTCTTTCTCTGTCAGAGTTGGCGCTTTGTTTTTTGTTTGTTTTTTTTTTTTTTTTCTATTCTGTCTTATGCGTCACATCAACTGAAAGTCAAAGCCCAAACTATTTCACTTGCCGTGGCTTTGATTTGGGCCAAAGCCCATTATGTTCGAAGCAATTATTAGTATTTGGCCTGTCATATGTAAGGCTTTTGCTTCTTTCTTTCTTTTTTTTTTTTCTTTTTTTTTTTTGCTTTTTTTTTAAGTAGTAATACTTTCCAAAAGAGTTAGAATTCATTTTTGTAAGGTTTGATTTGAAGTAAAGGATAAAATATTCTGAAAATTACAAGAATCAGGTATTAATGAAATTTTGAAAATAGGGATAACGATCAAGAAAACTTTTTACAAAATTTATTAGCAATTATTTAAGCATTCAATTGTCTTAAGCATACAATTGCTTTGTGAATAACGGTCTTATGTTCCCACTATGAGTCTAAGAGGTCCTACGTAGTAGGGATTCCATTATTAACCATGACGTGCGTTCACAATTTAGGGGTTGAAAAATTCGCAACCACCAACCAACAACACTAAGATATACATTTAGTTCTCATTTTTTTAATCTTTACTATACAAAACATTATTAATGAATAGTTTGCGGAAAGATATATGTATTAGTGTTTTAAACGTACAATACAACTATATTTAAGGGGGGAAAAAAGTACTTGATGAGAAACTAGTTATTTTATGTAAGATAAGTGCTATATGATAATCGACAAGCAAAATACGGCACGATAACCGATTTAATGTGTGAATACATCAGTCGTTAACAAATATTGAAATTGATATACACTGCATTATTGTGCCAGTTACTAAAAGGTGTTATCTTATTTTACATATAAAACATAAGGAACGATAATTAATGTATAAATAGTAAATTAAATAAACTTAAGCAAATTTAAATAACATGATCTACCCAATATGTGACGAGAGATAATAAATTGGCTTGTCTTTAGTTAAGAAATCAGATATGCCCCTAGATAAGAGCCTAGATTATTCTAAGAGGACAAGTTAGTTATGCAAATGTCTTGTAATCAAGGATTGAAATATTGTTACTGATATCATATCGGGACTCAGATTTTGTTGGATTACCCGAAGATATAAATGGTTTACCGGGGTATCCAGTGAGGGTAAGAGTAAACTGTATCTATGAATTTACCATTTCCGACGTAATTTATCAACAAATACTAAATTTACCGAGGGCTTTCCAGTGAACACACCATTATAAAAAAAAGTATTTTCATACATAGCATAAAAATGTAAATAGTCTACAATATCTTCATTACAAAACAATAAAGTTATGTTTTACTTCAAATTCGATCGAATCCGAACAAATGA
Organism: Urtica dioica subsp. dioica; assembly: GCF_054948205.1. NCBI lineage: Eukaryota > Viridiplantae > Streptophyta > Magnoliopsida > Rosales > Urticaceae > Urtica > Urtica dioica. Next base: position 41,398,831 of record NC_142760.1, read on the forward strand.
ATTTTATCCTAAATCTTAATTAGCTATAAACATGCGCCTTTAGTTTAAATAGAAAATGCACTACACACTTAAAATTTGTTTAATCAATATTTTATTTTACCATTTTCATCAAAGTATAATTCATAAAATTCGTTACTAAGTGAACCCTCAAGACAATCATGCCATTCAATATTACTATTAGGACATGGCGACGATCTAAATATTTGAAATTACCCTAAAATCACAAAATATGAGGCTTCGGTTGGCACTCCAAAATTCTTTTTCTTTGCCTTGTGAGAGTTGGCGCTGATATGGGTTTGAGAAATGGCCTCAACTGGTAGCAATTTTGATATTTTTAACTAAAGTAATAGCAACTATGTTTTTGGATATTTTTACTAGTAAATGTAAACTTATATATCTATAATTGTTGTTAATTGTAGACTTGTAAGTCTACAGTTTATGATAATTGTATACTTTCATGTCTACGGTTACTAGTATAAATGTTAAAAAACATAAATTATCAAAATTGCTACTAGTTGAGCCATTTTTTATGGGGTTTTTTTTTTTCTCTAGCAATTGATTTGGGCCAAAGCCCATTATGTCGTAAGCAACTATTAGCGTTTGGCTTGTCATATATAGGTGTTTGCTTCTTCCTTTTTCTTTTCTTTTTCTTAAAGTCGTAATACTTTTCAAAAGATTAAGAATTCAATTTTAGTTTATTTAAGGGTTTGATTTAGAACAAGGATAAAATATTCTAAAAATTTTAAAATCGGGTATTAATGAAATTTTGAAAATAGGAATTATTTTACAACTATAATGATCACGAAAACTTTTTACCGAAATTTGATTGGCTATTATTTATTCCAAAACTATTATTTGTCATTTTTTTGTATTAATAAATTTTTAACTTTTTCCCTCTATTTTATAATTATTACAAGTAGTATGTCTCGCACATAATAATTAATATATTTTAGTCTTGAGGAAGAAATATATAGACATGTCTAGAAATATTTAGGTTTAAAAAACTGTATTTAAAGTTTTTTGGATATATTTTTATCTTTCTGATAAAAAAAATCGATACAAATGAACAATATTTGTGTTTAGGGTATAATCTCTTATTGTTTCTTAAAAAAAACAAAAACAAAATTAAAAACAAAAAACAAAAAAACAAAAAATAACAGTGTTTTGTGAGTAGAGGGTTCCACTACTTTATATATATAATATAATTTTTTTATTCTCTCTCATATCATTAAACTGCTCACTTTTACATTTAAGCGAAATCGGGATGTTAATTCAATAAATTTAACATTTTAAATCTTTTACTTACGGTTTTATATCTTAAAATAAATAACAATAAATAAGAGGGGTAAGCAAGAGTCAATTGTCTTAAGCATACAATTTTTTGTCAATAACGGTCTTATGTTCCCACTTCCCACCGAGAGGTACGTAGGTCCTACGTATTAAGGACTCCATTACTAACCATGACGTGCATTGACAATTTAGGGGTTGAAAAATTCGCTATACAACCAACAACACAAGTCTTCCCATTTAAATTTATATTTTTGTAGTAATCATTCTTTACTCTACAAAACATTGTTAATGGATATTTTGCGGAAACATATATATATATATCCACATTTGGTCATGCAAGGTCAATTGAGATCATGATTATAAGTTCATGACTTGATTCTAATATTGGTGTTTTATACATACATTACAGCTATAATTAAGGAGAAAGGTAAAAAAGATAAGTACTTGATGAGAGACTATTAGTTATTTTATGTAAGATAAGTCATATATATATGATAGTCGACATGCAAAATATGGCATGATAACCGATTTAATGTGTGAATACATCAATCGTTAACAAAAATTGAAATTGATATACATTATATTATTATGCCTGTCACTATATAGGTGCATCTTATTTTACGTAAAACATAAGGAACAACAATTAATGGATAAATAAACTTTAGCAAATTTCAACAACATGATCTACCCAATGTGTGCCGAGAGGTAATAAATTGGTTTGTCTTTAGTTAGTGGAGGGCTTTTTAATTTTACTATTTCTTAAGAAATCAGGTAATAATCCTACGTATATATTGAAACAATACAATATACCTCACCTCACAAATTTCCTTAAAAACTTTAAAGAAAAATAAAATCATTTTGTTATGAGTTCCCACAACTTGGCTTTGGAATATAAGGACACAAAAAAAAGGTTGAGATTCAAACAGACATGTATCCAATTTCATATCTATATATTCCAATACTACAAAACGTGATACCTTCTAACTAGGAAAAAATATATTGCATACAATTAACCGTAAAAAAGGATATGATTAAACAGTAACTCAATAAGTCACCATTTTTTTTTAAATAGTTAAAAATTTATTTATTTTTTAAATAATTTTCAAGCCGAAGTAAATTAAATTAATTATTTTAGTTAACTTAATTTACTTCGATTTGTTGAAACATTTTCTTTTAAAAAAAAAAAAAAAAAAAAAAAAAAACCTTAAACTAGAATCTTAAAAAAAAAAAGCTAAGAAATTGACTAATTCTAGCAAATTTTTCAAAAAAAAAAAATATGGCTTCAACGTTTGTCACAATTAGGTAGTTGCATCGTTTGGCACAGCTTTGTTTTAAAAAAAAATGCTTTTAGATTCAGTTTTTGAAAAAAATTGTTTTTTTCAAAAACTGACAAGGTGTTTGGTAAACTGTTTATAAAATAGTTGTTACTGGTAACAAAAACTGATTTAGCGTTTGGTAAAATAAATATATTATAGTAAAAAGACTAAAATAGATATAAAATAAATATTTAACAGTGCTATGGATAATCACGTGAGGATATTAAAGTAATTTTATATCAGATACAAAAACGCTTTTTCTAAAAGCTAAGATTCTTAGCTTTTGTGACTCATGTACAATTTTTAAAATCGTTTTTGAAATTTTTTCTAAAAACTGTTTTACCAAACAGTAAGATTGCAGTTTGGTTTTTGTTAACAGCCAAAACAGGCTTAAAAAAGCTGTGGCAAACACGCCCAGTAACTAAGTCACATGGATAGCCATTTCAGTTACAAGAACCACCACAATTACTACAAGTTTTTGTAAAAAAGAATAATTAAAAAAAACATTGCCAATCTGCCAACTAATTTCATATATATATATATATATACCTTGATTCATTGCAATTATATAATAAATTAATGCCATAATAATAAGGTTGTGTGTTTGGATTTTGGACTGAAAATACCTCACCTGCCTCTTTAACTCAATTAACACATACATACTTACACCCAAGAGGCCATATCCAACCAACAAATTGTTTAATGGCTATTTATTATTCTTATTATTAGTATTTAATTTTCTGTCATGATGATCCATGCATTATATAATTAGACTTTGTAAAAAAAAAAAAAAGGTTTTGTTACATAAAGGACACGCTTCAAGAAAACGAGTCAAAAATGTGTTTTTGGATATAGCTCTAATTCATCATATATAGGTACACATACATATAGATATTTTATAGACATAGCTTCATCAACTTGAAGTCTAAACTTTCCGGAACTTACCTTACCAAATTCAAAACCTATTTGAGAAAATGGGACACAAGTTGAAAATCGTAACTTTGCTAAGCCCTATGACGACTTAAGTATTTATATCGAGATGATAATATTATGATCAAAAAATTATGAAGAGATAGGACACGTAGAGCATGCATTATTACGAGGTTGTTTTTTTTACTTCCTTGAGAATGAAGGAATAAAACTCTGTTGTGTTTTTGTTTGCTCTGAGTTCTCACTCGGAGACTGCAAATCTCGTATTTGACACTAGATGAATGTTTGAGCTTCTTATGAAGGTGTGAAGTTAAAGATGACTTTGCCATGTAACTTTTGTTTTTTTCTTTTAGTGAAGGCAATGGAATTAAATTCAACGTGTGTAATTGAATACTCCATTGGAAAATTAAATCGTTTTTCTTAAGATAAAGTCCGGTGAAAATTGTACCAGTACGAGGCGAAATATTAGTCACAATAAGGTCCTAATGTTGATGTGTTAGAGAGAACATTTTTGTATCTCTCGTCAAAAGTCATGCATGAAAAATTCTAAACCGCATGTTTCTATTTTCAAAACCATGTCATATAATCACTCTCTGTGTGCTCTTCAGTTATCACCAACTTTTTTTTTTCTCTCCTTTCCTATTATGTAACGGAGTATTTTTGCGGATTATTTTGTAATTAGAGAGCAACCATTGTTATGTAGTCTGATAATTTTATGTGATGATGCTAATACCATCAATGAGTTGCAAGTTGTAATTCATAGCATTTTTGTTCCTCTTTTTTCATTGGTATTCATATGTTTGTATGCGATGGTTAGGTTTCTGAAGGAAAAAAAAAATTGAATGTTGTGATTGATTTGTCACAAAATCCTGAATCGGTGAACGATATTGTCACAAATATTAGAGAATTTATAATCCATCGGTCACAAAATCTTAAATTTCGTGATCGACTTGTCACGAAATGTTGAATTTTGTAGCCGATATTGTAAAATAAATAAATAAATAAATAGTGATCGATTTGTCACGAAATATTGAATTTCGAACTGGATTTCACTAGTACAAAAAACAGCATTGGGTGCGACTTTTTTCGCACCCAAAGGTCGAAAGTCGCACCCATTGATACCTTTAGGTGCGACTTTAGGTGCGACTTTGTCGCACCCGAAAGTTCGCACCTAAAGGTCATGGGTGCGACTAGTCGCACCCGAAGGTCATGATTTTTAGGTGCGACTTTTAGGTGCGGATATTCGCACCCATATTCGCACCCATAAGTCAGAAAAAATGTGCGAAAAAGTCCGCGCGAAAGCCATTGGGTGCGACTAGTCGCACCCATCAATTTGGCGGGTAGGCCAACGGGTGCGACTAGTCGCACCCAAATTCATTCGCGCCAAGTCTTTGGGTGCGACTAGTCGCACCCAAATTCATTCGCGCCAAGTCTTTGGGTGCGACTAGTCGCACCCGTTGGCCTACCCGCCAAATTTATGGGTGCGAGTAGTCGCACCCGATAGCTATTTTTAAGTTTTTTTTTATTTGTTATTTAATATTTATTAATTAGAAATTCATTAATTACGAATTCTATAATTGTAATCAAATAACTAAATAGTTTATTAATTAGAAAATTCATTAATTAATATTTATAATCATAATAAAAACTAACCATTTGTTTTTCGATTACAATAATTATATAATGTACGACAAATAATTAAAATAAATGTTCATTCTTTTCCCTTTCCTTTTCCTCGGTTTGTAAACCAATCCTTGAACATTTTACTCCCTCTTCCGCCAAATCTTCCTCCAGAAGTGCTGCTACCTCCTCGTCCACTTCCGCTCGTACGCTCACTGCCGCTCGTACGCTCTCGCTGGTAATCTGCTGAACCTGGCGGCGTCGTCTGAGCATCTGCCATTGAAACTGATGGCGGCGTTGTCTGATGCATAGGATGCATCTGAGGCGGCGGCGTCGTCTGAGGCATCTGTGGCATCATGCCGGGCGACATCTGCGGCATCTGTGGCATCGTGCCGGGCGACATCTGCGGCATCTGTGGCATCGTGCCGGACGACATCTGAGGCAAGGGCGAAAACTGCTGCGTGAACGCGAACATTTGTCGCTGCATCTCCTCCATCTGCTGTTGTTGTGCCGCCATAGCGAGTTGTTGTGCCGCCACCTGAGCTTGGAGCTCGCCAACCACTGGATCTGGAACGCGGCGCCTCGACGAGCCTGAGCCTGACGACGAGCTTTCGTCCTGAGCCTGAGCAATAGCCCAAGATGTTCTCGGGACCGTTGGACCTATTCCAACGTACCAATCTTGACGGTTCCCGAGAATTTCTAACATCGCGTGCTCCTCTGCGGCGTCCTGGTCAAAGACTACGCCTTGCTCTTCTGCTTGTCGCTGAAGATCCGCCAGTAGAGTAACTATCCGCGCCTTTACACATAAAAAAATTATTAAAAATTAATTATTATGTAAGTAACGTACTCTTAATTATAACATATGACTTACATGTGCTCGTCTCGCCCAATCTGTCGTCCATTCACCTTTTCTATTATGGTGTTTTTGCTCCCACGTCGTTAACGCGGAGCCCAAAGTCTCATCATCCTTACTCTGTAATTGTTATGAAAATATAAGTACTGAATTTATTTCAACTTAAGTATTTCAAAATTAGAATAACTTACGTTCAAATGACGATGAGCCAAGAAAGAAAGAGATCCTTGAGTCGACCTCGTCTTCTTCTTCTTCGAATTCTCCTTGTTGCGAGTAGATTTTTTCTGCAAATAATTAATTTTGTCATTATTCAATCTGATAAAGATATTGTGATTTATTACAATCATACATTACGTACCTTCCAATCGTCAGTCGCGAACTCGTCTACCACCGCCTCCCAATCCTCTTTCTTATATCCCGGTGGTGTTTCCGCCTTAGCGTTTTCAGTGCTCCCACAAAACTCCAATCTGAACTTCTCTGATAGCTTGGACTTCTGGTTGCGTCGCCTGATCTTGGCATTCCGAATGATAGCCTGATCAATCGTATTCTGAAAGCAATCCGCAGGCAGATCCTCGCCGGTGTCAAGATCCGTGTACACAAATCTGAACTCGGAATGAAGTGCGCTCAAAATAGCAGCCAACATCTGTGGCGTCACTTCACTCCAATCACGAGTCGTAGGCGGGATATGTGCTTTCACCAAAGCACCGAGGCGGTTGTTAAATAGTCCAACTTTTTTATTTTCTTTCCTTATCTCTTGGTAGAATGTTTGGTTTATTGGGTCCCACTTGACCACCTTCGCACCCGGTACCCCCTGTGTTGCTCGCGCCGACGTCGAGCCGGTTGTTGGTCCCCTTGATTTCTTAGGACCTTGGGACTCAGGTTCCTGTGGCGGACCTTGAGAATCCGGTCTCTGTGGCGAATCTCCACCAGAACCTGAAGCGGTCGACATCCTATAAAATGAAAACAACATTTGTAAATTGACATCGTATAAAATAAAACAACATTTGTGAACATACATCACAAAACAAAAGGAAACAACATCATACAAAAACGTGGGTGACACCACGGATATATTTTATTATAAAACCTCACATATGGCGGAGGAAAACCGTGGTTACATAGATAGTTCTCATTCATCGTCATCACTACCTATATCAACATCAACATCAACATCAACATCAACATCTTCTCCCTCAAAAACCATGCATTCCTCATGATCATCATCGTCTTCCTCACCATCGTCAACGATATTTACTAGCTCAGCATCTTCGATTTCATGTCGATGATTCAGACGATCGATGTTTGACAATTCTATTGTCAACGGAATCGAGGCTGAGGTGGTGGGGTCGACTTCAGGAACGTCCCAAATCCCTCGATGATTGCATTCCTGAACGATTTCCCAGTTACCACCTAAAACAAGATCTTTGATGTAAAAGACTTGTTTCGCTTGAATTGCGAGTATGTACGGCTCCTCTGTAAACCACTGTTTCGCGGTAAAAGCACTCGTTTCTCCAGTAGTCTTATCGTTGTGAACTAGTCGCCGAGCATCGTGCTTGTCACCATACCATATACATTTGAATAATACAACACGACAGTCGTACCTATAATTCAGCACTATGACGTCTTCCATACGACCGTAGTAAGTGAAATCATCCACAGGCACACATACACCGCTATTTTGAGTGACTCGTTGATTATCGCGACGATGAGTAATGAACTTCACGCCGTTAACAAAGCAGCATGGATATTGATAAGCGACTTGAAGGGAACCGATAGAAAGCGAGTAGATCTCGTCAGACACGTCAGACCCACTAGCTTTCATTTCAAAAATCTGGTTATTACGAAACAAAGTATTGGTTAGCACTTATGTGTTTATAAAAAACCGGGTTATTGTGTTATTACCTTGTTCGCAAACCAATCTTTGAATCCCTTTCTATGCTCCGCTTCAATATCGCGAACTCCAGATTCGTTCAGGAAATCCAAATGCTCGCTGTTGCATGTTTAAAACATTGCGTAAAGAAAATACAATAATGAAATAAGTTAGAGAAGCAAATGGATCGATTACTTACACCAAATACGGATCCACTTCAGGACAGTTGGTATCGTCCAAAGTAACGCGGCACGCAACCGAAACACTTCATCTCTGGCTCCATCACGAACGCGGACTCCATTCTCCCACAGTTCTTTCAACTCTTCAACCACAGGCTGTAAAAAAACGTCCATATCTTTTCCTGGTGAATGGGGCCCCGGGATCAGAAGCGTTAGCATCAGGTACTCTTTCTTCATGCACAACCAAGGCGGCAAGTTGTACGTCGTAAATACTACAGGCCACATGCTGTATGATAGGCTCATATCCCCAAACGGGTTGAATCCATCCGCAGCTAGCCCAAGCCGCACGTTCCGAGGCTCTGCAGCAAAACCTGGGTATCTCTCGTCCAAATTCTTCCACGCGGTACCATCAGCAGGATGTCGTAGAACGCCAGCTTCCCTGACGCGATCTCTTTCGTGCCACTCCATATGAAGCGCCGTGTGTCGAGATGCGTACAGTCGCTTCAATCGATCTTTCAACGGAAAATATCGCAATATCTTCTGCGGTATCTTCTTACCAGTTGGCTTCCATCTACTCTCGTTACATATCGGACACACGTCGACGTTCGCGAGATGTTTTCGGAATAGGACACAGTCATTAATGCACGCGTCGATCATCTCGTATCCCATGCCAAAACGCTTCAGCTTCGCTTTTGCCTCGTAGTGCTTCTCCGGTATTCGATTACCGGCTGGATGAGACTTCCTCAAAAGCTGCAATAGTTCTGTGAACGACTTGTTCGTCCAATGGTTCGTGACTTTAAGGTGCATCAACTGAACCAAGAATGACAACGACGAAAACTCCTTGCATCCAGGGTACAATTCCGCTTCCAACTCAGCGAACAAGTCTTCCACTTGCTCCTCCGCACGCACATCGCTCGGAGCCGGCTCCGTAACACCATCGAAATCCTCGTGATCTCTTATATCCTCCACAGCAGCATGTATTCCTCCTACTCCTCTCTGGGTTGTTTCTCCGATGGGGACTTCTTCAACATGACCGACGGAACGCACGACCTCGCCATGATGATACCATTCTGTGTAACCCGGGGTAAACCCTTTGTTTAGCAGATGATGCCTTACAACCCCAATGTCGTGCCATCTCACGTTGTTGCAAGGCTTGCATGGACATCGATATTCGTAATTATCGTTCGGAAATCTTCTTGCAGCGCGGATAAATTCATTAACTCCGAGTTTATACTGCAAGGACAACCGATTGTTCTCGGTGATCCAATCTCTACTTGGATTGGACATTGATTTCGCTAAACGAAATGAAAAAAAGAATAATTATTAAGAGTTGTTGCTAAGTGACGAAGACGAATGAAGTCGATTACTTATTGCTACGGGACGAAGATCAATGAATGAAGATGAGATTATGAATTTTATGTTATCTGAGAATAATATGCTAGAAACTCAATCTAAAATTCGGCAGAGTTTCCCCTATAATACTAACAAACCAAAAACCTGCAAACTCATTTAAAAGCATATACAAATCATCTAAAACTATCATAATAATCAACTAAACCCTAAACAGAACCTCCGTGGCTCGTTTACAACAAACTAACTAATTATATCAACTTAAATTAATTCAAACATAACATATGTTAATTCAATCCAAACATATCATTTACTAAATCACAAACCTAAGCATGTTACTATACAATCTAAACATGTTATTAAATTAATTCAAATTATAACATTACTAAAATTAACATAACATTTGTTAATTCAATCCAAACATATCATTTACTAAATCACAAACCTAAGTATTTTATTATACAATCTATACATGTTATTAAATTAATTCAAATTAACATAACATTTGTTAATTCAATCCAAACATATAATTTACTAAATCACAAACCTAAGCATTTTACTATAAAATTTAAACATGTTATCAAATTAATTCTAATTAACAATACTAAAATTAACATAACATTTACAATATAACATTACTAACTAAACTAAAATGTCTAATTAACATTTCAAATTAAGTAAACTAATGATATCATTTACAATTTACTAATGTTATATATTAAGTTATAATTTCAAATTACAATTAACATATAAAACTAACCTAACTAAACTAAACTTGCTATCTAATTAACTTTCTAATTAATAAATGAACTAAACTTTAGTAAATTATTACTAAACTAAATGAACTAATCTAAACTTTCTAATTAATTAGAGTACATATAAGAATATAAATAAATGAACTAACCTCTTGAAGAGCCGACGAGCAAGGACGGTGGCTTGAGGTTGCGGTGAGGCGTGCTCGGACGAAGCGAAAAAGGCTGTCGGAGTGGGACTGTCTCGCAGCGAGAGGCACCGAGAGCCTGTTTTGGGCAGCGAGGCTCGGCAGCGGGACGGAGAGAAGCGCGGAGCTGGGGTTCGAAGCTGTTACGATGAGGGTGGGTGCGCTCGAGACGGGGCTGGTCTGTTTGACACAAAATTAGTAACGCAATCGAAATTACGGATCATTCAGCACAAAAAGCAAAGGTTTTTTTTAAAACGAATCCGATTCCAAACCGACTAAAACGGTTAATGTGATCCATGAATGCTGTAAATGCTCAGTTGCTATTATAGATTAAGAGAGACACAGAGATATAGATTGAGAGAGCTTACCCGAGCGAGAGAAGGCACAACCGAGCACGAGATAGCTCGGTGGTCGGAGTTCACGGTGGAGGCACGGCGGTGTGTAGCGGCTGAGAGAGAAAGAACGTGAGACCGAGAAAGCTCTGCACCACACCGGAGCTGGTGGCTGCGACGGGGTGGCCGGAGAGAGAGAGGACACTGGCGGCGGTCCTCGTGACGGAGGCTGAGAGAGAGAGGGTCGTGCCGGTCGGAGGAGCGTAGTGGTGGCGGCGGCGACGGGGTGGCCGGAGAGAGAAAGGGCAGTGGCGGCGAGAGGTTGGAGGTTGAGAGAGAGAGGGTCGTGGCGGCGGTAGGAGCGTCGTGGTGGCGGCGGCGACGGGGTGGTGGCGGCGGCGACGGGGTGGTGGCGGCGACGGTGTGGGAGAGAAAGAGAGAGTCGGGAGATAGAGGCGTTTGTTTTTTTGGGCGAATTTGAGTTTTCGAATGAAAACCCTTCGAGCATGTGCTTTATATAAAGACTTTTAAATTTGGGTGCGACAAAGTCGCACCCAATGAAACCTTTGGGTGCGACATAGTCGCACCCAATGACATGTGTCAGTGGTTTCGGGTGCGACTTTGTCGCACCCAATGACATTTTGTAAAAAAAAGGGGGAAGTTTTGGCCGCCGAAATTTTTTGGACATTTAGGTGCGACTTAGTCGCACCTATACCTTTGGGGACAGTATTGGGTGCGACTTAGTCGCACCCAATAGTAGTACCACACTATTGGGTGCGACTACTCGCACCCAAATTCAAAAATTTCCCGAAAAATTTTCAGCGCTTAATTGATTTTTGGGTCCGACTATTCGCACCTGAAAGTCTTTTTGGTGCGACTTTTAGGTGCGAATAGTCGCACCCAAAAGTCAACCGCACCGGAAAACTGTATTTGTAGTAGTGTTTCTTGATTGATACTGTGACGAAAATCGGAAATTCGTGTCTGGTCCAATTTTTGTGACACTCGCAAAGGTTTGAGAAGTCATGATCGGTTGATCACGAAATCTTGAATTTTATTACCGATTTCATTAAGTGTATTACAATATTTTCAAGACTCAATTAATGGATGTGCAAATATTTATTTCATAGTTTATTTTGATAAAGTAGAGTTAAAACTAATACTAATATAAATTTTCATATATACATTGCATGAAAAATTACAAATAACTTCCTAATTAACATGTGTAAAGCACGTTTCTTGCACTAATATATATATATATATATATATATATATATATATATATATATATGTATATCGTTCATCGCCTCTCATCCTGTCACGTCGCGTCGCTTGGTTAAACGGCTAGGTGGAAATCGTCAGCACTCTAGGTCTCGATGCGGAATAACGCATCTCAAGCCGACTTTTTCATCGTGATACTTCTTGAGGAAGGTGAGCTGAACTTCAAGCATAGGATTTAGGCTAGGCCTAAATGCTTTATCGAATATATAAGAAGAAGAAGATAAACGACAATAATTTCGTCGTATGATTTTCTTAAATTGCTAAAGCCATGCGGGCCTTTCCTAGCTATTGGGTTTTTGGGCCCAATATTTGATTTCTCAACCACGCTTACAAGTTAATGGACAATTTCTCTATGTTTGCAAATTTGATCCATCGGATCGTGGATCCCAACATGTTGGTTGTAAAGGTGTCGGCACTGCAGAACCCGGCTTGGTACAGGCGCATGTCGGCCTCCCTGACGATGATTAGTTAGTTTTTTTCTTTTTATTTATTACAATTTTGCTTAATCTAAGATTCATATGCAATGTGTCTTTGTGAAGGCTGTGGCTGAGCTGAACCAGGGGGTTCATCTTTACTAGGGTCACCTTCAAGACGCCAAAGCCAAAGGTGAAAGCTTGGCCAAAGTCCACACAGGTACGAAAACTCTTAATGCCGAGCTTCAAGAGATCGAACAAAAAGTTGCTGCATCTGGAGGCCGAGATGGCGAAGAAAGACAAGAATGTCCAAAAGTTGGTCAAGAAGATGGGTGATCTCACTCTTGACAACCAGATGCTTCAAGTTGACCTTGAGGATCGTCTCGCCAAGATAAAAAATTGGACGAGGGTCTTCGCGAAGCTGGAGGTGGAGAAGAAAAAGGTGGACGAGGTGAACGCCGAGCTGTCTGTCGCCGTTGCGACGAAGTAGACCAAACTCAATGTGCTAAAGGCTGAGCACATCCGATCTAAGAGGAAGGCTAAGGCGAAACAAGAGAAGGTGGTCCGGGCGGCCAAGAGGGCATCATCCCTGAAGTATCAGGGAGCCATAAACAAGTACAAGGCCAACAAAGCTGGAGCTTAATGGGCTCTCTAGATCGTTCGCATTCTTGAATAATATCGGGTTAATCGAGAGGATATAATTGGCTAATGTCACTAGATAGTGGGGGGACTTTTAATTTTAGTTTTCCTTATGAAATTAGTAATAATTGTACAAATAAATTAAACAAATAATTAGCAAATTAGTCATATTTATACTTTTAGATTGCTATTTAATCAAATTTTGATAAATAGCCAATTTTTGTTACGGTTACAATAATTTTACACTATTATTTACAATTATTTACAATTGATCACATAAAAATTAGCTATTTACCAAAAAAAAATTATTAAAAGATGACTAAATAGTAAACCATAGTAAATATGATTATATATTTATTGGACCTATGTTATATGGACAAATTCAATACAGCATACCTCACCTCACATATTTCGCTAAAAAACTTTGAAGAAAAATAAATCATTTTATCATAACTCCCGTGACTTGGCTTTGGTTTAAGGACCAAAAAGAGGTTGAGACTCAAACAGATATTCCAATACTACAAAACGTGACACCTTCTAACTAGGGAAAAAAGTGATGCACAAAATTAACTGCCAAAATATTGCTTCAAAGTTTTTGTGACAATTTGGGGGAGTAACTAAGTCACATGGATGCCATTTTAGTTATAAAAAACAACCACAAACATTACAATGTAAAAAAGGTAATTTTAAAAAAGCCCATTGCCGACCTGCCCACTAATTTCATCTATATGATTCATTGCTATTATATAATAAATTAATGCCATAATAATAAGTCCATGTGTATTTGGACCCAATATACCTCACCTGCCTCTTTAACTCAATTAACATTATACAATTACATACTCCCAATTGCCGTATCCAATCAACCAATTGTTTAACTGCCATATCCAACCAACCAATTGTTTAATGTCAATTTATAATAATTATTATTAGTAATTAATTTTCTGCCATGATGATCCATGCATAATAATATTTTGTCTTTGTAAAAAAAAAGGGATTTGTTGCCTAAAGGACACGCTTCAAGAAAACGAGTCAAAGATGTGTTTTTGGAATTGGATATTAGCTCATATTCATCATAGGTACACATATAGATATATCATAGGTAGAGTTTTCTCAGCTTGGAGTCTCAACTTTCCCAACTTACTTACCGTACCAAATTCTAAACCTATTTTAGAAAATGGGACACAAGTTGAAAAATCGTAACCCTATCAAGTCCCTCTTACTACTTCAAACCTTCAAAATATATAAAACATCCACGGACCCCAAGCCTTCAAAATCGACTACGTCGATGGCTTTGGAGACAAAAAGAAACAACGGATCATGTGCCTCGATTCTTCTTGTTAACGATACCAGCGTTGTATTCCAAAATACCGATAATATATGCACTAGATCTCAAAATACTATGCCTTGTTGTCTTTGACGATCATCACACTATTGTTACCATGAACTCATGGATGCGCCACAAGATTTGTCGTCTAATCGTAAAATCTTGAATTTTTTATACATAAATTTTAATTTTTCGTTGACTGAAGTGGAAGCAACTAAGTAATCGCTTTTAATTTCAAAATGTCGCTTTTAAAATTGGGCGTCGCTTCTAAAAGTAGTTTTTTCTAGTAGTGTTATCCGTTGCATGAAAATATGCCGCTACGAGGGCCTCAAAAAAGGTGATAACATAGGCGGTTTTTTTTTTTTTTTTTTAAATAAATATATTAAAACCAGAGAATGGGTGTAAAGGATGACAATCCTCACAAAAAGTTATCTCTTAAGTTAGATCAAGTTTCTTACGACAGACGTTATTATTTTTTTTAACGCAATATATTTTGTTACTTAACAATTGTCGTTTATACATTTTTTTTCTGCAATAAATGGGTACGGTGTTCTTTAATGAAAATTGAACTCATTTAGATTATTTTAATTCCGTTGGTTACAAATCATAACACGGAATAATTCGTTCGTACACAATGGTTTTGGAAAAAAAAATACAAATATTCTGAAACTAAATGGTGAAAGTCATGACTCAAAAAACTCACAAGGTCTGTTTACGTTTCGACTGTGGTTGAAATTTTCAAGCAAAAGAATAAAGGTTGTGGTTGAAATTATGGTCTTTTGTGTCAGTCTGAAAACACACAGAAAATGTACTCAATTTCATTAAGGATAAGTCATATTTTACTAAAAATACTGATAAAAATTTAAATTTGAGTGCCTTTGGCCGTTTCGCACTAAAGAAATATGTCGCTCTTCTATATTATAAGGGAAAATATCACATTTATACCCTATGTTTTAGTGAAATGTCGAGTTTAACCCTCGGTTTTCAAAAATGTCGAGTTCATACCCTCTGTTTAACTAAAATGACGAAATTATACCCTGAAATGAATAACAGCGTCACAAATCTCCCTTTCATTGATATTAACTCTTATATAAGAAAAACCAAATCAAATCTAAATCAGTGCCCTAACTTCCAAATTCTCAATTTTGAAATAAAAATAACCTTAAATTGAAATTAAATAATAAAACTCATACCTCCTAAGAAATGACTTCATTCCGTGTTCGAATTGTAACTCTAAATGTTGGATTCTCTGTTCGAATATGCGATTTTGATGACTATCAACTATCGATGTTTACCCATTTGCCTCTTTCTGTGTTCTTCACGATTAAGAGACTGTTGTTTATTTTTTAGTTTTTAAATAAATTACATATATAGCGCGAATGAATAAAGATAATTGGTGTTTATATATACATATTATAGTCAACGTCAATGAAAAGTCAATAAAAAGAATATTCGTGACACTGTTGTCTATTTCAGGGTATAATTTCGTCATTTTAGTTAAACATGGGGTATAATTTCGTCATTTTAGTTAAACAGAGGGTATGAACTCGACATTTTTGAAAACCGAGGGTTAAACTCGACATTTCACTAAAACACAGGGTATAAATGTGTTATTTTCCCATATTATAATAACTTATAAACAAAGAAAAAGTTTTACTTAATTGTTTCTCTTTCTTCTTCGGCAAAACATTCCTAAAAAACACTGATAACTGTATCTATAATTTCTATATATACATATATACGTATACACGCATGCATTAACTCGTGCAAAAAAAAAAATCTCCATTTCATTTTTTTTTTTTACAAAATTAGTGTAATTGTTGTATATATGTGAGCATTATCTTCTACAATTAATATTGACTATTAGAAGCCATGCTGTATTCAATAGATATCAATGCAATGCTAATAATTATCGTCAGACCGACTTATGTTTTTTTTTTTATTGTTATTATTTATTAGAAAGAAAAAAAAAAGTATAAAACTTGATGTTGATATTTACAAAACCTTTGATAGTGAAATATATTGGTAATGAAGCTTTCCCACTAAGATTTCTATGTATGAACATTTGTTTGACATTTACGCTACTTGCTTCACAATTTTTTTTTAATCAATTTGTTGATATAATAAATTATTTAATCAAAGAGGTAGTCTCGCATTTGTATTTTTGCACGTAGCTAACTTGTGCTTAGGGAACACAAAAAATAGATGGTAATTCAACTCTTATCACTTAATGGTGGTTGGATAATTAGTTTTGAAATTGATAACAGCAAAACAAAAATAAAAGTAGACGTTGGGATCACTGTTTTCAATAACATGATATAATGACTTGTCTAGTTTATTTTCTCCGACAATTTTCAAGATTTCAATACAAAAAGACAAAACACATCAGCTGGCAAATAAAACCCAACGTTCGAATTTAGGGTAAATAGTATATGTAAAGTGTAAACTATTATTACTCAAAAACCAATGATTATCACAGTAAAAAATAAATAAATAAACTTTAACTCCATAAAAATCCAAACCAAAATTCCGTGCTAGTTACTTTTTTTCTTTAACTGAGCCACACGATTCAAACACTCGACACGTGTACGGCCGCGAAGAATTAAGGAGAAAATAAAAGACGCAGATGGGGTTGGAGAACTACAATCAGAATTTCTCACATAGCGTAACAATCACATCATTAAAAAAAAATATGGGTGATCTTGTTGGGAGATAAACGACTGTGTGAAAAAGAAATAATTCTAAAAAAATAAATAAAAAATATTATAATTGAACAAATCACACGATCAATATAGATTATTCCTGTTTCTTTTTACCCACTAACCCCACATTTTCACGTCCTATGTAAACACGATTATGTCACACGCCATTCTTTTTTTTCTCTATAAAAACCGCCACACATGAATCAACGTCACATAAAACCAAATCTCTCTCTCTCTCTCTCTCTCTCTCGAATGGTTTGGTCTCAGACTCAGAATCAGAATCACCACAGAATGGCCAATCTTAGTCTCCCAATACTTCTCTCTCTTCTCTTCGCTTTTGCAGGTAAATATACATAATACTACTATAATCCATATCACACAATTTTCTACTACATATATCACAGATAATCACAACATACAAAAAAAAAAATTAAATTTTTTATTTTTACTTTTTTACCCACAATTCATTTTTTTTTCCTCAAATAACCTTTTTTTTTTTGCAGAATGTGGATCAATTGGGATAAACTACGGAAGGATCGCGAACAATCTACCAGCGCCGTCGAAAGTGGTGGCTCTATTGAAATCCCAAAATATCTCCCGAGTCAAGCTGTACGACACTGACTCGTCCGTTTTAACGGCACTGGCCAACTCGGGAATCTCCGTCGTCGTTGCTCTCCCCAACGAGCTTCTCTCCCAAGCCGCCGCGACGGACCAGTCGTACGCTGACACGTGGGTCAAGGCCAACGTCGCAAAGTACTACCCGGCGACGAAGATCGAGTCCATCGCCGTCGGAAATGAGGTCTTCGTTGACCCCAACAACACGACCAAGTTCTTGATCCCGGCGATGAAGAATATCCACGCTTCACTCCAAACCTTAGGGTACGTAGATTTTTTTTTTAATTTTTATTATTAACTTGATTTTAATTAGTTAAGGATTACTTGAGCTCCTAATCGTCATAATGAGCTCTAACCAAGTTCGGATGCCTTTATGCTTATCTATCAAAACTTTGTAAATAAATAAAAGGGAAAAGATTTTCGGCACGATTCACGATCCGAAAACGATCCACTCACGGATTGACACGTGGATGTTCAGTGTCACATGTCAATCCGTGAGTGGATCGGATCGTGAATCGTGCCGAATAGTTTTACTCTAAATAAAAACATCCACTATGATTGTTTTTTTTTTCAGTAATTGTGCTCCAAAAAATAATTAGAGTCTATTATGACCGTTAAATTTGATAAATATTGTTTTTTTTAAATTAAATTAAATTAAGCATTTCAAAATAGAATTAAACTATTCATAATTATATATAACTTCTAACTTCAGTTAACCGAGATTTTAACGGCTAAGTTTAAATTGAGTTCTTAGCTTAAAATTAAATTAACCGTTCAATTATTTTAGCCGATTAATATTGAACAAAAAAATAATTTATTAATTGAACTGAAAATGCTTTTACAGGCTAGACTCCAAGATCAAGCTCTCGTCTCCTCTCGCGCTGACGTGTCTCCAATCCTCTTACCCGCCGAGTTCCGGGTCGTTCAAACCCGAATTAATTGGGCCAGTTATGAAGCCCATGATGGAGTTTCTGGCCCAAACCGGGTCGTACCTCATGGTCAACGCTTACCCGTTTTTCGCTTACTCAGCGAACTCCAAAGAGATTCCTCTAGACTACGCTTTGTTCCGGGTCAACTCGGGTTCCGTTGACTCGGGAAACGGGCTCAAGTACTCGAGCCTGTTGGACGCCCAAATCGACGCCGTTTACGCTGCCACGTCAGCCCTAGGTCACGGCGACGTGAAGATCGTCGTGACGGAGACCGGATGGCCGTCCGCCGGAGACGAGAACGAGATCGGCGCCGGGATTCAGAACGCGGCGGCGTATAACGGAAACTTGGTGAAGAGAGTTCTCTCCGGCGGAGGAACGCCGTTGAAGCCTGAAATTCCGATCGATGTTTTCTTGTTCGCTTTGTTCAACGAGAATCAGAAGAACGGTCCTACGTCGGAGAGGAACTACGGGCTGTTCTTCCCCGACGAGACGAAGGTCTACGACGTCGGTCTCGCGGCGTCGGAGGAGAAGAATGCCGAGAAAGTCAACGGGACTGTGCGGGCGACAGTTCCGGCCGCCGGCGATGTCCAGAGCGCCGCCGTAGGGAAGGGAGACACGTGGTGCGTGGCGCGTGGGGATTTGGCGACGGAGAAGCTTCAGGCGGCGCTGGATTACGCATGCGGTGAGGGAGCGGCGGACTGCCGTCCGATCCAGGAGGGTGCCACGTGTCACGATCCTGACTCGATTGTGGCCCACGCGTCTTACGCTTTTAACAGCTACTATCAGAAGAATTTGCGACGCGCTGGCGCGTGTGATTTCGGCGGAGCGGGTTACGTCGTCACGCAGCCTCCGAGTACGTAACTAACTCCATAATCTTATCTCTTTTATCTTCTATTATTATTTTTTAAAACTAAACGAAATGAAATTCGTCAAAATTTTCTATAGTTTTTAACTAGTGGTTTTTCTGTATAAAAAATTATGAACAAGTCATGTTTTTTTAACACATGTTGGCTATCATACTCATACACATAATTATATATAATAATAAATAAATAAATAAACTCATGTTCATTAACGTAAAAAAGTGAAGCAAGACATGTATGATACGATTGCGTTGCAGGTTTTATATTTAAGATGCCATATAAATATATAATATAAGTACACAAATCAGCTAGATAATTCAAACAAAGGAAATTTGGTAATCCTTGGTTTTTAAGAAATGGACGTTATAAAAAGTTTTAGAGATTAAAAAGCTATTGAGTTTATTCAATGTACTACTCGAAAATTTTAAGGAAAAAGATTAAGGTGTGTTATTTCTAAGTTATTAGAAGTAATGATCAAGAAGACGTCACCATTGAAATGGATATAATGATAGTGGTGATATATAACATTATGCTTGAAAACGATGCCTAATTAAGAAAAGTTTTCTTTCATTTTCTTCTCAATAAGTTTGAAATAATCAAATCGTGTTACGTTACAAATAATCAAATAAATTCAATAGGACCGCCATAAGTTAATGTCATGGTATGAACATCAAGCGTCCATTGTTACAAAAAGCTATTGAGTTTATTCAATGTACTACTCGAAATTTTTAAGGAAAAAGATTAAGGTGTGTTATTTCTAAGTTATTAGAAGTAATGATCAACAAGACGTCACCATTGTTATGGATATAATGATAGTGGTGATATATAACATTATGCTTGAAAACGATGCCTAATTAAGAAAAGTTTTCTTTCATTTTCTTCTCAATAAGTTTGAAATAAGCAAATCGTGTTACGTTACAAATAATCAAATAAATTCAATAGGACGGCCATAAGTTAATGTCATGGTATGAACATCAAGCGTCCATTTGCTAAAAACCTTATATAATTTGATTCTCCATAATAAATTAAAATTATTGTTGCCGAAATTTTGACAAGAACAAAGCTTACAAAAATAAGAAATAATTTATGGCTTTCAACATTTTACACATAAGATTACAATAGGACCTCTCTTAGTCTCTTATCCAAGGTTGGTCATTGTGTAGTCACACGCACGCTCACAAAAATTAAAAAACAAATTTAATTTTCAACTACTTTATTCATTGTTTTTTAGATTTGATGCTAAAAAGGTCTTTTCCTTTTTGTTTGTTTTGTTCTTTTTTGTTGCAGAATTTGGAGAGTGTGAATTCCCCACAGGCTACTAAGCTGAGGAAAATAAATTAGAGATTGTGACGATTTGCTTGTTTTGTTGTGGGGGTAGCTTGAATTATTATTTTTTATTTTTTTCCATGCTTGATTACCATTATAAATATTAATCATATATAATTTTATTTATATTATTACCATTCTTATATATGTATTTTATTTATATTATTACCATTCTTATATATGTATGTACACGGTATTAGGTGTGGTGGTTATAGTTGAGACTTTGACTCTTTTGTCTTGTGATCAAGTCATATATAGTTTTCCGAGTGTATTAGACTTTACGTTACCTAATATATTATTAAATTTGTTCGGCTATTAAGTTTGTCCTCTATATGTATGGATTTCTTTTTTCTTACACTTATATCTTAATTTCTGTTTGAAGAGACATGGCTTTTGCGTAAATATCACTTTTGTAGCTGTTATTATTAGCTCAACAAATATGCAATGTTTTCGGCTTGCGGCAAAAGATTGTAAGATTTTGATAAATTATTTTACTTTTTAAGGTTAGGTTTTTATTCTTGGAAATATTTAGTATGAAGACACATGAAAGTTGTTGGGACTTTTGACCTTTACATAAAAAAATATGTTTTGTCCCAAAAAAAATATATATGGATGGATTAGAGCAACGAAAATAAAGTTAATCAAATTAACGTGAGAACTTTCCATTAGCGGCAAAACCTTTGAGGGAACTTGCTTGCTCATTCTTTACTTATGATTATATCGTAGTAAAATTATTAAAATCATATATATCTCTTGGTCAAAACATGAGGGATTTCGTGAAACATATGTTATTGAAGATGTTTGGTGAAATTAGAGGGGCAGATTTCATTGGTGGAGCGGTAAGAAACCTCTTTACCGAAAATGGACGTGAGTGGAACAAGCAACGAGGCGAGCAAGTCTTCACAGATGAAATCGCAGCACTAATACTAATAATCCAACCACTAACGGAGCCAAAGATTGATCAGTACAAGTGGGTGGGAACGAAGACGGGACAGTTTCACGGTGAAAATAGTACCTATGGGGTCTTGAAAGAAAACCAGTTGAGCACGGAGGACGAAGAGGCAAAGAGAATATGGAAGTTATCACTGCATCATAGATGGAAACTTCTTTTATGGAAACTTTTATTCGGCTGCCTTCTGACTAAAGAGAGATTTGAGCGGATATTCCATGCATTAGCCAAGGCTACGGGTGTTTATTGTAATGATAGAAGAGGGGTGAACAAATACGTCAAGGAATCTAAGATATTTGTTGTAATTCTCCTTTTTCAAGTGTGGAAAATCAAGAATGGAACGTGGCGAAAATGGCGGAGATCACTACCACAACTTTCTTGAAGGGTCTAGACAGAAAGGTTCATGCGAAAAGCTTGATTTTTTGTTGGCGGAGATCACTACCACATTATCCTAGTTTGGGCTTCCTATTGTAAATTTTTTTTTTATCTATTCAGACTAAAGAACCATCTTTTTCATGGTATTAGATTGCAGTTGCTTGGATATCTCCATCGATGATTATAACCTTTTGGAAATAGCTAAAAAAATGCTTGAATTTTAATGTGGCCTACATCATTCTTTTGTTGGAAGTTTGCACAAGCTGAGCCACACATGTACTTACTGTTAGATTCATTCTGACCTACGTTCGTATTGCGTTTAAGATGTTATTCACTTCTTCTTTTATTTCTTTTTTGGCGCTAAAATGTTATCCACTTGCATATTTATGGGTGCTTTACCCTTATTCAAATGAAGATCATCATAGAATTTCAAAACAAAAACAAAAGAACTATCTCTCCAAGGAAGGGCTGCATATTGTAAACAAAATTATAATGTCAAGTCAAGTCTAAGACCATAATTATAAAAAAGGTTACCGGCCGGTATCAAATTATTTGAATAAAAAAATATTACCTCCTTGTTAGAATAACTAAATATTTCCTTCTGAAGATTTGTATTTTTTTTTCACATCAATATTTGAAATAACTTTAATGATGCACTGGAAATTAAAAATTGTGGAAATGGCTTCTATTAGTTGTTTTTTGTATTTTCGCAAAATAACACATTTAGAACTTTTATTACGAAAAATGATTTTTTGAATCACTTTTCTTGATTTTTCTTGCTTTTAACAATTCTTTTTAAACAAATTTAGTTTTTTTTTTTTTGGACTGTATTTAACTATATATGTTGTTTACAATTTAATTTAGAAAAAAAAATATTTATTTATCGTTTATTTATAAAACAGTAATTTTATAATAGAATTTGAAATAGCAGCTATATATTAGATGTCACACTTAAAAGGTGTTTTTTTTTTGTAATTTTCACAATAAATTAGAGCGAAAAAGAAGCAGAAGAAAGGACTTTTCTAAATTATAATTCCTAGTTTTGGTGTCACCAAACGTTAAATCTCCGTTTGGGGATGCACAAAACAAGAAATGGCTGATAACTAAGCCCAATCAAACAAGCATCACGAGATGAAAGAGCCCAATCCAACAAGGATATCACGAGATATGGGTTTGCTTAGTCCATTCACTACAGATTTTTTTGGGAAACTTACAGAAATATAATTATATAATTAGTGTTTTAGAAGTACAATTTTTATTTTTGGTAATTATATCAGTAGCCCAATAGTCTACCTTCTTTTTAAAAAATAGTTCAAGTTTCATTTTATTAAAAAAAAAATAATTTAATTAACTTCGGTCTGGTGGGTTATTTCCCTAATAAAATGAAAAACTTTATAAGGAGGTAGATGATTGGCTAGTAGCAAAAAATACTAAAAAAAATTAATGAGCGTTTTAAATTATTTCAAAAATACTATTTTTCTAAAATATAAACATATATTCTTCTTATAAATAAAAGGGATCGCAAACGGTCAAACAAAGTTGAATGAAACCCAACCCAAAACAGTAACATATTTTTAATTTTCTTTTCAAATATAAAGAAAAATGATCATTTATCATTTGAAAAAAAAAATACTATTTTTGCGATCAGACTTTAAAAACATTATTTTAACGATTAATTTCAAAAAAGTACTACCACACGTATTTTTTACGATTTCTTAAAGGTTTTTTTTTATGAATAAGTGCCATGGATAAATTTTTACCTACGTTGATGACATAACTTTTCATGGATATTTTATCGGCTCAATGCGAACAAGATGTCAACCTTGATGCTTATCAAGGTGTGACTGTGGGTAGGGATAGGGATTGGACAAGCAAAAAAAAAAAAAAAAAACAGAGTTGGTATAAAAAAAAAAATAATGCAGTTTGAGCGGGTTGAGCTGATCAAAGTCCGAACAAACAAGTAAAAACAACTAAAAATGGGGTCGTGTTTTGTTGCGATCCGTGTGAAGTTTCAAGTACTCAAAAATGACATATTTTTCGAAGCAAAAAAGCATTTCCAAGCATTGCCCAAAACTGATGTTGCATTGCACATGTCATCATGAATTGATGATCACCTTGGTACGTTTTCATTATCTCAACTTTCGGTGAAAAAAGAAAAAGAAAATTCACAGACGTATTATTACTTTTCTCCAATAGAAGTATCTTTTACTTTTTACTATTTTCGCACTACTATGGCTGGTAAACTTTTTTTTTTTTTTTTTTTTTTTTTTGCATTTGCATTTGCATATAAAGTTTCGCAGATTTAAAATAAAGAACCTAATATTTGGCATTGGATGTTAGGGATTGGGCTATAAATAACATTTTAGTATACTAAATTGACAAAATTGGATAAAAACTCCTTTTATCACATGTGAAATATGCCACCAATTTAACGAGTTAATCAAATCTTAGAAGTCAAACTAACAATAGTTGGCATTGGATGTCAACTAATTTCGAACAAAATTTATAGTGATCGGGCTATAAATAACATTTTTGTATACTAAATTGAATAAATTGGATAACAACGCCTTTTATCACATGTGAAATATGCCACCAATTTAACGACTTAATCAACTCTTGAAATTCAAACTAACAAACTTAGATTTTTTTTTTTAGTTATTGGGAATTCGTGAAACGACAAACCTTAAGTTTCTCTATGTGCCTTCATGCACTTTTTTTTTTTCATTCTCATTCACTCTGAGCCTGCAAACCCTAGGTGGGAGATTTAGGCTTGGCTCGAGCTTTTGATGGCATTCTCCGAGCCGGAGTATCGCATGTGTTTAGGAAAGGGTTCTACAATTTTTATAAAAGTTCTCTCAGATCAATGGTTCGTATCTTCGCCCATTAGAATTGCTATCGGCGCATAAGAGCTTTTGTAATATGTATTGAAAAGATGAAAATATGTGGGGACCACAAAAATGCTCGAGTGAATGTATTTTAGACAAGCTGATAGCGCTGACAAATATCAATTTTCAATTTAAATTGAAACAAATTGTTAAGTTGTATTGTCAAAATATTTATATCGACATATGTGGCAATAGGTGTGTGGTTGAGTAGTATGCCGATTTGTCAACTATTTAGTAGGTAAAATATTTCTTCACCTTCTGAATCTCGAACAATTCTATTTGGATTCAATACACAAACATTTAAGAAGATTTGAGGTCATCTCGACTATATAGACATATAAATGCATGGAAAAATGAAAGAAAGAAAAAATAGTACTAGATGATAATCGAGTGTGGGCGAACTTAGTTTTCGCGCAATGTTCAACGCTAGGCGCTAGCGATTTCTCTCTTCTTCCCGTTTAGGGAATGGCTACTTAAACGACCATGATTAGTTTTTTTTTCTTTCTTGCTTATTTAAAAATGGATTAATAATATCATCTTTCTATTTTGACAAAAATATTATATTAAGGTATATGCAAAATTCAAAAAATCTATTTTTGACATCTATAGCTTTTGGCTTATCAGATTATCGGATCCACCATAAAACTTCAAACTTTTATAAGAGGCGGCTCGACTGTATTGGAGGCCGTGATAGGGGAGCAAACAATTACTCATGTTATCTCATGAACAGAGAAATACACACACACATATATATATATGTATATATATATATATATATATCTATATATAATATAATAATAATAATCGGCTCGACTACATAAATCACGCAAGTATTTCACTTTTGACACGATACCAATAATCAAAGCTGGATCATATGGGATCCAGCGGAACTATATTTCCCTTATTATTGGTACTATGTGAAAAATAAAAAATGAAATGTGGTACCAGAACTTTGGAACCATCCGGAAAATGAGACAGAAATGAAATCTCCGTTTAGCATCATTTAGTACATTTTTTTAAGCTGATTTTTTTATCAAAAAATTAGAAAAATAGCCTACTTGAACGTTTGATATTGCTAAATAGCCAGGGTTTGGTAAATATTAGGTAAATAGCCATAAATGATGACGTGACTCAATATGGCAGTGGCTATTTACTTAATATTTATGTTTGTAAATATATAAAATTTGTTATTTACCTAATATTTATCAAACATTGGCTATTTAGCAATTCTCAACGTTTAAATTGGCTATTTTGCTAAATTGCCCTTTTTTTATTATAAATATGAGAATTTTTTTTTTTAATTGCATTCATGATTAAAGTATATATATATATATATATATATATATATATATATATATATATATATATATATATATATATACACATGGGAGTTTCGGAACGACGAAATATGGTACCAGGAATTCTCGGTACCGTAGAAAATGGTTCCGGTATTTTTTGGTACCGGCTTTTACGGTTTTGGGAGTTTCATTTACCGTAAAATATGGGATGGGACCGAAGAATCCTATTTTCCAGATTTTCCATGATCAGCTTTACTAATAATAATAAGTCTAAATTTGATGACAAGAGAAATGAGTTTAGTGATAAGCATTTTAACCATAAAAATAAGAAGATGAGTTCGAATAACAACCTAACACAAAAACTGTATATAAAAAAATAAAAAATAAAAATAAAAAAATAAAAAAAACAAATCTTATTTTGACTTTGGACAACCCCATACATTTTGCCACAAATAAAGTCTTGGAATGTGCATTTCGTTTGACAACAATCTACTAACAAATTTAGTGTGAAACAAGCGTTTTCCTTTTCCAATTTCGTTAATCCCCTCTCATCTTAAACAATATTACAAAAGGAAAAAGTCGAAAAATAGCGCAGGAATTACTTCACGCGAACCCAAAAAGAGTCACGCTTAAGAAAGCAAAAGTTGTTTATTTATGCTAAACCCCATTTGAATCTTGACTAACATCACTCTTTCTCTCTCCAAAGCCCACTTTTCTATTTTTTTTCTTCATTTGTTTCCCTCGCCAATCATGGCAGATTATGAATTTAGATCCATCTAAAACACACCGGTCGATTGGGCATTATTTGTTCACGTCCACTTTTTCTTAGCCAATGAGATTATTTAATTTATCAAATGCTAATCCAAAAGGCAACTAGCTCATTGTTTCTCTACCTAGTACTCCAAAATTCATCTTAACAAAGATTAAAAGTCACATGGTAAACCGACCTTTTTAACCAGTGGGCTACACAAAGGTAAAAGAATTTATTTTTGTTAGAGTTGTTGAACTTTGGGGAAGAAAAAAAAATAGCGGCTAACACCATTTCTTGATATATGATCATAATTATTAAATGTATTTTTTTTAAGCCACGTGATTTTTAAATTAAATGAATTACATTTGTTAAAGGTGTTCTATCAACATTTATAAGGAGGGTGTTAGAGATAAACAACGGAATTAATCAAAATAGATTACCTAAAACGAATCGAAACACAACACTCGCAAGTAATGACGAACATAATTGACAACAAGAACAAAAAAAAAAACTAACAAAAGTGTATTTTATCCTTGATTCGCAATCATAATCCAAGTCGATGACAAGACACCTCGAACTCACAAAATTAATTAAAAAAATATAGATGCTAATATTGGATTTCAAAAATTCGATTTAGACTTGTTTTCCCCATAGATAAGTCTACGCAGCGAAATTATTAGTTATACACCATGACATTATTATACATTATAGCCATCATCAGTATACATGTGATGTGTTGTTATCTAACGAGCTTGTACAAATTCATACAAACAAACATAAAAGTTATTCCCAAATCAACACCTAAAATTGCTTTTATGTGGAAAAAATAAAAGGGTTGATTAGGTATATAGTTATATTTACAGTTTCACATTGTTATATAGATAAACGTTTTGTAAATCTTAAGTAAAAAGTCACGTTCATGTATTTACACTCGTAAATTGACGTAAATACCCCACCATTTTATTTCAATGAAGTGGCAAATTAGGAATCTTACTTCATTTTTATGGCTATTTATCTAAGATTTACGAAACGTTGGCTATATAGTCATCTCAAACGTTTTAATTGGCTAGTTACCTAATTTTTTGAAAAATAAAACCCAAGTTTGGTTGCCTAAATAAAATTGAATGGGAATAAGAATGTCAATAAGAATGAAATGGGTATTTTTTTTTTTTTTTTGCTTTGCTATTTTAAATAACTAAAAATAGAATGGAATTAAGTAGTAAATTTAGATAATTACCCTTATCCCTGCCAAGAAACCAAATCGTGAAAGGGACAAATAATCTAATGGAATTTAGCTGAATGAATGCCTTCCGATAGTCTTCTTCCACTTCCAAAACGCTATTGAAAGAGTTCATACCGATACCATTAGCTATGGAAGCGGTATTTCCGTGAAACACAAAAAATAAACAGTAACCTTCTTTACGTTAACTTCCGTATTGAATGTCCAGCTTGTCTTAGAATGCCAATACCAATATGAAATACTAAACCAAACAAGATAATGGATTTTTTTTTTAAAAATCCATTCAATTCCCTTCCCTTAAATTATCACCAACCAAACATACCCTAAAATCAACGGCACCATTACATAATCTATATTTTTTCAATTAACAATTTTATAATCTGAATAAAATTAACCGGAAAAATGGAATGAAAAACCCATTTATCAAAGTGCACACAAATTATCATTAGTACATCATTAATATATACCCATTTAAAAGGTTATTAAAGAAATATACATAAATTTTGATGATAAAATAATAGTCATTTTATCATTTTACTATTTTTTCCAAACCAGTACATTATATTTTTCATTGATTTAGTTAATTATTAATATTTTGTATGAAGTAGATCTTTAGCTTCACGTTGTATTAAACTTTTACATCTTTCTTACATATTGATAATTAAAGTTGTAAAGCATTGCCAAATTTTAATTAATAAGCAATATAAATTATATATATACATATATATTAATCGATTAAATCGTTAAGATAGTTAGAACGGTTTTTTTGTTGGATAACAACAATAGATAATTGTAACTAAAATTAATCTCCTTAATAATCATAACTAAAGAATTAGTTAAACATATATGAAGAAACTATCTGTAATAACTTAATGGATAGTCTAATTATTCGAAGTTTCAAATAAAGCTCAACTATACCTAATTTTATAACATAATGCATGCGCTTTGTGTAGTTTGAACTACTTTTTTAATTGGGAAAATGATGTATATACCTTCAGTTTAAGTTTAAGTGTAAGTGTACATTTGATAATTATAAATTTTGTGTTTGTACTTTAGTTTTATAAAAATGGCGACATCATACATTTAAATACATAACAAAATTACATTTATTTCTTTTGTTGACACTTTTTTTCAATGACAGCATGATCGTCAAAAACGATAGAAAAGTAAATAAATATGACATAATTATGTATTTTTATGATATAAAATCGTCATTTTCATATAACTGAAAGTACAAACCTGACCTTTCTGAAAACTAAGAATACGAAGTCAACATTTCGCTTAAACCCAAACTCAAAGTATATACATAATTTTTTAAGTTTTGGATACTTAGATTTAAAATTTTGAACATAGTAAAAATTATCTATACTACCTCATTTTTAAAGCTTCTTCCGATAATATTTTCATTCTCATTCCTATTAATAAATGAAAAATTAGTCGATATAAGTCACATCAAACGTTGCAATTGTAATTTAGCCAACGTTTCGTTTAATTTTCGAATCTAGCCAAATTTGATGACGTGTCATATTTATGTAAGATGGTATTACTATATTAACCTTGGTTTGGTTTAAAAAATACTAGCCCACGTTTTGAAACTTGGTTTTGTAGCCGAATTTGTTATATTCGATTTATATTTCGAATTTTAAAAAAAAATTATATACTTGGCAAAGTTGGTTATTGAGCGTTTTTTTCTTTAATGAACATTATAGCCGTGTAAGCAAATACAGTGTAAATGTTCGTAAATTTTTGTTAATCTCCGTTGCTTTGTTAATTTCTGTTAATTATGGTAAATTTACATATGTGCAGGTAGAGCCGATTTTTTTCCTTTCCTTTAATACGGTATTTTTGTTTTCCAAATTTATTTTCTAATTTTGAACGGGATTTTATCATAATTACGTGTATTCATTATCTTGTTTGACTTATTCAATCAAATAAATATTTCTTTTCCCTTTTAATTACATCACCGAATCTCATATTATGAATTCAAAAAGTTGAAATTAAATTGCTGAAATTATAGCCGTGTAAGCAAATATAGTGTAAATGTTTGTAACTTTTTGTTAATCTCCGCTGATTTGTTAATTTCTGTTAATTATGGTAAATTTTTTGTGCATCTATTGCATTAAATTTTCTATTTTAATTACATCACCGAATCTCCTATTAAATATCCAATTAAATTGCGAAAAAAACTGAAATTAATTGGCTGTATACAATTCAAACCGGTCAAACGTGGGCTAGTGTTTTGATCAAGTAAGTATAAGAAAAATGGTAAATTAGGTATTTTATATCCGTAAATTTCAGTAAATGACTAGATTGCAAAATTTACCAAACGTTGGCTAGATTTCAAAAATCATGTTTCAAAGTGGCTACGTTGCTAGCTTACCCTAAATAAATTTGTTCTCTTTTAAGGCAAGGAATTCGAATAGTCATCCCTTCATATTAAAGTTAGCATGTATAGTCATATCACAAATGCAAAAGTACATTCCTACATTACATTACATACTAACATACATAGAAATGGAAACGTGGCATGATTTTAATTGTAAATGAAAAATAGCAAAACCCTAATAAATGTGGGCCCACGAGACAAGCCCAAGCCCACCAACCTGCTCGTTCCGCCACACTCCCACGCCCCACCTATACCACAACCTCTGTTGTTTGCTTTCCACGTCACCAACTCAGTCAGACCATATATATAAATTAACAATACATTGATATTACTAGAATATGGAAACTAAAAAAAATAAATGTGATATCTCAATTCTCAACCCCTAAGACCATGTATCGTAGACTTGTCCATATATGAATATATACATGTATATAATCACACTATAGTTTTAAGTTTCAACTATACCCACAATTTATTTGATTTTGTAAATGACACAAATGCCGTGTTACCCGTTCAAATCAAATAACTAGAGCTCCTAAAAATATACCAATAATCAGAGCGTCGTTATTACATATTATTTCATAGCAAAAAATAAAAAAGGGAATATGATGTTTTCTAAATATTGTTCGCTGGCTCTCCAAAGACTAGTAAATACCGTAAAATAGAGTAAAACGTTTCAAGTAATAGGTTGGGAAATTAGGTTTTTTCGACGTAGACAATAAAACCAGACAATCGATATTTTATTGCCTGTTCAAAGATTGGAACTAGTTCTTTGTACTTGAATGTGCTTACACTCTATTCTTGATAAAAATGTTATTATATATGTGCTATTGCCATAATGTTCTTCTTGCAAATTAACAATTGATTAATTACACGTTGGCGAAGGCCATCAACTAATAATATAGATTTAAATTTTATTTACACTCTCATCTTATTAATATGTACTTGCAAATTTCTAACCTTTTGATAATCTAAAGTTGACTTTTAAAGATAAGTTTCCCGTGAAAGATTTATCGAGACGTCTTTCGGGACGTCAATAGTGAATTGAATCGAGGATCAAAGTACGATGGCGTGGATGCTAGATAGCTAGGATGCAATCAAATTTGGACATTCACCTAATCCAAATTCGAAATTACAAGACTACAAATTGAGTATACATTATATGCGAGTGTAATCATTTTTATGATTATGAACTCGAGATATCACCTCGTGTTTTTTTTTTTTTTTTGAACCACTTGGATTCATTGTTTAGGGTTGTTGTAAGCCTATATAGCTAGAATAAATGCTCTCTAAATTGTATTATTGGATGAAATGTATTTTCATTAACTAAAAACACATATTTATAACCAAGTCAAATTATAAATGTGTTAGGTATGATACTAAAAAATGTACATAATTTAAATGAAATAATTAAAAGACTAAATAAATTGCGACTGTTCGTCTTGGGGCCCGAGATAATAGATCTGTTAATTGTAGATCTATTCATAAAAAAAATACTCCATAAGATCATTGAGCATTAGGCACACGCCGACATCAAACGCAAAATACTTGTCGAACATAAGGTTCCTTTTCGAACATATGATTTCATGTATTTCTATCCCTCTCTTTTACACAAAATTATTAGTTGCTATAAAAAACAAAATTATTAGCGAGTCATAAAAACAAACTAATCAATAAAAAAATTACAAGAATTTGTTATAAGTAGCTATTCCACTGACTCTTTTAAAATATATCACAAGTTTTATTTTATTAAAAATCAACCTGTGTAAATTAGATTAACTAAAAAGTTAATTATTGCGCGATAGTTAGACTATTTTTTGTCAATAAATGAATTTTTACTATTTTTTGAAAGGACGATTGATTATTAAGTTACCGGTCTAATTGCTAAAAAAAATTAACACATATTACGGACTTTTTACTTTGTGAAAAAATAATTAACGTAAAACTAATTTTACCAACAGAATAATAAATAAATAAAAACTCAACATCTAACCCCCATAATTTAAGGGCAGAACTGCAATTTCTATTATCATAACGTGATTTGGTTGGGGAGACATTCGAAAGAGAAACACTGCCACTGACACTTGTATTGAACGACACCGTCTCAAATGTAACGCCAGCTGTGAGCTTAACGAAATATATAATTAATTAATAAAAAATACAATAAAATTAAAACGTAGCCTCGAGTCACGCGAATTCGGCCCAGAAACCGGCCCATCCATTCTGTGATTTGTTTTGCTTACCGGTTACAATTGCCAGACCAGCCGGTCTACCTTATCCACGTGACCGACTCGTGCCGGTAAAACCCTTAGACAAAGGATTTAATTATTATCATCAATATTTGGGTTCTGGGGAAGGCAAAAACCTGTGGCTCGGAGCTGACGTGCCCAGAAAGCAGGTAGTGGGGCCCACAGACCACGTCTTGAGATGTGGAGTTGGGTTTGTGGGTTTTGAGGAGTGGGTGGGTCAGATTTCTGACGTGGGACCGGGTCTTATATTTTGCAAGGTCAAGGAGATCCGTTTAAAAAAAAAAAAAAAGAGACTTGTTTTTTTTTTATTTTTAATTAAATACCTTATTTTTTATTTTTTATCCATACTAAGCTTGATGACCTTGATCAATACTAAACCTAAAGCTTGTGTGCAAATGCAAACATAAATTTTGTTCCGATTTAGCCGGAATTCCAATCAAAACAGAATTTCCTCATCCAAAAAAAGAACTTAGGGCTTGAAGTAAGGCTGAGATTGAAAAAAAAAAAAAATCATAAATTAGGAAAAATGGAATAGAACCCTTATTTCAGTCCACTTTCATAATGATCGGAATAGTTTTTTTTATGTTTCAAACGGTTCAAGATTAATCAAATATTGATGAACATGAAAATAAATAATATAATAATATCATTGTCTCTTAAATTATGGCATTTTACGAAGGGGTCAATATTCCATCGTCTTATGAAAAAATAGCACAAGTTTCATTTTATTAATAAAATAATTTACCAAGTCCAAGTTAATTAGCCTATATGTGGTCTTCTTTAAAAAATCTAATTTGTTTCATTTTCAATTCAAAACTTGATGAGTTAAATATTTATCCAACGATTTTTAGTGACATTTCTCGAAAGAAAAATAATAATCACCAACGGTCAACGGACTGTTGATGTGAGAAGGGGAGTGAGACCCACATATCAGGTAGGTATCACCTTTGTGAGAGTATCAATGATCAGTTGTCGTTGATGTTTATCAATGCTCTTCTCGAAATACTTATTATGAGCACGAGTAATGTTAAACTACATTATTGCATAAGAAAAAAATGTACTAATTTGCCACTTATAAATTCTACGATTGTGCTTGCTTGACTCGGAGTCATAGTTAAGATTGCTCAATATTAGAGGTTTTACTCGTTGAAGTTTAACGAAGTGGTAGTGGGTATATATTTATAAGTAAAAAAATAATTGGGGTTAAAATTGAATTATTTTTAATATTTTAGAGTCAAAATGTAATAAAATGACAAAATAATTTTAGCCATCGGATCTCCAACATTTATAAATTGAATGAGCAAGAATATTAAAAAATAATAAATCAATTTAATATGGAAAGTTGGATATCCAAATTAATATGGAATTCATCCATTCTTTTTTAATTTAAAACTGGATCCATCCAATTTTTACATATTAATTATTTTGAAATTCGAACTATCAAAATTTCAATAATTTTTTTTGGACAGCATTCGTTCAATGATTTTTGTCCAAATGCTCATGATTGGTTATAGTCCAAAATTGTTTGAAGAAACTATATTAATACAGATAATAAATATTTAATTCTTCATAATTTATACAACAATATAAAATTGAATTTATTTTTCCTATATAATGATATATATAGAAAAAATGGAATATTTTTCTAATAATTATTCAATAATTGTCTAAAGCCTTTAAATTATTTTTCTTTAAATTACACACTTTAATATAAAGACTTGTAACCAAATTATTTTTGAACTTAGGTATACTTTATACCATTATTGAATTTGAAAGTCTCGAGGCCTTTTAGACTGAAAATTAAAGAAAAAACAAAAAGGAAAATGTACCTTTAGGCTTTAGACTTTAGTTATGATTATATTAGGGGTCATTAGCTATATTGCATTTTTACATTGTTATATAATCAATTTTTCATAAGTTCACATTTATATATTTATACGCATAAAGTGACGTAAATATATATCTCTTTATGATATAACAAACCAATAATATCACGTCATATTCGTAAGTATTTATTTTGTATTTACGAAAGGATCGTTATATAACAATGTGAAAGTGTAAATATGTCCAATTACCTATTTATTTGTTAATATATATATATATATATATATATATATATATAGCAATAATTATGCATAAACATAAAGTAAACAAAAAAGAAAAACAAAATTAATCGTAGATGGACATAATTAAGACTCGGAATTGTACCTTTCACACTGATGACACAGAAAACCGAAACGCCACACACAGAAAGCAGCGAAAGAGATTTACTTCACCTAAAAAGAGCTTAAAAAAAAAAGGAGAAGAAAATTCAGAATCACATTTACTTCTTCCTCTACATTATTACTGCGTTACGTTGGACCAATAACTTAAAAGCCTGAAGGACGATAATGTCATTTCTGGCCTCGTCTCGTTTATCAAGCGTAATAATAAATAAATAAATAATTTGAATGAAAAGAAGAGAGAATAGAAACGATAAAAGGAAAGAAGCAGAGCAATGGAGTCATCGAGTCGGATTTGTGTGGGGACGAGTGAGAGAGAGAGAGATAAAAAGAAAAGAAAATAAAATAAAATTTGAAAGACAAAAAGAAAAAGAATCCATAGTTAGTCATAGATAACCATACCACATGGGGTTTATTAATATATAATTTTTTTTAATCTATAATGTTTTTATATTATCAAATTAATCACAAAATTTTCTTTCAAAACTTGAGCTTAATCTAATTGCTAAAAACGCACTAATACCCCTAATTAATCTAAACTTTTACTAAGTTAAAACCAAGGGGAAAAAAAAAATCCAACCAAAAAAGATGTTACAGAATCCAGTAACTTAAGGGAAGAAAAAAAAATCAATTTGGAAGGAAAAATAGAAACTAGAAAGTATATTTTTATTTTTATTATCAAATTTATATAAAAAAAATATTATATTGGTGTGTATTTATTTAATTTATTTATGTGTAGAAGAGAAGGTGGTGGTGTTTTGGGTGCCATCCAGTTCTCTTCCCATCCACCTATCCCTCTCTCTCATCGCTTTCTCTCTCCTCCCAATCTCTTCCCAAACAAACCCAAACTCTCTCTGTATTTCTCTATCTCCATGAAAACCAGGCTTTGATTATCTCTCCTATCTCTGTACATAGAACATCCAATCCCTCAGACTCTCTCTCTATATCTCTCTTTTTTTTTCAGAGATTCCGAAATGAGGCGAGGAAAGAGGAACGACGCCGTATTGCCGGCGGAGGTGAGAAATGACGCCATGGTCGCGGAAATCAGGTACAGAGGCGTACGGAAACGGCCGTGGGGAAGATTCGCCGCCGAGATCAGAGATCCGTGGAAGAAGACCAGAGTCTGGCTCGGGACCTTCGACTCCGCCGAGGACGCTGCGCGTGCGTACGACGCGGCGGCGCGTACGCTCCGCGGTCCGAAGGCGAAGACGAACTTTCCGCCGAATTCGTCTTCCTCGCTCACGCGCGTCGACGCTCCGCCGCAGTTCCGATGCGGATTCCGAGACCAGATCGCCCCTCCGTCGGCCGATCCTCAGCGTCCGACGACGAGCAGCCTGAGCTCGACTCTGGAATCGTTCAGCGGACCGAGATCGGCGGCGGCGGCGAGATCGGCGGCTGCTCCGGCGGTCTCTTCCCGGCGGAGGTACCCTAGGACGCCGCCGGTGGAGCCGGAGGATTGCCACAGCGACTGCGATTCATCGTCGTCGGTGATCGACGGTGATCGCGAGGAATACGATGAGCGAGCGATCGCGACGACGACGATGACTTCGTTTAGGAAACCGTTGATGTTCGATCTGAATTTTCCGCCGTTGGATGAGGTCTCGTTGATGGACGGCCACGATCTGCACTGTACGGCTCTGCGTCTTTGATTACATTTGATGATGATGATAAATGATCGGAGAATTAATTAATCTTTTTTTGTTTGTTTGTTAATGTTATAATCATAATGGCCGAGAGTGAAGAAGAAGAAGAGAAAAACTTTGCATAAGGTTATGAATTTTAAGGATGAATGATCTTGTTGTGAAAGAAGAAGAACAAAAAGAGAATTTACTTTCTTTTTTTTTTAACTTTTTTTTTATATATTGATTTTAGAAGAGAAGATGAGATTATGAAGAAGAGTATCATATCCATTGCTGTGGAATTAATCATAGTTGTTGTATCTTTATGTTGTACTTTGTATAAGAGAAGAGAGAAAATTCCAAGTTCTATGACATCTTGTTCTTCCGATACAAGTACATATATGTATCTATATTCTATATCTATAGGTGTGTTTGGGATTAAAGTACATTGTTTCTCTCCCATTGTCATTGTTCAGGTAAAGCTAATTGAAGCTTCAAAAAGGTTCAAAACAACATCGCAAGATATTAATCTAGAACTTGATTTACATATTTTCCAAAGTTGCTTGCTCTTTAGATTTTGCGTTTCTAATTACATGGTTTTTGCGGCGAGTTCATTTGATGTTGATTTATATTTGGAGGTTCTTTGCTTATTTATTTATTGGTTGCCTATAATCTTTTATACCTTCACTTTTAAAGCGTTTTGTGGTGGAATTTTTATTTATTTATTTATTTACATTTATGTAATCTTGATTGCCTAGTGACATTCTTTTTCTAGATTTTTCCCCGTTCAAGTTGATCTTCTTGTAGCTTTTGGTGATATAGCAAAGTGAAGGATATTGGATATATATCTAATGATATGTATATATTTTTTCTTTATTTTCTCATGACTTGCCTACTTTACTTGCAGTATTATGTACAATTGATAAGTGGTGTAGGATAGTCGAAAGAAAATAAAATCACTTTTGTTTGGATCTATTCTATTAAAGATTTACTCAACTTTAATCGTTTCTTACCAATATTTTACAGACACATATCTCCTATAATTCCGATTTTGTTTGTCGTTTCTTATTTTATATTCGTGATTCAGATAAAGAGCCAGCATTAGAATGTGGTATTTGAAAGATACAAGTTCAATTGACACGCCTTAATAACTTGACCCTTATTTTCACCAATGAAAGAAAATCTTGATAATTCACCACTCTCAAAAGTTGCTTTAGGTTTCAAATCTATATTGGAGTATTTTTTGGAAGGCATGTAATTGAAATCGTGTTTGTGTTAGTGTTTGTAACTTGAATGGAAAAAGGCCAAAGAGATAAGTGATAAATAACCATGCAAATTTTATTTTTTATATATAATTTTTGTGTGCGCGTTTATACTTCGTATTGCTTATTTGGTCTAAATCTAATATCCCATCTCCGACTTACTTTCTGATTATAGTGGAAACAAATGGTGATGAGTGATGTCAATTAAATCATTTAAATAAATAAAAATCAACACAATGTTGCCCATTTTGAACATTGACCAAAGGAAAGGACTCTGAAATTGGGGAAAGTCATCTATAAAAAATAAAAAAAATAAAAAAAAAATTATGTGTTTCCAATGTGGTTAGACCCTTCGGCCTAACCACCAATTTAGATTCTCATCATTTTTGTCTTCTTATGCTTTTTCGGGTTTTGTCTTCTTTTCTATATATCAGATTGTTGTGCACAAGCCTGGCTGTGTTCATATCCTGAAATTTCCATTTGAAATTGCTAATAAATATTGGGCCTCAACTGAGTGAATATCCATGATGTCATTTTCTTGGGCTGCACTGGAAAGCCATAGACCCAAAGGGTCAATCGTATCTTTCAGTCTGTTCTTAACCCCTTATAATTACAATTACTGAAGTTTTACACATATACCCCATTTGAATTTTGAAGATTCGAATTCCCTGCATTTCAAATTTCAAGCAGTCCACATATTTTCAGGAAATTTTTACCTTATTTTATATAAATTGTAAAATAGTAAAGAAAAATTAAATGAAACAAGAAATGGTTAAAAAAAAGTCAAATAAAACCGTAAACAATAAGAATATTTTTTGGTAATAAAAAGTGAATAAAATGCTTGAGGGATTGGATTAATTTCCACTAAAATCACATTTCGAACGAGTTTATTAAATAATGGCGAATCCCACAAATAAGTTATTTAAAGAGGGTTATTCCATGAAAGCATCCAGTTTTTCAAATATTCCTTAATACCCATATTTTATAACATTGCCGTTATTTCAAATGAAATATCAAAACTAGGAATATTTTTTCCGGTAATGAAACTATAAACAATTAAGATAATTTAAATGAAATTGCAAACAATTAAAAAATAGTTGAAATAAAACCATATCTAACAAGGAAAAAAAACTAGAAATAAGAATGAGAAGTGGTATATTCTTGTAAATTTTATTTAAATTGAGGTAACTCGGGTAATTTTCTCGTTAAAGAAACGCATATTTTGTTGGGCCATTATTTTGGATTTGGCCGGGTCCCGACCACTTAGGGGTAGGTCCGAATTGGCATGGAACTGCTGAAAGGCGTCCTAGGGATGACAATGGGTAAGGTTTAGATAGAGTCATGCAAAATCATATTCTACTCGCGATTTTTTTAAAAAAGAAATCATACTCTATCCATACATACCCATTTATTTTTAATGGGCCTGGATAAAACACTAGGGGATACATGGTAACCTATGAGTATTTTTTTTTTTTTTTACTTATTTGATATAAAATTTATTGATAAAAATAAATAAATCTAAAAAAATACTTAAATAAAAAAATCTTAAAAAATTAAATTAATAAATACGTATACTAAAATTTGCATAACAATTCATAAATATAATAATAATTTCAAGTGGTAACGTATGGGTAGAGTCTTTGGTAGAGTACTTAAAAATCATACCTTACTCATACCCATATAGTTTTTAATGGGTAATATCCGCACTTTATCCATTCATTTATGCGGGTAGAACTCTACTCATGGTGAGTAGGATCTTGAGGATACATGAGTACATAGGTAAAATTTTCATTTTTATGCATTTCTATGGTTCAAGTAAGTATATTTTATAGTTTAAAAACATTTTAATATATAAAAATTCTTTTGTTTTCATATTTACAAATATTTGGATATTTCAGGATCAAATGGCCGGATAATCTAAAAAACCATTGACCTAAATTCCAATCTAAGTGTCTTTTGCATTCTCCCATTAAATTATCCAATGTTGATGATGAAAATTCTCCAACAATGAAAATGAAAGTGTTCAAATTTAAAAGATGAAGAATAAATATGAGTAGAAGTCAAGTGAACACACATAACTATGCAAAAATGGATATAAATGTTTTAGTGTAAAACATGATCAAACTCTTCACTATTATTGAAATAGTTTTAAATATGCATTCTTGATGGTTACACTCCTTTATCCTAAATATTAAAAACAAAGTAATTGCATTTGTCATTGGTTTCCGCTTGGAAAGTAAGATGAACTGAACAGTTTTCGAAGTCATTTGAGCATATGATAACACGAACTTTTTTAAAATTCTTGTAAATTTTACACATATACCCCATTTGAATTTTGAAGATTCGAATTCCCTGCATTTCAAATTTCAAGCAGTCCACATATTTTCAGGAAATTTTTACCTTATTTTATATAAATTGTAAAATAGTAAAGAAAAATTAAATGAAACAAGAAATGGTTAAAAAAAAGTCAAATAAAACCGTAAACAATAAGAATATTTTTTGGTAATAAAAAGTGAATAAAATGCTTGAGGGATTGGATTAATTTCCACTAAAATCACATTTCGAACAAGTTTATTAAATAATGGCGAATCCCACAAATAAGTTATTTAAAGAGGGTTATTCCATGAAAGCATCCAGTTTTTCAAATATTCCTTAATACCCATATTTTTTCACATTGCCGTTATTTCAAATGAAATATCAAAACTAGGAATATTTTTTTCGGTAATGAAACTATCAACAATTAAGATAATTTAAATGAAATTGCAAACAATTAAAAAATAGTTGAAATAAAACCATATATAACAAGGAAAAAAACTAGAAATAAGAATGAGAAGTGGTATATTCTTGTAAATTTTATTTAAATTGAGGGCTTTATCGCTTGCATTTGTCATTTGTCATTTGTCATTTGAGCATATGATAACACGATTTTTTTTTTTTTTTAACGTGGACGGTACCACAGACAAAGAGCATTAAACCCCTCACTTAAATGACAGAGAAATATCATGGTTACAAGAGATACTCTCCTAAACTTCTATGATCCACCATAATCTCATTTAAAGCACAAAGCGGGACAATTCCTGATCATAGAACATCTTGTTCGACCCTAAGCGAATAATTGGCTAAATTATGGGCATCTCCATTACACGAACGAGAAAGGAACGTAACCTTGAAAGTCAAGAAGTTAGAAGAAAAAATCTTAATATCTCTTAAAATAGTCCTTAACTCCGTCGGCAGAATGGCTTCCTTCTTGATGGTGTTGACCAATTCCAGGCAATCCGATTGGAGGAGAGTCTGTTCCCACCCATTTTGGCATGCCACGGTCACCCCCTCAAGAATAGCCGCAGCTTCCGCAAGGGGAGGAGAAAAACCGTGGCGTCTAAATAAATACCCGAAGCCATAACCATATCTCTAGAGTCTCGACACACGTATCCTGCCCCGAAGGATCGCTCCGTCTTAAGGATCGATTTGATGAGAACTTCTTTCCCGCCATGCAAAAACCAAAGTCCTCTATCCATGACTTGATTTTATCCCAAATCCTCTCACGTAAAAAGCAACGGGCTCTTTTTCCCTCATCTCCAAAAAAGTGGGAAAACCAAGTTATTTCTAGTGGCAAGTAGTGACCGTGACCCCAAGATGGTTAGCGATCATCTCCTTCAACTCTTCAGACATGTCACACCCAAAGCAGATATCCGATTTAGAGAGGTTAATGACTTGGTCCGAGGCAGTCGCGTACATGGCAAGGCTCCTCGCAACCGCCTCACAATCCTCCATACTTGCAAGAAAGAACACAAGGCTATCGTATGTAAAAAGCAAGTGCGAGACTTCTAAGTTTTCAATATTCATCATTAACTATATATTCATTAATGAAATTCTCTTATTTCTTATATATTCTAACATTAAGCTTCATTTATCTTGAGTTATTGACCCTTTGAAATTAGTATTGGAGTTTCTCCGAAATCCAACTTAATTCTTAACAATAGATAACTATAGAATATTCACATGCAATTGAACAAGGGTCACTAGTTTCTACTTTTTTTTTTCTTGTCTCATATTGGCAAGTGATCATAGACATCATTACTTGAGCTAGCCAAGGACTACATGAACTTCAAAAATCACATGCATCGTCCATGAATATTCACAGCTGTTCCAATAAACACAAAATACCCTTAATCATCTCAAATTTAAACAACATAAACTATAATGTGTTGCACTAAACAATCAACCCCATTTAACTAAAGTGTTATGAATCCACAAAACGACAAGAAATAAAATAAGGCCTTCTATTTTATATGATTTTAGATGATGGCATCGGAGACACATCCCATGTTCATATAAATTGATTGTTGATTAGTAAAAATTGGTTTATAAATATCCTAAACTTAAATATTCATATACCAAATACAATAGACCGATGAGTCATACCATAGATGCTCAATATTTGTTAGTAATCACATTATAAAACCGATATCTACAGCTAATACAATTACTAGCGCCAAATGAATCCCATGAAAATATATAGAGCTAAGCCAATCACATAATCCCACGAAAACGAAGCAGTTAAAAAA
Organism: Urtica dioica subsp. dioica; assembly: GCF_054948205.1. Lineage (NCBI taxonomy): Eukaryota > Viridiplantae > Streptophyta > Magnoliopsida > Rosales > Urticaceae > Urtica > Urtica dioica. Next base: position 41,441,404 of record NC_142760.1, read on the forward strand.
AAATTCATTGACCAAAGGTTTCATTTTTATTTTATTTTATTTTGGACGAAGTGGTTTTAGTAAATATTATTGTGTTCCCAAATGATTTGCTAACTAGAAGAACATGAAATGTAGGCGTAAAGTTATGAGTTCGGCAAATGGTTATTGCACAAAGTAAGTCTCTTTTATTTAATTTTTATTTTATTTTATTTCAAACTGAAAGAGACATGAACAAATAGACAACAAATATGCTTTGTTCTATTGAAAACCCACTTGGCACCGTTATATTGGATATGACCGAACACGTTGCACCGAAGTTGTTCAGTCACCAGCGAATATTACTTTTAAATAGAGAGATCTATTTTATATTATTTTTTGCTAAATTAGAGATAACTATTTAAAACTGTCCATGTTCCCCGGATTTTTTAGTTTGTTTGCAAAAATAATTAGATAAACGAATAGTATCAATTTCATCCGCAATTTTAGTCATTTATATAAATTTAATAATTATAACTAGAAAGAGTGTATCAAATTTACATAACTATAATTTTGTTTCTTCTTATAATTAGTCCTACTTCCTATCAAATACATTTTATTATTATTATTATTATTATTATTATTATTATTATTATTATTATTATTATTATATATATATTTAATGTTTGAGCTTATACATTCGTCATTTATAAAGCCAAAAATCATTTAAGAGATAAATCCCTAAAAAATTATTATTTTTCATTAACAACAGCCAAAACTCATTTAAGAGATAGAACTTGATTTAGAAAGGAACATGTTGAGATTAAAGTAATCAAAATATAAACGACATATATGCATTCCTCCCATTTTCTATGAAAAAAAATAGCATTCCCTTTCATTTATCGAAGAAGAGGAGTAATTAAAGTTCCATACACTTTTACTTCTAAACCATCATCCAACTTTTAGACTTTAGTCACCTTCAATGTGATCTTCACACTTCTCAAGGAAAAGTTTTTGATAACTTGTGATACAAATTAAAATAATATGAAAAAAAATAATCCGAGGGAAAACCATAATTCAATACCAAATATATATATATAAAAAAGAATTTTATGTAGAAACATATCCATGAAAATTATAATTTGTACTCTAATGTAATAGATTGCATGTATGAATGAAATATTAAAACAATAGTAATAAATTCCTTAATTTTTTTAAAATAATATAATACATATTTTTGGGCATAATTCCCGTGTACTACTACTACAAGACCTTCACGGCCTCTTAACAAAAATAAAAAGGTCAATTCTGAAAAACCAAATCTCTCCTTCGCACACCCAATAATTTATTTCCCCTCTTTTATATTCCTAATTTTAACAAAATAAAACAAACAATAACAATAGATAAATAAATAAACCGCCTACTATAAATATACATACATACACAGTACACACACACACATCTCAAACAAACCCAAACAAATTAAACCTCGAATGCTTCTTCTTCTTCTTTCCTCTCGAAGAAGAAGATCATGAGCAGAGCACATTTCTCGAACGAAGCCATGGAAGAGCCTCTGATCCACAGCGAGGCCAACGCGAACGACGCGAATTCGATCGTCGTTTCGTCGTCAATCCGAAAGAAGGACGGAAGCAACAAGAAGTTCACGCGCTGCGTTTCTCACGCGCAGGACGAGCTCCGGAGCTTCCGATCGTACCTCCGGTGGATGTGCGTCGACCAATCCACGGCGGCGACGGCGTGTCTGTCCTGGGCGGTGTTCGTCGTCTTCACGATCGCCGTTCCGGCGGCCTCGCACTTCCTCCTCGCCTGCTCCGCCTGCGATTCCCGCCACGATCGGCCGTTCGACGCCGTCGTTCAAATCTCTCTCTCCGCCGTCGCGACTCTCTCCTTCGTCTGCCTCTCCAATTTCGTCCGGCGGTACGGACTCCGGCGATTCCTCTTCTTCGATAAGCTTTGGGACGATAGCGAGACTGTTCGCCGGAGCTATACTCTGCAACTCAATGTCAGTTTCTTCTTCTTCTTCTTTCTTTTCATTTCCTAACTATTGCTGTGTAATTAGAATTATCGCCATTGATTGATTAGGGATCGTTGTAGTTAATTAGTATGTCATTTTGCGGATTAGGAATTTAGGATCGACGAGGTTATTTATTTATTTATTTAATTAATACATTTGTCTGAAATTTTATGATCCTTAAAAAACTTGATCAAGTTGTTCTTCTTTACCGTATTGAGTCACAATATTATATAATTCTACTATTACAGTCATTTATTATTCGTTACTTGTAGTGATGAGATAGAGATGGTTATAGTTAGTATGTCATTGCGATTAGGATAGATGTGTTAATTTATTTGATTAAATTCATGTATATTTGTCTGAAAATGTGTGTGAATTAGATGGGGATTTGATGATCCAAAAATCTTGATCATAACGCCGACTATCAAGTTGTAGAGGATTGACTTTATCAAACCATATGAAAAAGAAAATGGATTATTTTATATTTTATAATTTTCTTAAGAAAGTAAAAGTTTAGGTGTTAATGAAAGAAAAAGAAATCGTACAGGGAATGAAGCGCTTTGAAGGTCCCAGTTATATTTTTAAATCGATATGGTTGTCTTGTCCAATTATATCCAGCCACAAATTTCTTTTGGATATTTGTCTGATTTTTTTTTCTCTCAAATAAATATGATATGAACATGAACTACAAATACTTTATTCTTGTATATGTTGTATCTGTAAACTCCCAAGAAAAAGTAAAAAAAAAAATAAAAATGTTACTTCATGAATACTGAAACTTTATTATTTGTTTCTTTTTGCTTTGTTTCTGTGGCTAGAACATGCCTCTGGCTCGATGATTTGTCAAATCTTGTATCTGATTCTGAATACTCGATAAAAAGTGAATTTATTTTTATGTTTCGCCATGATTGAAATAGAACACTATCAAGTTGCACCACAGTTGTCATAACTAAAAAAAAAAAATACGTTACATTTTCTTTATTAGCTAAAAATAATTTAACAAAATTGTTGTGCACTTAGATCTGTAAAACACTATCAACACCGTGTGGCTGGCTGGCTGGCCATAATCCCAATCACTTTTAACAACTCAATTAAGAATATCATGTCACACTTTTTTTTTGTTTTGTTTTTTTATTTTTATTTTTTTTTATTATGTAGTTTTACTATTAAAATCACCATGACATCTCTAACTTGTACAACAAATCTTAAATTCATAATCTTTGTTCACTTTAACCTTATCACTATCAAAGGAGAAGAAAAAGAAAAAAAAAAGGTTGAATTATAAACGTATAAATCTAAGAATTAGATTGTGTTTTGTTCATGTATATTTTATTATTTTTGTTTTAATTGCAGAGATCACTGAAAATTCTCTCAATTTTTGTGATTCCGTGCTTCGTAGCCGAGAGTGCGTACAAGATATGGTGGTACTCCTCCGGGGGATCCCAAATCCCGTTCTTGGGAAACGTCGTGGTGAGCGACGTGGTGGCGTGCATAATGGAACTCTGCTCTTGGTTGTACCGAACCACCGTGATCTTCCTCGTATGCGTTCTCTTCCGTCTGATCTGCCACCTCCAGATCCTACGGCTCCAAGACTTTGCCACCGTCTTCCACGTGGACTCCGAGGTGGCCTCGGTGCTCTCGGAGCACCTTCGGATAAGGAGGCACTTGAGGATCATCAGCCATAGGTTCCGGGCTTTTATTCTGTGGGCCCTCGTTCTCGTGACCGGAAGCCAGTTTGCTTCGTTGCTCATCTCCACGAAGAACAAGCACGAGCTCAACGTTTTCAGGGCCGGCGAACTTGCGGTAATTTTTTTTTTAATTATAATGATTACTTGGTTTATGACGTGTTTGCGCATAGTGATTCGCCGGTTAATTACTAGTTCGGTAACATTAAGTGGTTAAGCAAGTACTTTACATATCAATTTCGCAAGAAAAAGTTATACAAAATAGCCGATTGAAACTAATTTATAAATACTATAGGGTAATTAGGTTCGCAGCCAATACTTTAAATATAGCTAAAATTTTATTTTATTAGGAAAATATCCCACCAAACCGAAGTTAATTTAATTAATTTCGGTTTGGTGATATATTTTCCTAAAAAAATGAAACTTAAGTTAGATCCTTAAAATGAGTAGAAAATTGAATAGTTGCAACAAATACTTGTAAATTTTAGTAAAATAGCCAAAATTGCATTTAAAAAAAAACATAATATCATTAGATTAAACTTATTGACATGTAGTAGTAGCACTATTTTGTAAATTTTGATTATGTTATTAATTTTAGACAAACCTTCACTTTTTTACAAATTTATTAATTCATTTGGCTACCTAGCTATAATCCCATTTCGTAATATCGTAGCTAAGAGAATCAAGAGCGTTAGCAATTTGGTTTCTAGATTCCTTTTAACATACCATCTTCGAATTTTGCTAAAGTTTACTAAAAAAAATCATTATTCAAAAACACCAATTTCTTTGTAATTATAGAGAACGAGTATTTCATTACCTAATTTTCGGCGCTTTTTTTTTTTTTTTTTTTTTTTGGCGTAGCTATGTTCTTTGACACTCGTGGTTGCCGTTCTAATCCTCCTAAGAAGCGCGACGAAAATCACGCACAAAGCACAATCGGTGACGTGTTTGGCCGCCAAGTGGCACGTGTGTGCCACGTTGGACACGTTCGACGGGATCGAAGGCGAGACCCCTATGGCCCACCACCAACACAACCCCTTCGCCTCGCAGCACGAGGCTCGTGGAGGAGATTCCGACGGCGAAGAAGAAGAGGCCGAGGGTGAAGAAGATGATTTGGATAATACCAAGTTTATCCCCGCTTACGCTTATAGCACTATTTCCTTTCAAAAGAGACAAGCACTTGGTAAGTCGAAACACATATACTCCTCTTAAATGTTTTAATCCGATTTCGCACACATAATGGTCACTTATTAATTGTATTAATTTAATATTTTTTACTATAAAATGACCATAGAAATTTTTAGCGAAATTCCTAAAACCATTACAATTTGTAAAATATATAAATGTTTTTAAATTATTGGGGAAATGGTGGCAATAATACTCAATGTTTGGTCAAAATACTATTTATATACTCAAAGTTTTTTTTTTCTTTGGCAAATATAACACATGTTACATTATAGTGGGTCCGTTACTACTCGGACCGTTAAGTTTAAACAGAAATTTTAACGACAAAGTATTTACGTGTAACTAAATTTGAAACTTTGAATATTTTTTTCCAAAAAAAAAAAAGAATGAGTATATAAGTATTGTTTTGTCTAAACATTGAGTATTTTTGTCACAATTTTCCCTAAATTATTTTCTTTATTGGTAAGGTAAAACGACGCAATTATCATAATTAGAGGCTAGCTCACTAGTAATAAATATTTTCAGCTAAAAACGAGGAGATAAATTCTAGTCAAAAACAAAATATATCACAAATTCATATTATAGTTTAATAACAGTTGAAATAGTTGGAATCTTTTGTGTTTTAACTATTTTTTTTTCTTTCTCCTTTCTTTCTTTGCAGTGACGTATTTTGAGAACAATAGAGCAGGAGTGACGGTATTTGGGTTTACATTGGACAGAACCACTTTGCATAGCATATTTGGCGTAGAGCTTGCCTTGGTTCTATGGTTGCTTGGAAAAACAATCAACGCCTTATAGATGACACTCAATGTCCAAAAAAACACTACGTATATACCCATAGCACTATCCAATTCTCTCTCCATGAGAATCAACGAACAAAAGAAAAAAAAAATTACATACACATCTTTGAGATTGATTGACCATTGACCAATGATTGGAGATGAGGATTTGCTATCAACTCAAGGAAAAGGGTGAAGGAAAAATATCAACGCTTGGTATTTTTATTTGTTGCGCTGTAAATGTCTTGATTCATTTTGCAAGTTCCATTGATCTATAGCCTATCAAAAAAGTTTCATTGATCTATATTTCCTTTTTATGCAAAAAAAAAAAAAAAAAATTCAATGATCTATCTTGTCTTCACTTGTCAGGAAATTTCATCACTATATATTATTGTCTCTCACTTTTGTGTCACACGATTATGTACAATTTTGTTTGTTTGTTTTATTATTTATTTGTGTTTGATGGCCAACGGTGATATGGAGGTATTGCTTCGGAAACAATTCACATGTATTGGTTTTTTTTATTGTCAATGGATTGGTGGTCTAACAGTGATTAATATATTTTTTTTTATATATGTTTATATTGATTAGGATTAATTACATAATTTCTCCTTGAACTTTTAACAAAATACTCTTCAATTGTCATTAGTCTCAAACCTTTATCTTACTTAATCTTTTTCACAATTAGTCCTTCTGTTTAAAGTTGTCGTCATATAAATGTATTTAGTCACAAATTTACTATGATACCATCTTTTTATTTATTTATTTGAATTTTCATGGTTTTCTATTGTTATAATAAAAAAAATATGTTTTTTTTTTCTTCTCAAATATGTAAATGTATTTAGCATATATGTCTTTGTTGTTCTCCATCCAACACGCATCTTTTTCTTGATGTTTACTCCGCTGCCGTTCATGGCGGAGACGATCCCTTGACCGACTATGCAGCTGCCTCTCTCTCTCTCTCTCACGCACATACACACACACAAATCCTTGTGTTCGTCTTCAACAAACGCTTGCTGATTCTCTTAAGCAATTAATTCCACAAACAATATCAAAACTCAAACAATGGAGGTCAACTCTACCGCTCAAAATCAATTCCACAAGCAATACGTAGGCATTACTAGTTGAACTGGATCACCAATCTGTGTGTGCATTTATTATTTCGCATTCGTTACGTTCATAATAGTCTCAAAATTTGTTGATTGTTACATAAACCGTCTGACACACTTTTTATGACAAACGCGCATATGACATAATTTCACTACTAATATATATTTTTAAATGAAATGTTTTGTACTGTTTTGACATTCCTAAATTATGAAAAACCGACATGATGATGAAAAATCGAATTGAAAAATTTGAATAACATATTTTTTTGACGAAAAGCCAAGAATCTTGATTCAATGCAATACAATAATCAATTAGTGTTTCAAATTTCAATTCAACTACAATTAATTTAATCCTTCAATCAATAATCATTGAACGAAGATATACTAACTTAGAATGAACAAGGTTCAAAAATATATATTTAGATTGATCCCCTGAAATAGTTAGTAAAATAGTAAGATAAAACACGAAAAAGTGTTGATTGGGACGGGACAAACTTTTAATAAAAAATAGTGAAAAAATGACGACGAAATGAAAAATATTGTTTTCGATCGGTACTCAACTAAAAATGAGTTTTTTTTTTTAAGAAATTCGTGGACTTTCGACGACATTTAGAGTCTTAATGTTGCTAACTTAATTAACCTTTTATTGTCGTTGATGGTCAAATTTTTGAGTGGTGCATGAACTTCACATTTTTTTACGGTGTTATGTATATGTATAGCTCTTGATGTCATTTGGTTTTAATATGGTCACAAGTCAACCTGCGCATCGGACGGTATCGGCACAACCGTATCCGACGCCGTAGAATTCCGACTGAAGATGGAAGGAAAATTTCCGAGGCTACTGGGACGGCATTCCGTGCTATTGGAACTCGGATTTCCGTTGTCCGAATTAGAGCTTAACGAAAATAAAAGCTTCCGTCATCTGAACCAGTTGTTAATGACAGATGAGATATTGGTCGTTGGATTTTACATCCAACGATCCATATTAAAAAAAAAACAAACCTCTTCAGGAATCCAGCGTTCTGTCGTCTGCCGTGGATTCCCAACTTCGCTTCCGTCGATCCACGGAAATAAAGTCGCCTCTTCCGTGCCACACGGAACTCGGATTTCCGTCAGGTCCTCTAGCAGTCTCGGAAGCCCGTCCTTCCGGGTTTGTGCCGTCCGAATGCGCAGGATGAGTCACAAGTTATAAAACATGGTTTATATGTGATTAGATTTAAAAGAAACACGCTAACACGAACCTAAGAGGGTTTGATGTCTTGTCTTCTTTGTATGTATTTTGTTCATAAATTCATTATATTCAAATCTATCATTATCATAGAGACATAGATTGATTCTCAAGAAACACGTGTGATGCGATATGACTATGGTGAAAACGAAAAGCAATGACTCCCATAATATCATGATTTTTGTGAAAGTGCCTATAGTTTACATTAAAAAAAAAAATCATTAATCAAGCTAATTTTCCATTTCCGAGGATGTTAAAGTCATTTTTACTTCTGTAAAGAGAAGGACGTCCTTGCAAAATATTTCGCATAAACGATAAAAGTCACCGTCTAACTGTCTCAGTTCATACTCCCAAACTTTTAAAACGACGGCGTTTCACCGTTTTTTTTCCCCCTCCGTACGTAGAAAGCAAAGGAATTTCCTTTACCTTCTTCTTCCGCCAAAACGGAAATCTCGTTTCCTTTGTTTTTTTCCCCCCAAATTCCGTCTCTTTCGGAAACAATTCTATACGGAACAATCGAATTTTCTCCTCAACTATAAGATAAAATAAAATAAAATAAAATATAGCATAGTTTCTCTCACTTTTTTTCCCTTCTTTCCATGGAGATTTCTTCGTCTCCGATTTCTTCGTGTTCAAAAGAGCACCAGAAGATCTACCAGGATTGGTTTGGTTACGCCGATTCAGGTACATTCCTAACTTCATTCCTATTTGTTTGTTTGTTTCCTCGAGAAGAAAAAGCTTTTTTTTTTTTTTTTTTTCTTTTCTCCAACGTGATTTTTACTGCTCTGGTTCAGACGCCGATGGTCGCATTTCCGGTGGCGATGCGATAAAGTTCTTCGCTTTGTCGAATTTGCCTCGGCAAGAACTGAAGCAGGTTTGTCTCTTTCTCAATCTTCTGAACTCCAATATATTGGTGCGTATATATGTGTATATTGCAACGGTTTGATTATCCAAAATTAATGATCGGGTTATTGCTAGTTTAGTCAGTCAATGCTTTGAATTCTGGCTGAAGCTTAGTCTACCGCCAAACACATTTCAAGAAGTTCGTTACTTTATATAGAAAGTGAATAACAGTATTTATTCGAAGTGATTAAATTGATTCAAAGGTTTTTTTTTTTTGGTCGCTATTATTAATCAAGCTTAGTTATAGTTCAGTATTAGTCACTAAGTCTACGCTGATCAAACTCCTTTGCAACATGGTTCTTGCAGTTTTTTTTCCCTCTCTTTGATAATATGATGTTGGATTGGAAAATTAATTTACTTTAAATTCTCTCTGTCATTGATGGCTAAACAATGCTTTTGTGTTCTTTAGAACGATTGATTATTTATTTCTGAGATTAACAGAAACTTCATTGGTGGCTTTGGTAGCTAGTAGCTGCATATGATTTCCCCAAATCTCTTTTTCATTTCTCTTGGCCTTGTGCTATATTATGCTGTTTTGACGAAATGATTTTCTTTGTTAATTCTCTTCTCCGCCGAAAGATTTGGGCAGTTGCAGATTCAAAGAGACAGGGATACCTTGGTTTTGGAGAGTTTGTTGCTGCTATGCGGGTAATTATATTTGAATTTTTTAAAAAGAAAATTAAGGAAAAAAATATTAAAATGTTACCTCATGTTTATGAGCAGTTAGTTTCTTTGGCACAAGCTGGGAATGAGATAACACATGATATATTGAACAGCAACGGTAAACTCTCCAAGCTCAGCTCTGTACTTTTTCATGTATTTTAGTTTTTAATAGCAAATATGCGTACTTATTTATTTTCATATCAAATGTCTTCAATGGTTAATATTGACGGTTGAATTTTGTGTATTGCAGTTGACTTCGATAATTTGAACCCTCCCGTTATGGCTGATATAAGTGCTTTGTTGGCGGTGAGTAATGTCTTCTACTTTTTTTTTTAATTGTAGGGTTTTTGATGATTTATTTTCTTTGGGTAGAGCTATACATGCTTTTGCTCGAATACTTTTGCCTTTAACGTACTCAGTCTTTTTTCAGAAGAAAAAGCAATCACAAAAGACGAGTGAGAACGGCTCAAATGGTTAGAATTTCACTTTAAATGCATGGTTGTCATTGCTTCTTTCTCTTAAGGAATGTAGATTTACGGATCGATATATGACCAGGTAGTTCAATCATTGAACAATCCCCTTCAGCGTCGTGGTTTTCTTCAAAATCGTCGAAGAAGGTATGTCTACGTTTCAAACCAATGCTTTCATTCATTTTCTGTCTAAAGACATCTAATTAATATTGTGCCTACACTAATGTGCAACCACTCTCTAATGATGCAATTTCAGTTGTCTCTTAACTCTGTAACATCGATCATCGATGGCTTGAAGCGGCTATATATTAAGAAGCTGAAGCCATTGGAGGCCACTTATCAGTTTCATGATTTTGAATCCCCGGCATTGGTCAGTATTTTTACTTAGATTTTTTATACCTATATTGGGCCTTTTTGTTTTATGCTTTATATTCCACTGTTTATTGTATGCTTATAGTCTATATGATTGATCTTTGACTCACTGTGTTTTGTAGACTAATAGTGATTTTGATGCTAAACCCATGGTTATGCTTTTGGGTCAATACTCTACTGGGAAAACAACATTCATCAAACATCTGCTAAAAACAAGTTATCCAGGCAAGTTATTCCTCACAGTTATCAACACTAATTTTATTTATTTATTTATTTTTATTGTCTGTCTTCTTACATCTGAAATCCTGATTTCATTTTACAATTTAGGAGCTCACATTGGACCTGAGCCCACGACTGATAGATTTGTTGTTGTTATGGTAAAATCCATCTCCTTTTATTCTCTACCGAAACTGATCTCTCTTGTTTTAATTTATTTCGATGCGACATTGATGTTTCAATAATTTTTTTTTTATTTTTTTTTTATTTTTTTATTTTTTTTTTATTTTTTTTTTTTTTATGGCCAGTCTGGCAGCGATGAGAGAAGTATCCCCGGAAACACCGTGGCCGTGCAAGCCGACATGCCTTTTAGTGGGCTTACAACGTTCGGAACTTCATTTTTGTCCAAGTTCGAATGTTCCCAAATGCCACATCCTGTGAGTTTTATACTGTTTCTTTTTTTCCTTTCATTTTTTTTTCAATTCTCCAAAGTCACTTTTCATCATTTTTATGTCCAAAGCTCCTTGAGCACATCACGTTCGTGGACACCCCCGGAGTTCTATCGGGAGAGAAGCAACGGACTCAGCGAGCTTACGATTTCACCGGAGTAACTTCGTGGTTCGCTTCAAAGTGCGATCTGATACTTCTTCTGTTCGATCCTCATAAGCTCGACGTCAGCGACGAATTCAAGCGTGTGATTTCGTCTCTGCGCGGCCACGATGATAAGATCCGTGTGGTTCTGAACAAGGCTGACCAGATTGATACCCAACAAGTAAGAACCTCTTTTCTAACTTTGCTCATCCATGTATAATTAAGTGAGATTGATACAACCCAGGATAATAATTAAGAACACAAATCACTAACTTTGTTGATTATATTCGGTTTACTATTAGAAGACTAAATAAAATAACTAACTGAATAGCTCTTATCAACACTCCAATGACTTAATTATGTTAAATCAGTAAAATACTAATTTAGCCTTCTGGGTTTAACGGAAATCTAAGAATTTTTTTTACTGGACTATATTGCACAGCTAATGAGGGTTTATGGAGCACTGATGTGGTCGCTTGGGAAGGTTATAAACACTCCCGAAGTCATGCGCGTTTATATTGGGTAGGCTTTTTTTAACATGATTTATTCAAATTCCAAAATTTAGCCTTTATTTCTTATGCGTTAACCATGATTGTTTGAAAAAAAAAAAAAAAAAAAAACATTCAGCTCCTTCAACGAAAAACCGGTGAATGAAGCTGCGACGGGTCCGATCGGTAAAGAGCTGTTTATTAAAGAACAAGAGGATCTTCTTGCTGATCTAAAAGATATTCCAAAGAAGGCTTGTGACCGCCGAGTAAGTTTCAAAAACCCTATCTATATACATATATATTAGACATTGATTTCTCTCTGTCCAATTTTCATTGCTCTCTTTCTTTCCACAGATCAACGAGTTTGTGAAGCGAGCCCGAGCTGCGAAGATTCACGCCCACATTATCGGGCATCTGAAGAAAGAAATGCCTGCGATGATGGGAAAAGCCAAAACTCAGCAAAAGCTTATCGACAATTTAGAGGACGAATTCGCTAAGGTAAATATTTATATATTATTAATTACTCCATGAATAACTTGCCGAATCGCGAGACCTCGTGTCAAGATCCTCACCAACTTTCATTAATAGAAAATAGGATAAACATAATAAAAGTATAAAACTGTACTATAAATCCTATATTCTTCAATTACTCCCAGGTCCAAAGAGAGTTTCACTTGCCTCCGGGCGATTTCCCAAACGTTGACCAGTTCAGGGAGACACTGAAGGGTTACAATATCGACAAGTTTGAGAAGCTTAAGCCGAAAATGGTTCAAGCCGTCGATGACATGTTGGGTTACGACATCCCCGATCTCTTGAAGAATTTCAGAAACCCATACGATTAATCATACGACAGCTTTTTGTGCGGGACATTATCGTTAAATTAATTGTTAAAGCAGGTCAAAGGAGTTTTGTTTTGCATAATGATAAATAATTATGAATTTCAATCTGCATGAGGGTTATCTTTTTTTTTTTTTTTCTTTTCTTTTTCCTTCTTTCTTTATAGTGCAAAAGTATGTACATATATAAAAGGTTATGTGGCGATATGCTTATCACTCTTCATCCAATACTTATGCTTTTGTCAAAATAAATCATAATATTCTTTCGAGTAATTTGGCGCTAATTTTGGTTTGATTTAAGTGGAGATCACAATACATGGTATTGAAAAGAACGTGACCTGTTATTGAGTTAAAATGAATATATTTACTACAATTCATACTTATGAATTTTTGCATAATAATTCATAATTATGGGGTTTTTTTTCCTACTTCTTGATAGTGCAAATATGTACATATATAAAAGGTTATCTGCGATATGCTTCATTACTCTTCATCCAAAACTGATTGTGCGATAAGTTCTTGTCCAAGATAAATCGTAAATCCAAACTTATTTTTGCTTGATTTGAGTGGATATTACAATCCATGGCATTGATAAGGGAAATGTAACCTGTTATTAATTTAAATATAGATAGAATATTTACTATCTTAGAATATGTTATTCTACATGGATATTATAATCGCAGTTTTATTCTGTATATGCACAAGACGTGATCACCAGAAAAAAGTTAATAATCATTCCAAAAATAAAGAACCCCATGAAAAGCGATAAGGTTTTAATTTCCAATCAAACTACTTTTTTTTTTTTTAGTTTTTATCTATTTTTATATAACAAAATTCTGGTCAAATTCCCAACCAAGGAAGGATATCAAAGCTGATAGAGAGATTAAAGAAATTTTCTATAATAATTTTATTTTTTGACAGATGTTTCGTTCCCTAATAACGTGCAAGAAAAAAAAAAAAAACTTTATATAAACCATTAGAAAAACCATCACTAATATCAACGTACCATTTCTCACCCCGAAAAAAAAAAAAAAAAAAAAAAAAAAAAGTCCACATATAACATTTTCTATGAGTCTCTCCGTCTCCAAGACCAAACACGAGCTTCCAAAACCGAGGATTTGGAATTGCTTCATTTCTGTACGTGTACACTTGTCAATACTACGTCGTATTAAACATCTCAAAACTGCCCCCAAAAATGACGATAATAACAACGTGACTGCTAAACGTTGCCACTGCCTTGAGCTTGACGGCTTCGACAAGGCCGAAAATGCCGGCCTAGTCCATTCTGACCAAAATGCCCTTGGAGGAGAGCGAGTCGATTTCAGAGGATCATCAAAAGGTGATGAAGGAGATTTCGGTAATTTCGCATCTTATTATTACTCCTCTAGCTCTATTGAAGACCACGTTATTGATGTTAGGGCACAAGAGTTCATAGATAAGTTCTACGAGAGATTGAGAGTTGAAAGACAGAGATCAATTGAAGAGTACTTTGACATGATTAAATAAACTCGTTGAAGTTATATAAATATGTTATTTTATCTATAATTACATATGTTGTTGGTTCGTTTAATTTCCAAGGGATGATGATATTTTTTTTAATCTTTCCTTGGCGTGTTGGATCTGATCAATAAATATATGAACATTTAGTGTGATAAACAAGTTTGTGATATCCTTGGTAGGATTGAATATTCAATTAATGACGTTCATTAGCTTTTTATGATTTATTATCCTTGGAGGAAATAACTATAACAAGTGTTAATAATAGTATTTCAATAGCGTATCCATTCATACATCTCATTATAAAAAATAAAAATAAAAATAAAAAAGCTATTATACAAAATAATAAATCATAAAAAGCTAATGAACGCCATTAATTGAATATTCAATCCTACCAAGGATATCACAAACTTATTTATCACACTAAATGTTCATATATTTATTGATCAGATGACTCAAACAAAGAAAACTATTTGTTTTCCTTGGATATACTGAAACATTGTCTGATTTAATGAGCATTTAATATTTTCGCCACCAAAGGTATACGGATTTTCCCACGGGAAAGAACAAACAAATGTGTCAGCTTTTATGAACTTAAAGTCTTATGAATTTTAAACGATTTGTCTCCAAATTAAAAAAACATGGGCATATATAAAATCTGCAAAAAAAAAAACGCATTTAAATCTTTGGTGTCGAGGAATAATGTATTTAATTTTAAAATTGTTTGCTAAAACTGTAAAACTTTGAAACTTAGTTAGAAAATGCACTTTCTGTGCTCGTTGAAAAATCGTTTTACATAGTTGAAAATCGAAATGTATATATCTTTGATGCCAGAACGAAATAAATACATTATGAGAAAGGGAAAATTAAAGTACAAGTACAATGGAAATAGATATACCGACTGTATATATAATATGGAAATATTTATAAATATACTTAATATTGATAAAATTGGGCTAGAGAGGTATTAACAGCATGTTCAGCTATAATCCGATTGGTCCTTTCCGTGGGATGGAAGGAATCCCAAAATACATATTTATCTGAATCAGAACATGTAAATGGGTTTAATTTGTCACACAAATATCCCATCTCAAACATTCCCGTCCCACAACATGCTATTGATGCATCCTCAAATCCTGCAAAAAAGTATTATTACAAAAAAAAAATTGAAAAATGTTAATACTTATTAAAAACATATAATATATATCTGATGTGCACATTCAATTAGAAGAACTAAAAATTATTCTATAATTTTTCATGGCATTTAATTGAAGAAACGATCCTACATATTAAAAGCCAATTTTCAAAATGTCATTATTAATGAATTTTTTTTCAAAGATTACATAAAAATGACTTACATATGAATATTTTATTGTAAATGAAATATTTGGATTTCTTTTTTAATTAATGAATGAATTTTTTTTTTTTTTTTTGTGTTGGATAAGGAAATGAAAAACTTACCAAAAGATGACGGATTTAAAATAATTTGATACAGAATTTCATAAGGATCCGAATAGACCAAACGTATCCCAAAAAGGTTTTTGTTGAGATCTTGAATCATGGCTTGCAATTTGAGATTGAATTGCTTTGCAACGCCGTTGTATTCCTCGTTACACTCGCCCCAAGAGAAGAAATTTGTGGCTCTCTCCAAGGGCAAACACCCCATCGGAGGGAGACCGCCGAGAGATATCTTTCTCGCCCCAAGATCGTAAATCTTTGCAACGAAGTCCCTTGCGATTCCCACTAGGAAGTCTTGGAACTGCTCTACTGAGAATTGAGAGGATCTCCCAAATGGGATTAGGTAGTAATTCTCTAGGAAGTCATTGGTTCCAATGCTCACCAAGTAAAGAGCTTCTCTAATTACCTCATTGCCCTTTTCTGTCCCAAGATGGTTTCTCAACTCCTCTTGGTATTGCTTGTAGTACTCAACTTCCTTCCAAAATGGTATCACACCCTATTAAAAAAAAAATATAAAAAAAAAAACAAATAAATTTTTTTGCATCAGTGAGTAATAATTATTAAAACTTGGTATTGAGCATGAGCGAAATTTATTTTCCGAGAGAAAAAAATTATGCTGCGGTCCAGACAAAAATTCATGAATTCTACTTTAGATAAATAATGAGGTTATTTTTGCACAAAAAATAAGTTAAAAAAGAGGGTCAATATGAAACTATGTGAAACATTGAGGGGCTGAACTAAAAAAATGTCTATATGTATAAGGGTGGTTAAATTATGAGTAAATAACAGTAAGAGATATGAGTCACTAAATTTTTTTTTCTGTTGATGCAAAGAGAGCCCACTGGTTTAAACTTTTGATAATTATGAGGAGAATTGTGCAAGAAAAATAAAGCCAGGAGCCAATATGTAAACTATATGAAACGTTTAAAAAAAATATAATGGTGAATTACGAGTAAATAGTAAGAGATATGAGTCACTAAATTATTTTTTCTATTGATACGGAAAAAAGGCCACAATTTCAAACTTTTGATAATTAAGAGGCAAGTCGGGGAAGAAAAATAAAATCAAGGGCCAATATAATATGTAAACTATATTAAACATTCCCAAAAAAAAAAAATATAAGGGTGGTTAAATTATGAGTAAATATTACTAAGAGATATACGCCACTAAATTATTTTTTCTATTGATGAAAAAAAAAAGTCCATGGGTTCAAACTTTTGATAATTAAGAGGCGAGTTATGCAAGAAAAATAAACCCAAGGGCCAATATGTAAACTATATGAGACATTCCATAATTTAATGGTGGTTAAAAATATACGCCTCTAAATTAATTTTTCTATTGATGCAAAAAAAAAAAAAAAGGCCATGGGTTCAAACTTTCGAAAATTAAGAGGCGAGTTATGCAAGAAAAATGAAATCAAGGGCCAATATGTAACTATATGAAACATTCAGGGGCTAAACTAAAAAAAAATGCACACGTGTAAAATTACAAAAATATAAGGGCGGTGAAAATGATGAGTAAACAATAAATAGTAAGATATATGAGTGACTAACAAGGACATCAGAAGTGGCATTGTCATAGCCAGTCCCGGCAGAGGCAAAGCAAACCCCGGCAGCGAAATCTTCGATCCGAAATCCCGGGTCCAAATACGCGGGCACGGCGGGCCCGAGCCCAAAAGCCTCGGATATGAAGTCCGTCGGGATTCTTCCGTTGGAGAATCGTCCCGTGGCGTTTCCCCCGAAGAAGTCTCGGCCGTACGGCTCGAAGTTGCTCTTCAAAAGTGTCGAGACTTGGTTGTTGTTCCCCGAGTCCACCGACGAGTCGCCGAACACGATCACGGCTTCGACTTTACTCGAATTCGTCGGTGTCACAATTAGTGATAGTATTTGGAGTTGGACTAGGAACAAGATCATGATCGTCAAGTTTTTTGACATCATATCAACAAAAAAACAAAATGTGAGTCGTTTGAGGGTGTGAGAGAGTGAGTGTATTGTGGTTTTTAAGTATTAAAATGTTGGCTTAGTTAGTTGAGTTTTTTTTTTTTTTTTTTTTTTTTATAGATGAGCTGGCTTTGGTTTAAATGGAGTTTGATGAAGTTGGTTGGGAATTAATCTTTTTTAGACAAGGCAATAATTCAAGCCTCGCTCACTTACTCGCTCATGTGTTATATTATCTTCTATAGGGTGTGCTAAAACTGCATTATTTGGTGACTTACTTTAAAAAATATATATAAAATAATACATTTTGTTATACTGCATAACCTTTTAATTTAATTAGTGAGGCTTAAAATTATTGCTCGATAATAAATGAAAATAGTTGGGAATTGACTTTTTCGTTGTTAGAGAACGTACTTATTACGTCTTGAATATATGTGCAATATCGATATGTTGCAAGTTAACCATAATTTATGTGCAATTTACACAATGTAAGTCTTAAAAAAAAGATTGAGAACGTACTATTTAAAAGACAACGTATATGTTCAATGCACATATATAATGACTTCATTACACAATGCACATACATCAAATTGCACATATACATGTTCAATCTTTTCATTACTATCCACATTTTCAAAGAAAACCCGCCCAATAAATAAATAAAGTCATTTTCGTTGTTAGAGAACGTACTTATTAGACGTCTTGCCACTTACACCTTAATATACGCAATGCAAGTGAACCTTAATAAATATGAATAAAAATATAATTAGATGAGTAAAAAGGTAAAAAAAAAATAAAAATAATAATAAATAACTAAGTGATATTTTCTTCAGTATTATTTAGGATACGGAGTATTTTATTAGAGAGTATAGCGTGTAACAGTAGTTTTTCAAGGGTGGTTATGGGGTCACATATCTCTCCTGCTACGAAAAGGCTATAGAAGGAGAGAAAAAAAAAATTATGATAGTTTGGACGGTGGATTTCAAATTTTAAACAGTTTACAAAATGATGTTATTTATGGGTGTGGACGATATCGCAATTACAGCAATGGTGCTAAAAAATGGTAGGTACATGTGATGTATATATAAAGTTGAGAATTAATGCAATATATTATTTGCTTACGAATTACGATGAATATTTATTGTTTTGCTGAAAGAACGTGCTAATGAAAATGATATGTGGTTGAGTTGCCAATTAATTATAGCCGTTTGAAACGACATGTCGTATGCTACAAATTTCTATCAAATGAATTATCGAACCCAAAAAGTCAATGACACCATAGATGACATGACTTTATTTATTGGGCGGGTTTTCTTTGAAAATGTGGGTAGTAATGAAAAGATTGAGCTTGAATGAGGCATTTATGTAAAACACTATTCATACTTTTAAAAACATAGTAGTAAAAAGATTGAGCCATCCTTTTTAAAAGTTAAGTAAAAGAGTAATATGAACATCATAGTAATTCACAGATGTTTGTTTGACCATAGTTTATATTGACCTTGAGTCAATTAGGGTTTCGTTTGAGATTGACATGCCATTGAAAATGTTAATCATGCATTATTATTGGTCGTCAAACCTCAAGTTGGATAAGACTCAAAAAGAAATACTGAATACAAGACCAAATTGATTCCTTTATGTACGAGCGTTACAACTAGTCCAATTTTTGCCTCCATTGTGAACTATGTGCAATCTACGTCTAATTCAACATAATATCGTTTCGTTACTTCTACACGTGAAACACAAACTTCTATCATGGTCTGATTCGACCGACCATTGTTGATTCAATATCATCGTCATATTTCTCATTCTCATTTTTCTTATTTTTTTTTTCTTCTTCTTCTTCGTTTATTTTCATTTTTTTATACAAAATAATGCATAACAATAACCATTAAAATATATAATGTATGATCATGGACATACATATATATATATATATATATATATATATATATATATATATATATATATATATATATATGGTGGCGGAGCTAGAATTTGCAAGACAAAGACAAATTTGATTAAAAAAAAATATTCTAATTTTATAAAGGGTGTGTGAGAAAAAGTAAATATTCAATTGGTGTAAATATAAAAATATTATATAATTTTAACATGGTCTCAAGGCAACTCCGACTTTGACTATCACACATTATATTGATATTTTATCTCATATTTCTTATGATGTTTTCTTTTTAGCTAGTGTTTGTGGATTATTATTTTATATCCCAAAGCTTATTTGAGACAATATTTCAAATACCGATACTTATACTGAACTTTTGATTTTACTGATACATCGACTACCATCTGATATATATCGATACCGATACTATGATATTTACAATATCGACTACCGATTATACCGATCATATATCGACGATATATCGACTACCGACAGATATATCAACAAAAATTATATAACCAATTATAATTTTAAATGACCCAAAATATATATCATCAAATCCAAATTATGAAAATACAATGCAAATACTACATATTTATGACAAGAAATACACTTAAAGTTGACACTACAAAAGATAAAATAATTCTCGAATACTACAAATTAAAGAAGACAACAAGTTTTTAAAGTCCAAATCAGTTGTATGTTGAGTGTCGAAGCGATTGAAACGTATGGGGTTGCACCAGCTAACTTTGACCGTATACGAACCACGATATGAATGATGCATAATTTTTCATGTAGTTCTTGATCTGCATTTTGTAGTTGTACTGATCCATGCCAACGAAAACGTTGAGTATAGGATACTCCGCATAGTAACTAACTCCACGACCATCGAAACCCGCCATATTAGTCTTGGATGTCAAGACCGACATTGAATCAAATTGGGAAGAAATTTGATCAATATCAATATTCAAAGAACCATACATAAGAGCTGCATATGTCGGGGGGGCGCCAAAAAAATACTAAAATGTGGATAGTTCAACTAACCTATCATTTGTACCAGCATCTTTCGGAGGATAACTACTATCACATCGTCCAAAGACCGCTAACATCACCGGGGCCGCCAAATCCTCAACCATCTCCTTGGCCCCTTGGATCACCACCACTCCAACCATAGCCACCCCTGCCAAATTCAATTACTCTCGCATGTGGAAGATGATGCAATTTGGGACAATGTACGCATGGTCAACTTTCGCAACGTCGGACATTCATGCCTAAAGTGTTGGAATCGATCTAGGGTTTGAGAAAAAGTTTAACGCTTCGTTAAGCGGCGGAATTTTAAAAATTTTCTTTTTAAGTAAAACTAGTTTTTACTAACCTAGACAAGAGCATATGCATGTAAATAAAAACTAATATGAGCTATAAAAGTTACTAACCTTTTTGATGCTTGAACGTTGATGAGCCTTTGGAAGGTTGGCAACGTTCGTCTCCCCTCGCAGCACGTCTCTCTTTTCTTTCCTCGGGAACTCGAGCAACCACGATAGTTTCTATCACTAAATCACTCGAAAAGAAGGAATTAGTGAGTGGGCACTTTTAAACACTACGACTTGAGAACGAGTCTCGAAGTCGCAGAGCTAAAGACTAGGTCGAGTGAGGACCTAGGTGCCAAGACAAGAGAAAACCGAAAATAAACTAGAGAGAGAGAGAAGAGGACTTCGGCCAAGTTCTAGAGAGAGAGTCTCTCAAATCTCTTAAACTTGGATGAATGAAATGTGAGGAAATGAGGCTCCTATTTATAGGAGAGGTCTCACCTTCAATAAGGTAGTTTCCTCTTCTATAGAATATCACATATTCATGAGCAATTTCCTCTTTTTTCCCTTTGAGATACTCGGCCAAGCTAGGGCTTCTAGAAGCCTTGATTTGTTTCCTATTTTGTTCAAGGCTTGCCTTGTCTCTCTCTTGGCCGAATTCCATATAGCATCCTTATGCAAATTTGTTTCCTCTTTTTCTTTTGGCAAGTATCTTGATACATTTATGCACAAAATATTCTCTCTTGGTTGGGTATGTTGGGCGCCCAAGGCCTTCTAGAAAAGGCTTCTAGAAGCTTTTCCATTTGTTCATGACAACATGAAAAAGGCCCAATAAGAATTTTCAATAAAATTCTTATGAAATGAAACTAATTCACAAGGCCCAATGATCAAGTCATGGCCGAGTGAAACATGTCACAAAATGACCTTGTCAAAAAATTTATTGACATTCATTTCATCCTTTGTCTCAAAAGACAAAAATACCCTTTTAACTATTTTCGTTCTTGTTTTGGCTTAGCTTCCAGTTTAACTATTCCTATCGATGTGATTCGTGACAGTGACCTCATGGACCCAAATGAACAAAGCTTTAGCTAAACACTTGGACTCAAAAGTTCACAAACCTTTTCCAAGTTTAGCTTAATGCCAACTGACTCCACTAAAGAGCTGACACTGAAAATCTCTCGGTTCAAATGAATTTATTTTCTACTCAAGAATTCGACCTAATTATGATGAGCGGATCCACTGAATATTATCTATGTTTACCCTTCATGAATGTCATCAGCTAGTCGGGATTTACTAAATTACCATTTTACCCTTCTAGCTGTTATTTCCTCAACTCCTTTGTCGCTTGTGAATAAGTTAGAAACAATGTATTGACGAGGAGCTAACAAGTCACATTGTTTCATCCAAAAGAGTCAGGACTCAATTTGGACACTGGCCAGTTCATTTATTCACACTCCAAGGAACAAAGCATGAGGTGACATACATTGCATTTCAGCAATCTTGTACATGAATTCCATATCTATGAGAACTTCACAAAGTTACTCATGACAGACTCACAACTTAGTACTTCACCAATAGGCCTTGTTCGGAATCACATAGTGAGTCCGAACTTTGACTTTCTCAAATGAGAATACTAAGGTGTGAAATGGCATGTCTCATTTCAGGATTAAGGTAAGCATGATGCAATTCATACATAGTGACTTCGAGACATAAGAGGTTAAATGGTTTGTTCTTATCTTGTCTCTAGAAGTGCACTGGTCAATTCAGTACCTTCGGAAGATACCTAGAAGAACTATAGAGTTCCTAACTCTCAATGCCTCATAACCAGACATCATAGATTCTTCTAACAATCATACTGAGGTCAATAGTCCTTTGACCCTAAGATTGCGAATATATCGTTTTAAGCAAACTACGAAGAGTTTGTTCATGCAAATCTACATTTGTCTCTTCGTAAGTTGTTAAGTTTGTTTATGGACTAAAAGACTATGGTTTTATCATAAAGCTTCAGACAAGGAAGATTGAATGAACGTTTCAACTTTATTAATGAATGAATAGGCAATTACAAGCAAGAGTCTTCATGAGACTTTATTACATCAAATGTTCAAAATAAAGACTACAACTCTTCTTGTGGGCACCATTGACAACAAACTCCCACTTGACTCAAAGAAGGGGTGTGTAGTCCTTCATGCCTAATCCCTCACGATGTTGGTCGAAGACCTTGTTCGCTAGGGCCTTGGTGAATGGATCTGCGAGGTTGTCCACCGTTGAGATCTTCTTCACTTCCACGTCTCCGCGCTGCACGATCTCTCGAATCAAATGGTATTTCCTCTCAATATGCTTAGAGCGCTTATGGCTTCTAGGTTCCTTTGAGTTAGCGACAGCCCCACTATTATCACAATAAAGGGTCATGGGCTCGTCGACGTTTGGAACAATTTCCAAATACTTAAGGAACTTTCTAAGCCATACAGCCTCTTTGGATGCTTCACAAGCAGCCACATATTCTGCTTCCATTGTGGAGTCAGCAATGCAAGATTGCTTAATACTTCTCCACACAACAGCTCCACCATTAAGGATGAACACAGATCCCGAAGTGGACTTCCTGGAATCCTTATCCGCTTGAAAATCGGAGTCGGTATATCCCGTCATAGTCAGGTCAGTACCTGAGTATGTAAGCATCAAGTTCCTAGTTATTCGAAGATACTTAAGAACATGCTTAACAGCAATCCAGTGCTCGGGTCCAGGGTTGGATTGGAAACGACTAACTACGCCAACGGCGAAACATATATCAGGTCGGGTGCAAAGCATAGCATACATGAGGCTTCCTACGGCAGAGGCGTAAGGAATTTTCCTCATGTCTTCAATCTCTTGTGCAGTCTTGGGAGACTGGTCCTTAGAGAGTGAAACTCCATGCCTAAAGGGTGTTTGACCCCTCTTGCAGTCTTGCATCGAGAAGCGATCCATCACCTTATCAATATAAGATGCTTGAGAGAGCGACAGGGTCCGGTTTTTCCTATCTCGAAAGATTTGGATTCCCAGAATGTACGCGGCTTCTCCTAGATCCTTCATATCGAATTGCTTTGCTAGCCAGACCTTAACCTCAGATAATTTACCCATGTCATTACCAATGAGTAGTATATCATCGACATATAGTACCAGAAACACAACTTTGCCTTCGTGTATTAACTTGTAAACACAAGGCTCATCTATTGACTGTTCAAAGCCGAAGCTCTTTACAGTTTCATCGAATCTAATATTCCATGACCTAGATGCTTGCTTTAGTCCATAAATGGATTTAAGCAACTCACAAACCTTGGTCTCTTGACCTTTATCCACGAAACCGTCTGGTTGAGCCATGTAAATGCGCTCGTCAAGATTGCCATTCAGAAAAGCTGTCTTGACATCCATTTGCCAGATCTCATAGTCGAGAGCTGCAGCTATGGATAGGAGTATGCGGATGGATTTAAGCATCGCGACTGGCGAGAAGGTTTCTTCATAGTCAATCCCTTCTTGTTGGGTATAACCCTTCGCCACAAGTCGTGCTTTGAACGTCTCAACGTTCCCATCAGGACCCCTTTTCTTCTTGTATATCCACTTACACCCTACGGGTTTAATCCCTTCAGGAAGGTCTACAAGTTTCCAGACTTTGTTGACATACATCGAGTGCATCTCAACTTTCATGGCGTCAAGCCAAAGGTTTGATTCAGAACAAGCCATTGCTTGGCTATAGGAAACAGGATCATCCATGTCGGAGACGGCTACAAGAGAGTCTCCATAAGACATGTACCTGTCAGGCTTTTGAGTAGCCCTCCCACTACGTCGAAGTACTACTTGACGAGATTCTGATGAGTTAGGTTGTGTTTCAGTTGGGGTAAGAACAGTTCTTACAGACGAGGTAGAAGCTTCCTCACCCAACTTTTCTTCAAGCACAATTTTGCTTCTAGGTTTCGCATCCTTCATAAAGTCCTCCTCAAGGAAACGAGCATTCGTGCTAACAAAAGTCTTATCGTCCTCGGGACTATAGAAAGTAAAACCTTTGGTTTCCTTCGGATATCCTATAAACAGGCACAATTCTGACCTACTAGCCAACTTGCTAGTCTTTTGCCTCAGCACGTGTGCAGGGCAACCCCAAATTCGGATGCGGCCAAGATTCACTTTACGGCCAGTCCATCGTTCATAAGGAGTACCAGGAACCGTCTTGGACGGAACTTGGTTCAGAATGTAGGCGGCTGTTTCGAGGGCATATCCCCAAAAGGAAAGCGGGAGTGATGAGTAACTCATCATTGATCTAACCATCTCCATAAGAGTTCGGTTTCTTCTCTCTGACACTCCGTTTTGTTGAGGTGTGCCAGGTGCGGTAAGCTGAGAAGCGATACCTTCTTCTTTAAGAAAGTCATCGAACTCTCCAGACATATACTCACCACCTCGATCAGATCGAAGGGTTTTGATCACTTTGCCAGTTTGCTCTTCCACTAAAGCCCTAAAGACCTTAAATACGTTAAAGGTCTCGGATTTGTGTTTAAGCAAATAGACAAACCCATATCTTGAGTAATCATCAGTGAAGGTAACGAAGTATTCGTATCCTCCACGTGCCTGTTGGTTGAGCGGACCACATACATCAGAATGTATTAGTTCCAGCAACTCAGTGGCTCTTCGACCCTTATCGGAGAAAGGTCGCTTAGTCATTTTTCCTTCTATGCAGGATTCACAAGTAGGTAGTGAACCTATTGCAGAGGCTTGGAGTGGACCATCCCTCACAAGTC
Organism: Urtica dioica subsp. dioica; assembly: GCF_054948205.1. Taxonomy (NCBI): domain Eukaryota; kingdom Viridiplantae; phylum Streptophyta; class Magnoliopsida; order Rosales; family Urticaceae; genus Urtica; species Urtica dioica. The sequence goes on from NC_142760.1 coordinate 41,466,772, forward strand.
TCTTAATCCTATCTAGACTGATATGACCAAGTCTTAAGTGCCAGAGGTATGTTGATTTTGTTAGATCGGAGGATTCAGAAAGTTTGATCCTCTTTGGCTCCCTAATTAGATCGTTATCTATTTCGGTGTCTAAAAGAGAAGGTTGAGTGGGATAGATGTAGAAAAGAGCATTCTTCATACATGCATCAGTGACAAAAGAATTATCAGGAAACGAAATACGAATTCCATTCTTAATGAACTTTAAACAATAATCTTGCTCAAGAAGACGAGCAACGGATATTAAGTTCTTCCCAAAGGTAGGAACAAAATAAACATTATTCAAGTTTAAAGTGTGGTCTTCAAAAGACAGCATCACGGATCCCACAGCCTTCGCAGACACCAGGCTCCCATCACCCCATTTGAAACAGAACTCGCCTTCCTCTAAGCTTTTGGTTTTCTTGAAACCATTCAAGGAACAACAAATATGGTTAGTAGCAGCGGAGTCAAGAATCCACGTTGATACATTATCAGCTACTAAGCATGCTTCGGTAACTAGTACAATAGTATGTTCCTTTGCTTTGAGATAGGCATGACAGTTCTTTTTATCGGCCTTGTGAGGTCTCTTCTTAGTTCTAGAGGCGGAGGCTTTGTGCTCAGTAGCATGTGCCTCTCCTTGATTCCTCTTTCTCTTATTGAGACCTACAGCAGTGTGAAGCTCCTTCATAAGCTCGGTAACAGTGTACTTTAGCTTTGTAATGGAGTAGTTCAGCTTGGAGGTATCAAGAGATGCGGGGAGAGTTTCTAAGATCATATCTATGATATTCTTCCCATCAATCTCAGATCCTAGGATTTCCATTTCAGTTAGGTAACTAATGATCAGCATCATATGGTCCCTAACAGGAGTCCTAGCCTTTATGCGACAGTTCATAAACTGTCGGACTGCTTGTAGCCTTGTTTGACGCCTTTGCCCTCCAAACATCTCAAGGAGATTGTAGAGCATGTCAGCGGCAGTCTCGAAGTCACGATGTTGCTCTTTCAGCATATTGTTCATAGATGCCAAGATATAGCACCTCACAATCTCATCGGATCGAAGCCAGGCCGCTAAGGCGTCATTGTCCTCTTGAGTTGAATCATCATTCGTCAGAGGAGGACACGGGGTGGTGAGTACCCATTTGTGCTTGTTAACGGTAGGTATTATGTCGAGGTTACGTTTTGAATCTACGTAGTTTTCGTTTTCGAGTTTGATCGAGGAAAGAAAGATTGAGAGATGTTTGCGGGACATATTGCCTATTGAAGTTGAAACAAGTTTATGATTAGTCTTTGGTTTAGGATTTAAGTTTCATTAAGACTTTTGTAAAACCCAAAGGTGTTATAAACCAAACGATAATTTACTCCCTCAAGAGAAGGCCGCAAAAAATCTCCATTTATAAGTAAATGACACATCATTAATGCTAAGCCAAGATGTCAGTACATCATTTTGACTAGCCACCTTGTAAATTGGTTTGATCACTCACATCCTTTCGCAGAGCCTTAAGGAAGGATACTAGGGATTGAGCCTAAGTGTGCAACCAACCACTTAGTCCAAAAGATCAGCTTTGAAAAACAATCCCCCAAGGGGAGGCCTTGCCATCATTGCATCACTCTCGGACGTAGCTCATTGAGCAATGATCGAAGCAATAACGCCTTGGAGTACTCACATTTAAGTGAGGGTCGCAAGAGCGGCTCTTAGTCCCACGTTATTGCATCTTTCACTAGTGTTGGGGATCGCGGGTTACAAACAACGAATATAACCCTCCCACTTAGTTTTTGGAGTTGGTTCATCGACTCTTATAAGTTCGGAAACAAATTTCCTAGTTAGAGAGCGACAGAGCGGACAACTAGAAGAGAATCCTAGATCGACATGTTCAGAGTAGTATTAGTGCATAAAGGCACAAGGGACATACTCGATCTTTTCCTATTTTCTATTTCGGGAAAGTGCGTGAGGGAAGTGTGAACTTCAACTCACTCGAACACTTGAAAGTTTGAGATTACACATCTTTTTATTTTTCGGTTTTGTCTACAAAGAGACCTCCCACTCAAAATTTCAAGAGCATATAGATTTTGAACATATGTGATATAGATATAGTTTTGAAAACATTTTGAAAATTTATTTGATTTGGATGACAAAATATTTTCAAGTTTGAAAGTGAAAACGGTTTTTCAAAATTCAAACTAGTTTTGTAAAAATTCAATTTCAATTAAACTTTCAAAAATCAAAACATTTTAATCTTACACATCATGTTTATAATCATATGAAAAACATTTTTTGCTCAAGAAAGTTTTCTCATTGGAGTTCTATAACTCATGGTAGTGGGGTTTGAAAATCCGGATTTCTAAAAAACTGGAGTTTCAGACAGCCACGCACCTCGGAGTAAAATCGCCATAACTGGCGGCTCCGATGTCCTTTTGAGCCGAAACCGGTGGCATTGGACAGAGGACAGACAGAGCTTTAATTTGATTCAAGAATCATTAAATTTCGATTTCTGAGCAGAGAGTTATGCCGCTTTTAATGCGGGTTTACATTCCAGCTCGAAGAAAAAGAAATAAATTAAAGCTTTGTCCTTTTAGATGCGAAAAAGAATCGAGTGTAACGGAACGTTTTATGAAGTTGTTTAAAGCTTTTATTTGTGTTTTATTAGCAGGGTAATAACATAAAAAATAAAAGAAATAACAACATGCATAAAACGATTCAAGTAAATAAACGAAACTAGCAAGAAAACAAAACTAGTCACAAAATTTACTCGAAAAATCTCAAACCTTTAAAACACGTTTTTCAATATAAAAAATTAAAAACTTTTAGAACTGATTCTAATGTGTTTTAACATCATCCCAAACTCATAGAAAATCAACATGGTTTTTTAATTTAAAGGCAAGAGCAATAAATTAAAAAAAAACTAAGATTACAATTCTAACTTGTCACAAAATTAGTAAACTTTCGAAAACGATTTTCAAGCTCATAATTTAAAAAACATGCACATGCATTCCTTTGACCATAGCTCTGATACCATTTGTTGGAATCGATCTAGGGTTTGAGAAAAAGTTTAACGCTTCGTTAAGCGGCGGAATTTTAAAAATTTTCTTTTTAAGTAAAACTAGTTTTTACTAACCTAGACAAGAGCATATGCATGTAAATAAAAACTAATATGAGCTATAAAAGTTACTAACCTTTTTGATGCTTGAACGTTGATGAGCCTTTGGAAGGTTGGCAACGTTCGTCTCCCCTCGCAGCACGTCTCTCTTTTCTTTCCTCGGGAACTCGAGCAACCACGATAGTTTCTATCACTAAATCACTCGAAAAGAAGGAATTAGTGAGTGGGCACTTTTAAACACTACGACTTGAGAACGAGTCTCGAAGTCGCAGAGCTAAAGACTAGGTCGAGTGAGGACCTAGGTGCCAAGACAAGAGAAAACCGAAAATAAACTAGAGAGAGAGAGAAGAGGACTTCGGCCAAGTTCTAGAGAGAGAGTCTCTCAAATCTCTTAAACTTGGATGAATGAAATGTGAGGAAATGAGGCTCCTATTTATAGGAGAGGTCTCACCTTCAATAAGGTAGTTTCCTCTTCTATAGAATATCACATATTCATGAGCAATTTCCTCTTTTTTCCCTTTGAGATACTCGGCCAAGCTAGGGCTTCTAGAAGCCTTGATTTGTTTCCTATTTTGTTCAAGGCTTGCCTTGTCTCTCTCTTGGCCGAATTCCATATAGCATCCTTATGCAAATTTGTTTCCTCTTTTTCTTTTGGCAAGTATCTTGATACATTTATGCACAAAATATTCTCTCTTGGTTGGGTATGTTGGGCGCCCAAGGCCTTCTAGAAAAGGCTTCTAGAAGCTTTTCCATTTGTTCATGACAACATGAAAAAGGCCCAATAAGAATTTTCAATAAAATTCTTATGAAATGAAACTAATTCACAAGGCCCAATGATCAAGTCATGGCCGAGTGAAACATGTCACAAAATGACCTTGTCAAAAAATTTATTGACATTCATTTCATCCTTTGTCTCAAAAGACAAAAATACCCTTTTAACTATTTTCGTTCTTGTTTTGGCTTAGCTTCCAGTTTAACTATTCCTATCGATGTGATTCGTGACAGTGACCTCATGGACCCAAATGAACAAAGCTTTAGCTAAACACTTGGACTCAAAAGTTCACAAACCTTTTCCAAGTTTAGCTTAATGCCAACTGACTCCACTAAAGAGCTGACACTGAAAATCTCTCGGTTCAAATGAATTTATTTTCTACTCAAGAATTCGACCTAATTATGATGAGCGGATCCACTGAATATTATCTATGTTTACCCTTCATGAATGTCATCAGCTAGTCGGGATTTACTAAATTACCATTTTACCCTTCTAGCTGTTATTTCCTCAACTCCTTTGTCGCTTGTGAATAAGTTAGAAACAATGTATTGACGAGGAGCTAACAAGTCACATTGTTTCATCCAAAAGAGTCAGGACTCAATTTGGACACTGGCCAGTTCATTTATTCACACTCCAAGGAACAAAGCATGAGGTGACATACATTGCATTTCAGCAATCTTGTACATGAATTCCATATCTATGAGAACTTCACAAAGTTACTCATGACAGACTCACAACTTAGTACTTCACCAATAGGCCTTGTTCGGAATCACATAGTGAGTCCGAACTTTGACTTTCTCAAATGAGAATACTAAGGTGTGAAATGGCATGTCTCATTTCAGGATTAAGGTAAGCATGATGCAATTCATACATAGTGACTTCGAGACATAAGAGGTTAAATGGTTTGTTCTTATCTTGTCTCTAGAAGTGCACTGGTCAATTCAGTACCTTCGGAAGATACCTAGAAGAACTATAGAGTTCCTAACTCTCAATGCCTCATAACCAGACATCATAGATTCTTCTAACAATCATACTGAGGTCAATAGTCCTTTGACCCTAAGATTGCGAATATATCGTTTTAAGCAAACTACGAAGAGTTTGTTCATGCAAATCTACATTTGTCTCTTCGTAAGTTGTTAAGTTTGTTTATGGACTAAAAGACTATGGTTTTATCATAAAGCTTCAGACAAGGAAGATTGAATGAACGTTTCAACTTTATTAATGAATGAATAGGCAATTACAAGCAAGAGTCTTCATGAGACTTTATTACATCAAATGTTCAAAATAAAGACTACAACTCTTCTTGTGGGCACCATTGACAACATAAAGACATTCCACCATTTGAATGCAAATGAAAATAGGTCATATACTGTGTAATTAATAAATTGATACTTCTTTTTAAATAAATAAACACAACATATTTGGTGGCATGTTTGTTCTTGCGGCTTTCGTAGCTCGCTCTCTAAATCTACCTTTTGCATCACGGAAATAACTCATTTACAACAACAACAATACACGTATTCAATTCCAAACCTAAAATTTAATATGCATATGTATTCAATTTTAAATCTAAAGTGAACAATGGTTTACCTCTTTGACAATATCGGTGTATTCTTTATGTGGATGTAGCCTATCATAAACTCTAGTCATCATTTGTTTATATTTGTTGCGTATGTCAACATCGGGGTTGTATTGAAGCCTCGGATTTAGCCAATGGTATGCTTCATGCAACAGATGATGTAGCTTTTTCTTCCACTTTTCAGTCACAATGTCTGCAACTCATTGCTTTCCTTGAAGAAGTGACAACCGTGCAACCATCGATATAAACACATTGGACATCATTCTGAGAGTCGGAACAACTTCAGTATCGACGACGCGTAGAGCTGCGTACATCGGCTCATAAATGGAGCAAACTAGTCAAGTGCAGTCGAAAAATATGGGTCAAGCATCGTTTGGTTCACAACTTTACCGGCGGTTGAATTCTTAAGCTTTTGAGACTCCCACGCTTCCGATGTGAACATGTTTCTCAAATCGACTATGTTGCTGCGTATGCTCCTACATGCCAAGTAGTTGATCGCGAATCGTGTCTTCCCAGAGTGAATAAGCTTAGTAGGGCAGACTTCTCTCATTGATGCCTAAATGTTCAAGTGGTTATAAACTTATTGTTGTTATGAGCTTTCGAGACCGGTTTTGCGATATTAGGACGTTTTTCAATGTCATCGAACATGAGGTCGATGCAATGTGCGGCACAAGACATCCAGTATTAGTAATACTTCTTCATAAAGTCCCTCTCAGCTTTGACATACGCCAAGCCGTTATCGGTAACAATTTGCACGACGTTGTGCGCTCCAATTTCTTCTATCACGTCCTTCACATATCATATATATATACGCGGAATCTTTGAACCTCAAGAGGAACTTTTGGGCATGGCTTCACATTTTGTTCAGGATTGTTGTCACTCAAGTGGTACTTCATTTAGGTTATTCCGCCACCTTTCATGGCCCATAAACAAAAGTGACATGTAAACCCGTTCGTATTCCCTTGTTTGAGCATACAATACTTTATTGTTCCTTTATTCGTCATTTCTGTAATTAACAAGTTCAAAATCACAACATAACAATCACAATTTCTAATTCAAATTCACAATTTCAAAATCATAACTTAACAATTTCTAATTCACATTCACAATTTCAAAATCACAACTTAAGAATGATAATTTATAATTCAAATTCACAATTTAAAAAATATCACAACTTCACACACACACACACACACACACACACACACACACACACACACACACACACGCACACACGCACGCACGCACGCACGCACGCACGCACGCACACACACCTAATTATAAATTTCTAATTCGAAATTTAACATTAACAACACAATACACATTTTTCTAAATTAACCTCACGAAAATAAGGATTCTGGAAATTTTATTCACGCCATAAAAATGAAGCCCAGTCATGAATAATGGTAGTTCGTCGTCGGAAAATTGAAAACCTCACTGAAACTTTGGAAAAAGTTGGGATTTGAAAGATAACCATCTTCTAATCTCACATATGATAAAAAATTTCAACAAACCTTCTTAAATCATTGCAAAAAGAAAAAAAAATCAAAACATTCAAAACCCTAATTTTTAAGCTTACCGGCGGAGATATCAACAACTACCGACGATGACACATAACATCTCCACCATTGTTGTCGATTTCAAGCTGAGAAGATGGTCGGAACATCAAAATCGCCAATACACCATAAGATTTGCATTTAAAGCTTCGGTACTCTTTGATACATTGTTATCGATATTTGCCCGATAGGGACGATTCTTTTTAAATAAACTACTTAACAAAATATCAAGAGAGTTTGTTCATCTCGCTGATCTTCTAGATATTTTGACGATATAATATAAAACGACACGAGATATGGATTGCTTTTTTTTTTTTACCGATTCACTTTCGCTAGCGATATATCGCGATGTATAGGCCATATTTCAATCCTTGATTTGAGATAGATTGTGATAATTTAGATATATCATTTGATTTTTAAGTTTCAAATGCTTTGTTCGTCTCTCAAAACAAATACAAATTGACAGGAGACTCATATTTATTAACTAGGTTTCAATTCATGTGAATAAGAAAAAAAAATGAAACATTACAAAGATTATATATCGCAATTGTGACACTCATTTAAGGAAGTATGTGCTATTAGGCTTGCTACATTTTCTTTTATTATGTACGTATATCATTATGAGGTACATCACATATCCAATTAAACACATTGAGCTTTTCTCATAGAGAGAAAATAGCTGTCGGCGCGAACATCGTAGTCGCTGACAATCCTCATTCTATCGCCAAAATATTATGTCGTTTTCTGGATCAACATTCAAGAGCGCATGTGACGATATAAAGAGCAGATCCAAAATGTCACGTGCGCTAAAAAAATCGTTTCTATCGTATGGGCCATGACGCGTAGGCTAGGTCGTCATGAAATAAGATTGCAATAATGATTACAGTTCTTCGATTTTGGTCAAGCAAATTCTCGATCCGTTTGATTAAGTTATCTCTCTTTTTGCATTGTTGTGTCGTTTTTGCAATTGGGCTCTGTTTTCCGCACAAACCAAGTACATACTCAACTTCAAGTGCATACTAAAAGTCGTATATTTACGTTTTATTTTATTAAAAAAACGACATCATTTGAAAACGTGTTGTCCACGAACAGAAAATAGTTCTGGAGGCTTCCACGAAAAAAAAAACAGCTTTTTCATTTCTCACGCTCACACCACATTAACCAAAATACCCTTTGGAGGATTCTCTCAAAACTCAAAACGACACGTCATATCCCCTATGTCCACGTAAGGCCTTTATCGTCAAGTCAAAAAATCGCATCTAACTTAATTTTTTTTTTCTGCCTCTCTCTCTCTCTCTCTCTCCCTACTATACCTCTCTTAAACCCTTTGGATCTTCGGAACCCAAAACCCTAACTTTCCATTCCCCAAAACCCCCAATTTCTTCTTCTATAATTCGAAATTGTTTCCAGATTGTTCAGCGATGTTGGTTTCTAGGGTTTTAGCTCGAGTCTCGAAGACCGTCGCTCCCAGAACCTCTTCCCTATTCCCTTCTCAACAAAGCCATGGATTTTCGATCATCACCAATCAGTTTCACTCCATTGTCAATGAATCTCCCAATAAGGTGACTAAGAAAAAAGCTCAATTTCCGAACTTTTGATAGGGTTTTTGGTTTCATGGAAATCTTCGGTCTTTTCGGTGTTCAAAGGATTTGCTATATGAAAAACTGCGGAGAAAATCTAAGCTTTTCACGTTTTAGGGCCTTCGATTTGGAAATTTAATCAACTTTTTTCGTCAATTGTCTTGTTAGTCAAATGTATCTCGAACCATGTTGTTTCACTGTTATTAATAGATAATATATAGAGGAGTAATGGATATATTTTATAACTATGGAAACAACAAAAAAAACTGTTTATAAATATCTTTGACAAAATTACAAGTGAAAATGAAAAAAAAAACAAATTATTTATTGATAAATAGAATATTTTTAAAGAAACAAAACTTGATCCTACTAATTTGGATGTATTGCGTGTTTATTTGTTATTGATGCTCGGTGATCCAAAATGGATTTCAAAGAATTTTTTGAGATTCAGTCACTGATAATTATTATTTATCTTTTTCAAGTTTGTTCCAAGCCAAGCGTCTCTATTCAGATTGAGTTCTTCTCAACTGCAAAGATTTGAGCTTTTTTCTTCAACCGCTTCTCCCGAGCCTTCCGAGAAGGAAAACGGGCCCAATGCCAAAGGTGAGCCTAAAATCGCCGCCGAAACCGAAACCAAAACCGAGACCGCCGATGATAATGATCAGACGAAAGAATCAGGTTCTGAGCCGGGACTCGAGTCTGAAAAATCCGGCGAGAGGAGGCGAAGAGCCGCTACTAAACGAACTGCGTTTTCTGATTCAGATTCGGAGAGCGAGGAAGAAGCTCTGTCGATGGACGAGCTTGTGAAGCTCGTGGGAGAGAAGGAAGAGCTTTTGAAGTTGAAGCACAAGGAGATCGAGATAATGCAAGACAAGGTCCTCAGAAGCTATGCTGAGATGGAGAACGTAATGGACAGGACTCGCCGCGAGGCCCAGAACTCCAAGAAATACGCCATTCAGGTATTTGATTTATTATTAGTTGTATGTGAAATCGTGAATTTAAAGCATTGTTTGTTGGAGTGTGAAAAAGAAAACCTATACCTGATTAAATTACATTACAGTTTTAGAAAAGCATTTCTCCAGTCTGGTCCGATCCGGTTTTTAATTGGCCTTAAATCGTTAGGTCCTTTGAAACCGCTGTTTAGACTGAATTTAATCAGTTCCAAAATTATATATATATATATATTTATATATATATGTACACATATATATCTTTATATTGTTTAATTTTAGGGAATTTAACTTGATAGTTTGAGCTGTACAGATTAAGTTTAAGTTGAATATGTTGATTGTTAGCATGTTTATCTTAATACTTGTGATATTTGGATTTTTTTGAACTATTTTATCTAGTTAAATTTGCAAAATATTGCAAACAGATTAAACTCTGATGAAATTGGGCTGGGCTGGTCTAAAAATGTTTGGCCAAGATTGGGCTGGTCTAAAAATGTTTGGCCAAAATTTTTAGACTGGTTGTAAAGGTACGGTCCGATCCGGGCTGTTTCCCTCTCGACGGACCATTAACATCCTTAATTGCCTGTTTGTTTTTGGTGTTATTATTTTGACTTTTTTCTCGGATTTTTTTTTCTTCTTCTTTTTGGGTAGAGTTTTGCAAAGAGTCTACTTGATGTTGCGGACAATTTGGGAAGAGCTTCTTCTGTTGTGAAAGAGAGCTTTTCGAAGATAGACCCGTCTCAGGATTCCACCGGGGCTGCACCGCTTCTGAAAACGCTTCTAGAAGGTGTCGAAATGACAGAGAAACAACTCTCAGAGGTAAAAAGTTTATTTTCCTTCATCCACAAGTTATCTCTTACTATCTATCATCAAAGCATATTTCTGCTCAGTTGTTTTAGTGTGAAATGCTGGTCGAATTTCAACATGATGTGATGAAAAAATTTGCCCTGAAATTACCATTTTAAGCTTCATTTTTCAAGTATATTCATGGTTTTCACTTTCAGGTATTTAAGAAGTACGGTGTAGAAAAGTACGAATCTTTGAACGAGCCATTCGATCCCCACAGACATAATGCTATGTTCCAACTTTCTGACCCTTCCAAGCCTCCCGGGACTGTTGCCGTGGTCCTCAAGGTAATAATATTTCTCAGCACACTCTACCACTATCCTAAATATTCATTTTTTTTGGTAACTATTCCGTAAATTGTTGATCTTGTATCATTAAAGTCAAAACACAATTTTACTCCACTTTTATTTAATTTTTAAGAATCACAATTCTACTCTTAGCAAATTTGAAATGATATGGCTTCCATTTAATATTTTTATGATCAAGATTACAATTTAGTTAGTTTGATTTTATTAAATTAACAATTTTTAAAAGTTGGAAATTGGGTAGGGGAGTTTCATTAAATAAAAATTAGTTACTTTTTTTTTTAGTACTAAAAACTAGTATGACGACTGTGGCGTAGATGATTAATTTAGGGATCAAAATTGTATTCGTTGAATAGTTCGGGAACTAAAATGTGTGTGTGTGTGTTTTTTTTTCTTTTTTTTTCAGCCTGGTTACATGCTTCACGAGAGAGTCATTCGGCCGGCTGAAGTGGGGGTCACCGTGGACAGCGACGACTCAGCCGATAAAGAATGAAGAAAATACGGGCCTTTGCTTCTCGGGTATTTAGACCGGAAAATATTGCAAATGTTTTTGGGAGATATATAACTTTTTTTTTTTCTTTTCCCCAATAATTTTCTGGTACCTGTCATCTCCAATTGTTTTGTCCCTAGAAGAAACAAGTGTAGCATAAAATGATGAGGCAACACTTGACTTTTGCTTTTGTATAACTTGGGTTTTCTTTTCTGCTCTTTAAAAAAGTTCTTGGAGGACTTAAAGAAAAGAAAAAAGGAAAAAAAAAACCAACTATATCATATTCAGGCAAAGCTTAGTTCTTTTTGGAACTAGGACAAACTCACTGATATTTACAGAGAAAATCACTGTTAACTGTTTACTTAAGAGCCTATTATTTACATACAAGTAATAACACTTACACTATTAACCAGTCTGTAATAGTGAGCTAACTTCACTAGAGCTTAATTACATCACTTAAAAAAACACATATAACGCCTAATTAATTAGCACAAACCCTAGAACAAGTGGTCGATGATGTTCTCTCCAGTGGTGGCATTTTCGTCATTGTCCAAGCCCAAATCGAGATCAGTCGAGTTCGACCGCGGAGACCCGTTGTTCTCTATTCCCTGGATACAACACAATCAATACAGAAGTGAGACATATGATCTTGTAGTTTGAATGACATGTTATGTGTGTTTGTTTGTGGCTACCATGGTTTCTTTTTTCGGATCGTCGCGGCTCTCGCTCACCGGAGATTGATTGGAAGTTTCGGGTTTCAGTTTCTCTTCGGAAACCTTTCTCTGCTCTTCTAGAACAGCAATCTAAGACTCCATACAAAATGAACAACATTGAAAATTTGATTTCAAAGTGCAAACCCCAAATTAGCTACATTCAAAGACCATGAGGTTTTTTATTTTTTTGTAATTGTAGAAAAGGACCTAGAGTTTTTATTGAAGAAATTACTAACACACCAAATTGTCTTCTCTTTTTTTTTTTTTTTTTAAAGCCAAGTTCTCTTCTAAACCCACCATATACACGTATACAATTTTAAAGATGTGAATTCAATAATAAAAAAATACACAATATTAACTCGGAAAATATTGAATCAATGGTTTCAAGTCAAAGTCAGTCGACTTTTTTTTTCTTTTTTTTTTCCAAGCCAAATTCTCTTCAAAACCCATCATATACACGTATACAATTATAAAGATGTGTAATTCAATAGTCAAAAATACAAAATATTAACTCGGAAAATATTGAATCAATGGTTTCAAGTCAAAATCAGTCGATTTTTTTTTTTTTAACTGAAAATTTTGTTTTCGAAACTCGCATGCATGTTCATAATCAAACACAAATTTCCAAAAAACAGAGAAAATTCGAACCCAAAAATGAAATGATCGAAGAAAGAATGGTCTCACCGGAGTGTACCGGAACTTCCTCCGGGGTGGCTCGTCAGGGGAAATTACGGCGGCTTCGTCCCCGGAGACGGAGGTCGGAGTCCAGCGGCGGAGTAGGAGCGTGTTCTGACCGTTGGATTGGGCCGTGTGGTCGTAGCTGACAGTTGACGGTGAGGATCGCGCCACGTGGACCCAAACCTTCTTCCACCGTCTTACTGGGCCGTTGAAGACCGTTGTTGTTGGGCCGTACCTCGACGACGCTCGGCCCAATCTTCCTTCCATTTCTCTCGCCGACGCAAAAACACAGACAATCACCAAAATCTCTCTCTCTCTCTCTCAGCTGAGCTTTCTATAATACGCTGTTTGAGTGGAATCGGAAGAACAGAGAAAGAAAGATAGAGAGAGAGAGAGTGGCAAATCGAGAGTTAGAAGAACTAAAAACGATGTCGTTATGGCAGTTACGGTGAACGAGACGTGTCGTTTCGGACGAGTTTACCCTAATACCCTTCATCAGATTTTTATTAAATTTTCTCAAGCAGTACATAAATTAATGGAGGGTTTTCGTCGTGCGTTTCGATTCCGGAATTTTCTTTGCTTGGATACCATTCGGATTTCGACGCGTGGCATGTCGGCGTTTATTAACTGGAAAAAGAAAGAAGCATATTCAGGAAAGTTGGCATCTTCCGGAAATACTTTAAAAAGAAAAAAGTTCGTCTGAAGGTTAAAAAAGTCATTCTGTAAACCAAATTATCTTTTCTTCTATAGCTGACACGTGGGAAATATTTTAACTTTTTTGCGCCAATAATCCTTAACTATTTTAAGGTTATAGCATTTTAGTATTTCATTGTTTTTTTTTTGGGCATTTCGATCAGTGGCATATTGTTTTATGTTATTTGGCTCCTTTAATTTTTTTAGAAATAGAATTCACCCCTTAATTAAACAACTTGAAATAGAAACTAAATTTTTTTAACTTAAAGACTATATTTTGACCTTAAACTCTAAATTAACACTAAACAATTTAACCCAGATATTTAGAGTATTTTCTTTCTAATGATACTTTAAAAAACAATTTTTTCTTCCTAAAATGCTTAAAACCAACAAATTATGGAATAAAACGCTCCAAAAGAAAATTAGATGTTAAAAGTGCCATAATTATAAAACATTAGGGACTACGCATAAAACAAACCCTTTTTTTTATATGCTCTCTCACTCTCTATCCAAAGCTCTTTCTGTTATCTCTTCACTTTTCGCGGTTTCGCTTCAGAACCGTTTACTTTCCTTCTCTGGAACGACTCGACCGAGTTAACTCAGCTTCGACAATGGAGCTCTGTATCGGAACGAGTATCTCCGTGAATTTCGTTCCCAATCGCACCTCGTATCCTCTCTTCCGATCGAAGAACAATCAATCACTCCCAAATCCTTCTCTCGGCCTCTCATTTCCTCGTCCCCAAATCCTCAGAAACGACTGTCGTTTCGTCTCTTTAGCTTCTCGTTCTTCTTCTGCTTCTTCTTCCCTAGTGGTGGAAGAGGAAAAGAAATTAGATAAACTTCCCGCGAGCCTCGGGGTTACAGAAACCGAAGAGCCTAATTCTAGAGTGAGTTTATTTATTTATTTGTTTATTTATTTTGAACTCTCTTAATGACTAACCTTAATTTGTTTTTTTTCAATATATTTGCAGCTGAAACTGAGCGTAGATGTTCCACCAGCTGTTTGTGACGATTGCTACAAGAAGGTTTTGGTCGAATTTTCGAAGCTAGCAAAGGTATTATCTTCTCGAAATTCACTAAATTTGTATAAGATTGTGAAATGATAAAAGTAAATAAATCGATGTTCTTTGCTTTAATCCCGTGAAATTCAGATCCCGGGATTTCGACCCGGAAAGAGAGTCCCGGAGAGTGTACTCATGAATTACGTCGGAAAAGAAAACATCCGAAAAGCAACGGTCGAGTCCATTCTGAAGAGGACACTTCCTCATGCCATGTCATCAGTGAGTTCTCGAATTCTTTCTTTTTGATATTTTTAGGTCGTAAGTATTTTTCAGTCATTTTGTATATGCCATTTTTTTTATAAGTCCTAATATTTTTTTCCCGAGGAAAAGGCATCAATGCTGCGTAATTCGATAGTTGAAAATGTTAACATTAGACGATCATCGGATTTTGATATTTCTCTTGAGACTAGCAATGCCTATATACGTGTTACTAAAAGTCTCTCTCTTTATACTTCTTTGCAACATTTTATTAAAGAAGTCCTAAATCTTTAAACCCATCAACTATGTAGAATTTTGGTAGTTGAATATGCTATACAAACATGAACACTAGATTTTTAGATCTCTCTTGAGAATTGTTATGCATATGTGTTACTAAAAGTCTTTCTCTTTTAAACATTTTGGTTTTATTTTATTTTAAAACAATCCTAAATTCTTTTGGAGGAAAACAGATCAACGCTGCCCAATTCGATAGCTGAAAATGTTACCAAGACATTAACACTTAATTTTTGAGACTAGAAATTGTTTATCTATGTGTATGCTATAAGTCAATTTCTTCATACTTTTTTGTTATATTTTATTTCAAAATTCTTACCAATTTTTTCTGGAGGAGACCCATTAACTCTGCATAATCTCGATAGTTGAAAAAATGTTATAAAAGCATGAACACTGAATTTTTGAAAATTTTCTTGAGAGACTAACAATGTCAACTCTTATTATCATACCATTTTTACCTATATTTTATATAGGTGACGGATAGGGCTTTGAAAGACTCGATCCGTATTGCTACCGAGTTCTCAGACTTGGAGCGCTCTTATGTCACTTCAAATTCTATCAGGTTTGTTTACACACATTACACACCATTGAAAGCTTCGTTCATTTTCACATACTAATTATTGTTATTTTTTTTCTTCCCGCGATTCAGATATGACATCATTGTTGACGTGGCGCCCGAGGTCAAATGGGTTCCCGAGGACGGCTACAAGAACATGAAGATAGTCGTCGAGATCGACAGCGACATCGATGCCAAGAGAACCTCCGAACGAGAAATGAAACGTCGACACAAGTCCCTTGGTGTACTTCGGATCGTGACTGAAAGAGGATTACAGGTAACAAAAAAAAAAAGTTAATTCACTTTTTTTTTTAAATTTTTTTTAATTTGGATCCTCCGTCGCTTTTTTCTTTTGTGTTTCATTCCCAATCTCTCAAGTAATTATGACACGAGAAAGAGACCCAAAAAGGGGACGTGGGATCCAAATTCGTACTTTCTGTTTCCTTTCATAATCGTGTCCGGTTACTGGTTTTAAACATAAAAAAAATGAAATATATACAGGCTGGTGATGTGGCGGTCCTCGACATATCGGCGACGACTATCTCCGAAGACGAGTCTAACGTTGAAAACATTCCTTCCGCCGAAAGCAAAGGTTTGGTTGTGAAATGGGCCGAAATGTTCTTAAACACCCGCTCTTTTCGGAGAGTTATTTCTCATCATTTTTTTTACAGGCTTTAATTTCGACACCGAAGATAGCGATAGAGTCATTCCCGGCTTCGTCGACGCGATTGTTGGAATTAAAGCAGGAGAGACCAAGTCATTTCCGCTCTTTTTTCCGGAATCGTGGAGACAAGAGAATCTCCGAGGAGTTCACGCTCAATTCACGGTACGTAAAATATATGTGTACTTATTTCCTGCAATGCAACGAATATGACCTTTGACTTTTTAGCTTCTTCCTCGGTTGCCCTTTTTCAGGTCTATTGCAAAGAGTTGTTTTACAGAGACTTGCCCGAATTAGATGACTCTCTTGCCGATAAGCTCATCCCTGGATGTACCACTCTCGAACAAGTAACATCACACTCGATATGTGTTTCGAATTATAAAAACCTGATCTTATGTTTCGAATCTTGTATCGATTATTTTTTATTCTTCTAAAAATTTTCTGTGTGGTGATATTTTTGTTTCGTTTTTCAAGGCCAAGGAATTATTGCTGCAAAGATGCATAGAAGTTGAGCAAGAGGCAAAAGATCAAGCTACAGATAATGCGATTCTGGACCTACTCTCCAAGGTTTTCATTTATTGATTTATTTTTTTTATCAGAAATTCATTTTCCTTGTCATTCCTGCGACTACTGTTTTTTGAGTTTTTCCGTGAATAATCATAATGCTTTTTTTTTCTTCCTATGTTATACTCAGATGGTAGAGGTTGATATACCCGCATCGATGTTTGAGGAACAAGGTAGATCGCTCTACGGATCTAAGCTTTTAGAGATACAGGTTTGTACTTTCGGTACTCTTTACACTATGTATGGTAATATGGGTGAAGGAAAGTGAGAGAAAAGATTTAAAGGAAATATATAAGCATATGATGGAAAATACATTATCTTTATATTAGATTCTTTGGTATGATGAGAAAGAAAGAAAACCATATCACATTAGGCTCTTTATCAAATATACGATTCTCATTATTTTAACTAGTTAGTAAGCTATTTTTAATGCATTTTAAACTACACTATTTTTAGTAATCTAATTGACACAAACAAATTTAAATAAATTATGTACAAATTACTACTTTATGCGATTAAATAATTATTTGCTTTTTAAAATACGGATAATAAGTTATCACATTATAAATTCTATTATGCAAAGATTTTCCCTCCTCTCTTTATCGATGAAAAGTTAGTGGGCCTTAATGTATTTACTCTACCCAAAACGATAAAAATTGTATTTTCCATCTTATAACCCTTGCAACAATTCCCGTCGAAACGAAGGCTGAATTGTTTTTTTGTGTAGGCAATACTAATATACAAATCGAGTCTTTATGTTTCACAGGCAAATATGAAATTATCCGATGAACAATTGGCTTCTATGTCGAGTCAAAAGGCCGTGAATGAGTTCCTTGAACACCAAAGGGGCAACATAACAAGGCTGATTAACCAGAACCTCGCGGTCGGAGACATTTTCAGACGCGAGAATTTGCAGGTACCAACAAAAATTTACCGCTTTTTCGATAACATGACTAGTCCGTAAATAATCCTTTATAATAATATTTATAAATTCCGTTTTCCGGTTTCAGTTTTCGACTGATGATCTTGTCAAAGAGGTCGAGAATTCGATCGAGGAGTTCAAACGCCAAAATCAAGACTATGACGAGGATCGCGTTAAAGAGCAGGTTAGTCAGCGGGTTTATTACGAAGTAATGATAAAAAAAGATCCATTGGATTGCATATAAATTAAAATTAGTGACGAAAATGGTGTCTCTCTCTCTTTCAGGTCCAAGAGATTCTCGAGGGTGCTAAAGTTCTTGAATGGTTGAGAGAGCGAGCCGAGATCGAATACATAACGAGGTGAGAGAGAGAGATCAATGATAGTAAAATGATTATTGGTAGAGATTTAGGCATCAATTTAATCTCAGAAATTTTTGTACGTTTATGTAAAATTCCATGTCATTTTTGTTCGGTAAAGAACATTCTTTAGGAGATAAATAGAGGAGATGTACGATGTGTCATGAAAGAGTTGTTCTGCGTTGCCAATCATTATTCCAATAAAACGTAAACGACTTGTCGTTTTTAATTGTAAAGCGGTCTTTTTTTTTTTTTTTACGCATGAACCAAACTTTTTGTTTGAATCGAGTAAAATAAACAAAAAATGGCCATCAAAGCCACATGATATTAAAATAAAGCTTAACTACGTTTTAGATTAGTGAAGTCTCAGATTTGGGTTAAAAATGTGAATAGTTGAACGTGCATGTGATAGTCGTTTGGCTTGTTCGATAGACACAAAAACAAGACCCATAACATTCCCATATCTTTAGGCCACATGCAAAAGCAAACCCTACAAACCTGCTCTCAATTGGACCCTCCTCATTTGACATAGATTTTTGTGCCCTTTTCATGTTTCACACATTTGTCACAAAGCTCTATTTTAAGGATATAGATTATAGACTATAGTCGCTTTTATTTGTTAGTGGTCAAATATTTAGTCAAGTCATACTTTTGGATCCTAATTGGTTTTGTGGAATATAAGCGGCTAAAGAACTCATTTTAATATTATGAACTACTAATAATGATTAAAAAAAGTGCTAAAGCTTTAGGGGCATGTTTGGTAAGCAACTCAAAAACTGTTTTTTAGTTTTTGAGTTGAAAAAATTGAAAACAAAAATTGAAAACATGTTTGGTAAAGTATTTTCGGAAAAAAATTTCAAAAAATTTTGAAGTTGTTTTGGAAAAAAGTAAAGAAAACTGAAAACAAATAAAATGTGTTTTTGAAAAAAAATTTCTCCTCTTCTCTCATCTTTCTCCTCATCTTTTCTTTTCATTCTTTCAAAAACAAAAATGAAAACTATACCAAACACTTTTTTCAGTTTTTTCACTTTCTCAAAAACAAAAATGAAAACTGTACCAAACAACTTTTTGAAAACAACTACAAAACAGTTTTTCAATACAACTACAAAAATTAGAAAACAAAAAACAAAAAACTTTTTGAGTTAACTACCAAACACAACCTTAAGTTTTTGGCACTATTCTTTCTACTATAGGTTAAGAGTTTTGAATTTTTTTTTTCTTTCTATGAGACCCAAAAGGGCAGTAAAAGTGTTGTGGAGAGGGCCTATTGTAATTGTTGATTATTATTATTATTATTTTTTAAATGAATTAGCCGAGTTTTTTTTTTTTTTTTTTTTTTTTTTTTTTTTTTAAAATTTAGCTGAGTTAGTAGTGATAAAAGTTCAAGCATTACAATTTGCCACGAATTCGAACTATTAATTTGATGATTGCTATATACTTGGCCATATTTTGTGTGCTACATTAATAGTCAATGTTGTCTTTTGGAGTGGAATAAATACTCGAGAGAGAGTTAATATTTGTCAGCTTTTACTCATCTGCGGAGTATTATTTTGACACTCGGGATAAATGAATTGTAAAATAAAGTGTAGAAATATGAAATTGGAATAGGAAAAAAAAACTGTAAATTTTAATTCAATTGTACTTTCAAATTTTACTTTTATCCATTTGTGTGTATGTGTGGAAAAAGAATCATATAATAACTTGTTTAATGCGCTAACAAATTTATCCCTCAAGTGGGACTCAAGACTACTTATGTTTAGATTGTTCATTCATTTAGAGAATAGCGTGTAAGATAGGACACGTACAATTTTAGGATTTAAATTAAAGTTATTAATAAAAATGTTAATGATTACATAAAAAGTTTAGCCCATAATTTTATCATGATGATCGTTTACGTAATATCGTATTATGATCTAGAGGAACAGGATTTGATATATCTCCATAGCTATTCTTCTATTGAGCTAATGTATAATATAACATGAAAAAATTTAATAATATTTGCTCGGAAAACTAAATAAATAAATAAACTTTTGAAGATAAGGACTTGTAGATTCGTGAAAACACCTAAGCTTTGAATATGACATTTTTTTTTCTTCCACAAATATGTTTTTTTTGCTTTCAACGCACATACATATTTTATCATTCCTCACGGTACGCTTACAAAAATGTATCTCTTCTTCGTTAAAATTACATTAATACCAACTCCCTCTTTTACAAATATGTTCTTTACTAGTAACCAGCTAACCACAGACAGTCTGGTCAAAATATGGAATATAATATCAGTGTTTTGCTAAAAAGCCCCTATTATTCTTTCTTTTTTTAAAAGCCCCCTATTATTCTTTAACGTTGTTAAATTCTGTATCGATTAAAATGTTTCTTATAAAATACAATTACTCAGAGTGGTTTTGAAACTCTCAATATAAAAGACCTACTTGATATCAGAACAAAACAAACTTATAGATAAAATTGAATGATAGAGTTTACAAGGTTGAAAACAAATCATGCACAAGCTAGTGTAGTTGGAGCCGCTCGAAAATACTCACCGTTCGTCGATGCTTTCGACTCCCTCGTTGACTAAATGAGTCCGTCTCGAGATCGAACTTCAAAAAACATGTCAAACTAATACTCGATAGAGAAAAAAACTCGCTCAAATTCTATTCGACATTCATTGCCTGATTTCCATGGTATACTATGACCTCCAATCTTTGGTCCTCTTCACTCTTCCTCAACAAAGACGATCTCCAAGTTGTATCTCTGTTGATGCATAAGTTGTTGTTGTGGATGTTGGCTTAATGGGATGAGAAAATCATTGAGGTGTAGAGCATAATTGATCGGCATCGACTGAAAATTTTACGACGATGATTCGCGGATCGACATGCGCTCAGGTTGACGTGGCCCCAGGGATCTAAGGGTTGGAAAAGTTGTGGGATCGTAGAGCCCCCCGGGTGGAAAAAAATTATATTGTAAGATTTATGTGTCGTGGATATCATGACAATTTCACGCCTGTCTATTACTCATAGATTTTCCCTTCACTATACATTTGTGTCTTTTTTTTGTCCTATTGTCTAGGTTGGATTTGGGACTCAAATCCTAACCATATAAAAAAAAACAGAGAAAAAGAGAGAAAACTACAAGAAAATATAATTAGAATTCTTGTTGTATCATGTCAACTTTGGTTCTTAATGTGAGTTTGTATGCACTACTATAATTGACTATTAAATTTTCATTTAAAATCGTGCGAAACTAAAATAATTTTATTTTCAGTTATATTTTAAATTTTGAGTTTATCATATTCATTTTTTTTAAAAAACTAACTTTACCAGTTTAGCTTTATATGTGACATTTTTATTATTAATATGCATATACTGATGATTGTGCATTTATGAGTACTTATGCTTGTTAGCCAACTTCATTTAATTCATTGCACCTAAAAATACATGCAGGATAATTGTGAGTAACTTCTATGATCTGTGGGTAAAAGCATGAATTCCCTAACTGGTGGTCCATATATGTAAAGTTGGCCGACAAGAAGATGTCTCAAGGGCCCATTTGATTCACAATCATAGAGGAATTTATTTATCCTTTTATTTTTCCTTTGCCACTTTCAAAGACATTTGAATTTTGTCCCCCTCCAATGATATTTAATTAATTATATCCATTATTTCCAAGATATTTAAAATTTGTGTACGATTTTCTAGTGCAAAAAATGATGACATTATTTACTGACTAAATCTAATAACTCAGAAGCGTGGTGATTCAAACTTTACAAATATAAAATTAGTAATAAATGACTGCAAGTAAATACTTACACAATTCAAATCTCACTCATCAACTTTAGGATTGATTAATCAAACATAAAAGGAAAAAAAAAACCTAATCATCGACTTTAAATGTAATCACTAAGATTACTTAATAAAATGTGAAATTGTGAACTATCTATATAAATGCATGAACTATAACTACAAGTAATTCCGTGATTATCGGTAATTGCCGGTCAAACAAGGAAAGCAATCTAGTCAAACTTGAAAGGACAGAAGCGTAATTAGAAACTTGAACTATTCAGTCAGTGACACTGACGTAATAAAGACTTATGACAAAGGGTATTTCAGGAAGTAGGACTTTATTCAGACAAGTCTATGATAAATTTGGGACCCACAATTTCTCTATTATCTCTGGATACTCATTTCATCACTCTATCAATCGCTCTCTTTCTCTCTCTATTACTCTTCTCTTTCTTTCTGTGAATTTCTTTGATAGCTTCCATAACCAAAGCTCTCTCTCTTTCTCTCTCTTGTAAAGCTTTAGATCTGAAACTAGCAGACCTCGAACCGAGCTCCGACGAAGATTAAGGCGGCGATCTGAGGTCAGTCGAGCAATGTCGCTTCATTTCACCTTTCAATTTCTTGATTAGTGTGATCTTAGGAAGCGAGTGTAATGACTCGCGATTTCGATCGACAATTCGTTTTTTTGGGGATTCGAGAAGTTGATATTCGCCGGGTTGTGCTTTCTTGAGTTTGAGAGATCTCGTTCTTGTATTTTCTTTGTTTAAGTATACTGAAGTGTGTTTTTTTTTTTTTTTTTTTTTTTTTTTTTCATAGTGTAGTTTGTTTTGTTACTGAGAAATGTGGTTGGTGTTTGAGGACGAGTTCCTTTTTTTAGGGTTTAAGTTTGAATGTCAGCGAATTAAAGATAGAAACTTTGTTGTTCTTGGAATCTCCGGAGGACCAGTGAGGTCTTTGAAGAATTTTATTTTTTGGTCATGATCTGTATTTAGAACTTGAAGTTGTAAACTTGTTGAAGTACTGAATTGAAAAGGAAAAAAATAAGTTGACACTCTACGATCTCTCTGACGACTTAACGTGGTCTTAGTACATTAGTCCCCAGTTTATGATTTGGACATTTGTGAGTTTTATTCCTGATTAATTTGAGATTTTTGGACTAACTATTTGGTTGATTCTTGTGTTGTTGTCTCTGACAGGTGTTTATGTTTTACTTGTGACTGGCTGAGTTTGATTTTCCCCAAGTCATTAAGGTAACAAAAATATGATTTAATCTTGAACCTGTGTTTGGAATTAGGCTAACTCTTAACCTATATAATAAAGCTTTCCTTAAACGGGTTTCGATTCCTTTCCAAGAAGCAGTGGAATGGCAGTGACCGACTCTCAAGACCCGCTTATTGGAGAAACCACTTGTGGTTCGTTGCTTCATAAACTCCAGGTAAATCTTTTACACCAATTCGCTTATAATTTCGTCTAGACATAAACATGTTTATATATATCTAACTGATTGTGTGATTCAGGAAATTTGGGATGAAGTCGGAGAAAGTGATGATGAGCGGGACAAGATGCTTCTTCAGCTAGAACAAGAGTGCTTGGATGTGTACAAGAGGAAGGTCGAACAAGCTGCTAAGTCGAGGGCTCAGCTTCTTCAAGCACTGTCTGATGGGAAACACGAGCTTTCGAATCTTCAATCTGCTCTCGGAGAAAAAAGTTCCGGCGCGGTGAGGCAAATTTACTTGCATTGATTTTCTTATCATTCTCATTTGAGTAGTAAATGGTAAACTATAATCGTTCCGTCTTCATTTACAGCCGGAGAAGACTTTGGGAACGATCAAAGAACAACTTGCTGCGATCGCACCGGCGCTTGAGCAATTGTGGACGCAGAAAGAGGAGAGAGTCAAGGAAATCTCTGATGTTCAGACTCAAATCCACAAGATTTGCGGAGAAATCGCAGGAAACTTGAACATCAACGAGTCTGTAGGATCGGTTACTTTCGACGAGTCTGATCTGACTCTGAAGAAGCTAGATGAATATCATGCCCAACTTCAAGAACTCCAGAAGGAGAAGGTAGATAGATTTTACAATGATTTTTTTTTCCACTCCAATACTGGGTTGCTAATGAAATACCTGTTAATTGATTTTCTTTGTTCTGCCAGAGCGATAGGTTAAACAGGGTTCTTGAATTCGTTAGCTCTGTGCACGACCTATGTGCCGTTCTTGGGATGGACTTCTTCAGTACTGTTACAGAGGTTCATCCGAGCTTGAACGACTCGACGGGCGTGCAATCCAAGAGCATCAGCAACGACACTCTCTCGAGGCTGGCCAAAACCGTCTTGGCACTAAAAGAAGACAAAAAACAGAGGCTTCAGAAGGTAGTCCCATCATTTTTTGAGAATCTTTATCAGATGTTTCAATAGAACTAAGTTTGAATTGCGACATTCGCTCACAGCTCCAAGAGTTGGCTTCTCAACTGATTGATCTATGGAATCTTATGGATACCACCGAGGATGAAAGGAGTCTCTTCGATCATGTTACCTGCAACATTTCAGCATCGGTTGAGGAGGTCACCGTGCCCGGGGCTCTTGCTATGGATCTGATCGAACAGGTATAAATTATATATACAGAAAATTAGGTCAATAGCCAACCAAAACGTTTAAAATTCCTATATAGCCAATGTTTCATAAATTTTGGGTAAATAGTCATAAAGATGACGTGGCCTGATAAATAGAAGTGTCTATTTACCTAAATTTATTTTTGTAAATATATGAAAGTGGCTATTTACCTAATATTTACGAAACGTTGACTATTTAGCAATGTCAAACTGTAAATATGGCTATTTACCCAATGGTTCCTTATATATATATACCCTCCGATTTGTCAGCACACACACACACACACACACATATATATATATATCAAAACTAAGTATAACCGAGGCTGTTTTGCTCATTGATTTGTTGTCAAGGCCGAGGTGGAAGTGGAGAGGCTTGATCTGCTCAAGGCTAGCAGGATGAAGGAGATCGCGTTCAAGAGGCAGTCGGAGCTTGAAGACATATTTGCCCGGGCCCACATAGAAATAGACCCGGAAGCTGCCAGAGAGAAGATACTGGAGATGATCGATTCTGGCGATGTCGAGCCCTCCGAACTGTTGGCTGACATGGACAATCAGATCGCGAAAGCGAAGGAGGAATCTCTCAGCAGAAGGGACATATTGGACAAGGTCGAGAAATGGATGTCGGCTTGCGAGGAAGAGAGTTGGCTCGAAGACTACAACAGAGTACTTATAAATTAATCTAACACCATTTAATCATTTTTTTTAACGAACTAAATATCAGCCCTTTGATTTTGATAACCCTATTTTGCCTTCCGCTGAAACAGGACGACAACAGATACAATTCAAGTAGAGGTGCTCATTTGAACCTCAAACGTGCCGAGAAAGCCCGAATCTTGGTCAACAAAATCCCAGGTATTGATTCGAATCATTCACATTTGACGCATATTGAACGCAAGGTTTCAACACTTTCGCATCATTTTGTTGACTGATCTTATCGTATATATTACACGATATAGCTCTCGTCGACTCATTGGTGGCGAAAACTCGGGTTTGGGAGGAAGATCGCGGAATTTCGTTCACATACGACGGAGTTCCACTCCTCGCAATGCTCGACGAGTACGCGATGCTGAGGCAGGAGAGAGAAGAAGAGAAGCGGCGAATGAAGGTGTGAAAAAATCAACAAGATAGCAAAAGAGATTTCGTCTTCTATATATACTGGTTTAGGACTAAACTTTTTTTTTTTTTTTTGGGTTACTTTGATACAGGACCACAAGAAATACCAGGACGTTCAACACACGGAACAGGAAGCGATTTTCGGGTCGAAGCCCAGCCCGGCTCGGCCGCTCAGCAGCGCGAAGAAGGTGGGCCCGCGAGCCAACGGGGCGAACGGGTCGGCAAATAGAAGGCTTTCGCTGAATCAAAATGGAGGCCGATCGGCGGCGAAAGACGGGAAGAAGGAGAGCCGTCTCAGTGCTCCGGTGAACTATTCCGCTGTATCGAAAGAGGACGCTTTGTCTCACGTTTCGGGCTCCGAAACCGTCCCGGCTTCTCCGTGACACGATGAATAAAAGGGAAAATGTGTGAGAGAGAGTGAGAGAGAGAGAAGTGTAGGTTTATTATACCTTTGTGATATTAGTATAACTACTGTTATTAGTTTACTGGTTTAGGGTTTTATGTCCTCTGGAAAACGACGAGGGAAATTTGGTGAATTGAGAGAGAGATCTTTAGCTGTGTATGTTTAATTGGCAGTTTAAGGCTTTTTTTTTCTTCCTTTATACACCAAGGTTTTTTTTTTTTTTTTTTTTTTTTTTTTTTTTTTTTTTTTTTTTTTTTCAATTTTAGGCGTTAAAGTGAGCATTTTAAGACTAGAAATAATCTCATGCTAGAGTCTAGACCAATTATTAGACGCGGTTTAGCTGGATAGTCTACTCTTACTTAAACGGCAAAATATCTCGTCGTCCAACTAGATAAATGTTCTGCAACTGATAACTAATGCCAAAAATTGCATTGAACAGTCTTAGTTTGGGCTTGTAAACCTCACTGCTTGGTGTAGCTATAAGAACACGGGAAATGGCCGGATCTAGTAGTCATTTCAATATTTTGGACCAAAATATTGAGTTCCTTGTTTTGGACACTTTTATTAGTTGCTCATGTGAGTAAATACAATGTTGCCCTTTAGTCTGATTTTTTATGTTGAAAATACCCACAATTTTGGCTAGTTCAAGTAAAAAAAAAAAAAAAATTGAGTTTCACTTTCTTCTACATTCGCGCTCTCTCTCCTCCGACGGTTTCTCTCTCTAAAACCATCACACCCACGTCGCCGAAATCGTCGGGAAATCAACAACAACAAAACATTCTCTCAAGTATATCTCTACATTCTCCATAATTTTTTCATATCTCTACGAAGCCCTCTTTCTTCTCCATTGGTTTTCCGGAAACCTAAAAACCTAAATCGCAGAAAATGACGAAGCCAGTGATTGAATCGCCGGCGTCAGATGAAGAAGAGACATCGCCATTCGAGTTGAAGGTCCGAAAGAGAAAAGCAAGTATATATGAGGTACATTTCTTCACTTTGAGCGTTTGGGTAACTTTTTGATTGAATGCCGAGTGAGTTTGAGTTATTATTTATGTAAACAATATTGGGTGATTATATATGTGATTGTAGAATTCTTTGATCTACATTTTCTGTGTTTGGAAGACGTCATAGGCCATAAGGATGTAATTGTAGACATATAAAGCTATAGTCACTGGAATTGTAGATGTTTATGTCTACAATTTCATACAATTTCGACATCTACAATATCTGAAATTGTTGACTTTTATGTCTAAAAGTTTTGTGAATGTAGTCATTTATATTTACAGTTCCTATAATTGTAAACTTGTAATGCTCTTCGCTAGAATTCTTGTGTATTTCATATTCTTTTTTTATACTATACTAACATATATATTTGCAGCGGGGATTGTGGCATGTTCGTGATCAATGCAGTTGAGTACTTGACCCACTACGTACACATGTCTGGTTTAGACGCATCCCTCATGAACATGTTTAGACGGAAGCTCACGATTAATTTATTCCGTCATGGGGCGGTGAAACTTGCGACCGGCTACAGATATGACGACGAGTTTCCGACATCTTTGGACTAGATTTTTATGTTTACATGAACTCAATCTCAAACTATGAAGTTATTTTTAAAACTATGTTTTATATTTTTGTATGGCTTTGTATGACAATTTGAAGCTTGAATGCCTAAACAGTGCTATCTATTTTGGTATGATTTTTTTTTTGTGATGGCTATATGGTTTTGGTATGTTTTTGTTTTGTTCTATTTTTCACTAAAGATGTATACAGTGATGTTTACAGTTGTCGTGATTGTAGACATATATATCTACAATTTGACATTTTATGTATACAATCACAACAACTGTAGACATTAATGTCTACAATCACCACAACTAGTAGCTTTTGTTTTGTTATGGCCGTGTCTAAAGATGTGTACAATGATGTCTACAGTTGTAGTCATTGTAGACATATATATCTACAATTTGAATTGTAGACATAAATATCTACAATCACCACAGCTGGTAGACAATGAAGTCTATAATTTGAACAACTTCTATCATGTAATGCATTCAAGACGTAAAAAAGACATACTTCTTTCATATAAGTCGTCATTCAAACTCCAAAACAGAGTAAATACACTCCAAGTTCCAAAAAGATATTAAATACACATTCAAAGGCGTACAGTCAACCGTGTTAGGAGTTGATCTAAATCCTGGAGAAACTAGGCTCTCCCTTACTGCCTCATGCCCTTCCCGTGGCTCTTCAGATATTTCCAAAATCATATGAAATCTTCTGAATACTGTGGGTTCGACTCATGTACCACTGTGTTTCAAAAATATATATATTTCTGACATTCCTGCACAGGAGAAACGCATATATGATTTTGTTATTATCATGTACGAAAAAAATTAAATGTCTACAATGAGAATATTTGTAGAAATGTATATCTACAATTACACCAATGAAGTGTAATTGTAGATATACTGTCTACAACTGTCTACAATTATTGTAATTGTAGACATACAGGTCTACACCTTCACCTATATGTCTACAATTACAACATGTCTGCAGTCTACAATTTCAGAGACTGTAGACATGTATGTCTACAATTCAAGAACGCGAAAAACTCAAACGTTCAAAATAATGAAGAACAACACACAAACAAACCCAACAACAAACAACACAGAGACGGCGGGTAATGACACCAACAAACAACACAGAGACGGCGGGTAATGACACCAACAAACCCAGAACGACACAGACCTAAAACCCAGACAAACGCACGAAAACAAAAATGAACGACGAAAAAGAAGCTTTCTTTTAAGATGCACGATGATGACGTTGAACAAACATGAATCCGAAACCCATAAACTCAAAAACCCGACGAGGATGAACGAAAGCCCAGAAACAAAAAGAGAGGAGAGAAGACGACGACGACGATGAACGAAAGAAGCTTACTTTTAGACGAGGACGAGGTGGCCGGAGAGCTGAGCTTCACTTCATAGACACGTAGCTCATGGAGGATGATGAAAGGGAGATGAAACGTCCTTCACACGCAGAAAAAAAAGAGAGGAGAGAGAGAGAGTTGTACATGGCACAATAAACAAGACCGTATGAGAAGTCTTCTTGAGCAAGTTTTGGTTTGGGGGCTTGAATGAATAAAATTTCAAATTTAAGGGCAAACCCGGTATCAAACTATTATCTCTCCTCAAAACACTACTAAAAGTGTCCAAAAATAAGCTACCCTATATTTTGGTCCAAATCATTGAAATGACTACTAGATCCGGCCATTTCCCTAAGAACACCTCAGACGAAAGGATATAATCGACCACCATGTCATGTTAAATTAAATATTTAGAGTTATTTTTTAAAATTTTAATTTTTCTTTTTTAAATTACCACTGGATCTTCCATTCAGTTCAGAGAAATAATTCTATGAAGATAGCCCCTTTGCACATATGATGGAGCAATCTCCGACCAAACCTCATTACATTGACTCGATAACAATTTTAGCCAAATGATGTGCCAATGTGTTACAAAATCGCGGGATAAAAGAAAACTCAATATTCTCAAAATAAACAAAACGGGAGAGAATGTCCTCGAGCATGCTAAAATCAATGGTTGAGACCATCAATTTACTCCCAAGACAATCGGATTGAAATTCGGCCAATTGTGGCGAGAAGCCTCGCCGATCAAACCAAATCCAAGACCTCAAAACATTTATGCGGTAGTCGTGAGACACACTTCCAACTTCATAAGCCTTGTCTTGTTGATCTAAAGCCACGCCGACAATAATAGCCACGGAGTCGACAATAAATTCGGTATTCTTCAAGGTAACCTCGAACCCGATCCAACAATTCCTTCGGCCGACGACTTTCTCTTACCCATTAGTACCCTATTTCTATAATTCCAAATAAGGAAAATAACACATTTATACCCTGTGTTTTAGTGAAATGTCGAGTTTAACCCTCGGTTTTCAAAAATGTCGAGTTCATACCCTCTGTTTAACTAAAATGACGAAATTATACCATCAGTTTAACTAAAATGATGAAATTATACCCTGAAATAGACAACAGTGTCACGAATATTCTTTTTTATTGACTTTTCATTGACGTTGACTATAATATTTATATATAAACACCAACTATCTTTATTCATTTGCGCCATATATGTAATTTATTTAAAAACTAAAAAATAAACAACAGTCTCTTAATCGTGAAGAACACAGAAAGAGGCAAAGGGGTAAACATCGATAGTTGATAGTCATCAAAATCGCATATTCGAACAGAGAATCCAGGATTTCGAGTTACAATTCAAACACGGAATGAAGTCATTTCTTAGGAGGTATGAGTTTTATTATTTAATTTCAATTTAAGGTTATTTTTATTTCAAAATTGAGAATTTGGAAGTTAGGG
Organism: Urtica dioica subsp. dioica; assembly: GCF_054948205.1. Classification (NCBI taxonomy): domain Eukaryota; kingdom Viridiplantae; phylum Streptophyta; class Magnoliopsida; order Rosales; family Urticaceae; genus Urtica; species Urtica dioica. The sequence goes on from NC_142760.1 coordinate 41,496,961, forward strand.
CACTGATTTAGATTTGATTTGGTTTTTCTTATATAAGAGTTAATATCAATGAAAGGGAGATTTGTGACGCTGCTATTCATTTCAGGGTATAATTTTGTCATTTTAGTTAAACAGAGGGTATAATTTTGTCATTTTAGTTAAACAGAGGGTATGAACTCGACATTTTTGAAAATCGAGGGTTAAACTCGACATTTCACTAAAACACATGGTATAAATGTGTTATTTTCCCTTCCAAATATGTCACGATAAGGAGATGAACAATTCAGCGTCGCGTTAATGATAGCCATTCTCAGCAACTGTGACATTAGCTTGCTTCTTTGGCTTGCTGAAGGTTTTGTCTTTATCAGGACAGTCTTTCTTCATATGTCCTTCTTTGTGGCAATGATAACAGTTGTACGAAAATTCCTTTTCTTCGCTATTCTTCTGATCCTTTCCCTCTGATGCTTTGTTCTTGGATTGATTCTTCGAATTCGACTTTGAGTTCTTCCTTGGTTTGCCTCTGATGTTGAGCCCTTCGCCAACAGGTTTCTTATCAGATTTTGAGTCAAGTTCCTTCGATTTCAGCGCAGCTTGAACCTCTTCTAGGGTTAGCGATTCCCTGGCGTATTTCATTGCTTCAACGAAATTCGAGTAATTCTTTTGGAGCGCATTCAAGATCATAACTGCCTGATCTTCGTTGTCGATCTTCACATCAATGTTTACCAGATCGATGACGATCCGATTGAATTCATCGAGACTGTCGCTGATTGGTTTGTCTTCTGCGATTTTGAAACCAAACAGTTTGCCTTTGAGGTGAATTCGATTGGATAGCGATTTGGTCATATAGAGGGATTCCAATTTCGACCAAATCCCAGCTGCAGTTTTTTCTTTCGAGACTTCCCTCATTCTTCTCAGTCGCTGAGATGAAGAATTAGGATGCTATACGCTAATTCGAGAGCCTCATTCTTCTCAGTCGCTGACATCGTCTCTGGGAATCCCTTTTCTCCCTCCAGTGCCTTTGCGATCTTCATTTGAACGAGAATTGCCCTCATACGTATGCGCCACAGGCTGAAGTCGCCTTTGCCATCGAATCTTTCGATCTCAACCTTCGTGAGACCTATCTTGAAGTTCTTGCAGAGATTGTGTAGGCTCTGATACCAATTGTTGCGTTTTTTGACCCTGTTCAATACACAAGCCTTCGAAACTGAAGTGCCTTGTGATACAAGAAACAGATCAATACAAACACAATGTACAAGAACGTAAAAGATAAAGTAGGAGCACACCGGATTTATCCTGGTTCGGTCTTAAATGACCTACGTCCAGCCTTGGGGTAGTTCCACTATCAACGATGATGAACAATACACACGAACACAATCTGAAAACCCTCAGACTGATCTTTACACGTAGTTCTCTCTCACACGATGTTTTTCTCTCAGTCTTTCTCTTTTCTTTGAGTGCTTAGATGATTATGAATATGTTCTTTGTACAAAGATCACAACAAGCCCGTATTTAAAGACCCCTGCTACGCTGACGTGTCCTTCACGCAATCTCTCGCTGATGATCCAACGGTCTTCAGAATCCGAGAAACTTGAGTCACACAAGCACCAAGCCAGCTCGCTCAACTTAGCTCGCAGCTCGCTCAGCTCAGCTCGCAGCTTCGCTCAACTCCTTAGCTCGCCCAGCTCGCTGATGAAGCTTTAGCCGTCAGATGAGGATCTCTTGATGATTTCAAACACCTCCACTTGTATGCTACTTAATACAACAAAAGCGTTTAAGCATAGTTGTCTGGATTAAGCATTTTAAAAGCGTTTGTTGAATTAGTGTTTGGTGTTCAAAACAGACTTCTATTACCTAAGTTTTATTTATCAATCAAATTTAATGCGGGAAAATCTAATTTGGGCAATAAAGCAAGACCTTATCAAAGCCTTTAATGACTATCTGTTTCAATAAAAGTCTTTTAAACGTATATATATATATATATATATATATATATATATATATATATATATATATATATATATATATATTCAGGATAAGGAAAGGGCAGTATCGAGAGAAGAAGGGATTGCTCTGGCCCAGGAACACAAGTGCTTGTTTCTCGAGTCTAGTGCTAAAACTAAGGAAAACGTTCATCACTGCTTTAGAGATGTTGTACAAAAGGTATATGATCTCTTTATGCATATGATCAAGTCACCACATTTACATTACATGACACCATGATTCAACTTCTTCTTTTTTTTTTCTCTAAACAATACAGATATTGGAAGTGCCTAGTTTACGTGAAAATGGATCTGCAATAATACATATTATATTTCTCTAACCTTCTACGCAAGTTTAATTTAGTAACAATTGCATCTTTATCTATATCTTCTTATATACTAACAAAAAACAAAAACAAAAACTACTGCTAATAGTTTTGATGGGTATCAAACTCTGGGAGATAGTTCAGTCCTTCAAAAGGTAAAAATACTTCCACGTCAAAGTTTTTAAGTTGTTAATTGTATTTTGTGCTTCAAATCAAATTTAATTAACGATATATCGTGCACTAAGAAAAAAATAGGTTTTTAGACACGACAAAATTACACCTAGAGATCTAAAAATCGTCTTTGTTTCCAAAACAGACGCGACTTTAGAACGAAATTCAAACCTGTAAACTTTGAGGTTACCTCAAGATGAAAACGAGCAGATAAGTTTAAACCTACTTCCTTTCCATTGATTCAGAACGAGACCTCAAGAACAACAACCTAAACAATTGTTCAAACCCTAGAATTTCTTTGTGGAATTTGAAGAAGAAAGAAGAAAATAAGAGCAGAGAGAAGAGATTGAGATAGTAAGAGGGAGAGCTTAAAAGAGTATAGCGAGAGAGAGAGAGAGAGAGAGAGAGAGAGAGAGAGAGAGAGAGAGAGAGAGAGAGAGAGAGAGAGAGAGAGAGAGAGGCATCGATAATTAAAGAAAAATAAAGACTTACCTTCGTGCCAGAGATGAGCGCGCAGCTAACATCAAGAGGATTTTAGCGAAGAGGATGAATATTCCTGTCATCGTGTGATCTCGCCAAACAACACACTTCAAACGATGGAATGGTTTTTGGTCGTTTGAAGTGGGTTATCGGGTTTTTAGACGACGAAAATTGAATTCTATCATCTATTTTTCATCGTTTAAGCCACTTTTTCTACTAGTGAATATAGAGCATAGAGATATTGAGAGTGTACGAGAGAATGATTGTATGAAATCGATAATGAGAAAACGCAAATAATAAAATGATATTTGACACAAAAATTGAACCAGACGCGATTTGAAGTTAAAATAAAAACAAAGGAGCAAATGTTACCGAGAATAGTTTTTGGGAAACTTTTCGAAACATACGTCGCATCTATTCTAAAAATATCATGTCGATCGTATCTGTTGTTTTTCGTGTTTGAATGTTCATAGTGGTTCTTAAAAATTAAAAATAATGTTTTCTTTGAAAATTTTAAAAATATTTTATTTGAAGATGGTGATTTTTTTTTTTGAAGGGTAGCTTTACCACCATTGAGGATTGAACCAAAGACCTCCAAAATGGAGGTGGTGTGGAATTACCAACTAGGTAATAACTCAAATTTTTATGAAATTTCCAGATGATTTTTGTTGTTATAATAGAAACTAACTGCAAACAACTATAAAAAAACTAAATAAAATCGTTAAAAAAAATTTCAAATAAAACCATAGACAAAAAAAAAAAAAAAAAACTATAAGAAGGAATATATTCTCGAAATAAAAAAATAATATCAATGAGAATAAGAAGTGGTATGTTGTCGGAAAAAGTTTTTAAAAGAAGTTTGATCAGGTAATTCCACTTTATTTTCTAACTTACAAAATTTGGAGCCCGGCCCATTTTCAACCAAAACCTATAAAATGAAGCTCAGCGACGTGTCTGTAATCATAATCAATTTCGGTCATTAATATTATAGAGAAAGAAACAAAAGATCTCTCCGAGTAGGAATGGCGAATTTGAAGGTAGAACAAGAATTAGGCGATTCCCAGCCAAAGCTCAGGTGAAATAATTTAGGGATTTAAGTTGATTCGTGATCGTCTGTTTTGAGTGTAATTTTGTTAGCTTAGTTCGATGTATATATTTAATCTAGAATTCATTTTTCTGCAAGACCAAATTTTAGGGTTATTATATTAATTCATAATCGAACTTTGTTTTCCAGAGCTTTGTTGCTTGTTTTTTCCTTCTTTGTATGTTATTATTCTCCTGATTTCTTTGTTCAGTTCGATCCTGAATTTCATTTATATTGAATTTTAGGGTTTGAGGTATATATTGATCGAAAATCGAACTTTATTTCCAGAGCTTTTTTGCTTTCTTTTTTTTTTTTTTTTTTTTTCTTTGTATGTTATAATTCTCCTGACTACTTCGTTCACTTCGATCCTGAAATTCATTTATCTGCAAGATCGAATTTTAGGGTCTGAGGTATATAATGATCGGAAAAAGTGAACTAACAATTTGTTTCAGAATGGGAGAAGAAGAGAGAAGAAACGAACCAACAATTCTCAGAATTGGGGATTCAAGGTATGAGAATCTATGTCAAAGTTTAGGGCTAAATAATGAACTGTGGTTCGTCATGCAATCATGGCTCGTATTTAGGGTTTAGGTCTTCTGAGATACGAATTTGATCTGCAATACGAAAATTTTTATGTACCGATTGTAGATCCAAGTTAGGGTTTGTTTTTGGGAGCTTTTTTGTGTGTGATTCGGCTAACTAGTTGTTCGTGTTTTTGGAATCACCAAAGCGATGTCATGAAATTCGACCTTTGGAAGTTAAAGTCTACCAATAGAGCCGTACGGGGCGAGGGGATGCTGGAGTTAGTGAGATACGAGCTGGCGCTTATCGATGCACAAGAGAAATGCTTCTGTTCTTCACCCGTCGATGATGGCGATTTCGATGATGATTATGGCGATGGCGATGATGATGATGATGATGATAGTTTTTGTGGTGTCGATCAAGGTGATCCTAGGTATGATGATTTCCATGTCGGTGGTTGTAGCGTCGATGACGATGACGATGTCGATGTCGATGTCGATGTCGATGTCGACGTCGATGTCGATGATGAAGCCCCTGTTGGGGAAGCCTTGGCTGATTTGAAACTAGACGAACCTGTCCACTGCTCTGAATCTGAAAGACTGTTGGCTTTGGACATGTATAATCAGCAAGTTAAGGAATCTGAGGTAATGCATATCTGTGTGTATGTATGTATGTATGTTGAATTATAAATATACAGAGTTCATTCCTTGGTGGTAGAGATTTGATGGTTTGTTTTGTGAATCACTATTCAGGGGTTTCGTGTTAGTCCGTGGGCTGCGAAGGCAATAAATCGTTTATCCGGATTCAAGCCGATGTCTGAAAAGGATTGGATAGAGCCCGCTAAGTTTGTTCTGGTACTTCACAATGAATTTCATGTAGAGGTAATTCTATGACTTTGCTTTCCCATATGATACAATCATATATATTTCAGCATAGTGATGTATATCATTAACTATTGATCTATATGTGATCGTACGTGTCAGGATATGGAAAATGATTTGAAGCTGAAGCGAGTTGTGAGAGCGACAAGGCGCGGAGGCGAACACAATTACCAAGCTCTATTGACGTTGGAGACCACGAACGGCGAGTTCTACGAAACAATATTAGATGAGGTTGCTGATAAAGGCATAGGTCATAAAAGCATACAGATGTTCAGGCGCGCGCTGTATTATCCAAGCCTCCCTAATTTCACCTGATCCTCATCATATCACTATCATGCCTTTTCGTAACCCCTACGAAACCTCCATGTGATTAGCTCTAACTTTGCTCTATGAATTGGTAGCCTTACATCACGGAGATTTGGGCTTTTAAAGCTTTTCCCAACACCCTCAATGAATCTTCTTCTTCTCTTTGGTGCTTCCCCACTAAAATTCTATCATGAGCTTCTTAATCTCCTTCACAAGGTTTTAAGGGAGTTTGAAGACGCTCATTACATTTATTACTTTAGCGTTTGTATAGTGTGGGTGGCGATTTTTTTTATTTATATATTTATTTATTTTGCCTACGTGATCTCCTAGGATTACTACGAAAGTTAATTTGTCATTTATGTCTGATGTAGTTAATGATGTATGTATTCAAAATAGTGTGTTAAAAAAACTAATAACATGGAAATATATATTATGATTTAGTTTTGTGAATGAATTCAATTGGAATATTTTCAAAATAATAATCTTTTAAAAATCAAATATTTGTTACAACTAGTTAAACGTGGCATAACGGTAGCGGGACGAGACGGGATCTCCGCTACCGTTAGGAACAGTAACGGGACCGGGAGTCCTGTTACTGCTATTGGGACGGGACGGGAGTCCCGTTAATGGGACTAACGGGACTAGGACTCCTGTTAGTCCCATTAATTTTTTTTTAATTTCGGCCGTTGGATAAAAGATCCAACGGCCCAAAAAAAATAGCCGTTGCAAATACTACCGCTGTTAATATAGCCGTTATACCCATTTCGGCCGATTTTTTTAATCTTTTTTTTTTTCCAATTTATTTCTAAAATCTATAAATACCCCCCCAATTCATTTCTAAAATCTATAAATACCCCCCAATTCATTCATTTTCTTCACACATTTCTCTCAAACTCTCTCAAATTCTCTCAATCTCAATCTCAAATACTCTCAAAACGCTCTTGATTTTAATCTCTAATACTCTTTACCACTTTCAATTTTTAATGGCATCCTCATCCCACAACCGAGGGGGTCGAAGGGGAAGAGCTTCCCGAGGTGAACGAATGCACCGTTTTGAAGAAAATTGGTTGCACTTGTCTCAAAATGCCCCCGACGACCTAACCACTCAATACCTTTTCGATCCAAATTATGTTGCTCCTACTTTTGGCCATTCGGAATTCACCGAAATTCCAAACACCCAAGTGCCATACTACCCACAAATGAATCCCGAGCAAGCCTATCAAGCTCAAATTCCGCCATCCGAAGTGGCTTTTCAAGAATTTCAAGTTTTCGAGCAACATTATCGTGAATCCCAAAATCCAAATGAAGAAGAAGATGGCGATGAAACCCAAAATCCAAATGAAGAAGAAGAGGATGAGGAAGAAGAAGACGTACCACCACCACCACCTCAACGTCGAAGTCAAGTTCCACGACCTCGACAACGTGAACAACAAGAGGAGACACAACAACGACGAGCCCGACAAGAACAACAATAACAACATGAAGGTGCTCAACAACAACAACAACCACTTCAACAACAACAACCACCACGACGTCGTGCTAGGTCCGTTGTGTGGACTTTCTTTGAAGAGGTGATGGCGAACGGCGAAAAAACCGGAAAATATCACAGTTGTGGAAAAATCTTCAGCGCTCACAACACAAGAGTCGGGACGTCACTATTGTAGAGTCATCACAGGCACTGCCAAGGGAATCAATCTGGAGTCTCGTCAAACCAGGTAAGTCACATCGATCCTGTAAGCTTTAGATGTGATTTAGTAGAATATTTTGTTTCCACCGATCAATCTTTTAGTCATATCGAATCTCAAGGCTTCGTTAGATTCATGAGTTCTATAATTCCAAACGTTCAAATAATGTCTAGGAAAACATTGAGATCCGATATCCTAAAATAGTTTTTAGGAGAAAAAGGAACAAATGAAACGCACAATATCATCTGGTAGGTATAGCGTAGCCTTAACTTCGGATATCTGGACTGGTCAATCTAAGATGGATTTCATGAGCGTTGTAGTGCATAATATAGACGACGATTGGAACTTGAACAAACGTATTATAGCCTTTATGAGGATAGAAGGTTCTCACACTGGTGAAAACATCTTAGACATCATAGTTAGTGTTATAGCTGAGTGAGGTTTGACCGATAGGATTATATCTGTAACTTTAGATAATGCCACAAGTGACAACGCCATGATTAGAGAGTTAAAGGAGAAACTTAATGTTGACGATACCCTTTTGCATCAACGATGTGCTACCCATATCATAAACCTCATAGTTCAAGCCGGAGCCGCTAGTTATGACCCTTCGATCAACAAGATTATGAATTACATTAGTTGGATAAATAGTTCAACATCTAGAGATGAGCTTAAGAGACGCCTTGAAGTTAACGGTCTCCAAGAGCGCATCTTTCACCTAGATAACAAAATTAGGTGGAATCCTATCTTTCTCATGTTGACCAACTTTTTATCCGAGCATTATGTCGATGTTATTGTTTCTTCCATTAATAGCGAACATGGCGATAACGCTATATCCGAATATGATATTAGGATGGCTGAATCATTTGTTTCTTTTCTCAACATTTTTTACAAAGAAGCTTGTTATCTCTCTGCTGTTTACACACCTACTTCTTTTCTCGGTCTTTATACTATGACCGCAATTGATGTGCATCTTGATAAATATAAAAACGAAACAATTTTTGAAGATTCTATTCAAGCAATGACAGCCAAGTTTTTAAAATATTGGGAGGCTGGAAAGGTTCCATTATTATACGATTTTGGAGCCATTCTAGACTTTCGATGTAAAATTGGTGGTTTAAACAATTTCTTAAGTACATTAGAAACCATTTCGTGGACCAAGATTACGTTGCACTTGATCTCGCGAGGATCGTGCAAGCTTTTTATGATCTTTTCAGGGTATACGAGGCGAAACTCCTACCGCAATATCAAGCACAAGCAACTCAATCACAGACGCAGTATCCATGAAGACACCAATACACGAATGTCTTCGTCAACGCGCCCGCTTACAGCCCATCGTCTCAACAACAAGAAGCTGAGACAAGTCAGACGAGGTCGAGCGCAACCGACGCACAGTCCCATCCGGAGATCCAAGAGTACAATCGGAATGAGTGGGTCAAACCGGATGACGAAGCCATCGACCTATTGGTTTGGTGGAGACAGAATGCTAGGAGGTTCCGGGTCTTGTCATCTATGGCACAAGACATCCTCACCATCTCTGTTTCAACCGTGTCATCTGAGGCGGCTTTTAGTAGCGCGGGCCGCATCATCGACGATATAGAAGATGTAGCTTGAAACCGGAGATGGTCGAAGCATTGACGTGTGGTAAGGATTGGATTGATCAACATAGAAATCGAGCACAAGAAACATTCATGTGCTTCGATATTCTTGACGATATTAAGTTGATTTCGCAAATATAAACATAAATGGTTACACTAACTTGTATAAGTAAGGGATATCTCGGCCCTTGTCCGGGATAAATTTTCAAATAATTAGCGGGGAAATAAGTGCTCTTTTTCCTCGCCGTCGCACCTTTTTAGGGGTCGGTGAGGTTTTTTAGGAGGCCCATTTTTAAATTTACATTCTTCTTTATTCTTTTTTCTACCCACTTAGTTTAAAATCCTATCAATTACATCATTCTATTTAATTATTTAAATTATTTTAAAACGTTTTTTTTTTAATTTTTTTTTTCTTTTTTTTATGCCTAACGGGGTCCGAATCCCGTTAGGCCAAGTCCCGTTCCCGTCCCATTACTTAACGGGACGAGACTCCCGTTTAGTCAATTAACGGAAGTGAGATACACGCGGTAGCGGGAGTGGCGGTATCTCCCGCTAAGCCACGTTTACAACTAGTTAATCATCTGTCTCATTTTAAAAATTTAGCTCAAGTTTTAATTTATTAGGGTAATAATTTACCAAGTCGAAGTTAATTAAATTATTTGAACAGTTAATTTAATTAATTTTGTTTTGGGTGAGTTTCTTCCTCAAGAATGAAACTCTGGGTTATTTTTTGAAAGGAGTGTGGATTATAGTAATTTTTTTTCAATCGATAAATAGTTGTTTTTGGATTTTATAAATGAGAAGTATAAAAATAAATAAATAGAAATAAAGCACAAAATAATGATAATAAAAAACTCTAAACTTTGTTAAAAAAATTGTTCATTTTCGAATTCATTTTATCGCGAATAAAAAATTAAACTTAGATGTACTATTCTTAAAGGTGTGGGGTTCCATCTAAAACCAAGCTTGGTAATTAGAGGAGTAACCCACAAGCCTTATAAAGAGCCCAGGATCGTAATACCCAATCGATGTGAGACTATCCTTGATACACCCCCTCACGCGCACAGGCACAGGCACACATTGACACAAGCACTGGAAGCGTGAAGTATAGGCCCGATCAGGTAGCCCACAACCGAGAATGAGCCCCGCTCTGATACCATCTTAAAGGTGTGGGGTTCCATCTAAAACCAAGCTTGATAATTAGAGGAGTAACTCACAAGCCTTATAAAGAGCCCAGGATCGTAATACCCAGTCGATGTGGGACTGTCCTTGATACACCCCCTCACGCGCACAGGCACAGGCACACATTGGCACAGACACTGGAAGCGTGAAGTATAGGCCCGATCAGGTAGCCCACAACCGAGAATGGGCCCCGCTCTGATACCATCTTAAAGGTGTGGGGTTCCATCTAAAACCAAGCTTGATAATTAGAGGAGTAACCCACAAGCCTTATAAAGAGCCCAGGATCATAATACCCAATCGATGTGAGACTATCCTTGATACACCCCCTCACGCGCACAGGCACAGGCACACATTGGCACAGGCACTGGAAGCGTGAAGTATAGGCCCGATCAGGTAGCCCACAACCGAGAATGGGCCCCGCTCTGATACCATCTTAAAGGTGTGGGGTTCCATCTAAAACCAAGCTTGATAATTAGAGGAGTAACCCACAAGCCTTATAAAGAGCCCAGGATCGTAATACCCAGTCGATGTGGGACTATCCTTGATACACCCCCTCACACGCACATGCACAGGCACACATTGGCACAGGCACTGGAAGCGTGAAGTATAAGCCCGATCAGGTAGCCGATCACGCGCACAGGCACAGGCACACATTGGCACAGGCACTGGAAGCGTGAAGTATAGGCCCGATCAGGTAGCCGGTCACGCGCACAGGTAATAACCAAGCTTGGTTTTAGATGGAACCCCACAACTTTAAGATGGTATCAGAGCGGGGCCCATTCTCGGTTGTGGGCTACCTGATCGGGCCTATACTTCACGCTTCCAGTGCCTGTGCTAATGTGTGCCTGTGCCTGTGCGCGTGAGGGGGTGTATCAAAGATAGTCCCACATCGACTGGGTATTACGATCCTGAGCTCTTTATAAGGCTTGTGGGTTACTCCTCTAATTATCAAGCTTGGTTTTAGATGGAACACCACACCTTTAAGAACTATCTTTGCGATTAATAAATATCGCATATACTTGTTTCGGAAACTATATGTGAAAATGTATTTTTGAAATTAATTGTGGAAATAACCAGCTTTTATTTCAAAAATACTTTTTATATTGTGGACAAATATCTTTCTTGATGTTTACATTTAATTTTTTTTTTTTAAGGTTTTAGTTTCTATTTAACATTTAAAAATATTCTTAAATTAACTTTCATGATTTAAAAAACACTTTATAAAAAAATTGTAAAATATTTACTATTTAAAAATGTTACACTCAATATACACCACTTCCGTAATTTTTCCTACTAATTTTTTTTACAGTAAGTGGCCCGCCCCGGCCCAATTTTTTCAACAAAAACGTATAAAAAGGAAGCTCATCAACGTTTGAATTTTAGCTATTGTAGAAAGAAAAAAAAATTATCTTGGGGTTGGGAGTGGAGAATTCAAGGTACTTGTTTGTCCTCTTCCTTGATTTTATTCTATTTTCCAGAACAATAATTAAATGATTCGCTGCCAAACATAAGGATGAAGATGACAAATTAAAAGTGACGAGGATCGTTAACTTAGCGACGATGAAAAACCTAACGAAGATACATACAGCTCGATCAGATGATAATGATGAAAAACATGACAAAAAGAGAAATAGTAACAACTAAAAGAGAGTGAAGAAGATGGAGTAATTTGAAGAGGAAAATAGAATGTCTATTAAATTTTGCAAGCTAATTTTGCTAGCTAGTGGCTGAGTTTTATCAAATGTCCTCGTTCCAAAATATATTATATTTCCCCAACCTTCTACGCAAGTTTAATTTAGTAATAATTGCATCTTTATCTATATCTTCTTATATACTTACAAAAAACAAAAACAAAAACTACTGCTAATAGTTTTGATGGGTATCAAACTCTGGGAGATGGTTCAGCCCTTCAAAAGGTAAAAATACTTCCACGTCAAAGTTTTTAAGTTCTTAATTGTATTTTGTGCTTCAAATCAAATTTAATTAATGATATATCGTGCACTAAGAACAAAATGGATTTTTAGACACGACAAAATTGCATCTAGAGATCTAAAAATCGTGTTTGTTTCCAAAACAGACGCGACTTTAGAACGAAATTCAAACCTGTAAACTTTGAGGTTACCTCAAGATGAATACGAGCAGATAAGTTTAAACCCACTACCTTTCCATTGATTCGCAACGAGAAGAGATAGAGAGAGAGAGAGAGAGAGTGAATGAGAGAGAGGGGAATTCGATAATTAAAGAAAAATAAAGACTTACCTTCGTGCCTGAGAGCTAACATCAAGAGGATTTTCGCACATTGGAGGAATATTCCTGTCATCGTGTGATCTCGCCAAACAACACACTTCAAACGATGGGATGGTTTTTTGTCGTTTGAAGTGGGTTATCGGGCTTTTCGACGACGAAAATTGAATTCCATCATCTATTTTTCATCGTTTAAGCCACTTTTTCTACTAGTGAATAGAGCATAGAGATATTGAGTGTATGAGAGAATGATTGTATGAAATCGATAATGAGAGAACGCAAATAATAAAATGATATTTGACACAAAATTTGAACCAGACGCGATTTGAAGTTAAAATAAAAATAAAGGAGCAAACATTACCGAGAATAGTTTTTGGGAAACTCTTTTTGAAACATACGTCGCGTCTATTCTAAAAATATCATGCCGACCACGTCTATTGTTTTTCGTGTTTGAATGTTCATAGTGGTTCTTAAAAATAATAAATAATGTTTTCTTTGAAAATTTTTAAGATGGTGATTTTTTTTAGGGGTAGTTTTGCTATCAGTGAAGATTGAATCCACGACTTCCATTTTGGAGGTGATGTGGAATTATCGACTAGGTAATAACTCAAATTTTAATAAAATTTCATTATATATATTTTTAATTTCAGTATATATATATTTTAATTTCCAGATGATTTTTGTTGTTATAAATGAAACTAACTGCAAACAACTACAAAAAAACTAAATAAAATCGTTAAATTTTTTTTCAAACAAAACCATAAACAAAAAAAAAAAGAAAAAATGGCATGAACTAGCCAATTCAAACTATGACTTTTGCAAAATAGCCATAGTTTCATTAGGTTAGGCAAAATAGCCATCACTCTCTCCACCAAAAATGAGCACGAGCATGGCTGATGTGACGTAGACACGAGCATGGCCGATGTGACTGAGATCGTAAGCAGTGACTCCACAGACATACATTCCCACATTTCTTTCCACTTTCGGCCTGAAAACTTCCTTCTTTCTGCTCATCGTGTTGTGGAGCCAGAGCTCAGAAGACGACGAATTCTCTGTCGCTTTTCCGGCGGAACTGCCTCGAAGGCTCTGGGCGATCGACGGTGACGCGCCTGAGGAGCCGAGGCATCGGAATCGGATGGGCTTGAAGAACAAGGGGTGAGCCGAGGCATCGGAATCGGATGCGCCGAGGCATCGGAATCGGTTCTGCTTCAGATCCTCGTCTCCGGTGTCGGATCTGATGCACGACTGGATCTGTTGGATTGCCAGATTGTCATTAAATTTAATCATGCCTTCATTAATTTTAATCTTGTATTCATTAGGTATAAAAAATAGCCAATTGAGAGTACTACGATTTTTAATCCTGCCTCGATTAATTTTAATCCAGCGGTCATAAACCTTGCATTCTGTCTTTATAGTTCGTTGAGATTAAATTTAATCCAACCTAGATTAAGTTGGCTAGTTTGCTTATAGTTGACAAACTATGGCTATTTTGCAAAAGCTTAAGTTCTATTTGGCTATATAGCCGCTTGACAAAAAAAAAACTATAAGAAGGAATATATTCTCGAAATAAAAAAATAATATCAATATGAATAAGAAGTGCTATTTTGTCAGAAAAAGTTTTTAAAAGAAGTTTGATCAGGTAATTCTACTTTATTTTCTAATTTACAAAATTTGGAGCCCGGCCCATTTTCAACCAAAACCTATAAAAAGGAAGCTCAGCAACGTGTCTGTTATCATAATCAATTTCGTTTATTAATATTATAAAGAAACAAAAGATCTCTCCGAGTTGGAATGGCGAATTCAAGGGAACAAGAATTAAGAGATTCCCAGCCAAAGCTCAGGTGAAATAATTTAGGGATTTAAGTTGATTCGTGATCGTCTGTTTTGCGTGTAATTTTGTTAGCTTAGTTCGATGTATATATTTAATCTAGAATTCATTTTTCTGCAAGACCAAATTTTAGGGTTATTATATTAATTCATAATCGAACTTTGTTTTCTAGAGCTTTTTTGCTTTTTTTTTTCCTTCTTTGTATGTTATTACTCCTGATTTCTTTGTTCAGTTCGATCCTTATTTCATTTATATTGAATTTTAGGGTTTGAGGAATATATTGATCGAAAATCGAACTTTGTTTCCAGAGATTTTTTGCTTTTTTTTTTTTTTTTTTTTTTTTTTTTTTTTTTTTTTTCATTTGTATGTTATAATTCTCCTGATTACATCGTTCAGTTCGATCCTGAAATTCATTTATCTGCAAGATCGAATTTTAGGGTTTGAGGTATATAATGATCGGAAAAATTGAACTAACAATTTGTTTCAGAATGGGAGAAGAAGAGAGAAGAAACGAACCAACAATTCTCAGAATTGGGGATTCAAGGTATGAGAATCTATGTCAAAGTTTAGGGCTAAATAATGAACTGTGGTTCGTCATGCAATCATGGCTCGTATTTAGGGTTTAGGTCTTCTGAGATACGAATTTGATCTGCAATACGAAAATTTTTATGTACCGATTGTAGATCCAAGTTAGGGTTTGTTTTTGGGATCTTTTTTGTGTGTGATTCGGCTAACTAGTTGTTCGTGTTTTTGGAATCACCAAAGCGATGTCATGAAATTCGACCTTTGGAAGTTAAAGTCTACCAATAGAGCCGTACGGGGCGAGGGGATGCTGGAGGCAGTGAGATACGAGGTGGCGCTTCTCGATGCACAAGAGAAATGCTTTTGTTCTTCATTCGGCGATGTCGATCATGGCGATGATGATGATGGCGATGTCGATGATGGTGATGATGATGATGATGATGATAGTTTTTGTGGTGTCGATCAAGGTGATCCTAGGTATGAAGATTTCCATGTCGGTGGTTGTAGCAATGTCGATGATGTCGATGATGATGATGATGATGATGATGTCGACGTCGATGTCGATGTCGATGATGAAGCCCCTGTTGAGGAAGCCTTGGCTGATTTGAAACTAGACGAACCTGTCTACTGCTCTGAATCTGAAAGACTGTTGGCTTTGGACATGTATAATCAGCAAGTTAAGGAATCTGAGGTAATGCATATCTGTGTGTATGTATGTATGTATGTTGAATTATAAATATACAGAGTGCATTCCTTGGTGGTAGAGATTTGATGGTTTGTTTTGTGAATCACTATTCAGGGGTTTCGTGTTAGTCCGTGGGCTGCGAAGGCAATAAATCGTTTATCCGGATTCAAGCCGATGTCTGAGATGGATTGGATAATGGCCGCCGGGTTTGTTCTATCAGTTTACAACGAAGAGCACTTCGAGGTAATTCTCTGACTTTGCTTTCCCATGATACAATCATATACATTTGGTGCTCCGTGAATTATAGCCTATATTTCAGCATAGTGATCTATATCATTAACTATCGATTTATATGTGATCGTATGTGTCAGGATATGGAAAATGATTTGAAGCTGAAGAGAGTTGTGAGAGCGACAAGGTGCGGAGGCCAACACAATTACCAAGCTCTATTGACATTGGAGACCACGAACGGCGAGTTCTACGAAACCATATTAGATTTGGTTGGTGATAAAGCCATAAGTTATAAAAGCATACGGATGTTCAGGCGCGCGCTGTATTATCCGAGCCTCCCTAATTTCACCTGATCCTCATCATATCACTATGATGCTTTTTCATAACCCCTATGAAACCTCCCATGTGATTAGCTCTAACTTTGCTCTATGAATTTCAAGCCTTGTTAGTTTAGGATCGGTTGGCTGAAATCCCTTACATCACGGAGATTTGGGCTTTTAAAGCTTTGCCCAACAACACCCTCAATGAATCTTATTCTTCTCTTTGGTGCTTCCCCACTAAAATTCTATCATGAGCTTCTTAATCTCCTTCACAAGGTTTTAAGGGAGTTTGAAGACGCTCATTACATTTATTACTTTAGCGTTTGTTTAGTGTGGGTGGCGATTGTTCATAATTTGAAGAATTCATTTTTTCGCGAATAAAAAATTAAACTTAGATGTACTATCTTTGCAATTAATATATATCGTATATACTTGTTTCGGAAACTATATGTGAAAAGGTATTTTTGAAATTAATTGTGGAAATAATCAGCTTTTATTTCAAAAATATTTTTTATATTGTGGACAAATATCTTTCTTGATGTTTATATATATATATATATATATATATATATATATATATATATATATATATTTAAAGTTTTTAGTTTCTATTTACCATTTAAAAATAATCTCAAATTAACTTTCATAATTTAAAAAACAATTTTTAAAAAATTGTAGAATATTTACTATTTAAAAATGTTACACTCAATATACACTACTTCCGTGATTTTTCCTACAAATTTTTTTTTTAACAATAAGTGGCCCTTTTGAACAATAAGTGGCCTGCCCGGCCCAATTTTTTCAACAAAAACGTATAAAAAGGAAGCTCATCAACGTTTGAATTTTAGCTATTATAGAAAGAAAAAAAATTATCTTGGGGTTGGGATTGGAGAATTCAAGGTACTTGTTCGTCCTCTTCCCTGATTTTATTCTATATTCCAGAACAAGAATTAAGTGATTCGCTGCCAAACATAGGGGCGAAGATAACAAACGTGACGAAGATCGTTAATTTAGCGACGACGAAAAACCTAACGAAGATACATACAACTCGATCATATGATAATGATAAAAACATGACATAGAGAAATAGTAACAACTAAAAGAGAGGGAAGAAAATGGAGTAATTTGAAGAGAAAAATAGAATGTCTATTAAATTTTGCAAGCTAATTTTGCTAGCTAGTGGCTGAGTTTTATCAAATGTCCTCGTTCCAAAATATATTATATTTTCCCAAGCTTCTACGCAAGTTTAATTTAGTAACAATTGCATCTTTATCTAGATCTTCTCACATACTTACAAAAAACAAAAAACAAAAACTACTGCTAATAGTTTTGATAGGTATCAAAATCTGGGATATGGTTCAGTCCTTCAAAAGGTAAAAATACTCCGGGCTTCGTTTGGAACTGAAAAATAAGAGAAAAAAAATGAAAATAATAGAGAAAATGAAAATATGAAGAAAAAAAACAATAGGAAAAGTTAAAATTCTAAATGTGTTTGGAAGTCATGGAAAATATGAAAGAAAACTGAAGGGAAAGCAACGATGAGACCAGGGACGGAGCTAGCTCAAGTCCAGGGTGGACTCCAGTCCCCCCTCAAATTTTTTTATTTATATTTTTTGCTCATTTTTAAAAATTTTTACATTTTTACCCTAAAAATTTACACTTTTGACCCACTTTTTTAAAAAAAAAAATTCATTTTACCATGAATTTTTTTTAATTAGCCCCCATCGAATTTTTTTTATTTACATTTTTTACCCATTTTTAAAAGGTTTTATATTTTTTAGGCTAAAAAATGTACACTTTCGACCCATTTTTTTTAAAAAAAAAATTCATTTTTACCATGATTTTTTTTTTTTTAATTAGCCCCCTTAATTTTTTTTTCAAATAAGCCCCCTATTGAGCTTTTCTGGTTCGGTCACTTAACGAGACACACAAATGTGATCCCCTCATAAATTTTTTTGGAGAGATTCTCATTTTTCATTTGATTTTTTTTCACCCTATTTTCCTCAATCCAAACAACCTAAGGAAAATAAGAGGGATTTCCATTTTCCATTCCCTCCTATTTTTCGGGTTTCAAACGGAGTCTCAATGTCAAAGTTTTTAAGTTGTTAATTGTATTTTGTGCTTCAAATCAAATTTAATTAATGATGTATCGTGCACTAAGAAAAAAATGAATTTTTAGACGCGACAAGATTGCATCTATAAATCTAAAAATCGTGTTTGTTTCCAAAATAGACGCGACTTTAGAACGAAATTCAAACCTGTAAAATTTGAGGTTACCTCAAGATGAATACGAGCAGATAAGTTTAAACCCACTTCCTTTCCATTGATTCACAACGAGACCTCAAGAATAACAACCTAAACAATTCTTCAAACCCTAGAATTTCTTTGTGGAATTTGAAGAAGAAAGAAGAAAAGAAGAGCAAAGGGAAGAGATTGAGATAGTAAGAGGGAGAGTTTAAAAAAGTATAGCGAGAGAGAGAGAGAGAGAGAGAGAGAGAGAGAGAGAGAGAGAGAGAGAGAGAGAGAGAGAGAGAGAGAGTTGTTTGCACAATGGCTGGTTTGGATATGGAGGCTCTAAGTGATGAGTTTATATAGATGAATTGATGGAGTTATCTTATTCTTTAAGAAATTAAAAATTACCAATAAAAATTTGTGCATTGGAATGAGAAGTTACATATTGTACGCTACATAGAGGACATGAATTATTATATTTATTTTATTATCTTATAGTGGTGGGGGACTATAGTAGGTGCTTTCTAAACATTCTCTAATTGGGCCATGTGGTTACTATTCCTTTTGAATTCAGTGGCACCACAAAAAAGTGCACTATTTTTATTTTTATTTTTATTTTTGTAAAAAAGTAACTATTAGTCCAATGTCGTTCTATAAAAAGTCGCATACATATTTGTCAAAATCACACCACAGATTATTTCTCTTCCATGTTTTTATTTTAATATCATTATGTTCAACCAACTCTTTTTTCAGACCAAGTAGATATATGTACTAATATTGAAATGACTCGCTCTCTGCAACTGCAATATGTATATTTTTTTTTAATCGAGAGACAAATTCAATTCATCATCTTCGTTCAATAGTAGCATATTCTTTTACATTGGGAAACCAATAATCTTTTTTGTCCGATTTGTATGGTGCATAGTACTATCTATATGTATGTATATATATATCTCTCTATATATATATATGTTGGAACGTGGTCAATAAATATTATTTATTAACATGTGAATGGCTGATTTGTGGCAATAACTTGAGTGGGTTCCACTCATCGGAATTGAATAATTCCAAGTGATACGGATTCCTCGTAACGAGAGGTATAAAATTGAATATTTGTTTGCCAAAATCGGACCTAGGATGAATGAGAAATTGATGCTCAAAGTAGGCTAAAGAAACACATTTATTGTTGTGTTGTGGAAGTGAATACCAAGAGTCCCACATTGGTTGGGGATGTGTGTTGTGGTAGTGTTTATATACTATCCTCTTTCTTTAGTGGTCAAGCAAGTGCAAGAGAGGAGAGTGTGGGTGGGTTATCTCTTAACCCCTCGCACACACGCGCGCCGCCGCCGGGCCGGGCTCGGGCTTTGGGGAATGTCTCGGTCTCGGGCTTTCTTTTTACTTCCAATTTCACTTATGAAAGTTAATACCTCAAATAACTCTTGTATATAGGGGTGAAATCGGTTCGGTTCGGTTCGGTTTTGGACCAATTTGAAAACCGAAACCGAATTTTCGGTTTTGAAAATTTTGGACCAATGACCGAACCGAATTGGTCAAAAACCGAAAATCGGTTAACCGAAAATTCGGTTAACCGGTTTTGTAAAACCGATAACCGATTTTATAACCGTTTTAAAACTGGTTAACCAGTTTCGAAACCGGTTAACCGAAAAAATCGGTTAACCGATTTCAAAACTGGTTAACCAGTTTTAAAGATGTTATAATTATCCAAATCGGTTATCCGGTTCAAATCGGTTAACCGATTAAAATCGGTTATCCGATTTGAAACTGGTTATCCGGTTTCAAAACTAGATAAAAAAATTGGTTAAATAACCGATTACCGAATTTTTGGATTTTCAAAACCGATAACCGAACCGATTCTTAAATTCGGTTTCGGTTAACCGAACCGAATTTTCGGTTTGATTACGTGGCACCGAATTTCGGTTCCGGATCGGTTCGGTTATCGGTTTAACCAATTTTCGGTCAATTTTTGTACACCCCTACTTGTATACATTTGAGAATTAAAGCCAACGGTTTGTATGCTTCAATGCAATGGTCGAGCATGTGTAACAACTCTACGTTAACGGTTAATGGATAGTTTTCTCACAGGTTCTAGTTCGCCGAGAGTCAAGTCTTTTGGTGCTAAGCTTGCCTCTGAAGTCGTTGTATCCTGGGAGGCTTTCGCTCACGTTTTTCCAGCATCCGTGGGAGGGCGATAAAAAGCTTCAAGGAGACCGTCCAACGGGCCTCGACTATTTTTTTCGATTTGTTTTCCCGGTTCTAAGGTTTAGCCGGTTTATTTGTAATTATTTTACGTGTATTTTTTCTTTCCATGCAACTTGTCTTATTTTATTTACGTCAATATTAATATAATATTGCTAACAATCTTGAAGCTTTTTTATCCGTTCTAAGACAGGTTGCAAGGAAGGAAAAATATTTTATTTTTCCATTATTTTCCGGATTTGTTTTCAAGTTTACTAATCTGTGGATTTCTTTTGTAGAAATATGACTAACGTGAAAGACTCGATGAACGTGAATGTTGGAGGGAACGTAAATGACAATCCCTCCTTGGTGAACTCCCCGACGAACGTGATCAACGTTGGCCAAATCTCCGTGGCTTTGGGACAAGGCTCGATGGCGGCTACGGCCGGAAACGGACCCGCGGGTCTCGTTCAACCGATGGCGGGTTTGGGCCTAGATGCTCCAAACATGGGTGTGGCTCGAGAGCCTCCCACGGTGATGCCGGCCGAGAGACTGGGGAAGTTTGACGGGCTCAACTTCAAACGTTGGCAACAAAAGATGGTTTTCTTTTTGACGACCATAGGACTTGCTCGGTTTTTGACCGAAGATCCTCCGGCCACTCCGCGAGAGGGTGAAGCCGACCCACAAGTGCTTCGGGCCTATGTGGGGTGGAACGAATCCGACCACCTTTGTCGTAACCACGTGTTAAATTGTCTCGCCGACTCTTTATACAACGTGTATAGCTCAAAAGCCTCTTCTAAAGAGCTTTGGGATTCATTGGATCGAAAGTATAAAACCGAGGATGCGGGCTCTAAGAAGTACATTGTGGGTCGCTTCCTAGAGTACAAAATGGTGGACACAAAGACCGTGGTGAGTCAAGTGCAAGAGCTTCAACTCATTTTCCACGAGATTCAAGCCGAAGGAATGACCATTAGCGAGTCTTTCCAAGTTGCCTCCGTGATAGAGAAATTGCCACCGGGGTGGAAGGAGTTTAAGAACTACCTCAAGCACAAGCGAAATGAGATGAGTCTTGAAGACTTGGTTGTTCGCCTCCGAATTGAGGAAGACAACCGTGGCTTCGATAAAAGACTGAGAACCGTCTCCGAGCGAGCCAATGTCGTCGAACATGGCGAGAACTCGAAGGGGAAGAAGCACGCCCACAAGCTTGGAGTCAAGGGAGGGACGTTCAAGAAGAAGTACCAACAAAAGATTGTTGGTAAATGCTACAATTGCGACAAAGTTGGTCACCGAGCTGCCGATTGTAGAAAGCCAAAGAAGAAGAAGGAGGCCAATGTCGTGGAGGATGATAATGACCTCCTCGTCGATGTGGTCTCCGAGGTCAACATGATTGACTCGAACCCGAAGGAGTGGTGGCTGGACACTGGAGCAACCCGCCACATCTGCGCTGACAAAAACTCATTCTCCACCCTTGAGCTGCTAGGAGATGGAGAAAAGTTGTTCATGGGCAACTCTGCTACCTCTGAAGTCAAGGGGGAAGGTGAAGTCTTCTTGAAGATGACCTCTGGGAAGGAGATGAAGCTCACCAAAGTTCTCTATGTGCCTGATATGCGGAAGAATCTTATCTCTGGGACTGTGCTGGATAACCATGGATTTAAGATGGTTTTAGAGTCTCAAAAACTTGTATTGTCTAAAAATGGAATGTATGTGGGCAAGGGCTATGTCAAGAATGGCATGGTCAAAATGAATGTAATGGCCATCAAGGCAAAAGAAATGAATAAAACTTCTTCTTCCGCTTATATGATTGAGTCGTCTAATTTATGGCATGGTAGACTAGGTCATGTAAATTATGACACACTGAGAAAATTGATTAATTTGGAGTGTATTCCAAAATTTAATATTGACTCAAATCATAAATGTGAAATTTGTGTTGAAGCAAAATTAACGAGAACATCCTTTCATAGTGTTGAAAGAAGTAATGAATCTCTCGACTTAATCCATACAGATTTATGTGATTTAAAGTTCATGCCCACGAGAGGTGGTAATAAATATTTTGTGACTTTTATTGAAGATTGTACAAAATATTGTTACGTATATTTGCTTAAGAGCAAAGATGAAGCAATTGAGAAATTTGCCATATACAAATTGGAAGTTGAGAATCAACTTAATAAGAAGATTAAGAAAGTACGAAGTGATCGAGGAGGTGAATATGTTGAACCATTTGGTGCTTTTTGTGCACAACATGAAATTATTCACGAAGTCACTCCATCTTATTCTCCTCAATCAAACGGCGTTGCCGAACGTAAGAATCGCACTCTCAAGGAGATGATGAAATGCGATGTTGTTAAGTTTTGGGTTACCCCAAGAAATGTGGAAGCGATCTTGTCTGCAAATTACCTTCTGAACAAGATACCCCGAAAGAAGGAGGATAAGTCTCCGTCTGAGCTATTTATAGGAAAGAGACCTTCCTATTAATACTTGCGAATGTGGGGGTGCTTGGCCAAAGTAATGGCTCCCGCTCCAAAGAAGATGAAGATAGGACCAAAAACTGTAGATTGTATCTTCATTGGTTATTCAAACCATAGTAATGCATATAGGTTCCTTGTGTATGACTCGAAAAACCCCGATATACACAACGATTCGATTATGGAATCTAAAAATGCTTCGTTCTTTGAACAAGTATTTCCTTATAAGTCTAAGGAAGATGAACCGAGTTCATCAAACCATTTTCTTGAGGATATTGAGGAAATAACTCAAGATAATGATGAAGAGTCCGAAGAAGAGATAGAGTCCGATGGACTTAGACGAAGCAAGCGAGCGAGGGTAGAAAAATCATTTGGTTCTGATTTTTTCACCTATATGTTGGAGGCTCCACCTCTAAATTATAAAGAGGCAGTGAACTCTGTTGAGGGTCACTTATGGAAAGAAGCCATAAGAAGTGAAATAGACTCTATCATGCAAAACCACACTTGGGAGTTGGTTGATATTCCTCCTGGAAGTAAAACGTTTGGATCTAAGTGGATCTTTACGAGGAAGATGAAAGTCGATGGCTCAATTGATAAATATAAAGCACGACTGGTAATCAAAGGGTATAAACAACAAGAGGGTGTTGATTACTTTGATACTTATTCTCCCGTGACGAGAATAACTTCTATTAGATTGATAATTACAGTTGCTGCATTACGCAATCTTGAAATTCATCAAATGGATGTAAAAACAGCCTTTCTTAATGGAGATCTTGAAGAAGAGATCTATATGAATCAACCTGAGGGTTGTATTGCACCTAGACAAGAAAAGAAAGTCTGTAAACTAGTCAAGTCACTTTATGGCCTTAAACAAGCCCCAAAGCAATGGCATGAGAAATTCGACAACGTTATGATGTCGAATGGATTTAACATCAACGAGTGTGAAAAAATGTGTGTACATTAAAACCACTGAACATGGATATGTGATTCTGTGTTTATATGTAGATGACATGCTCATAGTGGGGAGTAATGATCGTATGGTCCAATCCACAAAAGATATATTGAACTCAAGGTTCGATATGAAAGATCTTGGAATTGCTGATGTAATTCTGGGGATCAAGATTACCCGAACACCCAATGGGATTGTACTGGATCAAACACACTATGTTGATAAAATTCTAGACAAGTTTGGAAAGGACGATTCTGGAGTCTCGAGAACTCCCATAGACATTAGTCAACACTTGTCTAAGAATAAAGGTGAAAGCATCTCTCAAATTGAATATGCTAGAGTGATAGGCAGTCTCATGTACTTGATGAGTTGCACGAGACCGGATTTAACCTACACCGTGAGTAGACTAGCTCGATATACGAGTAATCCAAGTGCTGAACACTGGAACGCAATCGTAAGAGAAATGAGGTATCTACGATTCACTCGTGATTATGGTCTACACTACACGAGATATCCTGAAGTAATTGAAGGTTACACTGATGCAAGTTGGATATCTGATATTCAAGATTCGAAAGACACGAGTGGTTATGTATTCACTCTGGGAGGTGCGACCATATCTTGGAAATCCTCCAAACAAACTGTGATAACGAGATCCACGATGGAATCTGAGTTTGTTGCATTGGATAAATGTTGAGAAGAAGCTGAATGGCTAAGGAACTTTGTGGAGGATATTCCTAATTGGACAAAACCTATGCCTGCAATATGTGTATATTGTGATAACCAATCTGCTATTGGTAGGGCACATAATGTGATGTATAATGGTAAGTCTAGACATATCCGTCGACGACATAATACCATTAGACAACTTATGTCATCTGGAGTCATGAGTATTGACTATGTTAGGTCCAAAGAGAATATTGCGGATCCGCTAACTAAAGGGTTAAATAGGGATATGGTTCAAGGAGACCGTCCAACGGGCCTCGACTATTTTTTCCGATTTGTTTTCCCGGTTCTAAGGTTTAGCCGGTTTATTTGTAATTATTTTACGTGTATTTTTTCTTTCCATGCAACTTGTCTTATTTTATTTACGTCAATATTAATATAATATTGCTAACAATATATATATATATATATATATATGTATGTATATATATGTATGTATGTATGCATAATAGTGTCACACCTTAGAAAAACGATCATGACCTAAATGAAGTTACCATTTTATTCATTATGCCCAATGAATTCGCATGTCTCATGAAAGGACTTGTACTTATCATCTTTCCAAGAGACGACATCATTTGAAAACTCAGTGGGGGAGAAATGAGATCTTAAATAGAGAGACACACACGCATATATACATGCATTTTTGTTCAGAATTGTTGGCCTTCTTTGTCTTCTTTTGTAAGAAAACATCCTCATATACATATGTGTATATATATATATATATATATATATATATATATATATATATATATCATATTTTGTCTCTATCCAATGCCCATATATTAGTTAAATGGATTAATGGTTGCTATGAGAAAATTAAATCTTCAATTTATTCGTACCAAAATGACGATTAATTCATTATGATATTTGATAGCACTGTCCTCTATGATCAATTTATATATCACCCGGCAAAGTTATGCATATGGATTAGAGTTAGTTGCGGAAAAAATACTTAAAGTTTTCGTAAATCAGTACTTATATACCTAAAGTTTATTTTCCGTGGCAAAAGTACTTGACGTTATGATTTTGTAGTTCCGTTAGTACTTCGGACGTGAACTTAAAATGCAACGGTCAAGATTAAAAGCTTTTGATATATGTTGAATATAATTAATTTTTTTATCATTTATATATTTTAAATTAAAAAAAAGTATATCTTAACTAAAGAACTCAAAAACGTAAAAAATATATTCCCAAAACATACCCAAATCAAAAACCATAAGCCCATAAATCAGCACCAGAAATCAAAAACCATAAGCCCTAATCGATTGAAGAAGAAGATGTCAGAACATCAACAAGGGAGCGACGGTGACGGCGTTGACGAACAGTTTTGTCTTCAAGAAGATGAATTGAATGAAGAAGAAGATGTTCTGAACACCCAGAAATGGGATTGGCGTTCAATCGTGAATAATGTAGACCTTGGTGATGGCGATTCTGAAGGGGTGAGATCAGGCAGCGACCTCGATAGCCTGTGCAGTGACGATGGAGAACAGACAACGAGGAGGAGTAGGAGGGAATTCAACCCATGTTCAAGCCCGGACGATTTCAAGTTCAAATTGGGTATGGAATTTCCTACTATTGTTGATCTGAGACGTGTATTGAAAAAAGTATTCATAAAAGTTGATAGGGAGTTCAAGTACGTGGTCAACGACTCGACCAGATTACGAGCTAAATGTAAAGCAAAGGGTTGCAAATGACTTTTGTATGCAAAGGTTCAAGAGAACAAGTCAGTTAGGGTGAATACGCTGCTAGACAAGCATGAGTGTGGCATAGTGTTTGACAACAAGCTAGTCACAAGTACTTGGTTAGCGACTCATTTTCTAGAGCAATTTCGTCTTAATCCTAGCATGGATTATAAATGGTTCAAAGAGATGGCGGCTAGTTCCAAATTCTGCAACGTGTCAAGGGATGTATTCTACGGTGCTAAGAAAAAAGCTAGAGATATATTAGAAGGCTCAGTGAAGGACCAATATGCAATTCTGGATGATTATTGTAAGCAACTCATAATGACAAACCCAGGTACAATAGCCCTCTTAAAAACAACTATGATTAATGGAAAAAGAGTGTTTGAAAGAGTTTACATTTGCTTAAAAGCATGTAAAGATGGGTTCAACAAGGGATGTAGGCCCTTGTTAGGGTTCGATGGTTGTTTTCTGAAAGGGTATTGCAAGGGAATGTTGCTTGCCGCTATTGGTATCGATCCTAATAATTCACAATATCCTGTGGCTTTTGCTGTGGTGGAGAAAGAAAACACTTCTAGCTGGACTTGGTTTTTGCAGCTTTTGAGTGAGGATTTAGACATTCAGAATCCAAGTATATTCACGATGATAAGCGACATACAAAATGGCCTGGAGAAGGCATTGTCTGATGTTTATCCTGGAGCAGAGATAAGGTTATGTCCAGGTCTATACTCCTTTTGGAACATGTGGGTGTATTATGTCCAGGCCTGTATTATGTACTCATTTTGGAACAATGAATATGAAAGAATATTGTGTTATTTTTGGTCTGTTTAGTTGTGTATTTTTAAGATGAACAACTAACAAACATAACAACTTGCACAAACAGAACAACTTGCAGTTCAATACATAAACAAGTACATCTTCCAGTTACAACTTGCACAAACAGAAAAACTTGAACAACCTACATATCACAAACATAACAAACACAGTGAAAACAAGAGTACTCTGAAAACAATAACAACCTACATCTTCTTCTCAAGTCTACGAACAAATCAAACCCAATGAAAACACTAACAAACATAGCACAATTAATAATACAAACAATCCACATCTCCCAATTTTGTTGCTTCTTCTCAGGTCTTCATTGTTTGAACTAAATACTCTCATTTTCTCATCAATTTTTCTGACTTCTCCAACCTCCATTTGCTCAATAACTTTTTTGAGTTCCTCAATCTCCATTTGCAGTCGATTAATTCTTCTAAGAAGACCTGGAATCACTTGCTTAGCTCTTCTGCACATCTCTGGGTCAATTCACATAAAGAAATCACAGCCTCCATTTGCCTGAAGAACAAAACCACTGATTTCCGCAATAAACCGCCAAACCAAATAAAACGTGAAAAGATAAGAAATTTGACCTTACCATTCCCTTATAGCAGCTTCTGAATCTCATCCCAGGATTCAAATCTGTCAATGCCGTCCTTTCTACCCAAGACACGTCACAAAAGCACATCCCTTCCGGCGAAGACAAGTTCGTGTCCGATGGGGCTGCTGAAGACGAGCCTCGGAATCGACCTTGATTCTCATACGATGAAGACGAGCCTCACAATCTAACTTGATTCCCATACGAGGAAGACGAGTTTTCATTTGCCATCGTGAACTTGATTCCCAAGCTCGTGGATTTCGTATCCACTGAAGAAGAATAGAAGGAAATGATAAAATTGGGTATTTCCTATACTGCATTGCAGTTATTATATTTTTTTTATTCTTTACTCTTCTTTTTATTAATATCATAACAAATTTAAACATTTATTCAAAGTAAAAAAATTGTGTAAAATTTCAAATTAAATCATATCACTACACGTGTATAACCGTTTAAAGTTCACGTCCGAAGTACTAACGGAACTACAAAATCATAACGTCAAGTACTTTTGCCACATAAAATAAACTTTAGGTATATAAGTACTGATTTACGAAAACTTTAAATATTTTTGCCGCAATTAACTCTATGGATTATATGTTACATTCATATTCACTAAATGATCAAAGTATTTGTATGAATGTATATGTATGTATTCATATAGAGAGCCGTTGGCAAAACTATCTTAACCTTCTATGTCTTCATTAGTATAGTAAGAAAACTTATCATACTCGACTTCATACATTTCAAAAACTTATTGTGTCTCTATAAAAAATGCAAGATTATAATTAATTAATGAAATAATCGTTTTGGGAGTTTTTTTTTCTTTTTCCCATTCATCATAACAATACAAAACTTTACTAGATGATCAAAATCAAATTATATAGTGGCCGTCAAATAGCCACGCTTCTCGAATTTTAATTCATGTATGTCGAAAATGTGCTACGTAAGAAAATATAAAAATATAAAAATAAAATATACCCATCAACATAAGAACCATATATATTATATCCAGATACATTGTACATTTGATAAAGTGGATATATATATAGTCAAGTATATAGTGGAGCTCTAATAATCATTCGTTTTCCAATTCATAATAAATGCAAAATTTTCCATCAGATTTTTTTTCACCATATTTTCCTCAATCCAAACAACCTAAGGAAAATAAGAGGGATTTCCATTTTTCATTCCCTCCTATTTTTCGGGTTTCAAACGGAGCCTCAATGTCAAAGTTTTTAACTTGCTAATTGTATTTTGTGCTTCAAATCAAATTTAATTAATGATGTATCGTGCACTAAGAAAAAATTGAATTTTTAGACACGACAAAATTGCATCTAGAGATCTAAAAATCGTGTTTGTTTCCAAAACAGACGCGACTTTAGAACGAAATTCAAACCTGTAAACTTTGAGGTTACCTCAAGATGAATACGAGCAGATAAGTTTAAACCGACTTCCTTTCCATTGATTCACAACGAGACATCAAGAACAACAACCTAAACAATTCTTCAAACCCTAGAATTTCTTTGTGGAATTCGAAGAAGAAAGAAGAAAAGAAGAGCAAAGAGAAGAGATTGAGATCGTAAGAGGGATAGTTTAAAAGTATATATAGAGAGAGAGAGAGACGGGCATCAATAAAGAAAAATAAAAGACTTACCTTCGTGCCAGAGATGAGCGCGCAGCTAACATCAAGAGGATTTTAGCAAAGAGGATGAATATTCCTGTCATCGTGTGATCTCGCCAAACAACACACTTCAAACGACGGAATGGTTTTAATCGTTTGAAGTTGGTTATCGGGCTTTTAGACGACGAAAATTGAATTCTATCATCTATTTTTCATCGTTTAAGCCACTTTTTCTACTAGTGAATAGAGCATAGAGATATTGAGAGTGTATGAGAGAATGATTGTATGAAATCAATAATAAGAGAACGCAAATAATAAAATGATATTTGACACAAAATTTGAACCAGACACGATTTGAAGTTAAAATAAAAACAAAGGAGCAAACATTACCGAGAATAGTTTTTGGGAAACTTTTCGAAACATACGTCGCATCTATTCTAAAAATATCATGTCGATCGCATCTGTTGTTTTTCGTGTTTGAATGTTCATAGTGGTTCTTAAAAATTAAAAATAATGTTTTCTTTGAAAATTTTAAAAATATTTTATTTGAAGATGGTGATTTTTTTTTGAAGGGTAGCTTTGCTACCGTTGAGGATTGAACCCGCGACCTCTATTTTGGAGGTGGTGTGGAATTACAAACTAGGTAATAGCTCAAATTTTTATAAAATTTCATTATGTATATATATATATTTTAATTTCCAGATGATTTTTGTTGTTATAATAGAAACTAACTGCAAGCAACTATAAAAAACTAAATAAAATCGTTAAAAAAATTTAAAATAAAACCATAAAAAAAAACTATAAGAAGGAATATATTCTCGAAATAAAAAAATAATATCAATGAGAATAAGAAGTGGTATGTTGTCGGAAAAAGTTTTTAAAAGAAGTTTGATCAGGTAATTCCACTTTATTTTCTAACTTACAAAATTTGGAGCCCGGCCCATTTTCAACCAAAACCTATAAAAGGAAGCTCAGCAACGTCTCTGTTATCATAATCAATTTCGGTTATTAATATTATAGAGAAAGAAACAAAAGATCTCTCCGAGTTGGAATGGCGAATTCAAGGTAGAACAAGAATTAAGCGATTCCCAGCCAAAGCTCAGGTGAAATAATTTAGGGATTTAAGTTGATTCGTGATCGTCTGTTTTGCGTGTAATTTTGTTAGCTTAGTTCGATGTATATATTTAATCTAGAATTCATTTTTCTGCAAGACCAAATTTTAGGGTTATTATATTAATTCATAATCGAACTTTGTTTTCCAGAGCTTTTTTGCTTGTTTTTTTTTCCTTCTTTGTATGATATTATTCTCCTGATTTCTTTGTTCAGTTCGATCCTGAATTTCATTTATATTGAATTTTAGGGTTTGAGGTATATATTGATCGAAAATCGAAACAAAAATTGAACTAACAATTTGTTTCAGAATGGGAGAAGAAGAGAGAAGAAACGAACCAACAATTCTCAGAATTGGGGATTCAAGGTATGAGAATCTATGTCAAATTTTAGGGCTAAATAATGAACTGTGGTTCGTCATGCAATCATGGCTCGTATGTAGGGTTTAGGTTTTCTGAGATACGAATTTGATCTGTAATACGAAAAATTTTATGTACCGATTGTAGATCCAAGTTAGGGTTTGTTTTTGGGAGCTTTTTGTGTGTGATTCGGCTAACTAGTTGTTCGTGTTGTTGGAACACCAAAGCGATGTCATGAAATTCGACCTTTGGAAGTTAAAGTCTACCAATAGAGCCGTACGGGCCGAGGGAAGGATGGAGTTAGTGAGATACGGGCCGATGCACAAGAGAAATACTTTTTTTCTTCATTCGTTCATGTCGATGATGGCGATGATGATGATGGCGATGTCGATGATGAAGATGATGATGATGATGATGATGATGATGATAGTTTTTGTAGTGGTTGCGATGTCGGTGATCCTAGGTATGATGATGTCCATGTCGGTGGTTGTAGAGATGTCGATGATGATGATGATGATGATGTCGATGTCAATGTCGATGTCGATGTCGATGTCGATGATGAAGCCCCTGTTGAGGAAGCCTTGGCTGATTTGAAACTAGACGAACCTGTCCACTGCTCTGAATCTGAAAGACTGTTGGCTTTGGACATGTATTATCAGCAAGTTAAGGAATCTGAGGTAATGCATATCTGTGTGTATGTATGTATGTTGAATTATAAATATACAGAGTTCATTCTGAGATTTGATGGTTTGTTTTGTGAATCAATATTCAGGGGTTTCGTGTCAGTCCGTGGGCTGCGAAGACAATAAATCGTTTATCCGGATTCAAGCCGATGTCTGAGAAGGATTGGATAATGGCCGCCGAGTTTGTTCTATCAGTTCACAACGAAGAGCACTTCGAGGTAATTCTCTGACTTTGCTTTCCCATGATACAATCATATATATTTGGTGCCCCGTGAATTATAACCTATATTTCAGCATAGTGATGTATATCATTAACTATTGATCTATATGTGATCGAACGTGTCAGGATATGGAAAATGATTTGAAGCTGAAGAGAGTTGTGAGAGCGACCAGGCGCGGAGGCCAAGACAATTACCAAGTTCTATTGACATTGGAGACAGTGCTCGGTTTATTTTATTATCTCACCGCCACCTCAGCCAAGGCCCCGTGGAGCGGTTCGGCTCCGAACCCAAACCCGAGCATAGCAATGGGTCAGCCTCAGTTCCCACCGCAGAGCTCTCAGGACCCGGTTTTCGTACACGAAGACACTTACATGAGAAGACAGTTCACTTGATGATTCTCTCAACTATTTCATCGAGAGACCCCACAACGTTTTATATGATAATTATTTTGGGATTTCTTTCGTAGGATTTTGGTTTAGAATACCCCCTCATTTATTATTTCAAAATGCATATATATGTGTAGTGTATTTACATTGTAAAACAAAATGTTGTACTTCTCCTATTGAACTGAATGGATTATATGTTAGCATATATATATATATATATATATATATATATATATCTACTAGGTTTCGTCACGTGCTTCGCACGTGTTTAATTGGAATTACTGATCGGTATTGTTGTCGCAGTTTTTCGGACAACTATTAAGGAATCAAAGACGGTTAGACCCAAGGCCGGACCAAGTGGTCTCGTCTTGACTCGAGCGTGTCGGGCTTGGTATCCCAAGCCGTCCCTTAGCTGTAGGTGGTGTCTGTCTCGTCCAAGCACCTGAAAAGCAAGCAGAAAAGTGTGAACTACAAAAGGGAAACAGAGGGGTTGTCGATGCTCAACATTAGTAGGATTGAGGTGGATATAGGAGGTTTAGGTGTTTAGAGGCCGAGGCTTGAGAGAAACGAGCGAGGCACGAGTTCGACAGCGTTTCAGTAATCAAAATCCGATCACCTGGACCGGGGGGGTCGAGCTGAGGTCGAGCTCATGAGGCCGAGGTCGAGCTCATGAGACCGAGTGGAGGTCGAGCTCATGAGGCCGAGGTCGAGCTCATGAGGCCGAGGGGTGGTCGAGCTCATGAGGCCGAGGCCGAGCTCATGAGGCCGAGGTCGAACTCATGAGGCCGGGTCGAGCTCATGAGGCCGGGGTCGAGCTCATGAGGCCGAGTGGAAGTCGAGCTCATGAGACCGAGTGGAGGTCAAGCTCATGAGACCGAGTGGAGGTCGAGCTCATGAGGCCGAGGTCGAGCTCATGAGGCCGAGGGGTGGTCGAGCTCACGAGGACGAGGTCGAGCTCATGAGGCCGAGAGGTGGTCGAGCTCATGAGGCCGAGGCCGAGCTCATGAGGCCGAGGTCGAACTCATGAGGCCGGGTCGAGCTCATGAGGCCGGGGTCGAGCTCATGAGGTCGAGTGGAAGTCGAGCTCATGAGGCCGAGGTCGAGCTCACGACGCCGAGTTGAGGTCGAGCTCATGAGGCCGAGGTCGAGCTCATGAGGCCGGTCTTTGGCCTCTCGGCCATGGGACCCCGCGGGCAAGAATAGTAGTCACGACAAGAAACTCTAGATTTGGGCCTCCGTGTAGATACACCTAATGCAGGAAGATAGAAGTATAATATAGTAGTAATAATAATTAAAAAAAAATTGAATACATAAAAAACATAAACTGAGCAAAATAATATACAATAATATACTAAGATAAATTAATGAAATTGATTATATTAGTTAATAGATGTTTGGCTTTAAATAACAAGTTTTTATAGTTTGGAAGATTGTATTATAAATGTCTGTATGACTTACGTTTCATATTAAAATATTAATAAACGAGTAGTTAGTAATAGTGGAGTATATTATGCGTCTTGGGGTCGAGCTCGCCTGGGGGGTCGAGCTCCCTGGGGGCCGAGCTCCCGGGGGGGTCGAGCTCCCTGGGGGTCGAGCCTGGCCTGGAGGTCGACCCTGCCTGGAGGTCGAGCTCGCCTGAGGGGTCGAACCCCCTGGAGGTCGAGCTCGCTTGGAGGTCGACCCTGGCTGGAGGTCGAGCCTGCCTGGATGTCGAGCTCGCCTGAGGGGTCGAGCGCGCCCGGGGGGTCGAGCTACCTGGAGGTCGAGCTCGCCTGGGGGTCGAGCTCCCTGAAGGTCGAGCTCGCCTGGGGGTCGAGCTCGCCTGGAGGTCGAGCTCGCTTGGGGGGTCGAGCTCCCTGGAGGTCGAGCTCGCCTGGAGGTCGAGCCTGCCTGGATGTCGAGCTTCCCTGAGGGGGTCGAGCTCGCCCTGGGGGGTCGAGCTCCCTGGAGGTCGAGCCTGGCCAGGAGGTCGAGCTCGCCTGGGGGGTCAAGCTCCCTGGAGGCCGAGCTCCCGGGGGGGTCGAGCTCCCTGGGGGTCGAGCCTGGTCTGGAGGTCGACCCTGCCTGGAGGTCGAGCCTGCCTGGGGGTCGAGCCCCCTGGAGGTCGAGCTCGCCGGAGGTCGACCCTGGCTGGAGGTCGAGCCTGCCTGGATGTCGAGCTCGCCTGAGGGGTCGAGCGCGCCGGGGGGGTCGAGCTCCCTGGGGGTCGAGCCTGGCTTGGAGGTCGAGCTCGCCTGGGGGTCGAGCTCCCTGAAGGTCGAGCTCGCCTGGGGGTCGAGCTCGCCTGGAGGTCGAGCCTGGCCTAGAGAACGAGCTCGTTTGGGGGGCCGTGGGGGTCGAGCCTGCCTGGATGTCGAGCTCGCCTGGTGGGTCGAGCTCGCCTGGGGGGGTCGAGCTCCCTGGGGATCGAGCTCGCCTGGAGGTCGAGCCTGGCCTGGAGGTCGAGCTCGCATGGGGGGTCGAGCTCGCCTGGAGGTCGAGCTCGCATGGGGGTCGAGCTCGCCTGGAGGTCGAGCCTGGCCTGGAGGTCGAGCTCGCATGGGGGGTCGAGCTCCCTGGGAGTCGAGCTCGCCGGGGGGGTCGAGCTCCCTGCAGGTCGAGCTCGCCTGGAGGGTCGACCCTAGCTGGAGGTCAAGCCTGCCTGGAGGTCGAGCTCGCCTGAGGGGTCGAGCTCCCTGGAGGTCGAGCTCGCCTGGAGGGTCGAGATCCTTGGGGGTCGAGCTCCCTGGGGGGGTCGAGCTCCCTGGAGGTCGAGCTCGCCGGAGGGGTCGAGCTCGCCGGGGAGGTCGAGCTAGCCTGGAGGTCGACCCTGGCTGGAGGTCGAGCCTGCCTGGATGTCGAGCTCGCCTGAGGGGTCGAGCTCCCAGGATGTCGAGCTCGCCAGAGGGGTCGAGCTCCCTGGAGGCCGAGATCGCCTGAGGGGGGTCGAGCTCGCCTGGAGGTCGAGCCTGCCTGGGGGTCGAGCTCCCTGGAGGTCGAGCTCGCCTAGAGGGCGAGCCCGGCTTTGTGTATGATCATCCCAACCATGAACAATAATATCTCTGTTCCATTCATCATTTGTTCCATTATCTACCCACATTGCAGCAACTTGAGAAACAGATGGCGAGTTATAAACTCGTTGGTCTAAAGCAGGATTACTCTTTATACAAATGGAAAACTCACGTAAATTCGAAAAATCAGTCAAGCTCTTAAAAAATTTAGAATAGGGGGTCGAGCTCCGTGGGGGTCGAGCTCGCCTGGGGGGTCGAGCTCCGTGGAGGTCGAGCTCGCCTGGGGGTCGAGCTCGCCTGGAGGTCGAGCCTGGCCTGGAGGTTGAGCTCGCCTGGGGGGGTCGAGCTCCCTGGGAGTCGAGCTCGCCTGGGGGTCGAGCTCGCCGGGGGGGTCGCGCTCCCTGGGGGTCGAGCCTGGCCTGGAGGTCGACCCTGCCTGGAGGTCGAGCTCGCCGGGGGGGTCGAATAACCAATTCGCTGGAAATGCACCCTCTAATTACAAAAACAATCAATATTAAGGAACCATGTTAGAATAAACTTATTCTAATTTGAATATTGAAAAACAAAATGCAAAAGTACAAAACAAAGTCTACAAACCTTCCGACACCGCTTTGATTTGATAGAATTAACATATTCAACCAACAACGTATCCGAAGATATAGAATCTGCATGCCCTTAAATGAGAACAAAATATAGACGTAAAAATAATAGACGATCATAGCTAGAGCAGTATTGAAATAATTTGTTACCATCATCGGCCATTGAATTCATATAAATGTCATCTAAATGTCTGCGCAAAAGAAATAACAGAATGTCATTTCTCATAATTAATTTAAACAGGGAATTTGTAAGATCACATAAATCAAAGTAGTAGGAAGTCGAAACAAACCGTCGCCTTTGAGTCGGTGGTTCGATGCTAACCACAAAGAAATCTATATTTAGAAACATGTAATATATAGTTAGAAACTTACAGAACAAGTGAACCACAAAAATGAAAGACTTTACCTTGTTATGGAGAAAACAAGCTGTATAATCAGAGTGATATAAGCAAGGTGTTTGTTTTGCCTTTTTTTTTTTTTGCGAGTGAGACGGGAAATCTGAGGACGAGAGGAAGAGGCAAAACATAATTAGAGGGAGGGAAGGAGGGACAGCCATGATTTGCAGAATAACCTAAACAAAAACCCCCAAAAAGCACGAGCCCTAACATTTTGGGAGCAACGGCGATCAAGCAAAGCTTTGCAGGTGAGAAGGGAAATCTAAGGATGAAATGAAGAGGTAAAACATAAATAAATAAATAAATCAAAGAGAGAGATTGTTAAATGGGGATGTTATGTATCTCTGTTTATGGATCTTGAATCTGGGGTTTCAATGCAAGTGGTATGTATTTAAGTTTCTGAAAATTATAATAAATACTTGTACGTTGAATAACCTGAACAAAAACCCCCAAAAATCACGAACCCTAAGATTTTGGGTTCGCAAATTACCTTAGCAAGCTGTGCGCGAGAAGCTCTGGTCTGAGCTGGTCCTCACCATGTGCTTCGTCGTCTTCTTCGCGCGGTTTATTCGGCGCGACTCCTTCGCAACCACGGTCGGCTTCGGTGTCGGCTTTGGTGTCTTCGCCGAGCTCTCGCAGAGCGCAAAAACCCCGTCTGCTTTGGTGTCTTCGCTGAGCTCTCGCATAGCTTCCTCTTCCTCCTCGACCTAAAACCCCGTCTCTCTCGCCCTCTCTCTCTCAGTCGCGGATAAGCAACGGAGATCAAGCAAAGTTTTTGTTTCGTTTTTTATTTTTTTGCAGGTGAGAAGGGAAATCTGAATATGAGATGAAGAGGTCAAACGTAAATCTATATCAAAGAGAGAGATTATTAAAT
The DNA here is from genome assembly GCF_054948205.1 of Urtica dioica subsp. dioica. Taxonomy (NCBI): domain Eukaryota; kingdom Viridiplantae; phylum Streptophyta; class Magnoliopsida; order Rosales; family Urticaceae; genus Urtica; species Urtica dioica. The sequence continues at coordinate 41,533,880 of NC_142760.1, forward strand.
GGTTAACACATGCCAGATGCTAATTGGTTTAAACCTTATGAATAGTAAAATTGCCATTCTCACTTATGATATAGTTAAATAGATATATATCTCATTTAAGCAATTTGCTTCTGTTGATTATTATTTATTAACTTACCTCTAACATGACATCCTAATTCTTATCTTATCTTGTCTGAAGAAGTTACAAGTTACACACCAAAGAAGTTACACTAAAAACGAATGGTGATTACAAAGTTAGCAACAATATCAAGTGTTAGTTACATGCCTCAACCTACAAAAATTTCCGAATCCAAGTCAATCATCACATGAAACCCAAAAATAATTAGATTGACTAAATGACCTTTTGCAACACATTCCCGATCAAAATCCCCCGTGTGTGAAATATGTCCCGAAAGAGAGAGAGATCAACTCAATATGTTCGTTCACATCTTCTAATGTCAAATGCTCAAATAATAATGCGATGAATGTGAATCGAACACCATAATGTTTTTCGCCGCTCAATCTCCACTAATGCAAGACACTTACCGAGGAAATCAATAGGGCTTTGTCGGCTTGTAATGTTAGGCTAGGGTCAACGGTAGGATATGGTCAAAATGTGGCTAAAACGTCAACTTAGCGACTCAATCTCACCAAACTCACCAACTTTCACATGATATTACTCACTCCCCCATTCCCATGTTCATGGTATAACATTTCACCTTTCGCGAACGTTTTCTTTCCTAAGCCTTTACTTCCCAATGTTTTCTCCCAAACTTTGACTATGCAACGTCTAGTCTCTAAAACTAATGTCACAGAACACCACGCCAAAAACTAATACAATTAAATAATAAAATGCAGAAATTAAACACTCTTTTTTTTGTAGTTTTTTTTTCTTTTTCTCTTTTTTCTCTTTTTTTTTTCTTTTTTTTTCTTTTTTTTTTTCTTTTTTTTTTTCTTTTTTTTTTTCCTTTCTCTTTCCAATACAAAACAATAAACATAAAAACGAACAATCACCGGCGTGGTGTCTAATGAACTGTAAAACACATAGAGACTAGTCGAAGAACATGTCACAAAAATCGAAAGAATTCACTCAAGAGTCGCTAAGTTAACGGGGTTCTTTGTGGGATTTGAAACATTATTGGCTCGGCTTTTTCTGACTAAGTATCAAGAAAGGATCAATCGTTCGGCTTTTTTTGAAAGGGTGCTCAAGGAAGTATTACGGGTTGGCTTTTTGGCTCTGATCGGTCCAAATGAAGGCCTATGTCATTTTTCCTAGGTTCGTGTCAGGTCATTTCGCCTCGAAGAGGGTTAGAGCGGTTCTTAGTGTTCGTGAGCTAAAAGACATTTAAAGATGTGATCGAACCTCTAAGGACTACTCAAACCCCGGGACGACGTGTGTGCATAAATGGGAAAAATCAACCGGAATTGCGTTACTCAAACCATTAGTCAATCACAAGGAAGCACCAAAAAATTTTAAAATTGACTCGAACTCGGATTTCTTCGAAAATACATGGTATCATTGGCAAATAACGAGAGAAAACACTTTAACACTATCACTTATAAGCAATCACCAAACAAAATTAAGAAAATAAAAATTAAATAAAAACAACCTAATCTAACCGAAATCCCCCACAAAGTAGTTCACCTCCCCAAACTTAATCTCTACATTGTCCTCAATGTAGATCCATAAAAACACGGGAGACAGGGAACTTACCTCGCGGGGGTGGTAGAACTCCCCTACTCGTCGCCGCCGCACTCGGGCGGCGGTGGATCCTTCTTCTACGCGCTCTTTCTTCATCCATACTTCTTTGAATGGTTTCGGCCAACGTCCTCGCCATGGCTTGAATGGAGACTTCGGCTTTGCATCCATGCTCGCATTTTTCGTTGATTCTTCTTTAGGAGCCCGTGGCGGAGTGGGTGGTGGAGTGGCGACTTCGTATGTCTCGATGACGTAGATCTCTTCTTTTTCCTTCTTGCGCTTTCGGGTTTCGCAGGTCCCGAACGTCTCCTCCTCGTTCTTCATGCGCATCATCAGCTCGCCTTTTTGCACGTCTATGCGAACACCGCAAGTGGCTAAGAAAGCCCTTCCAAAGAGAATAGGGATATCGTGATCCTCGTCCATGTCGATGACGTAAAAATCGGCCGGAAAAGTGAATTTTCCGACTTTTACAAGGAGGTCTTCCACGAAGCCGCGCGGATGCCTTACGGTCCGATCTGCCAGTTGGAGAGTGGTGCGCGTGGGCTTTAGTTCACCCACCCTGAGTTTGTTGAAGACGGCCGACGGCATGAGGTTGATGCCCGAACCTAGATCACACAAAGCATTCTCGATGAAGATGTCTCAAATAGTGCATGGCAATGTGAACTTGCCCGGGTCTTCTAACTTTGGCGGGAGCTCTTGCTTCAGGAGGGCGCTACACTCGGCGGACAGCGCCACCGTGAGCCGTTGCGGGAACGGAAGTGGCATCTCATAGATGCGGACCGTCGACTGCGGCTTAGGGGCGTTGGTGACCGGAGCAGCCTCTTCTTCTTCTTTCTTCGGGCTCTCGGTGGCTGCAACGTGTTGATGAGAAATGGCATTGCAATGCTCCCTTGGATTCACTTCGGAGGTGCTTGGAAGTGTGCCTTGGGGTCGTGTATGGATGGCGGTTGCGAGTTGCCCCACCTGCGTCTTGAGATTTCAGATCTGAGCCGATTGGTTCGAGAGTGCCGTCTTCGTTTCGTTCATGAAATCGGTGGTGGTATTCACGAAGTCAGTCGTCGACGTGGCCAAATTAGCTACGAGCTCCTCCAGATTGGTCTCGTTCTTGTAAGCTCGCAATGGTGGGGCTTGATATGGCGGTGGTCGGGGCTGATTCTGATGCGGTCGAGGCTGAGCTTGCGGTGCGGGTTGCATCGGCATGTTATTCTGGGGACCGCGCCATCCGCCATTCTGATAAGTGCTCATTGGGCCTTGATTGTAGGGCGGCCGATTGTTGATGAAGCTTGCTTGTTGGCCCTTGTTCCCTTGCGCGCACTCATCACTAGAATGAGGGCCGGCACACCAGAAGCACGGCTCGGGAATAGAGGCTTGGATAGCATGAACTGTAGCTTTATGCTCGTGGAGCGTTTTGGTGAGGTCGGCCACCTGTGCTGCGAGAGCTTTTATCAATTCCATCTCGGGCGTGACGGGCTCGCGCTTCTGAATTCTTCGCTCGGACGGGCATTGGTCGTTGTTGTACGCGAGCTCCTCGAGGATGGCATATGAGCTTCTTCCTCGGTCTTTTGGAAGAAGGATCCCCCTGCGGCGGTGTTGACGAGGGTGCGCGATGAAGGAGAAAGGTCGCCGTAGAAGATTTGCACCATCATCCACCCTTGGATGCCATGGTTGGGGCACTTTCGCTCAAGCTCTTTGAAGCGCCCCCAAGCTTCAAATAACGACTCACCATCGAATTGGGAGAACGAATGGATTTCGTTACGCCTCTTATGCATCTTCTCGAATGGGAAGAACTTCGAGATGAACTTTATGCGCAAGTCCGCCCACGAGGTGATGGAGCCAGGAGGGAGCGAGTTGAGCCAAGTCTTGGCTCGGTCCCGTAGTGAAAACGGGAAGAGGCGGAGGCGGATGGCTTCGTCGGACACGTTGTGGAGCTTGAACGTGTTGCTGATCTCGACGAAGTTGGTGAGATGGTCTTGCGGGTCTTCGGCCGGTGATCCCGAAAATTGGGATTGTTGCACCATATGGATCACGCCGGTCTTGATTTCGAAATTCTGATTACCCGCAAGAACCGGAAGAACAATGGCCGATTGTGTGGCATTGGTCGCGGCAGCCCGTATTGGAACAGGGTCTTGGGCTCCTCGGCGTTGTTCTTGTTCTCTTCCATTGCTCGTTCCTTTGATTCTTTTCGATTTTCCTGCAAAATTTTTCGATCTTAGGGTTGATTGGAACGAGAGCTGATGATCCGTCTTTTTGCATACACCTTCAAAAGCAAGAAAGTGACACAAAAAGTTAGAAAACAAAAATTAAGAAATTAAATAGCAAGAGCAAGCAAATCCGATCGCTATTGTAGACTATTCCCCGACAACGGCGCCAAAAACTTGTTGCGATATTTTTATAACTAGCACGCAAGCGGACGTATCGAACAAGTAATAGTGTTACGTAAGTAACAGATATCGATCCCACATAGACTAGTTACTCTAGCGATTTTCTAAAACTTGATGCTAATTAATTCCAAGTAAAGTTAAGAAGATGGTTGTAACAAAAGCAATAATAAAACTAAAGCAGAGAGTTAAATACGAGTTTTGCAAGAAGAGAAGGTAGGGGTCACGATTTCACCGGAACTAACTAGGACGGGGGTTTCGGGCTCGAACGACAAAATCTACTCCTATGGATGCTAATCTCACTCTATCAAACTTATTCACTAGCCTCTCTCGAGTGTTCTAGCAAACCTATGCAATTGACGGATTATTATCCTCTCGGCATCTAATCCTATTAAAACAATCACACGCAATGAAACAAGAGTTCAAACGATTACATAAATTGCCTAGAGTTTATAACCTAGGATCAACTATGAAGACATGAACAAAAGCACGATTATTTACTCTCTCTCGAGTAGCTAAACAATCCTAGATAACAGTTCTAATGGTGATCAAGCATCAGAAAGCATAAGGAACAATTCATATCAAGCAATCCATAATAATGAAGCAAACAATAATTATCTAACCCTAACGAAGCCCTCAACCATTATCAATCCCGGCTACATCGCAACCCCATAAGAAACTTAGCCTCTAATGGAATGCATAATCAACGCTAAACATAACAGAATAATTAAAAACACTAAAATAAAGATTGAAACCAAAACAGAATTCATATTAAAATTGATGTTCAACAATAATTTAGAACAATAAAATAAATAAAAGAAGAGAAGAAAGAAGAACGAATGAATTCGGAGAAGGAGAACTCGTCGGGTTGTCAATTCCGTTGAAGAACGTCTTTTTCCTCTTCCAAAAGCTCTCAAGAACAACCAAACAATAAAATAGAAACTAAAACAAAAGGGAAGCTTGTGTTTTCAGAGCTTAGAGTCTAATATATAGGTCAAGGGGTGATTTTCGGAGCATATTGGGCCTTTGGAATGATTTAATTCGCTCAAAAACATCAAAAACGGAAAGCAAGTCCGTCAAAACCCGAAGAGCGCGCGGTCGTCCTTGCGCGGCGCGCGACTCCAAATCCGGGTTATGCGCGCTGCGCGCGTAAGACTCTGTGTGATTTCATGATTGCGTTCCCAGGATGCGCGGCGCGCTATTGCCGAGGCGCGGTGCGTGGTCTCGAAGTCTGTCATCCCGCGGCGCGCGAGGGAGGGTGCGCGGCGCGCGGTTGTCGCCAATTTCCTTGCTTGTGCTTTTTGACTCTATTTCGACCGTTTTGTCTCCAAATCTCGTCCCTTTTCCACGAAATTGATTGTAGACGCTCTATTGCTCTTTTGAACCTGAAACTACTCAAAAACCTACTAAAACCATTAAAATACTTGAGGACTCGTCGGTTTTTGGGTCGGGAAATAGGAGTTTTACGCGTGATTAACGCACCTATCACTTACCTCTAACATGACATCCTAATTCTTATCTTATCTTGTCTGAAGATTTCATGTTCTTATTAGAAAGTGAGAATCCATTTCTCCTTGGATAAGCTACATGTCGTTTTTCATGCGTGTGATGAAACTACATGTCGTTTTCCCGTCTGTAATAAAACTACATGTCGTTTCCTTATCCTCTCTTTCTTTTCTTTTCTTTTCTTTTTTTAAGAAATAATTCTCCTTTTATTTTGAGGTCGTTTGATTTTCTTTAATGCAATCAATTAAAAAAATTTGTTACTAACTTACCAACAAGCATTTTATACATTTGCTCATCTTTGTTTCACAAAAAAAAAAAAAAAAACTTGCTTATCTTTTTACTGTCATTTTTAGTAGATAATTATTATAATTTTGGTAAGGAAAAAATCATAATTTGTTTATAATATAATCATTAATTACATTAGATTGGGAAAGAAATCACGTGTATGAATGAGGTTTAGTAACTTGTAAATTTTGGATTCATTTCTTTATGGATTCTCATACTTTCTAAACATAGGAAAAATACCATTCGAACTCTAAGTTTTGCATTTCACTACAAAATCACCCCCTATAATTAGTTTTTGTTTTTTTAGTCATTAAAAATACACAAATACCCTTGTATCCAAACGACAAAATTTCATCAAAACTGAAATAAGATTTAGATATTCTTGTCAAGAGTCGTATTAGCTCTTTGTATTTTGGAGCTGTTTGTAAAGCTCTTTGTCAAGAGTCGTATTTGAAATTGTGACTGACATTGTCGGGTTTTGTTGTTGTTCAGCTGAGGACTCTGAAAGGCTGTCACAGCCAGAGAGTGGGGTCGTTGGCGTGGAACAACCACATCCTCACGACTGGCGGAATGGACGGTTTGATCATCAACAACGACGTGAGAGTCCGATCGCACATCGTCGAGACTTACAGAGGTTTGCGGTCTCAAATGGGACAGCAATTGGCAAGCGGAGGGAACGACAATCTCCTTCACATTTGGGACCGATCGATGGCGTCTTCGAACTCTCCGACTCAGTACCTTCACAGGCTCGGCGGTGAAAGCCCTGGCTTGGTGCCCATTCCAGAGCAATCTGCTTGCTTCCGGCGGAGTAGGTGGTGATCGGTGCATCAAGTTTTGGAACACTCACACCGGGGCTTGTGTCAACTCAGTGGACACGGGCTCTCAGGTCTGTGGAACAAGAACGAGAGAGAACTTCTGAGCTCGCACGGGTTCACTCAGAACCAGCTCACTCTTTGGAAGTACCCTTCAATGGTCAAGGTGGCTGAGCTCACCGGCCATACCTCCAGAGTTCTTTTCATGGCTCAGGTACGTAGTTGTTATTATTATTACTATTATTAGAGTGATAAGTTTATATGAATTTCTTTCATGGTCTCTTTGCTGATTTTGTAAATCAGAGCCCGGATGGTTGCACAGTCGCATCGGCAGCTGGAGATGACACGCTGAGGTTCTGGAACGTTTTCGGAGTCCCAGAAGTGGCTAAACCGGCTCCAAAGGCAAACCCAGAGCCTTTTGCTCATTTGAATCGCATTCGATGAAGCTCCAACACATGAAGATTTCAAAAAAAATACTAGACAACCTTTGTTTTTGGAAATAGGACGACACATTGTGTAAAAAGATTTTTTTTTTTTTTTGGTATATCTATCTTCTTCAACATATATCAGTGATTGTATACTTAATCCGTATTAAAACAACGGTTTGTTGTGCTTCCAACAAGTCTCCGCAGTCTGTAGAATTCCATCATAATATAAAGATTTTATCATGCATTTTTGGGATACAAGATTTTATCTTGGAAGGCAAGATATTGTGCTCTGAAACAGATGTAACTCTTCAACCTTGGATCTTAAATTACGCGGGACATCAAAACACTAAATACTAGGAACTTGCTCATCAATTATGTACACAAATTTCCATTTATAACAATTAATCCTCACATTACAATTTAGTATATATTAGAAGTGTGGGCCTAACTCACACTCAAAAGCTAGCTCAAGAGTGGAGGGATGCCAAACACTTATAAGAGGATGAACAAACTGGAGCGTGAAGTTTGTGAGAATGAACATTCACGGGTGGTCTCACATTCGAAATTGGGCCCCGCTCTGATACCATATTAGAAGTGTGGGCCTAACTCACACTCAAAAGCTAGCTCAAGAGTGGAGAGATGCCAAACATTTATAAGGAGCACATTGTTCAAGTACCCAACCGATGTGGGACATTCTAATATATGGGCTACCTGATCGGGCCTATACTTCACGCTTCCAGTGTCTGTGTCAATGTGTGCCTGTGCCTGTGCGCGTGAGGGGGTGTATCAAGGATAGTCCCACATCGACTGAGTATTACGATCCTGGCCTCTTTATAAGGCTTGTGAGTTACTCCTCTGATACCATGTTAAAGGTGTGGGGTTCCATCTAAAACCAAGCTTGTTAATTAGAGGAGTAACCCACAAGCCTTATAAAGATGTCAGGATCGTAATACCCAGTCGATGTGGGACTATCCTTGATAGTATATTATCCAATGCTACTTGGCTTCGTGCTATTAGCTCACACACACACACTTAATAGTCTCTGACAAAAGCAATAAACTAAAAGTGATCATTCATTATACATGTTTGTGGTTATTATTGGCCCTTCTGTTGCGGTTGCGGTTTCGGAGTTGTTGTACGGACAAAATGGCTAGGCGTTCCTTGGCGGGCGTTTCAGCGGGAAAGTTAAGCCAATACGTGACGAGGATGCGGTCCAAATCAGCAGCAAGGAGAGCAAATCCCTCGACTTTGGTGTGGGACTTTGCATTGCAAGTGGCGACCGGGATTCCCGTATTGGTCAACGAGCTTACGCTCAGCAGAGATTCAAGAAGCTCGTTCCCGAAGAAATCCCCGGCCTCTATCCTCGCAGGACTAGAATTTGATCCGCTTTCAAACGCCCAAACGATGCCTCGCGTGACAAAGAGCATCATGTCCAGCGGCTCGCCTTGCCGTATTATGTACGTGTTCTCATCGTACACCACCGGCTTCATGTATCTGTACAACGTTTTGTACACTTGTTCACCCATATTTTCCAGCTTCGGAACCTATATATATATATATGTATATATATATATATATATATATATATATATATATATAACACTTATTAGTGAATTATGAGTGAGACTAGGATGTGATAATAGCAAATATAGGTAGGTACGTACTTTGGTGAGAATGGGTGAGCACAAACACTCCTTGATAGAGAGAGCGAGTTTAGAGGGAAGAAGTGGGAAGAGAGTTTTGAGATCGACGACATCCATATTATTATTATTAGGAACATGCTTCAACCTGTCCGTAACCTCCTTCTTGAGTTTTTGAGGGATGTTTTGGTAATTAGAGAGCCACAACTCAGTTTGCTGTTGTGTTTTTCTGTTATCCTCTCCATTTTCGTTATTATTTGCTTGTATTCTGTTCACCCACTCCACGAATCCCTGTACGTACGTACGTATACATATAGTGTCAATAAATAAATTCAATAACAATAATAATAAATAAGTATAGTACCTCGGGATTGTGTACGTGGCGTTTGAAAATAGAGATGATCAAACGTTGGACATCAACTTGTTTGCCGTGTTTGATGGAGCGTCCCAAGTTTCGAGTTATGATTTTCTTTTTAGAACCTGGCACGCCTTGGCTCGTCAGGTATTCCTCTATCTCTTTCTTTTTTATTATCATCTTCTTCATCCGATCATTTGATTTTTGAGTTTCCAATTGAATATACGTCTGCACAAGCACAAGCAAACATATATATAGATAAAAATATAACTTATATATATTAGGGGGGGCTAATTTGCAACAAAAAGTTCAGGGGGGGCTGATTTGTAAATTTTGAGGGTAAAAAAATGTAAAAATAAATTAAAAACTGGGTAAAAAGTGCAATTTTTTTTTTTGAGGGGGGCTATAGCCCCCCTTGGCCACCACTTGGCTTCGTGCCTGTATGTATATATACAAAGAGAAGCAAACCACAAGTAGAAATGAGGATGGCGAACAAGTTTTCCCCAAAATCTGTACTTGTTTCAAGGTTTTGACCAAAAGAACTGCATGCATGAGGTTTTGCCCACATCATTACATTAATACTAAAAATAATAATTGATCATTTTGTTATTATAGTACGTTACCTGAGGTTCTTCATGCCCCACCAGGAGCATTTGGCCCATTTTTCCAAGAAATTATCGGTTATTCTTGTTGTGTTGGAAGCGATAGCGTTGGAAAATACCCCAAAATCGAAAACCTCGGTTTGAAAGGGCCTGACGGGGCAACGCTGGGCTATGGAATTTGAAACGGCAGGATCGGCAGCAATATTGTCACTACACAAAACATTACATGTCCCCTCACCCTTGTACTTTACACACGCATGTTGCCAGCATGCTGTCTCTCTGTATACAGAATAGAAGTACCAAAGCCCTCCTAGAATCTTTTTTATTTTACAAAAAAAAAAAAGTTTATAAATTTTTTGGGTGATACATTGTCAATTGATTTTGAGATATCCAGAGTAGAAATTAGATCAATATTATTTGTTAGCTTACATGGCCGGATATAAGGTAGAGACAAAAGTAGAAGAAGACTCTTGCCCAAACACGATGGGCGAGGCTGTCCAGAGCTCCGACCAAGTCCTTGCATGACAGGTGCACTCGCATAATTCGAGGCACGTACTGAAGTAGAAGCAACAAGTTCAGCACCTTCCTTGCTTTCCAATTTCCCGACCGCACAATCTTGGGAAAGTACGCCACGATTATAAACTGTATATACATATACATGTATGTCAATATAAAATTATACAAAATATATAATAAAAAAAGGGAAAATAACACATTTATACCCTGTGTTTTAGTGAAATGTCGAGTTTAACCCTCAGTTTTCAAAAATGTCGAGTTCATACCATCTGTTTAACTAAAATGACAAAATTATACCCTGAAATGAATAACAGCGTCACAAATCTCTCTTTCATTGATATTAACTCTTATATAAGAAAAACCGAATCAAATCTAAATCAGTACCCTAATTTCCAAATTCTCAATTTTGAAATAAAAATAGCCTTAAATTGAAATTAAATAATAAAACTCATACCGCCTAAGAAATGACTTCATTCCGTATTCGAATTGTAACTCTAAATCTTGGATTCTCTGTTCGAATATGCGATTTTGATGACTATCAACTATCTATATTTACCCCTTTGCCTCTTTCTGTGTTCTTCACGATTAAGAGACTGTTGTTTATTTTTTAGTTTTTAAATAAATTACATATATGGCGCAAATGAATAAAGATAATTGGTGTTTATATTATAAATATTATAGTCAACGTCAATGAAAAGTCAATAAAAAGAATATTTGTGACACTGTTGTCTATTTCAGGGTATAATTTCGTCATTTTAGTTAAACAGAGGGTATGAACTCGACATTTTTGAAAACCGAGGGTTAAACTCGACATTTCAATAAAACACAGGGTATAAATGTGTTATTTTCCCATAAAAAAAACATTAAATATATATATATATATATATATATATATATATATATATATATATATATATACCTGTGGGAGAGGAAGAATGGCTAAGACATCAATGAGGAGGGTGAACCAAGGAAAGCCGGTCCAACGAGACAACTCTAGTTCTTTAGCCGTTGAGAAGGCGCTTTGGATCCTAACAATGATGTGGACTAAGTACATCAAGTCCGTGAGAGACCTCAAAGTCACAGCCGCCGACTTGATGCTGCCGTCCATGACAACGCATTTATTGGTGTCGTCAATGGTGTGAATGTAGAGGTACAACGGGTCTATTATCAGTCCCACCACACACGAAAACAGGATTATCTTCGCCCACGTTCGGTAATACGTGTCCCATGCCCCTAACGACGTCGTTTTCGTCTCCTCCTTCTTCTCACTTTCCGCGATCGCAATCCTCCTATATATTTACAATCAACTCTATCTTCATAAGTGGTTTATAAGTTGTACCCGAGCCTTTTGAAACGTACATATACTATAATTATTTAGATATATTAGACTAAAAATTATGTCAACTTTTTCATTTCAATGTAATAACACTAAAATTTATTTGTTTCTTTATCTAAGGTCATCTTCAACCACACTATAAAACATCAAATATGCCGTTTTTTTTCCTCCAACCGCACTGCAAAACCAACACCAAATTTGCAGTGTTGTAATAGTACCGCGCCAAATTTGACGTGGCACTGTTCACACGGCAAATTTTTTTTTTTAATACTTATTTATACATATATATAATCTTACAAATATTTATAAAACACCAAAATTCATAAATTGACTACAAAAATACATTAAAACAAAATAACAATACATAAAAATTTAAACATAGATTACAAAGTTTAAATGAAACAAACAAAATAAAATAAAAACTAAAACAATAACATAATTTTATTTATTTTAGTTTTTGTTAAATATTGGTAAGTAATAAATAATTTTAATCACTTAATTAAAAAATATAAACATTATAATTATTTACTAAAATATTTATTAATAAAGAGATTGCATAATTTTAATAATATAATAATGATGAATAGTATTTTTAGTGTGAAATTTGGTATTGTGGTTGGAGTTGGAAAAAAATTTGGTGCTAAATCAACACAAAAGTTGTGTTGAATTAACACCAAATATAGGAAATGAGTTGGAGTTGCCCTAAGTGTAAAAATTATACATAAAAACCTATGCAAAAAAAAAAAAAAAAAAAAAAAAAAACACTTACCACCCCGACATAATATGATCAGCTTATTTAGTCAAATTTCAAATTAAGTAGCCAATTTTTTTTTTTTTTTTTTGCTGGATAAGTAGCCAGGTTCTTCCTCTGAATCGTACGTCTAGAGCCAACTGATAAAATAAAAAATAAAAAAGCTCATTGTAAGCAATATCATTAGCTTCCGTTTAAGAAAAAAATGGGTCATTAAATTAATAGCAATGAAAGAGATATGAAATTAATCAGAAAGCACAAATAATAATGAGAAACTAAACGAGTTTAGGGACTGAAGTACCTTGAACTGGAAAACGAGGATAAATATATTGTTGATATAGGACTACTTATAGCCGGCAAAGCGAAACTATTTAATGAAACTAAATATAATACCATAGAATTTTTTAAATATGTGGAAGAAGACCAATTGTTCAACTTCAAATCATTGTTTCAAAAGTTTTAGAATATTATATAGAGTAATTGACTTTTTTGCCCCTAAATTATTAAAGTTGTTAGTTTTGTATCTGTGTGCCAATATGCCTCAAAACCAAACGACTGGACATGGTTTAAGATTTGGGGGATGTAATCCGTTAGAACACTCGTACCAAATTACATCCACAATAAATTACAAATATGTGGAAGAAACACTCGTACCAAATTACATCCACAATAAATTAAATAAACTGGGACCAGCGACAAAATAACTTTGTTCTAACGGATTACATCCACAATAAATTAAATAAACTGGGACCAGGGACAAAATAACTTTGGTCTGGACTATAGAAATAAATTTATAATTGCAATTAATCCGGAGTTTTACAAAAGTGGACTTAATTACAAGTTTTGGGCATTTCACTTCTACGTTTTAATTTCGTAGTCTGTTCTCTTATATTTAAATTTTCTTCTCTTTAGGCTAATGTTCACAATGAAATTGAATTTAATGCTTTTAGTTTACTTTTACAGTTTACTTTTAATTGTCTGAAAGTTTTGAAATTTTTTCTCTTTCGATGATCAAAGTTTAATCTAACAGTATGAGACCTATAATTAAATTAATCATCTTATTTTTTTTTTATAAATATGTTATTAATTAGTAAATTTTATGTGTTTCTGAAACGAAATTATAGTAAAATAATACTTACCTTAATTATATGTTTCATTTTGAAACTCTATGTACTATGATAAAACTCCTCACAATCTACATTTTTTTTTTCTTTTATTGCTATATTGGGCTGATTTACTTTTTATTTGGTTGAATCATGTGATAGGCATGAAAGAGAAGTGTAAATAAAATCAAACAAATAATAAATACAAAATATGTTACTGATGTACGTCTATTTATTTTACATCTTATTAATTATTATGTATTTACGATAAATTTTTTTAATTGTATAATCTATTCTTCATTTTGTATACACACACTACTACAAAAACAGTTTTCCGGTGCGGATGACTTTTGGGTGCGACTATTCGCACCTAAAAGTCGCACCAATAAGACTTTCAGGTGCGAATAGTCGGACCCAAAAATCAATTAAGCGCTGGAAAATTTTCGCGAAATTTTCTGACTTTGGGTGCGACTAATCGCACCCAAAAGTGTGGTACCACTATTGGGTGCGACTTAGTCGCACCCAATACTTTCTCTAAAGTATTGGGTGCGACTAAGTCGCACCTAAATGATCTTAAATTTTCGGCGGACAAAACTTCCCCCGTTTTTTAGAAAATGTCAATGGGTGCGATAAAGTCGCACCCGAAACCTCTGACACAGGTCATTGGGTGCGAGAAAGTCGCACCCAAAGGTGTCAATGGGTGCGACAAAGTCGCACCCAAATTCAAAAGTCTGTATAAATTATACAGCCGCTCGGGTTTTCATTTTATCCGAGCCAAACCTTAAAAAAAAACTCTCTCTCCCCGATTTCTCTTCTCTCCCACCCCTGTCGCCGCCACCGACCGCCTCCGACCGCCACCACGCGCTCTCTCTCTCTTCCACCGCTCTCTCTCTCTCTTCGACCGCCACCGCTCTCTCTCTCTCTCTCTTCCCAGCCTCCGACCGCCACCGCTTCTCAGCCTCCGACCGCTCCTTCCTCGCTCCAGACTCTATCTGAACCGGCCGGCGTCGCTCTTCCTCGCGCCAGACTCGATCTGAACTGGCGCGACCCGTCGAAGCCTCAGCCAAGAAGTCCGGCCGTGAGTATGTGTGTGTGTGTGTTCGTTTATGTGTGGTCGGAATATTTCAATTCATTATTTCAATTTCAGGCAAATCCTGACTAAATCTACTGAGAAAACTTTTGGAAGTCCGGCCGTGAGTATGTGTGTGTGTGTTCGTTTAATGTTGTGCTGCGTTGTTTTATTTTTAGCTTCATCAAATCTATTGTATTATTTATTATTGCCAACACTATCAAGATATATCACTTTACTTTTTCAAAATATTTGTAAGGATTCTGAAACCTGAAATAGACGTTAATTTTTTTTTAAAAGAAACCCGAATTTTATTTAAAACCCTCCCCTCCTGGAAGGCAGAGAAGGAAAATTGTTACTGCAAAAGATCTGAATGTAATTTTGTTTCTGGATATTTTGTTAGAATTGTTATAGATTAGTGTTTACCTTCAATCTGAACTATTTCTTACCGTTTCTCATCAACACTACCCAGGACAAGTGTTAAAACACGAAAATCTTGAAGCTTATCTAAGTTCTAAAGTTCCAAGCTTATCAGAATCTGGTTTTTACACAAAAATTTGGTTTTTTTTTTTGAATAATCAGTGAAGTCATGTTTAGCTTTGAGATTATGAATAGATGTAATTTTAACCCTCAAGAAAATTGAACAAGAATTAAAAACTGTAAGATTAAGAAGAATACCACTTGAAGGATGATCTAATTTGAGCCCTATCTCTCCATTTGTCCAGGTTGAAGCCTCGCTCTTCCTCGCGCGACCCGTCGAAGTCCGGCCGTGAGTCTCTCAGCCAAGATCAAGTCTCTCAGCTCGGCGTGTTTAGGTATGTGTGTGTGTTTATGTGTGTGGTGTGTGTTTATGTATGTTGTGTATGTGTGTGATGTGTGTTTATGTGTGTGGTGTGTTTATGTGTGTCCGGCCGTGAGTCTCTCAGCGAAGAAGTCTCAGTCCGGCCGTGAGTCTCTCGATCAGCCAAGAAGTCGTAGCACCGTCGTGCCTCTCGCAGCCTCGTCGTACTCTACAGGTTAGCCTCTCGTAGTCCTTTTAATTGTGTTTTTAATTACTTTAGATTAATTGTAATTAGCATAATTAGTCTAATTGTTAATTAATTAGGTAATTAAATAGTTTTTTATACGTATATATGTATTAATAATGTAGTTAGTATGATAAAATTGTTAATTTTGAAATCGAAATTAATTTGATATAATTATAAAAATTGTTAATTATGTAATTGAAATTAATTTGATATAATTGGTAAAATTGTTAATTATGTAATTTAAATTAATTTGATACAATTATAAAAATTGTTAATTATGTAATTGAAATTAATTATTTGATATAATTAGTAAAATTGGTAAAATGTTTTATGTAATTCGACTTCATATAAAATAAAATTCATAATTTCACCTTTACAGTTCTTCGTCCCTTAATTAGTAATAACCCTTAAGCCGCACTATTCGGCATCAGCGCCAACATAAGTAATCGATTTCAGTCGTCTTCGTCCCTTAGCAACAACTATTAATAATTGTTAATTTTCTCTTTCGTTTAGCGAAATCAATGTCCAATCCAAGTAGAGATTGGATCACCGAGAACAATCGGTTGTCCTTGCAGTATAAACTCGGAGTTAATGAATTTATCCGCGCTGCAAGAAGATTTCCGAACGATAATTACGAATATCGATGTCCATGCAAGCCTTGCAACAACGTGAGATGGCACGACATTGGGGTTGTAAGGCATCATCTGCTAAACAAATGGTTTACCCCGGGCTACACAGAATGGTATCATCATGGCGAGTTCGTGCGTTCCGTCGGTCATCTTGAAGAAGTCCCCATCGGAGAAACAGCCCAGAGAGGAGTAGGAGGAATACATGCTGCTGTGGAGGATATAAGAGATCACGATGATTTCGATGGTGTTACGGAGCCGGCTCCGAGCGATGTGCGTGCGGAGGAGCAAGTGGAAGACTTGTTCGCTGAGTTGGAAGCGGAATTGTACCCTGGATGCAAGGAGTTTTCGTCGTTGTCATTCTTGGTTCAGTTGATGCACCTTAAAGTCACGAACCATTGGACGAACAAGTCGTTCACAGAACTGCTGCAGCTTTTGAGGAAGTCTCATCCAGCCGGTAATCGAATACCGGAGAAGCACTACGAGGCAAAAGCGAAGCTGAAGCGTTTTGGCATGGGATACGAGATGATCGACGCGTGCATTAATGAGTGTGTCCTATTCCGAAGTCGTTCCTGAAGTCGACCCCACCACCTCAGCCTCGATTCCGTTGACAATAGAATTGTCAAACATCGATCGTCTGAATCATCGACATGAAATCGAAGATGCTGAGCTAGTAAATATCGTTGACGATGGTGAGGAAGACGATGATGATCATGAGGAATGCATCGTTTTTGAGGGAGAAGATGTTGATGTTGATGTTGATGTTGATATAGGTAGTGATGACGATGAATGAGAACTATCTATGTAACCACGGTTTTCCTCCGCCATATGTGAGGTTTTATAATAAAATATATCCGTGGTGTCACCCACGTTTTTGTATGATGTTGTTTCCTTTTGTTTTGTGATGTATGTTCACAAATGTTGTTTTATTTTATACGATGTCAATTTACAAATGTTGTTTTCATTTTATAGGATGTCGACCGCTTCAGGTTCTGGTGGAGATTCGCCACAGAGACCGGATTCTCAAGGTCCGCCACAGGAACCTGAGTCCCAAGGTCCTAAGAAATCAAGGGGACCAACAACCGGCTCGACGTCGGCGCGAGCAACACAGGGGGTACCGGGTGCGAAGGTGGTCAAGTGGGACCCAATAAACCAAACATTCTATCAAGAGATAAGGAAAGAAAATAAAAAAGTTGGACTATTTAACAACCGCCTCGGTGCTTTGGTGAAAGCACATATCCCGCCTACGACTCGTGATTGGAGTGAAGTGACGCCACAGATGTTGGCTGCTATTTTGAGCGCACTTCATTCCGAGTTCAGATTTGTGTACACGGATCTTGACACCGGCGAGGATCTGCCTGCGGATTGCTTTCAGAATACGATTGATCAGGCTATCATTCGGAATGCCAAGATCAGGCGACGCAACCAGAAGTCCAAGCTATCAAAGAAGTTCAGATTGGAGTTTTGTGGGAGCACTGAAAACGCTAAGGCGGAAACACCACCGGGATATAAGAAAGAGGATTGGGAGGCGGTGGTAGACGAGTTCGCGACTGACGATTGGAAGGTACGTAATGTATGATTGTAATAAATCACAATATCTTTATCAGATTGAATAATGACAAAATTAATTATTTGCAGAAAAAATCTACTCGCAACAAGGAGAATTCGAAGAAGAAGAAGACGAGGTCGACTCAAGGATCTCTTTCTTTCTTGGCTCATCGTCATTTGAACGTAAGTTATTCTAATTTTGAAATACTTAAGTTGAAATAAATTCAGTACTTATATTTTCATAACAATTACAGAGTAAGGATGATGGGACTTTGGGCTCCGCGTTAACGACGTGGGAGCAAAAACACCATAATAGAAAAGGTGAATGGACGACAGATTGGGCGAGACGAGCACATGTAAGTCATATGTTATAATTAAGAGTACGTTACTTACATAATAATTAATTTTTAATAATTTTTTTTATGTGTAAAGGCGCGGATAGTTACTCTACTGGCGGATCTTCAGCGACAAGCAGAAGAGCAAGGCGTAGTCTTTGACCAGGACGCCGCAGAGGAGCACGCGATGCTAGAAATTCTCGGGAACCGTCAAGATTGGTACGTTGGAATAGGTCCAACGGTCCCGAGAACATCTTGGGCTATTGCTCAGGCTCAGGACGAAAGCTCGTCGTCAGGCTCAGGCTCGTCGCGGCGCTGCGTTCCAGATCCAGTGGTTGGCGAGCTCCAAGCTCAGGTGGCGGCACAACAACTCGCTATGGCGGCACAACAACAGCAGATGGAGGAGATGCAGCGACAAATGTTCGCGTTCACGCAACAGTTTTCGCCCTTGCCTCAGATGTCGTCCGGCACGATGCCACAGATGCCGCAGATGTCGCCCGGCATGATGCCACAGATGCCTCAGACGACGCCGCCGCCTCAGATGCATCCTATGCATCAGACAACGCCGCCATCAGTTTCAATGGCAGATGCTCAGACGACGCCGCCAGGTTCAGCAGATTACCAGCGAGAGCGTACGAGCGGCAGTGAGCGTACGAGCGGAAGTGGACGAGGAGGTAGCAGCAGTTCTGGAGGAAGATTTGGCGGAAGAGGGAGTAAAATGTTCAAGGATTGGTTTACAAACCGAGGAAAAGGAAAGGGAAAAGAATGAACATTTATTTTAATTATTTGTCGTACATTATATAATTATTGTAATCGAAAAACAAATGGTTAGTTTTTATTATGATTATAAATATTAATTAATGAATTTTCTAATTAATAAACTATTTAGTTATTTGATTACAATTATAGAATTCGTAATTAATGAATTTCTAATTAATAAATATTAAATAACAAATAAAAAAAAACTTAAAAATAGCTATCGGGTGCGACTAGTCGCACCCATAAATTTGGCGGGTAGGCCAACGGGTGCGACTAGTCGCACCCAAAGACTTGGCGCGAATGAATTTGGGTGCGACTAGTCGCACCCAAAGACTTGGCGCGAATGAATTTGGGTGCGACTAGTCGCACCCGTTGGCCTACCCGCCAAATTTATGGGTGCGACTAGTCGCACCCAATGGCTTTCGCGCGGACTTTTTTCGCACATTTTTTCTGACTTATGGGTGCGAATATGGGTGCGAATATCCGCACCTAAAAGTCGCACCTAAAAATCATGACCTTCGGGTGCGACTAGTCGCACCCATGACCTTTAGGTGCGAACTTTCGGGTGCGACTTTGTCGCACCTAAAGTCGCACCTAAAGGTATCAATGGGTGCGACTTTCGACCTTTGGGTGCGAAAAAAGTCGCACCCAATGCTGTTTTTTGTACTAGTGACAATAAAACTAGTTACCTAACATTATCAAGTTCCTTTTTTAATATCTATAACATTATACATCTAAATTAGTTTTAGCCCTCATTACACGGTAATTCATGACTTCATCTCCTGCTTGCTTGTGTTTACTTTTCAAATCCAGAAGAAAAAAAAAAGACTAGACTGGCTAGTGAATGTTCTATCAGCATTGAATAAATATGTTGGACCACATCGCTAAGTATCCCCAAAGACTTCTATGCAACGATGCATTTGTCGATAATAAACAGAGTGACATCTCTAATTTAATTATTTCTTTGTTAGTCAAGATAGGCTTGCTTGTGTTTACTTTTCAAACCCAGAAAAGACTCAAGACTTGATGAAAAAATGTATTGGCTGGCTAGTGAATGTACTATATCAGCAATTATGTAAAAATGTCGTTACTTGATATTGGGTGTCATATCAGTTTAACAACTTGATAAATTTATGTTGGTCACAGACTTGCTTGTGTTTACTTTTCAAATCCGAAAACTTCATGGAAAATTGTTTTGGCTGGTTACGGACCATTCAATTAGGATTAATATCACTTGGACCACATCTTTAACGTGTTGAATACATGGTGATTAAAACCTTCATTCAGAACTAGACGTTCCAATACTTGCTTGTGTTGATTTTTTGGCCAGCTCAGCTAAGACCAACAACTTCATGGAAAATTGTATTGTCATGTCAGTTTCACAAGTTGATAGAAAGATGAAAAAAAAACATCGTTATTGTGTAAACATGACTGGGTCTATAAGACTATAACCACAATTAATAAGGAAGTATTTCATATTGTTTTTATTTTTATTTACAAAATAAAGATATTATGTGTGTTTTAAACTTTAATATTATCATTAATACCACAACACAAAAGGTTGCACGCGTCAAATATAATTTAGAACTGAGCCTAGCTCTAAAAATTCTAAAAATTTTGAGGCTAAAGAAAATTTATTTTTATAAGTTTTTAAATTTTTATTTACACTATTTAATATATTCGGGCCTAAATAATATATATTTTAAACTTAAAATATATTAAATTTAGATATTTTTCTATATAATTTAAACCTAACCAGAAGGTGATAGACTCAGTAAAGACCTATCTACAGTCCAAATTCAAGCTTAAGGACTTAGGGCCCTTAAAGTTTTTCCTTGGGCTGGAGATAGCCAGATCATCTGCGGGGATTGTGGTGAATCAAATGCAATATGCCTTACAAATCCTTGAAGACTATGGGTTCCTAGATTCTAAACCTGTTGCTTCGCCTATGAGTCCACATGCGGGTTTAAACTCCAAAGATGGTGTTCTATTAAATGATGTTACTCACTTTAGGAGTTTAATTGGTCGTTTATTATATCTAACTATAACTCGTCCATACATCATATGTTGTGAATTCATTAAGTCAGTTTTTACAGGCCCCACGTGACATTCACTTGCAGGCTGCACATAGGCTCATGAGATATATCAAAGGCTCACCTGGACAAGGGTTGTTCTTCTCTTCTTCCTCATCAACACAGCTGAAGGGTTTCACTGATGCAGACTGGGGAACCTGCACAGACACACGGAGGTCCATTACCGGAATTTGTGTGTTCATTGGAGACGGTTTAGTGGCATGAAAGTCGAAGAAGCAGAGCACCGTGGCCAGGTCATCTGCAGAAGCTGAATACAGGGCATTGGCCTTTGCTACCAGTGAAATACTCTGGTTACAGCAGTTGTTGCGTGATTTCCAAGTAACGCAAGGAAGTCCCACAGTACTGTATTGTGATAACCAAGCAGCGGTTTACATTGCCACTAATCCAGTGTTCCATGAACGCACAAAACATATAGAGATCGATCTCTACTTTGTGCGTGATCATGTGCAACGTGGAGATGTGAAGTTGTTGCCGATTCGTTCTCAGCATCAGCTTACAGATGCGTTCACGAAGCCTTTATCTGCCCCAGCACTGCGTTCTATTTTGTCCAAGCTTGGCCTCAAAGACATTTTTCGTCCAGCTTGAGGGGGAGTATCAGAATTCAGCTCGCTCAACTCATCAGTTCGCAGCTCGCTCAACTCATTAGTTCGGCAGCTCGCTCAACTCCTCAGTTCGCTCAATAGCGTTTTCTAAGTTTCTTTTTGGTTTTATCAGTTGACTATTTGCCCTTTCTTATTTGTTGTAAGTGAGGGGCACTTTAGTCTTTTCTTGTGGAACGTTGTTTTGTTCCTATATATGTTTGTACGCTTATGTATTTCAGATCAATTCAATCAATTCATTTTTTCAGCCATTCAAAATTTTCTCTGAAACTTTTCCCAATTTTCTTCGTTCTCGATTCAGTTCTTGAAACAAGTCAAATAAAATTAGAAATAGACAAATCTTTTCATTGCCCGAATCGATCTTCTCTGATTTTGGTCAAAGTTCATTAGTAAAAATATATTAAATACTTAGAAATTCGTAACTTAACCATGAAGTTTTGTGAAATATCATCAAGTTAAGGATTTTCTTTTTCATTCACAAAAAATTGTAGTTTAGTCGTAATTTATGCTTTTTGCGAGGTAAAATAAAATGAAAAAATTGCATGGTTCATGGGATAGATATGAATCACTCAGAGTCGATGGTTAATTATATTTTTGACACTGAAAAATGCGAGCACATAAAGTGGTTATACTCATCTAGATAATTACTTTCAACTTGAATACACTTAAACAAAATGAAAAAAAAAAAGTTACATATTGATCTTCAAACAAACGTAGAACTGAAAACACCACTTCTCGTGCTCATTCCTGGGTAGGAAAGAAAAGAGTTAAAAATTTGAACAACCATACATATATATATATATAAATATCAAAGAGGAAATTACCGAAAATCGCACCTTATTTCCTTTGCTTTATTATGTCCGCTAGACATTTGCAGTATGGTTGTCTAGCAATCCTTTTTTGAAGCCAAAAATCGAATCTTCTGGTGAACAACAGAGCGTACCCAATGGATACTCCGATTCCGAGACCTGCACCGTATCCGATAATTGCAAAGAGCTTCCACGTCAGTGTTTCATCGTCAACCTCTTCATTGTCATCCTCTTCATTGTCATCCTCTTCGTCGCTACACGGCTTCGTCAATGGAAATCCACACAACCCCGAATTTCCACCATATGAATTGTTGTTGAACGTATTAAATTGTGTTCCTCGAGGTATTTCACCATCCAAGTTGTTGTGGGTGAGATTTAGAAAATTGAGTTGATGTAGATTTGAGGCCAGTTGTTGCGGGATCTCTCCGGCGAGCTCGTTGAATGAGAGGTCTAACCATTCGAGATTACTCAAATCTCCCAACGAGGGTGGGATCGGACCGACGAGATTGTTGCGAGCGAAATTGAGGCCTTTGAGCGAATCCAGCTTCCCGATCGCTTTCGGAATCGCACCCGTGAATCCATTTCTTGAAAAATCAATCGTTGTGAACAAGGTTTGGATTTTCTCCAGCTCCATGTAGTTTCCTTTCATTGACACCGCCACAGAGTCTTCATAATAGGCAGACCGGCTTTGCCTATTATGCAAGTACTCCAACTTATTTGCATGCGCACCGATCATTGCCTTGAAATTCTCAAAATATTTTGCTGGCAAGACACCCACAAACATGTTGTCGGAGAGATCCATGATTCTCAAAGTCTGAAAAGGAAAGCTACTCTTGGGATTCTTTATTGCACCGTGAAATCTGTTAGACCTCAATACAAGAACTTGTAGCTCTGGAAGAGACTCCAAGAACTGAGGAAAAACGCCATTGAGTTCGTTGTTTCCGACATCTAGAACTTCCAAACGCTTGGAGTTAAGCAAGGATCGCGGCAGCGGGCCTTCCAATTTGTTTCCGTTGAGGTTTAGCGTTCTCAAAGAGCTTCCATTTGAAAACGCTGAAGGAATAATGCCATCAAACTTGTTCATTCTCAAATCCAAAACTGACAAAGAGTTACTGAAATTTCCAAGGCACGGAAGGATATTGCCGTTGAAGCTGTTGTTTGACAGGTCGAGAACTTCGAGAAAATTTTGGTTGCAAATCAGAGATGATATTCCTCCACTCAATTGATTGTTGGATGCAAAAAATGCAACTGTAGACTGAGGCAGAATCGGAAGATGGCCTTGAAGCCGATTAGATCGGAGGTCAATGTATGCGAAGCTATGATTCAGTGGAGGAACTGGGCTTATGTGTGTCAATGAGTTGTAAGAAAGATTCAGACCACTATATGAATCATTGGTGAGATTCCACAACCATGAGGGAATACTACCTTCAATTTTGTTTTGGGAAAGGTCTAAATTTCGTAATCGTTCTAAGCTTTTCAGACCGTTTGGGAACTGAGAAATATTGCAAGAAGACAAAAACAAAGCCCAAAAAGTGTTTGATTTCAAGACAGTGTAGTTGGAATGGGGGATGGAAATAACAGATAATAAGCTATTAAAAGAAAGGTCTAGATAATCAAGTGTTCTAAGCTCTAAAAAATGTTCCAATATGACGACACCACTCAATTTATTGTTCCCTAGATCCAAGACCGTTAGATTTGGAAGGGAATATAACCAAGTGGGTATTGTCCCATAAAGAAGGTTGTTGTTTAAACTTAAGGATCGTAAATTCAATGGAAGAGGTCCCAAGATTTGATGATTTGAAGAGTCACATAGAAAAGCTTTTTTAGTTGATGAGTTGCTACAAAGATAGGGTAGCTGGCCTTCAAATTTGTTGTATGAAAGATCTAAATCAGTGATTTCACTGCTGAAAAATGGAAAAGGAGGAGGAGGTGGTAGTGTGACATAACTACAATTTACTACAGAAAGATATACTATTTTTTTTAAAGCTTGAGATAAATAGGTGGTATCTATCTCTAATAATCTTATGTTGGAAAGCTTCAAATCAGTGAGTTGACTGGTCCAATTTTGTTTAGGGAATGAAACATTGAGACTTGGGCTATCTACTAAATAGAGATCTGTAAGGTTTGGCCGCCGAAAAATATGTTCTGGAAATTCCCCTTTGAGTTTGTTGGAATAAAGAACCAGAGATGTAAGAGAAGTTGAGAGGTTCATGAAAGAATTGGGTAAGACGTCAAACATGTTGACATACTCTAATCTCAAGTGTGTGAGAGAAGTTAGGTTCGTCAGGATTCGATTCAAGCTACTTGTCTCGGCTCTTAACTCATAATATTGACTGAAACCAGAATCAATCTCAAGTGAGAGCAAGTTAGACAAGTAAGCAAGTTCTGGAGGAATATGGCCACTGAAATTGGATTCTAAAAGGGAAAGAGAAAGCAAGCTGGGAAACCTACCAAAGTTGGGAGAGATTGAAGATCCTTTGAAATCATTAAATGAGAGATCGAGAGATTGGAGATGAGTGAGAGAGAAGAGGCTGCTGTTGGAGTCGATGACACCTTGTAGCCCACCGAAGTAGAGGTCGAGACCAACGACGTGACCGGTCACATCGTCGCACGTGACTCCACTCCAATTGCAACAATCCTTGTAAATGTTCCAACTGATATAATCATTTGTGATAACATGAAAAGAGTTTTTGAAAGTGAGCAAAGAAGTGTTATCATGAGGATGACAGAGTATTGGCGAAGAATTTGTTGAAAAAGGATTGAGGAAGAAGAGAAACAGAGGAATCACACACAAAACCCAACCCATTATCTGATCTGAGTAGTGATGAGTTATTATTGTACGAGGTTTTATTTTATCACATTCGAAGATACAGCTTATATATAAGTTCGCCCAATAAATATCGATTATTTGGGGGCATATTCGTAATTCTCAGATACACTCGTACCAAATTACATCCACAATAAATTAAATGAACTGGGACCAGCGACAAAATAACTTTGTTCTAACGGATTACATCCACAATAAATTAAATAAACTGGGACCAGGGACAAAATAACTTTGGTCTGGACTATAGAAATAAATTTATAATTGCAATTAATCCGGAGTTTTACAAAAGTGGACTTAATTACAAGTTTTGTGCATTTCACTTCGTCCCCCCTTCTTGCTTGTGTTTACTTTTCAAATCTAGAAGAAAAAAAAAAGATTAGACTGGCTAGTGAATGTTCTATCAGCATTGAATAAATATGTTGGACCACATCGCTAAGTATCCCCAAAGACTTCTATGCAACGATGCATTTGTCGATAATAAACAGAGTGACATCTCTAATTTAATTATTTCTTTGTTAGTCAAGATAGGCTTGTTTGTGTTTACTTTTCAAACCCAGAAAAGACTCAAGACTTGATGAAAAAATGTATTGGCTGGCTAGTGAATGTACTATATCAGCAATTATGTAAAAATGTCGTTACTTGATATTGGGTGTCATATCAGTTTAACAACTTGCTAAATTTATGTTGGTCACAGACTTGCTTGTGTTTACTTTTCAAATCCGAAAACTTCATGGAAAATTGTTTTTGTTGGTTACTAACCATTCAATTAGGATTAATATCACTTGGACCACATCTTTAACGTGTTGAATACATGGTGATTAAAACCTTCATTCAGAACTAGACGTTCCAATACTTGCTTGTGTTGATTTTTTGGCCAGCTCAGCTAAGACCAACAACTTCATGGAAAATTGTATTGTCATGTCAGTTTCACAAGTTGATAGAAGAAAGATGAAAAAAAAACATCGTTATTGTGTAAACATGACTGGGTCTATAAGACTATAACCACAATTAATAAGGAAGTATTTCATATTGTTTTTATTTTTATTTACAAAATAAAGATATTATATGTGTTTTAAACTTTAATATTATCATTAATACCACAACACAAAAGGTTGCACGCGTCAAATATAATTTAGAACTGAGCCCAGCTCTAAAAATTTTGAGGCTAAAGAAAATTTATTTTTATAAGTTTTTAAATTTTTATTTACACTATTTAATATATTCGGGCCTAAATAATATATATTTTAAACTTAAAATATATTAAATTTAGATATTTTTCTATATAATTTAAACCTAAAATATATTAAATTTCGATAAAAACGTTTATTTAGAGGAGACCTAAAGCAATTGCTTGACTTCCCTAGAGATCAAGTTGGACTTAAGTAGAGCAAAGACCAACTTTAGATTCCGAATAAAAACAAAAGACTAACTTTATTAGTTCTTTCATTTCTTATTATTGTTATATTGTAAATACTACCGTTTTCGTTTATTTTTTACAAAACAAAAATTATTTTAACTCCCCAAAATACCATTAATAGAATATATATTTATTTACTATTATATTAAAAAAAATCAAAACTTCTCTTTAAAAAAATCCTTAACTTTTTGTAAAGAAAGTTTTTTATTTAATTTTTTTTTATATATGAATAGAAATTAAAGAGTTCTTTCATTAAGGGTATTTTAGAGAGTTCAATTTTTTTTTTTTTTTTTGTAAAAAATAAACGAAAAAGTGGTATTTGCAATATAACATATTTATGAGGGAGATATATGTCATTTATATTAAGCTGAAAGAATATATTTGAAAAATTGAGAGTATAAATTGCGCACTTCGATTCAACACAATATCAATGAAATTTTCCCTATAAATAACAAGTTAGTAGAGCAAAGACGAAGTTTAGATTCCTAGCAAAACAAAAGACTAACTTTATCAGTTCCTTCATTTCTTATTATTTCGATAAATAATGTTAATAAATACATGCCGACTTTAAACTATCAATCTTGAATTCGCTAAGAAACGTGTTTATAATTCCCTTGAATTTAATATACAAACCTCAGGAAGTGTTTCCCCCAATTCGCTATCTTTGTATTGACTCTTCTAATATTTCTCCAACTTCTTCCGTTTCTCTTCACCTAGCTAAACAAACCAAAAAACAAATGGAAGTCACAAACTTCCTAGCAAGCCTACCACCACTCCACAACAAAACCGCCACCATCACTTCTCAAATAATGCTATTTTAGTTATTTTTTATTATCCTTTAGTTTTTTTTTTCTTAAACCTATTGGTAAGTGTGTATTTTACACACTTATTTACATTCTTAAGGCTTGTTTTGATAAGTTTTAATCAAATTTTGTTGTGCTTTTAATGTGTTTTTGTGTTTAATGTGCATAAAAAATATTGTAAACAAGTTTTGAAGCTTAAATGATCAATTGGGAACAAAACAAATGATTTCGGGAGCCAAACGTATTGATTTGAAAATTTTCAAAATTTTGAATCAGAAGTTGCCAAACGATCGGCAACCCTTGCCAGACCAGGATTGAAGTTGGCGATTGATCGCCAGTTACGTGCAAAAATCCAAAAATTGAGTTTGTTGATGTAATCTCGACCGTTGATCAAAAGAACTTCGGTTTTCACACCAAAAAAGCTTAGAAGAGGAGGAGTGTCACCATTGACGTTCAAGTTTCATTCTGATTCTCGCTAGATCTACGCTAGTTTTATTTTATCTTCTCTATTATTTGTGATTATGAATGCTCAAGTTTATTTGTTTTACTTTTATTTTAGAATGTAAATATTTTAGCTAGGGCTATGATGTAGTCATGATTGATTCTTGTTGGATTATGGTTTGTTAATGCTATTTTATTTCCAACTCGAAAATCCTCGGCGCGTTACTCTGTTGGAATCGTTCTTCAAGATCTTTCCAAATATATGCGGCTGAGTCGTTGTAAATCACACTTGATGAGATTTCCTTGGATACTGAATTGAGCATCCACGCAATGATGATGTCATTGTTTCTCTTCCAAGAGTTGAGGCAATTTGGATCGGAGCCACTTGGTTTGGGAATAGATCCATCAACAAAGCCGAATTTATTCTTCACGGAGAGCGCGATCTTCACTGATCTCTTCCATGTCGGATAATTGTCTCCTGTGAGCGCATTCGTAACAAGAATTTGACCAGTTGTATCGGTGTGATGCAAAAAGAAAGGATCTAGGGTTTCTTCATTTGGAAATCGCCGCGATGTGATTCCCATCGCCGGAGATTCATTCTCAGATTCTTGAGTCGCCATGGAGGAAAAGAAGACGAATGAAAGGAAGAAAAGAAAAACCGAAAGTCTACCTTAGACGAAGGTGGAGATGAGCGGAGTGAATTGCTCTGATACCATTTCACAACTGAGCTTCGTCGGACATTTGCAGAGAGATATTCGGAGAAGAAATTTGAAAAAAAGGAATATATCTCATTAAAAATAAAAACAATGATAACATGGGTATTTATAGTTATTGATAACCAAAACAAACGACAAAGAAAATAATAAAAGAAATAAACGACCACTAACTAACTAAAACGATCTAAACCAAAACTCTCTTATTCCAATAATGTTTGTAATTGTTCTAATAGGGTTAGAGACCGGGAGGTGATAATCCGACAGACCGGGAGGTGATAATCCGACAATTTGATAGATTTATCGGCGACTCAGGAGAGATCAATAATTACAATTAAGTGAGTTTGACTAGCAACATAGAGAATAAATTGGGATAAATTGTGTTAGAAATTTCCAACAAGATCAAGATTAGTGAAATCGAAATCTAGTCGTTTTTTTATTAATTTGAATCACATTATTTATTTTATTCTTGCTTATTTTATTTTTAGTTCTTATTTTATTTTAATCTTTCATCAAATTTAATTTATATTTAATATTTATTATTTAATTAGAAAAGATAATTATAATAGTTCATTAATTTTGATATTAGTTATCATGGTTCGACACTCATTCTTATAACTTTATATTACTTCTGCTGACATGTTGTACAGTGAATTTTCGCAACATCTATTTTTATATGTTTAAGCTTAAGAGTGATAAGAGACTTTGGAGTTTTGAAGTCAACACAACTGAAGTCGATCAATTCGGTAAATTACATATGATATGTGCAACTTTTCATGATGTGCTATTAAACATATCAATATAATATCATACATAAATATTTCTGTGCTGTAAATTAAAGCAATATCTACATTATTGATGATCGTACATTCACTAGCCACTAGCCAGTACAATTTTTCAAGTCTTTTAGTCTTTTTCTGGGTTTGAAAATTCAACACAAGCAAGTCTATCTAGACTAACATAGAGTGTCTACACGTATAAAAAAAAAAGAGGATAATGATTGAAGACACACAACAGAATTGACTAGTTCTTTTTTTTGCAGCAACCTCGAAAGAGACATGAGACAGAAGATTCAACATGTATATACCATTCAAATAATAAAATGAGCTTCCTATGAAAAAAAAAAGAAAAAAAAAAAGAGCTTTAACCTTATTATATGTGGCAGCCTTATTATTATTATTATTATATATATATATATATAGCTCTACAGTGGCGTGAGAAAATTCTTAGTGACTGACTAGAAAGGCCAACTTTTAAACTTTAGTTTTACTTAACGAAGTGTCTTAGAATGCGCTTTTTTTTTCTGACCATTAAGGATATTATATTATAATTTATATACTCGGAGTGCGTTTAATTTCTTTTCCAAATCACCAAGAAAAGATCAGTATAGTAATAAAAGAGCAGAAAGCAAATTAGATTGAATAAGAATGTAGCATAGGAATACTAATTTATATGTACATTATTAGTCAATGAACTGTGAGACGGGTCTTCTCTTCTTAAATAGTCTAATAATCAAAGGTCGAAATATTGATATCGACGGATATACCGTGAGTCTAATGTTATAGAGATATCGTTTATTAATAGATATATCGACAGATAAGAGATAATTTTCATTGTTTAGTTTTTACTTGAATTTATCATTTTCAACTCTTCTTTTTCAGTTTTAAAGGTTCATTTCAAATTATTTTAATAAAAATTCTTGTGTTTTCACTTAAAATTACGAAGTAGTAAGTGTTGCGTGGGATTTTTACCCACCCAAAAAACATTAAGGCCCAACTCAACCAAGGGCGCATGGCGACCCCGGCCCAAAGAGTAGAGCCCGGGATTAAGACAAGTCAAGCTCGACCTCCAGGCAGGATCGACCTCCAGACGAGCTCGACCCCCAGGTAGGCTCGACCTCCAGGCGAGCTAGACCTCCAGGCAGCTCGACGTCAGCTCGACCTATGAGCTCGACCTCGGCAGCTCGGCCTCAGCTCGACCTCGTCAGTTCGACCTCGGCAGCTCGGCCTCAGCTCGACCTCGTCAGTTCGACCTCGTCAGCTCGACCTATGAGCTCGACCTCGGCAGCTCGGCCTCAGCTCGACCTCGTCAGTTCGACCTCATCAGTTCGACCTCGTCAGCTCGACCTTGTCAGTTCGACCTCGTCAGTTCGACCTCGTCAGCTCGGCCTCAGCTCGACCTTGTCAGTTCGACCTCAGTTCGACCTCGTCAGCTCGACCTCGTCAGTTCGACCTATGAGCTCGACCTCGGCAGCTCGGCCTCAGTTCGACCTCGTCAGTTCGACCTCGTCAGCTCGACCTTGTCAGTTCGACCTCGTCAGTTCGACCTCGTCAGCTCGGCCTCAGCTCGACCTCGTCAGTTCGACCTCAGTTCGACCTCGTCAGCTCGACCTCGTCAGCTCGACCTATGAGCTCGACCTCGGCAACTCGGCCTCAGTTCGACCTCGTCAGTTCGACCTCGTCAGCTCGACCTTGTCAGTTCGACCTCGTCAGTTCGACCTCGTCAGCTCGGCCTCAGCTCGACCTCGTCAGTTCGACCTCGTCAGCTCGACCTCGTCAGTTCGACCTCGTCAGCTCGACCTATGAGCTCAACCTCGGCAGCTCGGCCTCAGCTCGACGTCAGTTCGACCTCGTCAGCTCGACCTCGTCAGTTCGTCATCGGCAGCTCGGCCTTAGCTCGACCTCGTCAGTTCGACCTCAGCTTGACCTCGTCAGCTCGACCTCGTCAGTTCGACCTCGGCAGCTCGGCCTCAGCTCGACCTCGTCAGTTCGACCTCGGCAGCTCGGCCTCAGCTCGACGTCAGTTCGACCTCGTCAGCTCGACCTCGTCAGTTCGACCTCGTCAGTTCGACCTCGGCAGCTCGGCCTCAGCTCGACCTCGTCAGTTCGACCTCGTCAGCTCGACCTCGGCAGCTCGGCCTCAGCTCGACGTCAGTTCGACCTCGTCAGCTCGACCTCGTTAGTTCGACCTCGGCAGCTCGGCCTCAGCTCGATCTCGTCAGGTCGACCTCGTCACAAAACCTGAGGAACCTTCAGGTAAAGCTCACAAAACCTGAGGAACCTTCAGGTGAGGCTCACAATACCTGAGGAACCTTCCGGTAAAGCTCACAAAACCTGAGGAACCTTCTGGTAAAGCTCTCAAAACCTGAGGATCCTTCCGGCAAAGCTCACAAAACCTTAGGATCCTTCCGGTAAAGCTCATAAAACCGGAGGGTCCCTCCGACCAAGTTTCCATAACTTTTCACATTCAAAATCCTATAAATACCTCCATTTTTCCCATTTGGAGGTAAGTTGGCTCACACTTACAAAAACCTCTGCTTTTCTCTCTCGAACCAAAAGCAAGACACCTAGACTAATGTTGAGCGTCGGAGTGCCCGCCGGAGGAAACCCCTCCGCGGTCCTTTAGTTCACTTCTCTCTCTTTTCCCAGGTGAAGGGGCGCCGGAAAACCCTTTCCGACACGGCGGAGGCAGGTCGGGAATCAAGGACGAAGAACGCGTTCCCGACGAAGAAGAAAGCAAAGCATTGTCTCCCTCTTACGATTCTAAGATCCTCTGAAGCTCCTGTACG
The DNA here is from genome assembly GCF_054948205.1 of Urtica dioica subsp. dioica. Taxonomy (NCBI): domain Eukaryota; kingdom Viridiplantae; phylum Streptophyta; class Magnoliopsida; order Rosales; family Urticaceae; genus Urtica; species Urtica dioica. The sequence goes on from NC_142760.1 coordinate 41,565,905, forward strand.
CTCTGGGCTTAGTCCCGGACTCCCTTGAGCCCATTGGACTTTCGAAAAGTAATTTGGGCCGACCCCACACTAGGCACGTGACTATTCCAGGCACGCCACGTGTCCTCGAATGTTAAACCAAAAAAACGGCTTAACATTTTGGCGCTAAAAGGAGGGGGTCTCGAGAACAACCACGAGCTCTCCACCGGCAAACTCACTTCCTACACGGAAGACCACAAATCTCAGGTACAACAAATGGCTAGCCACTTAGCCATCTCCGAGGGCGGCGCCCCTCCGGCGGGAAGCATCGCATTCAACACTCGGGCCCGAGCCCGTCAAGCCCAAGAGAACGACGTCCCCCGAGAGGAATCTCTCCCCGCACTCGTTCAAGGCGACCGAGACGCAAGAATGGAGCGAATCGAGACGAGTATTTTTCGTCTCGCCGGCGTTGTTGCGAGACTCGGAGGCCAAGGCACCCTCATCAACGACGTCTTCGATGAACAAGACGTATCGGAGTATATCCCGTTGGGACCGGAAATTGAAGACTCGGAGCAAGTCTCCGACGACATCCCCGATCCGAGCATTCAGGACATCGGCCACAACCACCTCGAAGGAGCACGATGAGTTCATGACCATCACCGACGCCGTCAGGCTGGCCGAGCGGTGGTCGAGCCAAGGCCACGAAACCACCCGGCCGCCTCACAAAGCTCTCGCTCATTCGTTGAGGCTAGAACGGATCGGTCGCGTCCGTCCACCTTCGATCGCCGAGGCCGCGAAGAGGACACGGCGGATAGCGGCGATACTCGAAGGTTCGCGCCACCAAGACGCATCCATAACCCGAGACCCGGGACCCGCCATGACCGAGACCAAAGGCAACAGCTAAACGCTCGATTGGAGATTCCACGGAATCCCCACCCCCCGGCGAACCCCCGAGCGGCAACGGGACCGATCCCGACCGATCCAACTCCACCACACATTGCGCCTCTCGACCAAGCGTCTAACGAGAGAGGACGCACGACAAGACTTGCCCCCGCGGTAACCCCCACTAACAATACGGACGTGATGACACTCTTCCAAAAGTTGAGGGACGAAGTGCAAGACATCAGAGCAACCCAAACATTGACGCCAGACATCCGCAACATGATGGAAGACGCTGCGTCTCCATTCACCACGAATATCCTCGCAGAGGATTTTAAGCACGACTTCGTTCTACCACGCATCCCTGCTTACGATGGAAAGGCTGACCCACTTTGTCACATACATCAGTACCAGATGTGGATGAAAGTGGGGAGACACTCAATGGCGATCATGTGTCAGGCTTTTTGCCTCACCTTGAGCGGCCCTGCCTACCAATGGTTCCTCAAGCTAAGGCCTGGAACCATTCGATCTTTCGAGGAGCTGCAACAAAACTTTCTTGCCCGCTTCAGCGGCTCTAGAGAGAGAAAGCTGGGTAAGAGCCACCTCCGGACAGTCAGGCAGAGGAGAAGCGAATCTCTGCGCGAATACTTGTCACGTTTCACTGAGGAATCAAACAGAGTTGACAAGTTCGAAGATGGCGACGCCATTTCGGCGATTCTCGACGGACTCCTACTTGGCGACTTCCTCAATTCCTTGATCAAGAAAGAGCCAAAGACAATGACCGAGCTCACGGCCCGAGCCGGGAAATACATCGCTCTAGAAGAGTTTGTCCAGATCCGAAGGACAAACGACCAAGGAAATCGCCGAAGGGAGGACGAAGAGTCCGACGACTGGAGAAGGAAAAAGGCGCGTGCCGACAATTCCGGACGACCTCACGCTAATTCAAAGAGTCTGTTGGTGGAAAAATTTCGAGACCACTCGAATTTCACTCCGCTGAACGCCCCGCCCGAGAGGATCCTCGTGTTAGCTCGCGACAAGTTTACCGACCCCGCGCCTCTAAAATGCGATCCTGCTAAACGAGACCGGTCCAAGTACTGCGAGTTTCACCAGTGTTACGGACATGTGACCTCTGGATGCATCGATTTGAAGAGACAAATCGAGTCCTTAATCCGAGGAGGAGAACTAAAAGAGTTCGTTCTTAAAATGGTCAACAACTCTGAAGCCTCGACAAGCCGATACGGCAAAGCAGTCGACAAGGGGAACAATGAGAACGAAGCTCAAAGGGCAAGAGCTCCTCTCAACGTTGTCACCTAAAAGTTAGAAGCCGCCCAGGCAAGAGCAAGACCCGCATAAACGATCAGACTCCACTTAATCTACGTTTCTATCACCATCTGTTTGTGTCTCATCACATGTAATTCCCGCGAAGAGAAACCTTTTGTAATTCACCCAGTGGAAATACTTATATCAATGATAAAATGATCCATTTTGTTACCTCTAACATGAACTTAGCCCCCGTGGCTCCAAAAATCCCGACCCCCGTGGTTTAGGGTCGATTCGATCCCCGTGATCGAGTCGCTTAAGGCCCCCGTGGCTCCGAAAATCCCGACCCCCGTGGTTTAGGGTCGATTCGATCCCCGTGATCGAGTCGCTTAAGGCCCCCGTGGCTCCGAAAATCCCGACCCCCGTGGTTTAGGGTCGATTCGATCCCCGTGATCGAGTCGCTTAAGGCCCCCGTGGCTCCGAAAATCCCGACCCCCGTGGTTTAGGGTCGATTCGATCCCCGTGATCGAGTCGCTTAAGGCCCCCGTGGCTCCGAAAATCCCGACCCCCGTGGTTTAGGGTCGATTCGATCCCCGTGATCGAGTCGCTTAAGGCCCCCGTGGCTCCGAAAATCCCGACCCATGTGGTTTAGGGTCGATTCGATCCCCGTGATCGAGCCGCTTAAGGCCCCCGTGGCTCCGAAAATCCCGACCCCCGTGGTTTAGGGTCGATTCGATCCCCGTTATCGAGTCGCTTAAGGCCCCCGTGGCTCCGAAAATCCCGACCCCCGTGGTTTAGGGTCGATTCGATCCCCGTGATCGAGTCGCTTAAGGCCCCCGTGGCTCCGAAAATCCCGAACCCCGTGGTTTATGGTCGATTCGATCCCCGTGATCGAGTCGCTTAAGGCCCTCGTGGCTCCGAAAATCCCGACCCCCGTGGATTGGGGTCGCTGATTCCCGGGATCAAGTCGCTAATAGCCCCTATGGCTCAGAAATCAACGACGGGCTCAAAGTCCAGACGACCACCCACCAAGGCCATTGCCAAAAAGACAAGGAAAAAACTACCCCCAGACAGTTAAATTTCTCGCACGACAAGTCGCACGAGAAACTGGGGGGTTAATGTTGTGTGGGATTTTTACCCACCCAAAAAACATTAAGGCCCAACTCAACCAAGGGCGCATGGCGACCCCGGCCCAAAGAGTAGAGCCCGGGATTAAGACAAGTCGAGCTCGACCTCCAGGCAGGATCGACCTCCAGACGAGCTCGACCCCCAGGTAGGCTCGACCTCCAGGCGAGCTAGACCTCTAGGCAGCTCGATGTCAGCTCGACCTATGAGCTCGACCTCGGCAGCTCGGCCTCAGCTCGACCTCGTCAGTTCGACCTCGGCAGCTCGGCCTCAGCTCGACCTCGTCAGTTCGACCTCGTCAGCTCGACCTATGAGCTCGACCTCGGCAACTCGGCCTCAGCTCGACCTCGTCAGTTCGACCTCGTCAGCTCGACCTATGAGCTCGACCTCGGCAACTCGGCCTCAGCTCGACCTCGTCAGTTCGACCTCGTCAGCTCGACCTTGTCAGTTCGACCTCGTCAGTTCGACCTCGTCAGCTCGGCCTCAGCTCGACCTCGTCAGTTCGACCTCAGTTCGACCTCGTCAGCTCGACCTCGTCAGTTCGACCTATGAGCTCGACCTCGGCAGCTCGGCCTCAGTTCGACCTCGTCAGTTCGACCTCGTAAGCTCGACCTTGTCAGTTCGACCTCGTCAGTTCGACCTCGTCAGCTCGGCCTCAGCTCGACCTCGTCAGTTCGACCTCAGTTCGACCTCGTCAGCTCGACCTCGTCAGTTCGACCTCGTCAGCTCGACCTATGAGCTCGACCTCGGCAGCTCGGCCTCAGCTCGACGTCAGTTCGACCTCGTCAGATCGACCTCGTCAGTTCGTCATCGGCAGCTCGGCCTCAGCTCGACCTCGTCAGTTCGACCTCAGCTCGACCTCGTCAATTCGACCTCGGCAACTCGGCCTCAGCTCGACCTCGTCAGTTCGACCTCGGCAGCTCGGCCTCAGCTCGACGTCAGTTCGACCTCGTCAGCTCGACCTCGTCAGTTCGACCTCGTCAGTTCGACCTCGGCAGCTCGGCCTCAGCTCGACCTCGTCAGTTCGACCTCGTCAGCTCGACCTATGAGCTCGACCTCGGCAGCTCGGTCTCAGCTCGACGTCAGTTCGACCTCGTCAGCTCGACCTCGTCAGTTCGACCTCGGCAGCTCGGCCTCAGCTCGACCTCGTCAGGTCGACCTCGTCACAAAACCTGAGGAACCTTCAGGTAAAGCTCACAAAACCTGAGGAACCTTCAGGTGAGGCTCACAATACCTGAGGAACCTTCCGGTAAAGCTCACAAAACCTGAGGAACCTTCCGGTAAAGCTCTCAAAACCTGAGGATCCTTCCGGCAAAGCTCACAAAACCTGAGGATCCTTCCGGTAAAGCTCATAAAACCGGAGGGTCCCTCCGACCAAGTTTCCATAACTTTTCACATTCAAAATCCTATAAATACCTCTATTTTTCCCATTTGGAGGTAAGTTGGCTCACACTTACAAAAACCTCTGCTTTTCTCTCTCGAACCAAAAGCAAGACACCTAGACTAATGTTGAGCGTCGGAGTGCCCGCCGGAGGAAACGCCTCCGCGGTCCTTTAGTTCACTTCTCTCTCTTTTCCCAGGTGAAGGGGCGCCGGAAAACCCTTTCCGACACGGCGGAGGCAGGTCGGGAATCAAGGACGAAGAACGCGTTCCCGACGAAGAAGAAAGCAAAGCATTGTCTCCCTCTTACGATTCTAAGATCCTCTGAAGCTCCTGGACGCTCTGGGCTTAGTCCCGGACTCCCTTGAGCCCATTGGACTTTCGAAAAGTAATTTGGGCCGACCCCACACTAGGCACGTGACTATTCCAGGCACGCCACGTGTCCTCGAATGTTAAACCAAAAAAACGGCTTAACAGTAAGATCTAATACTAGCGGTTATAATTTTCGTTACTCTCTGCTTTCATATGATAACTAAATTATCAAAAAAAATTATTTTGATAATGCTAGTTACAAATGTTATTACTTTTTTTTTTTTTTGTGAATAAAAACGTACAGTGAGAGAAGTATGAGGACATATAAGTAAATACATCACAAAAAGAGCCATGTAATTAATGAAAAAACATAAATAAAAAAGATGCACAAAAATCCACTATACCCTTTAAAATTGGACATTTATGTACATTCCCCTTATATTTTAGCTATAACGAGTTAGTTGCCCGAGCATTGCCGCGGGTTGACTATTTTAGTTACTATATTTTTTGAAGAAAAACTGGGTGTTAATTTGATATGAAACATGATTTTATTAATTATTTCGGGGGAAAAAATCCTCATGTTTTTATGACAATCTCATTCTATACATAATTGATATCATTGAATGTCAAATTCAAAATAATCTGATTTTTACATTGAAGAGATATGCGCATGATTTGATGCCTAAAAGATGTAACCCAATATGAGAATAATGGTAAAATTGCAGCAATTTTATATAATCTATCATTTGCGTACATTAAAATTGTAGACGAAATACTGTACTTGGATTATAAACTAAAGCCAGAAGTCACGATAGACATGTGACCCCGGGAAAAATACATGTTTTTCTATGTCTTTACAAATATTCTCAATTGATGAGTAATGGCTATGCATATTAATATTAATGATTAATAGCCGACTTCTTCATCGAATATCCCTGCAATTATCCACAATAAATTTATTCATAATTTACAATTTCTATAAATAAATATTAAAAAGTACTTTTACCTGATGATATCTACTGTTTCCTTGATGTTATTGTATATATTGGGTGAACGATGGTCGTTACTGAAAAAAAATTAACAATACTATTAACAAAAATAAAAGTATTTATATTTACATAAAATAATGATATTTGATATCTAGTATTACATGTCAAAATATTTGTGGAGAGGTCATCATCCGACTTCATTAATGGAGTGATTAAAGTGTCTCTAACACATTAACTATTTGATGCTGGTCAAAAGTCAATAATGATAAGAATAAATTTTACAGTGATGAGCGTCTTTGAAAATTATATAAATATTAAATACTTACCCCCTTACTCGATCGTAACATGATCAAGACTTCTAATCCATAAAAAAATGAGGTCTTTGCTTACCAAACTTTTACAAACCTGTGTTTGACCATATTGTACAGTCGGTTTGGTCTTATCATTAGAGTGATAAGTTTATATGAATTTCTTTCATGGTCTCTTTGCTGATTTTGTAAATCAGAGCCCGGATGGTTGCACAGTCGCATCGGCAGCTGGAGATGAAACGCTGAGGTTCTGGAACGTTTTCGGAGTCCCAAAGGTGGCTAAACCGGCTCCAAAGGCAAACCCAGAGCCTTTTGCTCATTTGAATCGCATTCGATGAAGCTCCAACACATGAAGATTTCAAAAAAAATACTAGACAACCTTTGTTTTTGGAAATAGGACGACACATTGTGTAAAAAGATTTTTTTTTTTTTTTTTGGTATATCTATCTTCTTCAACATATATCAGTGATTGTATACTTAATCCGTATTAAAACAACGGTTTGTTGTGCTTCCAACAAGTCTCCGCAGTCTGTAGAATTCCATCATAATATAAAGATTTTATCATGCATTTTTGGGATACAAGATTTTATCTTGGAAGGCAAGATATTGTGCTCTGAAACAGATGTAACTCTTCAACCTTGGATCTTAAACACCTTAGGGGCTGTTTGGTAACATTTTTGTTTTTTGTTTTTAAAAATAAAAAAGTGACTTTAAGTAAAAAAAAACGTGTTTGATAAAGTCGTTTTTGTTTTTTGTTTTTAAAAATAGGGAAGAGAATAAAACAAAAACTGGAGAATAAAAAAAACTAGTTTTCAAAATTTTTAAAAACAAAAACTATTCTTCTTCTCTTCTTCTTCTTGTCCCGCGCGAGAAACACCTGCAACAAGAAAATTCGAAGCTCCGCCGTGAGCCTCATCATCACCACCCGACCCCGCCTCTCTTCTTCTTCCTTTCTTCTTGTCGCGCGCCATCTCCGCTGTGAGCCTCCATCACCGCGCGCTCCGAGCTGAGGAGAACGAGACTCGCCGAGAGCCGCCGTGACGCCGGAGCAAGAGAAACCACTGGGAAAGAAGTGAGAACCCTCCAAAGAAGCTTGAATTCGTTGATTGAGGTAAGAATTCCTCTCCTTGGATTGAAATTCGAAGCTAGGGGTTCATGAGATAGGATTTGTGGGTTTTTGATCCGGGTTGAAATCAGCAGAATTGGTTGGTTTTATATGTTTATTGAGCTCGGTTATTGATGATTATAGCTTGATTTTGAAGTTTGAGCATGGATTTCTTGTTACGGTTTGAATTTTGGCCGAATTTGGATATCTAGGGTTTGGGAACCCGAATTTTTGGGGCTTTTGGATTTTCTGAGGAATGATTAGTGATTCTGAAACGTGTTATGACTCTTTAGTGTTTGAGTTTTGATTGACAAGCCTCGTTTTGAATTGTTATGGTTTTGGACGAATTTTTGAGTAATATGTTATCTTGAATTTCCCGACAGCCTGACCCACTAGCGCTTAAGCCATCATAACTCGAGCTACAAAACTTGAAATTGATTGATTCTAGAGGAAAATGAAAGTAGACTCATGTAGCTTTCTAACGAGATATTACAAGCATACATACGACAAGAATAGCTATCTCAAAAACAGCCGTAGCTTTCTATCTTTGTTAGTCAAGATAGGCTTGCTTGTGTTTACTTTTCAAACCCAGAAAAGACTCAAGACTTGATGAAAAAATGTATTGGCTGGCTAGTGAATGTACTATATCAGCAATTATGTAAAAATGTCGTTACTTGATATTGGGTGTCATATCAATTTAACAACTTGATAAATTTATGTTGGTCACAGACTTGCTTGTGTTTACTTTTCAAATCCGAAAACTTCATGGAAAATTGTTTTGGCTGGTTACGGACCATTCAATTAGGATTAATATCACTTGGACCACATCTTTAACGTGTTGAATACATGGTGATTAAAACCTTCATTCAGAACTAGACGTTCCAATACTTGCTTGTGTTGATTTTTTGGCCAGCTCAGCTAAGACCAACAACTTCATGGAAAATTATATTGTCATGTCAGTTTCACAAGTTGATATAAAGATGAAAAAAAAACATCGTTATTGTGTAAACATGACAGGATCTATAAGACTATAACCACAATTAATAAGGAAGTATTTCATATTGTTTTTATTTTTATTTACAAAATAAAGATATTATGTGTGTTTTAAACTTTAATATTATCATTAATACCACAACACAAAAGGTTGCACGCGTCAAATATAATTTAGAACTGAGCCCAGCTCTAAAAATTTTGAGGCTAAAGAAAATTTATTTTTATAAGTTTTTAAATTTTTATTTACACTATTTAATATATTCGGGCCTAAATAATATATATTTTAAACTTAAAATATATTAAATTTAGATATTTTTCTATATAATTTAAACCTAACCAGAAGGTGATAGACTCAGTAAAGACCTATCTACAGTCCAAATTCAAGCTTAAGGACTTAGGGCCCTTAAAGTTTTTCCTTGGGCTGGAGATAGCCAGATCATCTGCTGGGATTGTGGTGAATCAAATGCAATATGCCTTACAAATCCTTGAAGACTATGGGTTCCTAGATTCTAAACCTGTCGCTTCGCCTATGAGTCCACATGCGGGTTTAAACTCCAAAGATGGTGTTCTATTAAATGATGTTACTCACTTTAGGAGTTTAATTGGTCGTTTATTATATCTAACTATAACTCGTCCAGATACATCATATGCTGTGAATTCATTAAGTCAGTTTTTACAGGCCCCACGTGACATTCACTTGCAGGCTGCACATAGGCTCATGAGATATATCAAAGGCTCACCTGGACAAGGGTTGTTCTTCTCTTCTTCCTCATCAACACAGCTGAAGGGTTTCACTGATGCAGACTGGGGAACCTGCACAGACACACGGAGGTCCATTACCGGAATTTGCGAGTTCATTGGAGACGGTTTAGTGGCATGAAAGTCGAAGAAGCAGAGCACCGTGGCCAGGTCATCTGCAGAAGCTGAATACAGGGCATTGGCCTTTGCTACCAGTGAAATACTCTGGTTACAGCAGTTGTTGCGTGATTTCCAAGTAACGCAAGGAAGTCCCACAGTACTGTATTGTGATAACCAAGCAGCGGTTTACATTGCCACTAATCCAGTGTTCCATGAACGCACAAAACATATAGAGATCGATCTCTACTTTGTGTGTGATCATGTGCAACGTGGAGATGTGAAGTTGTTGCCGATTCGTTCTCAGCATCAGCTTACAGATGCGTTCACGAAGCCTTTATCTGCCCCAGCACTGCGTTCTATTTTGTCCAAGCTTGGCCTCAAAGACATTTTTCGTCCAGCTTGAGGGGGAGTATTAGAATTCAGCTCGCTCAACTCATCAGTTCGCAGCTCGCTCAACTCATCAGTTCGCAGCTCGCTCAACTCATCAGCTCGGCATCTCGCTCAACTCCTCAGTTCGCTCAATAGCGTTTTATAAGTTTCTTTTTGGTTTTATCAGTTTACTATTTTCCCTTTCTTATTTGTTGTAAGTGAGGGGCACTTTAGTCTTTTCTCGTGGAACGTTGTTTTGTTCCTATATATGTTTGTACGCTTATGTATTTCAGATCAATTCAATCAATTCATTTTTTCAGCCATTCAAAATTTTCTCAAAAAACTTTTCCCAATTTTCTTCGTTCTCGATTCAGTTCTTGAAACAAGTCAAATAAAATTAGAAATAGACAAATCTTTTCATTGCCCGAATCTTCTCTGATTTTGGTCAAAGTTCATTAGTAAAAATATATTAAATACTTAGAAATTCGTAACTTAACCATGAAGTTTTGTGAAATATCATCAAGTTAAGGATTTTCTTTTTCATTCACAAAAAATTGTAGTTTAGTCGTAATTTATGCTTTTTGCGAGGTAAAATAAAATGAAAAAATTGCATGGTTCATGGGATAGATATGAATCACTCAGAGTCGATGGTTAATTATATTTTTGACACTGAAAAATGCGAGCACATAAAGTGGTTATACTCATCTAGATAATTACTTTCAACTTGAATACACTTAAGCAAAATGAAAAAAAAAAAGTTACATATTGATCTTCAAACAAACGTAGAACTGAAAACACCACTTCTCGTGCTCATTCCTGGGTAGGAAAGAAAAGAGTTAAAAATTTGAACAACCATACATATATATATATATAAATATCAAAGAGGAAATTACCGAAAATCGCACCTTATTTCCTTTGCTTTATTATGTCCGCTAGACATTTGCAGTATGGTTGTCTAGCAATCCTTTTTTGAAGCCAAAAATCGAATCTTCTGGTGAACAACAGAGCGTACCCAATGGATACTCCGATTCCGAGACCTGCACCGTATCCGATAATTGCAAAGAGCTTCCACGTCAGTGTTTCATCGTCAACCTCTTCATTGTCATCCTCTTCATTGTCATCCTCTTCGTCGCTACACGGCTTCGTCAATGGAAATCCACACAACCCCGAATTTCCACCATATGAATTGTTGTTGAACGTATTAAATTGTGTTCCTCGAGGTATTTCACCATCCAAGTTGTTGTGGGTGAGATTTAGAAAATTGAGTTGATGTAGATTTGAGGCCAGTTGTTGCGGGATCTCTCCGGCGAGCTCGTTGAATGAGAGGTCTAACCATTCGAGATTACTCAAATCTCCCAACGAGGGTGGGATCGGACCGACGAGATTGTTGCGAGCGAAATTGAGGCCTTTGAGCGAATCCAGCTTCCCGATCGCTTTCGGAATCGCACCCGTGAATCCATTTCTTGAAAAATCAATCGTTGTGAACAAGGTTTGGATTTTCTCCAGCTCCATGTAGTTTCCTTTCATTGACACCGCCACAGAGTCTTCATAATAGGCAGACCGGCTTTGCCTATTATGCAAGTACTCCAACTTATTTGCATGCGCACCGATCATTGCCTTGAAATTCTCAAAATATTTTGCTGGCAAGACACCCACAAACATGTTGTCGGAGAGATCCATGATTCTCAAAGTCTGAAAAGGAAAGCTACTCTTGGGATTCTTTATTGCACCGTGAAATCTGTTAGACCTCAATACAAGAACTTGTAGCTCTGGAAGAGACTCCAAGAACTGAGGAAAAACGCCATTGAGTTCGTTGTTTCCGACATCTAGAACTTCCAAACGCTTGGAGTTAAGCAAGGATCGCGGCAGCGGGCCTTCCAATTTGTTTCCGTTGAGGTTTAGCGTTCTCAAAGAGCTTCCATTTGAAAACGCTGAAGGAATAATGCCATCAAACTTGTTCATTCTCAAATCCAAAACTGACAAAGAGTTACTGAAATTTCCAAGGCACGGAAGGATATTGCCGTTGAAGCTGTTGTTTGACAGGTCGAGAACTTCGAGAAAATTTTGGTTGCAAATCAGAGATGATATTCCTCCACTCAATTGATTGTTGGATGCAAAAAATGCAACTGTAGACTGAGGCAGAATCGGAAGATGGCCTTGAAGCCGATTAGATCGGAGGTCAATGTATGCGAAGCTATGATTCAGTGGAGGAACTGGGCTTATGTGTGTCAATGAGTTGTAAGAAAGATTCAGACCACTATATGAATCATTGGTGAGATTCCACAACCATGAGGGAATACTACCTTCAATTTTGTTTTGGGAAAGGTCTAAATTTCGTAATCGTTCTAAGCTTTTCAGACCGTTTGGGAACTGAGAAATATTGCAAGAAGACAAAAACAAAGCCCAAAAAGTGTTTGATTTCAAGACAGTGTAGTTGGAATGGGGGATGGAAATAACAGATAATAAGCTATTAAAAGAAAGGTCTAGATAATCAAGTGTTCTAAGCTCTAAAAAATGTTCCAATATGACGACACCACTCAATTTATTGTTCCCTAGATCCAAGACCGTTAGATTTGGAAGGGAATATAACCAAGTGGGTATTGTCCCATAAAGAAGGTTGTTGTTTAAACTTAAGGATCGTAAATTCAATGGAAGAGGTCCCAAGATTTGATGATTTGAAGAGTCACATAGAAAAGCTTTTTTAGTTGATGAGTTGCTACAAAGATAGGGTAGCTGGCCTTCAAATTTGTTGTATGAAAGATCTAAATCAGTGATTTCACTGCTGAAAAATGGAAAAGGAGGAGGAGGTGGTAGTGTGACATAACTACAATTTACTACAGAAAGATATACTATTTTTTTTAAAGCTTGAGATAAATAGGTGGTATCTATCTCTAATAATCTTATGTTGGAAAGCTTCAAATCAGTGAGTTGACTGGTCCAATTTTGTTTAGGGAATGAAACATTGAGACTTGGGCTATCTACTAAATAGAGATCTGTAAGGTTTGGCCGCCGAAAAATATGTTCTGGAAATTCCCCTTTGAGTTTGTTGGAATAAAGAACCAGAGATGTAAGAGAAGTTGAGAGGTTCATGAAAGAATTGGGTAAGACGTCAAACATGTTGACATACTCTAATCTCAAGTGTGTGAGAGAAGTTAGGTTCGTCAGGATTCGATTCAAGCTACTTGTCTCGGCTCTTAACTCATAATATTGACTGAAACCAGAATCAATCTCAAGTGAGAGCAAGTTAGACAAGTAAGCAAGTTCTGGAGGAATATGGCCACTGAAATTGGATTCTAAAAGGGAAAGAGAAAGCAAGCTGGGAAACCTACCAAAGTTGGGAGAGATTGAAGATCCTTTGAAATCATTAAATGAGAGATCGAGAGATTGGAGATGAGTGAGAGAGAAGAGGCTGCTGTTGGAGTCGATGACACCTTGTAGCCCACCGAAGTAGAGGTCGAGACCAACGACGTGACCGGTCACATCGTCGCACGTGACTCCACTCCAATTGCAACAATCCTTGTAAATGTTCCAACTGATATAATCATTTGTGATAACATGAAAAGAGTTTTTGAAAGTGAGCAAAGAAGTGTTATCATGAGGATGACAGAGTATTGGCGAAGAATTTGTTGAAAAAGGATTGAGGAAGAAGAGAAACAGAGGAATCACACACAAAACCCAACCCATTATCTGATCTGAGTAGTGATGAGTTATTATTGTACGAGGTTTTATTTTATCACATTCGAAGATACAGCTTATATATAAGTTCGCCCAATAAATATCGATTATTTGGGGGCATATTCGTAATTCTCAGATACACTCGTACCAAATTACATCCACAATAAATTAAATGAACTGGGACCAGCGACAAAATAACTTTGTTCTAACGGATTACATCCACAATAAATTAAATAAACTGGGACCAGGGACAAAATAACTTTGGTCTGGACTATAGAAATAAATTTATAATTGCAATTAATCCGGAGTTTTACAAAAGTGGACTTAATTACAAGTTTTGTGCATTTCACTTCGTCCCCCCTTCTTGCTTGTGTTTACTTTTCAAATCTAGAAGAAAAAAAAAAGATTAGACTGGCTAGTGAATGTTCTATCAGCATTGAATAAATATGTTGGACCACATCGCTAAGTATCCCCAAAGACTTCTATGCAACGATGCATTTGTCGATAATAAACAGAGTGACATCTCTAATTTAATTATTTCTTTGTTAGTCAAGATAGGCTTGTTTGTGTTTACTTTTCAAACCCAGAAAAGACTCAAGACTTGATGAAAAAATGTATTGGCTGGCTAGTGAATGTACTATATCAGCAATTATGTAAAAATGTCGTTACTTGATATTGGGTGTCATATCAGTTTAACAACTTGCTAAATTTATGTTGGTCACAGACTTGCTTGTGTTTACTTTTCAAATCCGAAAACTTCATGGAAAATTGTTTTTGTTGGTTACTAACCATTCAATTAGGATTAATATCACTTGGACCACATCTTTAACGTGTTGAATACATGGTGATTAAAACCTTCATTCAGAACTAGACGTTCCAATACTTGCTTGTGTTGATTTTTTGGCCAGCTCAGCTAAGACCAACAACTTCATGGAAAATTGTATTGTCATGTCAGTTTCACAAGTTGATAGAAGAAAGATGAAAAAAAAACATCGTTATTGTGTAAACATGACTGGGTCTATAAGACTATAACCACAATTAATAAGGAAGTATTTCATATTGTTTTTATTTTTATTTACAAAATAAAGATATTATATGTGTTTTAAACTTTAATATTATCATTAATACCACAACACAAAAGGTTGCACGCGTCAAATATAATTTAGAACTGAGCCCAGCTCTAAAAATTTTGAGGCTAAAGAAAATTTATTTTTATAAGTTTTTAAATTTTTATTTACACTATTTAATATATTCGGGCCTAAATAATATATATTTTAAACTTAAAATATATTAAATTTAGATATTTTTCTATATAATTTAAACCTAAAATATATTAAATTTCGATAAAAACGTTTATTTAGAGGAGACCTAAAGCAATTGCTTGACTTCCCTAGAGATCAAGTTGGACTTAAGTAGAGCAAAGACCAACTTTAGATTCTGAGTAAAAACAAAAGACTAACTTTATTAGTTCTTTCATTTCTTATTATTGTTATATTGTAAATACTACCGTTTTCGTTTATTTTTTACAAAAAAAAATTATTTTAACTCCCCAAAATACCATTAATAGAATATATATTTATTTACTATTATATTAAAAAAAAAATCAAAACTTCTCTTTAAAAAAATCCTTAACTTTTTGTAAAGAAAGTTTTTTATTTAATTTTTTTTTATATATGAATAGAAATTAAAGAGTTCTTTCATTAAGGGTATTTTAGAGAGTTCAATTTTTTTTTTTTTTTGTAAAAAATAAACGAAAAAGTGGTATATTTGCAATATAACATATTTATGAGGGAGATATATGTCATTTATATTAAGCTGAAAGAATATATTTGAAAAATTGAGAGTATAAATTGCGCACTTCGATTCAACACAATATCAATGAAATTTTCCCTATAAATAAGTAGAGCAAAGACGAAGTTTAGATTCCTAGCAAAACAAAAGACTAACTTTATCAGTTCCTTCATTTCTTATTATTTCGATAAATAATGTTAATAAATACATGCCGACTTTAAACTATCAATCTTGAATTCGCTAAGAAACGTGTTTATAATTCCCTTGAATTTAATATACAAACCTCAGGAAGTGTTTCCCCCAATTCGCTATCTTTGTATTGACTCTTCTAATATTTCTCCAACTTCTTCCGTTTCTCTTCACCTAGCTAAACAAACCAAAAAACAAATGGAAGTCACAAACTTCCTAGCAAGCCTACCACCACTCCACAACAAAACCGCCACCATCACTTCTCAAATAATGCTATTTTAGTTCTTTTTTATTATCCTTTAGTTTTTTTTTTTCTTAAACCTATTGGTAAGTGTGTATTTTACACACTTATTTACATTCTTAAGGCTTGTTTTGATAAGTTTTAATCAAATTTTGTTGTGCTTTTAATGTGTTTTTGTGTTTAATGTGCATAAAAAATATTGTAAACAAGTTTTGAAGCTTAAATGATCAATTGGGAACAAAACAAATGATTTCGGGAGCCAAACGTATTGATTTGAAAATTTTCAAAATTTTGAATCAGAAGTTGCCAAACGATCGGCAACCCTTGCCAGACCAGGATTGAAGTTGGCGATTGATCGCCAGTTACGTGCAAAAATCCAAAAATTGAGTTTGTTGATGTAATCTCGACCGTTGATCAAAAGAACTTCGGTTTTCACACCAAAAAAGCTTAGAAGAGGAGGAGTGTCACCATTGACGTTCAAGTTTCATTCTGATTCTCGCTAGATCTACGCTAGTTTTATTTTATCTTCTCTATTATTTGTGATTATGAATGCTCAAGTTTATTTGTTTTACTTTTATTTTAGAATGTAAATATGTTAGCTAGGGCTATGATGTAGTCATGATTGATTCTTGTTGGATTATGGTTTGTTAATGCTATTTTATTTCCAACTCGAAAATCCTCGGCGCGTTACTCTGTTGGAATCGTTCTTCAAGATCTTTCCAAATATATGCGGCTGAGTCGTTGTAAATCACACTTGATGAGATTTCCTTGGATACTGAATTGAGCATCCACGCAATGATGATGTCATTGTTTCTCTTCCAAGAGTTGAGGCAATTTGGATCGGAGCCACTTGGTTTGGGAATAGATCCATCAACAAAGCCGAATTTATTCTTCACGGAGAGCGCGATCTTCACTGATCTCTTCCATGTCGGATAATTGTCTCCTGTGAGCGCATTCGTAACAAGAATTTGACCAGTTGTATCGGTGTGATGCAGAAAGAAAGGATCTAGGGTTTCTTCATTTGGAAATCGCCGCGATGTGATTCCCATCGCCGGAGATTCATTCTCAGATTCTTGAGTCGCCATGGAGGAAAAGAAGACGAATGAGAGGAAGAAAAGAAAAACCGAAAGTCTACCTTAGACGAAGGTGGAGATGAGCGGAGCGAATTGCTCTGATACCATTTCACAACTGAGCTTCGTCGGACATTTGCAGAGAGATATTCGGAGAAGAAATTTGAAAAAAAGGAATATATCTCATTAAAAAAAACAATTATAACATGGGTATTTATAGTTATTGATAACCAAAACAAACGACAAAGAAAATAATAAAGGAAATAAACGACCACTAACTAACTAAAACGACCTAAACCAAAACTCTCTTATTCCAATAATGTTTGTAATTGTTCTAATAGGGTTAGAGACCGGGAGGTGATAATCCGACAGACCGGGAGGTGATAATCCGACAATTTGATAGATTTATCGGCGACTCAGGAGAGATCAATAATTACAATTAAGTGAGTTTGACTAGCAACATAGAGAATAAATTGGGATAAATTGTGTTAGAAATTTCCAACAAGATCAAGATTAGTGAAATCGAAATCTAGTCGTTTTTTTTATTAATTTGAATCACATTATTTATTTTATTCTTGCTTATTTTATTTTAATCTTTCATCAAATTTAATTTATATTTAATATTTATTATTTAATTAGAAAAGATAATTATAATAGTTCATTAATTTTGATATTAGTTATCATGGTTCGACACTCATTCTTATAACTTTATATTACTTCTGCTGACATGTTGTACAGTGAATTTTCGCAACATCTATTTTTATATGTTTAAGCTTAAGAGTGATAAATGGGTAGTCATTGGCTTGTTTTGAATACGTGAGAAACGCCTAACTTTTTATTAAACATGCGTTTGATTCTTTGGCGGCTTCTGTTTATATATATTTGTTTACTTTTTTTTATTTTAAGAACATGTGATTTAAACCTCATCATTTTAGGTGATGTAATATGAAGCACGTCATTAATAAAGAAAAGGGTTATGATTTATATCAAGGATTTAAAAACCGGGGGAACCGGACGGGAACCGGTCCGGTTCCCCCTTTTTGGAGCTCCCCGGCACCGGAACCACCAAAACCGGAACTTTCCGGTGGTTCCGGGAAAACCGTCGCGACCCAGACCATTTTTGTCAGCTTTCTGACCGGATCCCGCCGTCCCGCCATTTCCCGACGCGACGAAGGCCAAATCTTCCCAGATCCCGCCGGTAACCCGTTTCCCGGTCCACTTCCCGGCCAAATTTTATTTTTTGATGATTTTGAGTTTAAAACTTGAAATTTCTTGATAATTTTTGAAGATTAAGTATAAATTGATAGTTGTGAACTTAAATGTAGTGTTGATTTAAGGTTTGTGTTCATGATTCTAATTTTTTGTAATTAATCCGAATTATTTGGTAATTTTTTGATTATTTAGTGATGATTAAGGTTTTGATGAAGTGGTTTATTGATTTATGAAGATATTTTGTGACTTGTTTTTAATTTTAGAAATTTTGTGTTGATGTTTGTAATTTTTTTGGATTTAATCCGAATTATTTGATAATTTTGTGATTAGTTAGTGATGATTAAGGTTATGATGAACTTGTTTATTGATTTATGAATAAATTTGTGACTTGTTTTTAATTTTAGAAATTTTGTGTTGATGTTTGTAATTTTTTTGGATTTAATCCAAATTATTTGATAATTTTGTGATTAGTTAGTGATGATTAAGGTTATGATGAACTTGTTTATTGATTTATGAAGAAATTTTGTGACTTGTTTTATCCTACGTACTTTGTATGTTTTTTTTGTATATTTCTTTTCTGAATTCCCCTCGGTAAATACCGGTATTTGACGGTATTCCTCTACGGTAACGGTAAGTTCAACGGTACCGGTTTCCTTTTTTTTTTCTCGCTTCCCCCGGTATTCCTTTACGGTACGGGCGGTTACCAGTAAATTCGAAGGCTCGGAACGGTAACGGTAACGGTATTTCGATCCTTGATTTATATAACTATGTGCTTACGAGTCAATTCCGAACATCTCCTAGCAAAGATAGTTCCTTATCTTAGTTGGTCTTTAATTCAAGACTCATATGTATAAGGTAACTTCTTACACACAACTTTGTTGATCCATCGATCCATTAAAGTCGTCTAGAATAGTTATAGAATCTACTTAATTAATACCTTAAAGACATTTAATTAATACCTTAAAAGACATTTAAAAAAACTATAAAATTACATTTATTTAAAACTAAAAATAAAATATAATTACAATGATAGTATAAATAAAATAAAAATTATATTTAAATATGTTGCTGAGACTTGAGAATTATATATAAAATCTATGTTTTTTTATGAATAAATTATATATATAAATTATGTCGGTTTTTTTTCGGTTTGCCTCTCGGCAAGCGGTAAACCCCTCAAATTACAGTTTGTCCATTGACAGCAGTTTGCCTCTTACCCGTCAGCTTGTCTGTCGGCTTGCCCGTAAAATCGAAACACCGACAAGGTAACGGTAAACGACATTTGATTCCTTGGGTTGTATAGGTAGCTTCAGAATTTCGTCTGCTTCAAAGGACAAGAAGATCAAATTTATGTTCAAGTGATCATGATAAGAGACTTTGGAGTTTTGAAGTCAACACAACTGAAGTCGATCAATTCGGTAAATTACATATGATATGTGCAACTTTTCATGATGTGCTATTAAACATATCAATATAATATCATACATAAATATTTCTGTGCTGTAAATTAAAGCAATATCTACATTATTGATGATCGTACATTCACTAGCCACTAGCCAGTACAATTTTTCAAGTCTTTTAGTCTTTTTCTGGGTTTGAAAATTCAACACAAGCAAGTCTATCTAGAGTAGACTAACATAGAGTGTCTACACGTATAAAAAAAAAAAGAGGATAATGATTGAAGACACACAACAGAATTGACTAGTTCTTTTTTTTGCAGCAACCTCGAAAGAGACATGAGACAGAAGATTCAACATGTATATACCATTCAAATAATAAAATGAGCTTCCTATGAAAAAAAAAAGAAAAGAAAAAGAGCTTTAACCTTATTATATGTGTCAGCCTTATTATTATTATATATATATATATATATATATATATATATAACAGAATTGACTAGTTCTTTTTTTTGCAGCAACCTCGAAAGAGACATGAGACAGAAGATTCAACATGTATATACCATTCAAATAATAAAATGAGCTTCCTATGAAAAAAAAAAGAAAAAAAAAAGAGCTTTAACCTTATTATATGTGGCAGCCTTATTATTATTATTATATATATATATATATATATATATATATATATAGCTCTACAGTGGCGTGAGAAAATTCTTAGTGACTGACTAGAAAGGCCAACTTTTAAACTTTAGTTTTACTTAACGAAGTGTCTTAGAATGCGCTTTTTTTTTTCTGACCATTAAGGATATTATATTATAATTTATATACTCGGAGTGCGTTTAATTTCTTTTCCAAATCACCAAGAAAAGATCAGTATAGTAATAAAAGAGCAGAAAGCAAATTAGATTGAATAAGAATGTATAGAAATTATAGAATCAATGGAGATGAATGGTGAACAGCTCTGATATTCTTTTATTGATGCTTTCCTTATATAAGCAATAATAATAAGGACTGCTAGGGTTACAAGAAAATATATGAAAAGATAATGTAAAAGGTAATTCTATTTTACAGCTGTCTATTTTCCTAGGATTCCTTTTCTACTCTAACGGTATCATTCTGATGCAGATAGGATTGCCACATCATCAAGGAGGCTGTAAGATAAAACGACAATCACTCATGTATGTCGTTTATTTTAACATTCCCCCTTGATTCGAACTCCCCCGAGATGTTACACCTAGCCGACGTCTAAGATCGGAGAAGAAGGACTGAGACAGTGGTTTCGTTAGGATGTCGGCAATTTGATCAGTGGCAGGGATATGGCGTACTTGGAGGGTCTTATCAAGAACTTTCTCCCTCACAAAATAAAGATCCAAGTCCATGTGTTTGGTTCTTGAATTTTGAATCGGATTTGCAGAGAGGAGGACCGCGCTGAGGTTATCGACCCAGATGATGGGGCTTCTGGAAGTGTTGACGCGTAGTTCTCGGAGAAGCGATTTCAGCCACAAGATTTCGGCGGTGGCGCTGGCAAGACTCCGATACTCTGCTTCCGTCGATGACCTAGACACGGTCGGTTGTTTCTTCGAGCTCCAGGTTACCATATTTTTACCCAAATAGACACACATACCACTTGTGGATCGACGGTCGTCTACATCAGTTGCCCAATCCGAGTCGGAGAATCCAATGATGTCGAGGGACTTGGAGTGGTGTAAGGTGAGCCCAAACTCTTGCGTGCCTTGAAGATACCGAAGAATCCGCTTTACTGCTTTCCAGTGTGGCTCACGAGGTAAGTGCATAAACTGACTTACTTTGTTCACGCTGAAGCTGATTTCTGGTCTCGTTATTGTAGCGTATTGCAAGGCTCCCACTACACTACGATATAGAGTAGCGTCAATCACCGGATCTCCATCGTGAGCCGACAATCGCAGACCACTCAGCATTGGTGTAGGAAGAGGATTTGCCTCTACCATTTTTGTTCGTTGAAGAAGTTCTGTTATGTATCTCTGTTGGCACAGGTGAATCCCTTTCTCCGAGTATCGAACTTCAACTCCAAGGAAATAACTCAAAGGTCCTAAATCCTTCAATGAGAATATGCGATTCAACATCGAGATTAGGTATTGAATTTCCTTAGTGTTACTTCCTGTGATGATAATATCGTCGACGTAGACGAGCAGGTAAATTGCCGAGGACTTCGTGAACTTTACAAACAACGAAGTGTCTGCTTTTGAGCCAATGAACCCGAGCTGGATGAGAGTTGAGCTGAGCTTATCGAACCACGCACGTGGTGCTTGCTTAAGCCCATAGATGGCTTTGTGGAGCCGACAAACTTGGTGAGAGTTGGTGGAGACCTCAAAGCCTGGTGGCTGCGCCATGTACACTTCTTCGGTAAGCTCTCCATTTAAGAATGCGTTATTTATATCCAGTTGATTTATTTTCCATCCTCTCGCCAGAGCAATTGTCAGAACCACTCTTATCGTGACAGGCTTGACGACCGGTGAGAAAGTGTCGGTATAGTCAAATCCCGCTACTTGGTCAAAGCCTTTTGCGACGAGCCTAGCTTTGTACCGAGCCACTGTCCCACACGAGTGCCTCTTCACTTTGAACACCCATTTTGAGCCCACAATCTTTCTGTTGACGGGTGGCGCTGCCAAAGACCAGGTGTTGTTGATTTTCAAAGCTTCAAGTTCAGCAAGCATGGCTGACCTCCACTGTGGTGCTGATAGGGCAGCTTCTACCGAAGATGGCTCTGTTTCAAACAGGTTAGGCACAACAATATTGTAGATTTTTGGTTTCTTTATTCCTGCTTTCCCTCTTGTCACCATGGGGTGTTGATTTTGGGATTCAGGTTGGTTAATTTGTCTACTTATTTCTGTTACTGGCTGTTCTATTTCATGAAAAGGTGTATTTGACTGAGGTGTTTGTGGTGCATTTTCTGTGTTATCAGGTGTAGTATGAGAGTTTGCAGGGTGAGAGGATGAAGAGGAGACTGGTGCGTGTTCATGAATAGGGAGAGTAGGAATGTTTGTTACCTTCACCGAGGGTTGGAGCTCCATCAAGGGTCGCTGAGCCAGGTTTGTATCCGCTTCTTTATTCACCGAAGATGACCTGTTTTGAGTTAGTTCATAGGGAAAAACTGACTCATTGAACGACACATCCCTAGAAATGTAAATTCTCCCATCCGAGGCCAAGCACTTATACCCTTTGTGTTGTGGTGTGTATCCGATGAAAGTACATGGCTGGGACCTAAATTCCAGTTTATGCTTATTATAAGGCCGTAGGTTAGGAAAGCATTGACATCCAAAAATCTTAAGCATATTGTAGTTTGGTTTTCTAGCCATGAGTTTCTCATAGGGGCTGATGAATTTTAGAACACTCGAGGGTAATCGGTTTATGAGGTAAATGCCCGAAAAAAAAGCATCGTCCCAGAATTTTTGAGGCATGTGAGCTTGTGCAAGAAGGGTAAGCCCAGTTTCTATTATGTGTCGGTGTTTTCGCTCGGCAAGGCCATTTTGTTCGGGTGTGTGTGGACAGGAAAGAAAGTGTTCTATTCCTAGGGTATCAAAAAACTTTGTAAGTGCTCTATATTCTCCCCCCCAATCTGATTGAACTCTCTTGATTTTTTGACCTAATTGAAGCTCAACTTTGGTTTTAAACTTTGAGAAAACTTCATAGACCTCTGATTTTGTTTTCAGGGAGTAGATCCAGGTATACCTAGTGTAGGCATCAATGAAGCTTACATAGTAGCGATAACCATTTCTGGAAGTGATGGGTGAGGGTCCCCACAGGTTGGAGTGGATTATTTCAAGGGGTTTTGAGACAGTGGATTCGCTTTTTGAGTAAGGTAATTTGTGAGATTTTCCCTGTTGGCAAGCTGAGCAGAAATAAGGATTCATTGAAATAGAAGAGTTACATAGAGATGCAATTTTTTTGATAATTTGAGTTGTAGGGTGGCCAAGACGTTTATGCCACTCAATTACATCATGTCTATTGTAACTAGAAACTGACTCAGATTTTTGAACCATGTAAACAGTGGGTTCATTGACATTTAGGGAATTTAAAGACAAACTACTAGACTTGGTGTTGGTGATGGCGTTGCGAAAGCGTTGGAGATGATGAGCTGGTGAAAGGTCGAGCTGATACAAACCCTGACTAACCGTCCCTCGAAGAAGTACCTGCCCCGTTATTGAATCCTTCACAAGACAGTAAGTTGAATGAAACTCAAAGAAAACATTATTTTCTTTAGCAAACTGTGATACACTGATAAGATTTTTAGTAATGGAAGGGACATGAAGCAAGTTTCGAAGGATAAAGAATTTTGGGGTTTTTGAAATTTTTTTTGTTTGTGTAAGAGTAGAACAGCCAATATTAGAAATGAGTAGACCTTTACCGTTCCCGATCTGAACCTTGTTGTTTCCTCTGTACTCAGAACCCATATTCAGGTTGTTGAGATCGCTTGTGACGTGGTTCGTTGCTCCCGAGTCAGGATACCAAGCTTCATCAGCAGCCTGATCATTTGAGGAGAACATGGCAGCCATGGCAGATGGGTTGTGCGCCGAAAAGGTATTGTTGGTGTTGTTGTTATTTCCACTGTTGGTGTAGTTTTCTCCTCCGTTGTTACCCATGTATGAGCTGTTGTAGCGATTGTAGCATCTGTTCGCTGAATGACCTTGCTTACCACAGATCTGACATTGGAGGCGATTGTTTGGATTGAAGCGACCTCTTCCTCTGCTGGTTCCACGTCCGCCACGTCTTGAGGTAAAATTGTTGCCCGAGCCTTGGTTGACAGTGGTTGGCTTCCTCTGATTTGTTGTGAGATGGACACTGGGAAGAGATGAATCTTGAGTTGTTGCAGAGGACCTATCAAGCCGAGCTTCAAAGCTGAGAAGGAGCGAGCCAACATCATTGGTGGTGAACGCCTCGGATCTGGTGGTGATGGAGACTACAACCGGGTCATAGTCACTCCCAAGGCCGGCAAGGATGTGGAGGACTTGATCTTCTTCTTGGAGCTTGTGACCTGCAGATGCCAGAAAATCCATACAAGTCTTCATCTTGGTAAGGTATTCTCTCATCGTCATGGCTCCTTTTTTCATTGTTTGGACCTGCAGTTTGTACTGCAGTATTTTTGCCTTCGATTGACCTGCAAAAGCCTGTTCAAGGGCTGACCATACTTCGTGAGAAGTGTTCAGACCAACAGTGGTGACCAGAACACCTTCACTGATGGAGGCAAGAAGCCAAGAGACTAGGAGTTGATCCTGTCTTTCCCAATGATCAAAAACTGGGTTTGGGAGCCCATTTAGGGTCTCTGGTGGTCGTCTTGCAGAGCCTGTGAGGAAGGCAGTGAGGCCATGACCTCTAACTGCGGCTGAGACTTGCTGACGCCACAACAGGTAATTTGAATCAGAGAGTCTGATTGTGAGGACCTGATGGCCAGGGTTTATGACTGGTTGAGGTATTTCTGGTAGGTTTTCTGGGTTGTTTTGTGGGATAGGGTCCAGGACTTCTTGGTTGATTTCTGGGTTCTGTTCTGCCATTTCTGTTGAGCTGTATTCAGCTCTGATACCATATAGAAATTATAGAATCAATGGAGATGAATGGTGAACAGCTCTGATATTCTTTTATTGATGCTTTCCTTATATAAGCAATAATAATAAGGACTGCTAGGGTTACAAGAAAATATATGAAAAGATAATGTAAAAGGTAATTCTATTTTACAGCTGTCTATTTTCCTAGGATTCCTTTTCTACTCTAACGGTATCATTCTGATGCAGATAGGATTGCCACATCATCAAGGAGGCTGTAAGATAAAACGACAATCACTCATGTATGTCGTTTATTTTAACATAATGTAGCGTAGGAATACTAATTTATATGTACATTATTAGTCAATGAACTGTGAGACGGGTCTTCTCTTCTTAAATAGTCTAATAATCAAAGGTCGAAATATTGATATCGACGGATATACCGTGAGTCTAATGTTATAGAGATATCGTTTATTAATAGATATATCGACAGATAAGAGATAATTTTCATTGTTTAGTTTTTACTTGAATTTATCATTTTCAACTCTTCTTTTTCAGTTTTAAAGGTTGATTTCAAATTATTTTAAAAAAAATTCTTGTGTTTTCACTTAAAATTACGAAGTAGTAAGATCTAATACTAGCGGTTATAATTTTCGTTACTCTCTGCTTTCATATGATAACTAAATTATCAAAAAAAATTATTTTGATAATGCTAGTTACAAATGTTATTACTTTTTTTTTTTGTGAATAAAAACGTACAGTGAGAGAAGTATGAGGACATATAAGTAAATACATCACAAAAAGAGCCATGTAATTAATGAAAAAACATAAATAAAAAAGATGCACAAAAATCCACTATACCCTTTAAAATTGGACATTTATGTACATTCCCCTTATATTTTAGCTATAACGAGTTAGTTGCCCGAGCATTGCCGCGGGTTGACTGTTTTAGTTACTATATTTTTTGAAGAAAAACTGGGTGTTAATTTGATATGAAACATGATTTTATTAATTATTTCGGGGGAAAAAATCCTCATGTTTTTATGACAATCTCATTCTATACATAATTGATATCATTGAATGTCAAATTCAAAATAATCTGATTTTTACATTGAAGAGATATGCGCATGATTTGATGCCTAAAAGATGTAACCCAATATGAGAATAATGGTAAAATTGCAGCAATTTTATATAATCTATCATTTGCGTACATTAAAATTGTAGACGAAATACTGTACTTGGATTATAAACTAAAGCCAGAAGTCACGATAGACATGTGACCCCGGGAAAAATACATGTTTTTCTATGTCTTTACAAATATTCTCAAATGATGAGTAATGGCTATGCATATTAATATTAATGATTAATAGCCGACTTCTTCATCGAATATCCCTGCAATTATCCACAATAAATTTATTCATAATTTACAATTTCTATAAATAAATATTAAAAAGTACTTTTACCTGATGATATCTACTGTTTCCTTGATGTTATTGTATATATTGGGTGAACGATGGTCGTTACTGAAAAAAAATTAACAATACTATTAACAAAAATAAAAGTATTTATATTTACATAAAATAATGATATTTGATATCTAGTATTACATGTCAAAATATATATTTGTGGAGAGGTCATCATCCGACTTCATTAATGGAGTGATTAAAGTGTCTCTAACACATTAACTATTTGATGCTGGTCAAAAGTCAATAATGATAAGAATAAATTTTACAGTGATGAGCGTCTTTGAAAATTATATAAATATTAAATACTTACCTCCTTACTCGATCGTAACATGATAAAGACTTCTAATCCATAAAAAAATGAGGTCTTTGCTTGCCAAACTTTTACAAACCTGTGTTTGACCATATTGTACAGTCGGTTTGTTCTTATCATTAGAGTGATAAGTTTATATGAATTTCTTTCATGGTCTCTTTGCTGATTTTGTAAATCAGAGCCCGGATGGTTGCACAGTCGCATCGGCAGCTGGAGATGACACGCTGAGGTTCTGGAACGTTTTCGGAGTCCCAGAAGTGGCTAAACCGGCTCCAAAGGCAAACCCAGAGCCTTTTGCTCATTTGAATCGCATTCGATGAAGCTCCAACACATGAAGATTTCAAAAAAAATACTAGACAACCTTTGTTTTTGGAAATAGGACGACACATTGTGTAAAAAGATTTTTTTTTTTTTTTGGTATATCTATCTTCTTCAACATATATCAGTGATTGTATACTTAATCCGTATTAAAACAACGGTTTGTTGTGCTTCCAACAAGTCTCCGCAGTCTGTAGAATTCCATCATAATATAAAGATTTTATCATGCATTTTTGGGATACAAGATTTTATCTTGGAAGGCAAGATATTGTGCTCTGAAACAGATGTAACTCTTCAACCTTGGATCTTAAATTACGCGGGACATCAAAACACTAAATACTTGGAACTTGCTCATCAATTATGTCCACAAATTTCCATTTATAACAATTAATCACATTACAATTTATAACAGTGTTGAAAAATCTTCGATATCTTGAGATGACTTGAAAATATTGCACACTTGATAATTATATATTTGGAACCCAAGTATATTATCCAATGCTACTTGGCTTCGTGCTATTAGCTCACACACACACACACACTTAATAGTCTCTGACAAAAGCAATAAACTAAAAGTGATCATTCATTATACATGTTTGTGGTTATTATTGCCCTTCTGATGCAGCGGAGAATTCAAAGATAGGAGATTGACTTAAAAAAACCAAAAATAAAAAGTAACGTAACCGGATAGTCGAACTTGATCGTTGATTCGCGCACAAATAACCGATCGAAGAACCTTTCTTCGCCTATTGATTCGCTCGTGAATGCTAGACTCGGGGCATCCAATCACCGTTGATTCGCGCACGAATGCCGGTTTTCGGGCATCAACTCGGAGCTCGCTCACGACGATCGGATTTGGGAGAAACACTCAAGTTTCAATTTTTCATTTCATAAAAAATCTATCCATTACAAAATAGGTGCTCATGATTTATAGATGCATCAAGAGACTTTTCATAATCCAAAGCTGAATATTAATGCATAAATTAAATCTACTTAATACAATAATAAAAGCTATAATTAAATTAATCGAGAAGAAAACAAAACGTCATTTTAAAAGCCTAAACGTCAGAATTCGGCTTAAATCCCGAGACCCCACTTTGTGGGTCTTGTTTACTAGGTCGATTCCACTCAAAAAACACTACTCTTTTGTCCGTTTCGGTGATCCCAACATTCTTGAAACTGCAGTTTGCCCTGCATCATTCTCCCCGTGTTTGACAGAATTCGTCCTCGAATTCGATGCATCTTTAGGTGGTGTGGAAGGAGGATGATGGTATTCTTGAATTCTGATGATCGAAACACCACTTCAAACAAAAAGGACACATCAACGAAGTCATCATGGGCTCGATCGGCTTGACTACTAATCGTTGGAGCGGTAGCTATCTTCACGACTTCTTGTTTTTCTTCGTCATCTTCTTGTTCTTCATAAAAAGTTGGACTGCTCAATTGCTCACCAATTATTTCTTCTTCATCGTCGCTTTCATCGTAGATAGGATCACCGATTGGATCAAAGAAATATTATTTTTCTTCGACATCAATCTTGAACACGTGTGAGTCGTCGTCAATCAATCCAGCAAAAATCTGCATGATTCACGATCGTCTTCGACTCTGATACCAACTGATGCAGCGGAGAATTCAAAGATAGGAGATTGACTTAAAAAAACCAAAAATAAAAAGTAACGTAACCGGATAGTCGAACTTGATCGTTGATTCGCGCACAAATAACCGATCGAAGAACCTTCCTTCGCCTATTGATTCGCTCGTGAATGCTAGACTCGGGGCATCCAATCACCGTTGATTCGCGCACGAATGCCGGTTTTCGGGCATCAACTCGGAGCTCGCTCACGACGCTCGGATTTGGGAGAAACACTCAAATTTCAATTTTTCATTTCATCAAAAATCTATCCATTACAAAATAGGTGCTCATGATTTATAGATGCATCAAGAGACTTTTCATAATCCAAAGCTGAATATTAATGCATAAATTAAATCTACTTAATACAATAATAAAAGCTATAATTAAATTAATCGAGAAGAAAACAAAACGTCATTTTAAAAGCCTAAACGTCAGAATTCGGCTTAAATCCCGAGACCCCACTTTGTGGGTCTTGTTTACTAGGTCGATTCCACTCAGAAAACACTACTCTTTTGTCCGTTTCGGTGATCCCAACATTCTTGAAACTGCAGTTTGCCCTGCATCACCTTCTGTTGCGGTTGCGGTTTCGGAGTTGGTGTACGGACAAAATGGCTAGGCGTTCCTTGGCGGGCGTTTCAGCGGGAAAGTTAAGCCAATACGTGACGAGGATGCGGTCCAAATCAGCAGCCAGGAGAGCAAATCCCTCGACTTTGGTGTGGGACTTTGCATTGCAAGTGGCGACCGGGATTCCCGTATTGGTCAACGAGCTTACGCTCAGCAGAGATTCAAGAAGCTCGTTCCCGAAGAAATCCCCGGCCTCTATCCTCGCAGGACTAGAATTTGATCCGCTTTCAAACGCCCAAACGATGCCTCGCGTGACAAAGAGCATCATGTCCAGCGGCTCGCCTTGCCGTATTATGTACGTGTTCTCATCGTACACCACCGGCTTCATGTATCTGTACAACATTTTGTACACTTGTTCACCCATATTTTCCAACTTCGGAACCTATAGATATTATATATATATATATATATATATATATATATATATATATATATAACACTTATTAGTGAATTATGAGTGAGACTAGGATGTGATAATAGCAAATATAGGTAGGTACGTACTTTGGTGAGAATGGGTGAGCACAAACACTCCTTGATAGAGAGAGCGAGTTTAGAGGGAAGAAGTGGGAAGAGAGTTTTGAGATCGACGACATCCATATTATTATTATTAGGAACATGCTTCAACCTGTCCGTAACCTCCTTCTTGAGTTTTTGAGGGATGTTTTGGTAATTAGAGAGCCACAACTCAGTTTGCTGTTGTGTTTTTCTGTTATCCTCTCCATTTTCGTTATTATTTGCTTGTAT
This sequence comes from Urtica dioica subsp. dioica, assembly GCF_054948205.1. Lineage (NCBI taxonomy): Eukaryota > Viridiplantae > Streptophyta > Magnoliopsida > Rosales > Urticaceae > Urtica > Urtica dioica. The sequence continues at coordinate 41,595,627 of NC_142760.1, forward strand.
TCTGTTCACCCACTCCACGAATCCCTGTACGTACGTACGTATACATATAGTGTCAATAAAATAATTCAATAACAATAATAATAAATAAGTATAGTACCTCGGGATTGTGTACGTGGCGTTCGAAAATAGAGATGATCAAACGTTGGACATCAACTTGTTTGCCGTGTTTGATGGAGCGTCCCAAGTATCGAGTTATGATTTTCTTTTTAGCAACTGGCACGCCTTGGCTCGTCAGGTATTCCTCTATCTCTTTCTTTTTTATTATCATCTTCTTCATCCGATCATTTGATTTTTGAGTTTCCAATTGAATATACGTCTGCACAAGCACAAGCAAACATATATATAGATAAAAATATAACTTGGGGATATATATATATATACACATATTATTTACGTACCTGGACGTTTCCAATTAGGTATACAAAGAGAAGCAAACCACAAGTAGAAATGAGGATGGCGAACAAGTTTTCCCCAAAATCTGTACTTGTTTCAAGGTTTTGACCAAAAGAACTGCATGCATGAGGTTTTGCCCACATCATTACATTAATACTAAAAATAATAATTGATCATTTTGTTATTATAGTACGTTACCTGAGGTTCTTCATGCCCCACCAGGAGCATTTGGCCCATTTTTGCAAGAATTTATCGGTTATTCTTGTTGTGTTGGAAGCGATAGCGTTGGAAAATACCCCAAAATCGAAAACCTCGGGTTGAAAGGGCCTGATGGGGCAACGCTGGGCTATGAAATTTGAAACGTCAGGATCAGTGGCAGCAATATTGTCACTACACGCGAAAACATTACACGATTCCGCATCCCTGTAATATACACACGCACGTTGCCAGCATGCTGTCTCTCTGTATACAGAATAGAAGTACCAAAGCCCTCCTAGAATCTTTTTTATTTTACAAAAAAAAAAAAAAAAAAGTTTATAAATTTTTTGGGTGATACATTGTCAATTGATTTTGAGATATCCAGAGTAGAAATTAGATCAATATTATTTGTTAGCTTACATGGCCGGATATAAGGTAGAGACAAAAGTAGAAGAAGACTCTTGCCCAAACACGATGGGCGAGGCCGTCCAGAGCTCCGACCAAGTCCTTGCATGACAGGTGCACTCGCATAATTCGAGGCACGTACTGAAGTAGAAGCAACAAGTTCAGCACCTTCCTTGCTTCCCAATTTTTCGACCGCACAATATTGGGAAAGTACGCCACGATTATAAACTGTATATACATATACATGTATGTCAATATAAAATTATACAAAATATATAATAAAAAAAACATTAAATATATATATACCTGTGGGAGAGGAAGAATGGCTAAGACATCAATGAGGAGGGTGAACCAAGGAAAGCCGGTCCAAAGAGACAAGTCTAGTTCTTTAGCCGTTGAGAAGGCGCTTTGGATCCTAACAATGATGTGGACTAAGTACATCAAGTCCGTGAGAGACCTCAAAGTCACAGCCGCCGACTTGATGCTGCCGTCCATGACAACGCATTTCTTGGTGTCGTTAATGGTGTGAATGTAGAGGAACAACGGGTCTATTATCAGTCCCACCACACACGAAAACAGGAATATCTTCGCCCACTTTCGGTAATACGTGTCCCATGCCCCTAACGGCGTCGTTTTCGTCTCCTCCTTCTTCTCACTTTCCGCGATCTCAATCCTCCTATATATATACAATCAACTCTATCTTCATAAGTGGTTTATAAGTTGTACCCGAGCCTTTTGAAACGTACATATACTATAATTATTTAGATATATTAGACTAAAAATTATGTCAACTTTTTCATTTCAATGTAATAACACTAAAATTTATTAGTTTCTTTATCTAAGGTCATCTCCAACCACACTCTAAAACATCAAATATGCCATTTTTTTTCCTCCAACCGCACTGCAAAACCAACACCAAATTTGCAGTGTTGTATAGTGCCGCACCAAATTTGGCGTGGCATTGTTCACACGACAATTTTTTTTTAATACTTATTTATACATATATATAATCTTACAAATATTTATAAAACACCAAAATTCATAAATTGACTACAAAAATACATTAAAACAAAATAACAATACATAAAAATTTAAACATAGATTACAAAGTTTAAATTAAACAAAAAAAATAAAATAAAAACTAAAACAATAACATAATTTTATTTATTTTAGTTTTTGTTAAATATTGGTAAGTAATAAATAATTTTAATCACTTAATTAAAAAATATAAACATTATAATTCTTTACTAAAATATTTATTAATAAAGAGATTGCATAATTTTAATAATATAATAATGATGAATAGTATTTTTGGTGTGAAATTTGGTATTGTGGTTGGAGTTGGAAAAAAATTTGGTGCTAAATCAACACAAAAATTGTGTTGAATTAACAACAAATATATGAAATGAGTGGGAGTTGCCTAAGTGTAAAAATTATACATAAAAACTTATGCAAAAAAAAAAAAAAAAAAAACACTTACCACCCCGACATAATATGATCAGCTTATTTAGTCAAATTTCAAATTAAGTAGCCAATTTTTTTTTTTTTTTTTTTGCTGGATAAGTAGCCAGGTTCTTCCTCTGAATCGTACGTCTAGAGCCAACTGATAAAATAAAAAAATAAAAAAGCTCATTGTAAGCAATATATCATTAGCTTCCGTTTAAGAAAAAAATGGGTCATTAAATTAATAGCTATGAAAGAGATATGAAATTAATCAGAAAGCACAAATAATAATGAGTAACTAAACGAGTTTAGGGACTGAGGTACCTTGAACTGGAAAACGAGGATAAAGATATTGTTGATATAGGACTATTTATAGCCGGCGAAGCGAAACTATTTAATGAAACTAAATATAATACCATAGAATTTTTTAAATATGTGGAAGAAGACCAATTGTTCAACTTCAAATCATTGTTTCAAAAGTTTTAGAATATTATATAGAGTAATTGACTCTTTTGCTCCTAAATTATTAAAGTTGTTAGTTTTGTATCTGTGTGCCAATATGCCTCAAAACCAAACGACTGGACATGGTTTAAGATTTTCCATTAAAAAAAAAAAAAAAAAAAAAAGAAAAAAAAAAAAGACATCTTTGTATTGACTATTCTAATATTTCTCCAACTTCTTCCGTTTCTCTTCACCTAGCTATTCCTAGACCTACGGCGGAATAATGATGGGCATGTAGCTGTAAACAAACCAAAAAACAAATGGAAGTCACAAACTTCCTAGCAAGCCTACCACCACTCCACAACAAAACCGCCACCATCACTTCTCAAATAATGCTATTTTAGTTATTTTTTATTATCCTTTAGTTTTTTTTTTTCTTAAACCTATTGGTAAGTGTGTATTTTACACACTTATTTACATTCTTAAGACTTGTTTTGATAAGTTTTAATCAAATTTTGTTGTGCTTTTAATGTGTTTTTGTGTTTAATGTGCATAAAAAATAGGGAAATTGCCAAATCTACTACCAAAACAATAACTTTTTCCAATTTCCCACCAAAACCATAATTTGACCAAAAATGCCACTAACTCATTTGTACAACTACCATTTTACCCTCAACTACATTTTTTCTTACAATCTCAAACCAACTCGTTTTAATGAGCAAATATTGAAGTCTGAAACATTTTTGCTTCATCTCTCTCTCTCTCCGTCGCTCTCTCTCTCTCTCTCTCTCTCTCTCTCTCTCTCTCTCTCTCTCTCTCTCTCTCTCTCTCTCTCTCTCTCTCTCTCCTGTAAATCTCGTCCAAGGTCGGTCACCCATGAAACCCCCACTCAAGCATTGAAACCCTCTGCTTCTAAAAACTCACACCCAAGCGTTGAAACCCTCACCCAAGCTATGAAATCGTGGCTCTGAAATCCTCGTCCAAGTTCAGTTTGGTCTGGGTATGTTAACCAGGTTTTCTGAAATCGTCAACGAAGTTCATTAATTGTTGACTTTAGATGTCAACAATGGACGTCAACTGTTGACATCTAATGTCAACAACTGATGAGAGAAATTGATGTCTAAACTCTACAGAGTTCATCAGTTGTTGACATCAGATGTCAACAATTGACATCTATTGTTGACATCTAGATGTCAACAATAGACGTCAACTGTTGACATATGAAGTCAACAAATAATGAACTTTGTTGACATCAATGTCAACAATGGAAGGAAAGACTCATTCAGCCCCATCAAGAACTTCATGACGTATTCATCTTGAACAAAATTGACCAAATCCTTTGCTCCTCCACATGAGCAAGGACAATCCGGCCTGAAATCAGCAAGTTCTTCCCACAGACTCTTCAATTTAGTGAAATACATGCCAACGGTCATCTGATCTTGCGTGAGATTCATGATCGCTCTTCTCAACTCGAAAATCCTCGGCACGTTACTCTGTTGGAATCGTTCTTCAAGATCTTTCCAAATAGATGCGGCTGAGTCATTGTAAATCACACTTGATGAGATTTCCTTGGATACTGAATTGAGCATCCACGCAATGATGATGTCATTGTTTCTCTTCCAAGAGTTGAGGCGATTTGGATCGGAGCCACTTGGTTTGGGAATAGATCCATCAACAAAGCCGAATTTATTCTTCACGGAGAGCGCGATCTTCATTGATCTCTTCCATGTCGGATAATTGTCTCCTGTGAGCGCATTCGTAACAAGAATTTGACCAGTTGTATCGGTGTGATGCAGAAAGAAAGGATCTAGGGTTTCTTCATTTGGAAATCGCCGCGATGTGATTCCCGTCGCCGGAGATTCATTCTCAGATTCTTGAGTCGCCATGGAGGAAAAGAAGACGAATGAGAGGAAGAAAAGAAAAACCGAAAGTCTGCCTTAGACGATGGTGGATATGAGCGGAGCGAATTGCTCTGATACCATTTCACGACTGAGCTTCGTCGGACATTTGCAGAGAGATATTCGGAGAAGAAATTTGAAAAAAGGAATATATCTCATTAAAAATAAAAACAATGATAAGATGGGTATTTATAGTTATTGATAACCAAAACAAACGACAAAGAAAATAATAAAGGAAATAAACGACCACTAACTAACTAAAACGACCTAAACCAAAACTCTCTTATTCCAATACGTTCTTAATGTTTGTAATTGTTCTAATAGGGTTAGAGACCGGGAGGTGATAATCCGACAATTTGATATATTTATCGGCGACTCAGGAGAGATCAATAATTACAATTAAGTGAGTTTGACTAGCAACATAGAGAATAAATTGGGATAAATTGTGTTAGAAATTTCCAACAAGATCAAGATTAGTGAAATCGAAATCTAGTCGTTTTTTTTTTATTAATTTGAATCACATTATTTATTTTATTCTTGCTTATTTTATTTTTAGTTCTTATTTTATTTTAATCTTTCATCAAATTTAATTTATATTTAATATTTATTATTTAATTAGAAAAGATAATTATAATAGTTCATTAATTTTGATATTAGTTATCATGGTTCGACACTCATTCTTATAACTTTATATTACTTCTGCTGACATGTTGTACAGTGAATTTTCGCAACATCTATTTTTATATGTTTAAGCTTAAGAGTGATAAATGGGTAGTCATTGGCTTGTTTTGAATACGTGAGAAACGCCTAACTTTTTATTAAACATGCGTTTGATTCTTTGGCGGCTTCTGTTTATATATATTTGTTTACTTTTTTTATTTTAAGAACATGTGATTTAAACCTCATCATTTTAGGTGATGTAATATGAAGCACGTCATTAATAAAGAAAAGGGTTATGATTTATATAACTATGTGCTTACGAGTCAATTCCGAACATCTCCTAGCAAAGATAGTTCCTTATCTTAGTTGGTCTTTAATTCAAGACTCATATGTATAAGGTAACTTCTTACACACAACTTTGTTGATCCATCGATCCATTAAAGTCGTCTAGAATAGTTATAGAATCTACTTAATTAATACCTTAAAGACATTTGATTAATACCTTAAAAGACATTTAAAAAAACTATAAAATTACATTTATTTAAAACTAAAAATAAAATATAATTACAATGATAGTATAAATAAAATAAAAATTATATTTAAATATGTTGCTGAGACTTGAGAATTATATATAAAATCTATGTTTTTTTATGAATAAATTATATACATAAATTATGTCGGTTTTTTTTCGGTTTGCCTATCGGCAAGCGGTAAACCCCTCAAATTACAGTTTGTCCATTGACAGCAGTTTGCCTCTTACCCGTCAGCTTGTCTGTCGGCTTGCCCGTAAAATCGAAACACCGACAAGGTAACGGTAAACGACATTTGATTCCTTGGGTTGTATAGGTAGCTTCAGAATTTCGTCTGCTTCAAAGGACAAGAAGATCAAATTTATGTTCAAGTGATCATGATAAGAGACTTTGGAGTTTTGAAGTCAACACAACTGAAGTCGATCAATTCGGTAAATTACATATGATATGTGCAACTTTTCATGATGTGCTATTAAACATATCAATATAATATCATACATAAATATTTATGTGCTGTAAATTAAAGCAATATCTACATTATTGATGATCGTACATTCACTAGCCTGCCGGCCTTACCCTTTGGCCATTTAGGCCATGGCCTAAGGCACCAAATTTTTAGTGAAAAAATTAACTAAAAAAGCTCTAATTTTTTTTAAAAAAAGCCTTAAAAATAAAAATTATTATGTATAAGACCCACTTTTTTTATATACTTTTAAAATAAAGGCCTCAAAGTACTAGCTGTTCTCTCTCCTGGAGAAACTTCGGAACAGTTGAGGAAAAAACCCTAATCGCCGCCGCCGCCCCTCTGGGTTCTCGGATGCCGTCACTGTCGCGGCTCCGGCCCGGAGGGGAGGGCGATTCTCCACGAGACTCCTTCTCTGTGGTTGCCGTTTCTCCGCTTCTTCGCCGCCGAGCCCGCACGCCACCGCCGCCGAGCCCGTACGCCAACGCCGCCGAGCCCGTACGCCACCACCGCCGAGCCTGCATGCCACCGCCGCCGAGCCCGTACGCCACCGCCGCCGAGCCCGCACGCTACCGCCGCTCCAGATCCGTCGTCCCTGTGAGTTCGTCGACGCTGTTCACCACCGGACTTCGGTGTGACCGCCGTCCGCGTCTGACCCTCGGAGGGTGGCTCTCAGCGTGTCGTCGTTGTGCGCGTCCGCGTCCGAGCTACCGCTCTTCTACCGCTCTCCAATCGTTGTGCGATTGACGAAGGTTCGCAGATCTGGGTTGGTTGGATCTGAGGTGGTAGTAGATCTGAGTTTTTGTGGTTGATTTTCTGTTTTAGCGGCTGGTTTTTGGTTTTTGGTTTTTGATTTTCAGTTTAACTTTAGGGTTCTTGGTTGGAGTATGGATCATTTTAATTTTTATTAGGTTTGTTTTGTTTTGGTTTGTTTTGGACTCGGATTAGCCGTAGTCTCAACTCCCGTAGTGGATTTCCTGTTAGGTTTTTATCTATGCAGGTTGAAGAGCCACCCTATTCGTGGTTTTCGGACCGAGTTTGGTTGGATTTTTTCATCGCCATTCTTTGGGTTTTTTAACGAGCCTCTTGTGTGCTGTATTGGTGCTTGTAATTCTTCCCGTTGTCGGAAGTTTGCACATTTCGTACTTTTACCGGAATTTAGTGTTAGATTCACTTCGACTTAGGTCTTGGTAATCCATGTACTAAGGTGTTATTCTCCTGTATTTATGGGTTTTTTTACCCAATTTTAATGGAAAATCCGTACTATTCAAAAAAAAAAAAAAAATAAAGTCCTCAAATTTTATTTTTGCCTAAGATCTCGTAGTACTTTGGACCGGCCCTGCACTAGCCAGTACAATTTTTCAAGTCTTTTAGTCTTTTTTTGGGTTTGAAAATTCAACAGAAGCAAGTCTATCTAGACTAGCATGGAATGTCTACACGTATAAAAAAAAAAAAAGAGGATAATGATTGAAGACACACAACAGAATTGACTAGTTCTTTTTTTTGCAGCAGCCTCGAAAGAGACATGAGACAGAAGATTCAACATGTATATACCATTCAAATAATAAAATGAGCTTCCTATGAAAAAAAAAAGAAAAAAAAAAGAGCTTTAACCTTATTATATGTGGCAGCCTTATTATTATTATATATATATATATATATATATATATATATATATATATATATATATAACAGAATTGACTAGTTCTTTTTTGGAAAAATGATATGAAATAACCAATTCAAGCTATGATTTTTGTAAAATAGTCATAGTTTCATTAGGTATAGCATAATAACCAATTGAGAGTACTACGACTTTTAATCCTGCATCGATTAATTTTAATCCAGCTTTCATAAAACTTATATTCTGTCTTTATAGGTCGTTGAAATTAAATTTAATCCAGCCTAGATTAATCTTACTTTGGTTAGTTTACTTATAATTGAAAAACTATGACTATTTTGCAAAAGTTTAAGTTCTATTTGGCTATATAGCCGCTTGACCCTTCTTTTTTTTGCAGCAACCTCGAAAGAGACATGAGACAGAAGATTCAACATGTATATACCATTCAAATAATAAAATGAGCTTCCTATGAAAAAAAAAAGAAAAAAAAAGAGCTTTAACCTTATTATATGTGGCAGCCTTATTATTATATATATATTATATATATATATATATATATATATATAGCTCTACAGTGGCGTGAGAAAATTCTTAGTGACTGACTAGAAAGGCCAACTTTTAAACTTTAGTTTTACTTAACGAAGTGTCTTAGAATGCGCTTTATTTTCTGACCATTAAGGATATTATATTATAATTTATATACTCGGAGTGCGTTTAATTTCTTTTCCAAATCACCAAGAAAAGATCAGTATAGTAATAAAAGAGCAGAAAGCAAATTAGATTGAATAAGAATGTAGCGTAGGAATACTAATTTATATGTACATTATTAGTCAATGAACTGTGAGACGGGTCTTCTCTTCTTAAATAGTCTAATAATCAAAGGTCGAAATATTGATATCGACGGATATACCGTGAGTCTAATGTTATAGAGATATCGTTTATTAATAGATATATCGACAGATAAGAGATAATTTTCATTGTTTAGTTTTTACTTGAATTTATCATTTTCAACTCTTCTTTTTCAGTTTTAAAGGTTGATTTCAAATTATTTAAAAAAAAAATTCTTGTGTTTTCACTTAAAATTACGAAGTAGTAAGATCTAATACTAGCGGTTATAATTTTCGTTACTCTCTGCTTTCATATGATAACTAAATTATCAAAAAAAATTATTTTGATAATGCTAGTTACAAATGTTATTACTTTTTTTTTTGTGAATAAAAACGTACAGTGAGAGAAGTATGAGGACATATAAGTAAATACATCACAAAAAGAGCCATATAATTAATGAAAAAACATAAATAAAAAAGATGCACAAAAATCCACTATACCCTTTAAAATTGGACATTTATGTACATTCCCCTTATATTTTAGCTATAATATTAATGTCGTTCTTTCTTTCTTTATTTCTCTTTTTATGCTAGTTTTGGGATTTTATATATATATATATTGACCTTAATCAATTTTTTTTAATCACCTATTTCAGGAGTCGCATGCTAAAAGGATAAAATTGTTAATAATTTTTTTTTTAATTATGAAGATTTAAAAAGAAAAAGAAAGAAGAATAGGAAGAGGTAACTAGCCAGAAGTATGATATTATTGGATATAATTTTGAGACATGATACTTTTCACGTACGCTGGACGTAGCCACCTCGAAGGGGAGTGGGGCTTTGGCCCCCCGAAAAAATTAAAAATTAGCCCATAAATTTAAAAAAATATTTTTATTTTGATCTTTTTTGTAAAATATTTTCAGTTTAGCTCCCCCAAAAATTTCACTTTGGCCCCTTTAAAAGAAATCTTTTATTTGGCCCCCCTCAGTTATATTTTTGGCTACGTTACGCATATATATACCCAATTGAAAATAAACTTGCATATATTATAAACAAGTATTTTATTTTTGGATGATACGTAGATAATTAAATCGCATTTCGTCGCTGATGAGGAAAAGTATATATTCGGAGTTGCAGAAGTGGCTAAACCAGCTCCAAAGGCAAACCCAGAGCCTTTCGCTCATTTGAATCGCATTCGATGAAGCTCCAACAACAGACACGTGAAGATTTAAAAAAAAAAACACCTAGACAACCTTTATTTTTGGAAGTAGAACGACATATTGTGTAAACAAAAACAAAAAAAAAAAATTATCTTTTTCTGTATATCTATCTTCTTCAACATACCAGTGATTGTATGTATACCTTTATTTTTATGTAGATTTCCATCATAATATATAAAAGATTTCTTTCATACCAGTGATGCAAATTATGTTGCATAATTAATATACTGAAAGTTTGCAATTATATTAGTAACTTATAAAGTGCTTTTAAAGTGGGACATATAAATAATTGAACAAAAGTAAGTTGAGGTGTTGTGTGTGTACAAGCACTGGACACTCTTAGTGGGCATACAGTCAGATTTCCATAATATTATAATATTGCGTTGTGTGTGTGTATTTGAGTCAAGGAAAAAAATGTCGTTTTCGTTGCCGTTTTGAGGCTCCTGATTTACGGAAAGTCGTCATGTTGATAGAAAATCGAACGGAAAAAATGTGAAAAATGGCAAGTGAAATGCCGTTTTCAAATGCCCAACGAAAAAAATGTGGTAAAATAGATTTAAAATATATACATGTAATACATACATATATTTTTCAATTTTTAAACATATATAAAGAAAATACATTATGTATACAATCTTTTTCAATAGAAAATTGTATATATATAATATTTTATAAATGTGTGCTATTAATAATATTTAATATATATAATTTATAAATGTGTGATATTATCTATAAGAATTATCTCATAGTATGTGTGATATTATATATAATTTTTAAATGTGTGATATTATATATTAGACTATGTGTGATATTATAATTTATAAATAGAGGTTATTATAAACACATATATTTATAAAAATGTCCACTAAGACTATGAGATAAATATCATAAAAAAACGACAGCAGGAAAAAAAAACGACAGACAACCGCCTTTTAAAAAAACAAAACAAAAAAACAAACGGCAGACAGCAAAAAACGACACAAATTAGAAAAACGACAGCAAAAAAAAACGACAAACGACGAAAAACGACAAAAAACGAAAAACGACGACGAAACGACATTTTTGACTTTCGCCGGCCGTTGACCCTCCGGCAATGAATTTTCAGCCGATTTTCCGGGAAAATCGCCGACATTTTATTCCTTGATTTGAGTTAATGAAAGTGATTCAAATTTGACTGTATGCCCACTTTCAATTTTCAATTTCATTATCTCAGATGATTGTATGCCAACTCATCTTTATAGATTTTAATATTATTTGGTAGTTGATTTCACTTTCATTAACTCATTGTTATTGTTTTTTTTTAATATTATTTTAATGTTTTATTTTCCTTTCAAATATTGAGTTGTATGGTTTGGGCTTGGGGTTTTGACAGCAATAATACCATCTTGTTGTCACTTACCATATTTAGCCCAAAATGAAAAAACTTACACATGTAATACCTAAGCCATTGTGTAAAGACAAGTATACCCTCAGAAATCTTTTAAACGCATGCAAACCCATTCCCGGGTATTCTTCATCTTATTCCCAAAAAAAAACCCCTCATCTTCTCTCTCTCTCTCTCTCTCTCTCTCTCTCTCTCTCTCTCTCTCTCTCTCTCTCTCGCACGATCCCTCCATTCTTTTCAAGCTCAAAAACATCGGCATTTCCCTGGTATTCTTCATCTTTATCCCAAAAAAAAACCCCCTCATCTTCTCTCTCGCACGATCCCTCCATTTTTTTCTCGCTCAAAAAAATCGGCCATTCTCGGGTATTCTTCATCTTTTTCCCAAAAAAAAAAAAAATCCCTAATCTTCTCTCTGTCTCTCTCGCACGATCCCCCCATTTTTTTTCTCGCTCAAAGAAATCGGCCGCACGTTCTCTCTCTCTCCCTCACACGTTCTCTAGCGAAGCAGTGATCCTCTATCGTCGTTCCAGGTCGCAAGGCATAACAAAAAAAGGTATGGGTATTACTTATGCAATTTTGAAAGCTAGAACTCCGATACCCATGGCCGCCGGCTTACTCAAATCTCTATTTCATTTATTTCGGTCTCTTAAAACCCTAGAAATACGGGTGAGTGTTTGTTAAAACCCTATTTCATTTACTCAAAAAGGTATGGGTATCTCTATTTCATTTATTTCGGCCGAGTGTTTGTTGATTTAGGGTTTTTGGCTCAAAATTTTTTTGATTTAGGGTTTTTGGCTCAAAATTTTTTTGGGTGTTTTAGTGTATTTGGTGTTTGGGCGAGTGTTTGTTGTGTTTGGCCGAGAATGTGTTGTATTTGGGCGTTTGATTGTATTTGGGTTTGGGTGTTTGAGTGTATTTGTGTTTGGGTGTTTGAGTGTATTTGTGTTTGGCCGAGAATATGTTGTCTTTGAGTGTTTGTGTGTATTTGTGTTTGGGCGAGTGTGTCACGGAATGACCCGAGTCCGTGACACTTGTGTCACGAAGTGGATTCACTCCGTGACACATATTTCATTTATTTTGGTCTCTTAAAACCCTAGAAATACGGGTGAGTGTTTGTTAAAACCCTATTTCATTTACTCAAAAAGGTATGGGTATCTCTATTTCATTTATTTCGGCCGAGTGTTTGTTGATTTAGGGTTTTTGGCTCAAATTTTTTTTGGGTGTTTTAGTGTATTTGGTGTTTGGGCGAGTGTTTGTTGTGTTTGGCCGAGAATGTGTTGTATTTGGGTGTTTGATTGTATTTGGGTTTGGGTGTTTGAGTGTATTTGTGTTCGGGTGTTTGAGTGTATTTGTGTTTGGCCGAGAATGTGTTGTCTTTGAGTGTTTGTGTGTATTGTGTTTGGCCGAGAATGTGTGTGTTTGTGTGTGTTTCGTGCTCGTGTATATATTTGATTGAACAATGTTAGGGTTTGGCGAGTGTGTGTGTGTGTGTGTGTGTGTGTGTGTGTGTGTGTGTGTGTGTGTGTGTGTGTGTGTGTGTGTGTGCGTGTATTTGGTCTTGAAGTTGTTGAAAATTGGTGACTTGATTTGTTTTAGGTTTTAGATTCAATGACGAAGTCTAAAGGAAGCAAGGTGGAGGAGGCCTCAAAAAGTGTCCGAAGAAGTCCTAGGACGGCTTCGAAAAGGAAAATAATTTCGCCGTCCAAGCGTTCCAACGATGACGACGCGTTCGTCGTCGCACCAACAAAGATAAAGAAGGTATAGAATAAAAATGAAGTGACTTAATTAGATGTATGTGCAGCTATTTGATTTTGTTTTGTGTTTGATATAGCCAAAAAACAAGGCTGAGTCATCGGGCGTTGCGACCGCCTTGGAGAGTCCTACAACTGCTATTCCCCGAAAGGTGAGTGTCAGAAACTCATTTTGATCCTGGTTCGTGATAGATGTGTCACGGACTCGATGACTTCGTGACAGATGTGTCACGAAGTCAGCGAGTCCGTGACACATCCGTCACGAAGTGGGTGAGTCCGTGACACATCTGTCACGAACTCAAGCATAATGGTTTCACTAATAATGTCATTGACTCATATGTGTAGGAGTGGAGACGGTTTATACCGGAGTCCAACGTTGAAGGATTTTCCTTTAACTTCCACGGGGGATTGGAAAATTTCCTCGCTCTCTAACTCGGCCGCAGTGCCGAGACTCAAGCTGGATTCGCCCAATCATGTTTTGGGCAGTTCGTGGGGCAACCCAAAATAGTCCGGTCGTCGGCGATTATAAGCCACATGGTGTTGAGGACCGGGAGCTTCGAGGGCGAAACCACTGACGGGCTTCTGATTGAGATTGGAGGCCAAGTCCGGGAGTTCACGAAGAGAGACTTCCAGGAGATCACATTCCTCAAAGTCGTCGATGACTACGAGGAATTCAAGTTCGAGGGGGTTGTTTCTAATGACAGCCTCTTCAAAAAATTCTTCCCGGGGAAGTATTTGAGTCGGAACTTGGTCAACCAATTCTTGGAGGCGAGCGTAGATTGGCCGACAGAAGTTCAGGTAAATTACCTGAAAATTTACTTCGTCTTGAATGTCCTCCTGGCGGACGATGCGAAGAACAGGACACCATGCGTAGAGCTCATTAAGGCGGTGGAGGACACGGACACATTCGGTCGCCATCCATGGGGCAACGTGGTGTGGAACTACCTTCTCGGCGAAGTCCGGAAGTTTGTGGAGAAGGGTGGCGAGCCAATGGAGCAAGGTAAAAAAAAAAAGGAAGCTCCATCTCCCCAGATTCGTCGAGCCGCTTCAGGTTTGGGGGTACGAGTGTCTTCCTTTCCTGACGAACATGGGGGTTTGTGAGAAAGTCTCCACCACAGCTCGGCCAATAATGCGTCGGTGGAAGTCTATCGGACTTGTTCAGGATGCCGCCATGAGAGGAATCAACTTCAATGAGGTAATAAATTTGTAGGTTAATTCATACTTAATATTGATCACACTCAATTGTTAACTTGTCCCACGTATAGGTTGAATTTCACGGAATCGGCGACACTTCTTCAAGCGTTGCAACCCCTTCTACGACGGCAGCGGGGGTGGACAAACGCTCGGAGAAGAAACCCAAAAAAGACGCCCCACAACCAGAAACACCACCACCACAACCACCACAACAACCGTCCCATTCACAAGCACAAACAGTTGAGGTAACACAATTTTGGGTTTCTATTTTAATTTAAATGAATCCACTCCGTGACAGATGTGTCACGGAGTGGATTCACTCCGTGATAGATGTGTCACGTACTGGATTTACTCGTCAGCCAGCTTACTTTGTTATTTTGGTCATGGACAGTCCCGGCTCGACTCTCTCGAAAACTCAGTTGGAAATCTCGACGAGCGTTTCCGCTATATGCAAGACGACTACAGGAAGTTCAAAAAAGAAATTTTGGACGCGGTGAAGAGCTACATAGTGGCTCTTGATGAACTAGATCAGTACTACAATTGGAGAAACGAGTTACAGTTAGAAAAGAAGCGCCGGGAGAAGAAAGCGGCCAAATTGAAGAAGTGGGAAGAAGAGATGGCGAAGAAGAGAGCGGAAAAAGAAAAGAAAAAAAAAAAGAGGAAGAAGAATATGTTGAGAAGCTGAAGAAAATGCAGGAAGAAGAGAAGAAAATGCGGGAAGAAGAAGAGAAGAAGCAGAGAGAAGAAGAAGAGGATAAGAAGAAAGAAGAAGAGGAGAAGAAGAAGAAAGAGGAAGACGAGGAGAAGAAGAAGAAAGACGAAGAAGAGAAGAAGAAGAAAGACGACGAAGACGAGAAGAAGAAGAAAGACGACGAGGACAAGAAGAAAAAGGACGATGACGGGGACAAGAAAAATAAGCAGGACAAAGACGACAAGAATAAGAAGGACTATGGCGCCAAGAAGAGCAAGAAACAGGAGGAGAAGAAGGATGGCAACCAAAAGAAGAAGAAAAACGAAGTCGAGAAAGGGAAAAAGAAGCAAACCAGTCAACAAGAGGTACAAGATATGCAATAGACATATTATTTTGTTCTTTAAGAGTGGATTCACTCCGTGACAGATGTGTCACGGAGTGTACTTAGTGCGTGACACAGTGTCACGGAGTCGCTGAATTTCGTTATTTTGATTACACTCATGTTGAACTAAATGATTTTGAATGGTCAGGAGGACGAAAGTGACGTCGAAAACACACAAGGTCAACAATCTTGGGGTGATGAAGATTCGCCTCTCAGTCTAGAAGCCCAAATGAATGCAGAGGCTATGGAAGAGTATGAGTTGTTAGGGACACAGGGGGTTCAAGAGGTACCTCCATTAATTTGATGGTTGAACTTAATTCTTGACTTGTTTAGAAGCATATAATTGTTATGGTTGAACTCAACAATAAACTTGAACTCAAATAAGCATATAATTGTTATGAAATATTATTTTATGGTTGAACTCAACAATAAACTTGAACTCTATTTCTCTTGTTGGATAGATATATGACTTGAAGACACCGAATCCCCATATCCTTATTGAAGACTCACCTATCAAGAAACATTTGACCCGGCAACGACGCAGCCCCGATAGGTTTACTCCTTCCAAAAAGGCGTTGCCTTTTCTGAGGTTCACGAATGCTCCGGACGTGCTTCCTGATGAACTGCCGCTGTCGGAGGTAACCAAACGATCGGACCAGGATGACGTTGACGTCATGAAGTTGTGGTTCCAAGTCGGCTTGAAGAGGGGCCACAAGAACATATCTCAGGGCAAACCAAAATATAAGCCGGAGGAAGAAACCATAGCGCCTTCTATGGAACTTGGACAGATGGCTATCAACCAGAAGACCTTCTTCTACAACATGTGGCACGAGGACGGTTGGTTGTCTGATCAGGTATTAATGTGTGTCAGTAATTTTTAAAATATGTCTTGTTTTGCAGCTCACTTCGTGACAGATGTGTCACAGAGTCAATTCACTCCATGACAGATGTGTCACGGAGTGAATTGACTCCGTGACAGATGTGTCACGGAGTGAGTACACTTCATGACAGATGTGTCACGGAGTGAATTGACTCCGTGACAGATGTGTCACGGAGTGAATTGACTCTGTGACACATCTGTCACGGAGTCAATTCACTCCGTGACACATCTGTCACGAAGTGTACTCAGTCCGTGACACATCTGTCACGGAGTCAATTCACTCCGTGACACATCTGTCACGAAGTGAATCCACTCTGTGACACATCTGTCACGAACTAAAGTCACTCCGTGACACTTGTGTCACGGACTGAGGTATTTAGTGCTTATGTTTATCTTTTGTCGTGCAGCATGTGGACGTCGCGATGTACTACCTCCGGAAGAAGAAAAAGGCGGGTTTGTTACGTCACTCCTTCACCATCATGTCCACGGTCTTCTTTAAGTATCTCCGAGATAGTTACACTCAGTTCAATGCTAGTCAAGATCCGGGTGTATTCTTAAAGAATAAACTGAAAAAATGTGTCGTCGACCACATTACCGGAGAGTCTGGAGCGGAGCAACTGGTGGACCCATGGGACGGGGTCGATGATGTCTTCATCCCTGTAATAGATGGAGGACACTGGTATCTTCTTGTTGTCAACGTGCGTTCAAGGTGTATAACGGTGTACGACTCCATGAGTTCCACCGGTGGACACCAAACGCTCGTTAACACTGAAGCGGGAAACTTGGCCACCATTTTGCCATATGTTCTGCATGTCGCCGGCGTTCTACTCTCCAATGAAGACATATTCAAGGTCGTCCACTACGATCAAATGCCACAACAAGACAATGGGTAAATATTTTAATTCTTAATTTTACATTCTTAATGACACATATCAATTACAGCATGCGTTTTTTGTTCCCTCAGAAATGATTGTGGCATGTTTATGATCAAGACTGCCGAGTTTTTGGCGCACGACCTTCTATTGTCTGATTTGAAACAGGAGGACATGATCATGTATCGACAGAAAATGACCACCGAATTATACCGACACGGAGCGCTAAAACTACACACGCGTGGAAATGTCAATGTTGAGGCAACTTGAAATTATGTGTTTATGATTGTACGCATGTGTTTATAACTTTATATATGTATTCTTATAACTTCAATTTCTTAGTTTAGAAGTGTATGTATTGTTTATAACTTTATATATGTATTCTTAGAACTTCAATTTCTTAGTTTAAAAGTGTATGTATTGTTTATAACTTTATATATGTATTCTTAGAACTTCAATTTCTTAGTTTAAAAGTGTATGTATTGTTTATAACTTTATATATGTATTCTTAGAACTTCAATTTCTTAGTTTAAAAGTGTGTATTGTTTCGAAATCAATTTATGTATCACAAACTGACCTCATTTCGTGACAGATGTGTCACGGAATGAGATCACTTCGTGACACATGTGTCACGGACTGTGTTCACGTCTTAACAATAACATTGTTTCATAAACCATTCTTAACAATACACTCAATACCAATAAAGTTCAAAACATTCAAAATGTAATACATAGCAAAACACCAAGGAAGTTCTAGATATTCAATGATAAAACGTGTCGAATTACAAACCAAACCAATGTCCCATCCCCGGAGCCCTCATTTCCGGTGGAATTGGGTTGCGACACGTAGCTCTATTGTGACCTACACCTCCACAACGGGAACATTTACGAAGCGGGGCATCAGATTCTCCAAGAGAGGGAATCCTTCTCTTCTTAGGTCTACCCGCCGGACGACCTAAGAAGTTAGGCGGATTTACTTTGATCTGCTCGATTTCGTCGGGAAAAGTCCATGACGATTCACTTCCTTGAGGATGAATAATCCCTGCATACGCCAATTTCCAATACTCGGTCGTGTAGTACTCTGCACAATAGCTCTCAACTGGTAGGTTGCGTAAGCGACAAGCCGCAATGGCATGGACACATACAAATAGATCAGTTTGAAATTCTCGACACGAGCACGTCTTATCAATCAAGTTCACTGCCCATGGTGTTCCTTCTGTGTCTAAAACCTCAAATTCGTATACTGCAGAAGGCCGGACCTAAAACATAAGCAAAAAAAAGTTTAAACATAACCACTCAGTCCGTGACACATGTGTCACGAAATGACCTGAGTCCGTGACACTTGTGTCACGAAGTGGATTCACTCTGTGACACATGTGTCACGGACTGAAGTCACTCCGTGACATAAGTGTCACGGACTCGGGTCATTTCGTGACAGAATTTAAAAATTAAAAACACACTATAACCTGCATTTGGGCCGAGACAACAAGTTTTTTTTAACATTTCGGTATGATATTCCATTGACAACACACTTTAAGTTGATGCCGCCTTTTCTCGTCGTTGGTAGAACCAAACTTGCATTCTCTCCCTCAACCAAACAAGGCACTTCACTATTGGAAATGATCTTGCTTTAACAGTTAACGCATTCAAAGACTCTGCGTTGTTTGAAGTTACGATCGTATACCTTGATGTCTTGAAAAAACAACGTGCCCACTTCTCATTTCCTACTTCGTTGACAAGGTACGGACGTATCAACGGGTCTTCCTTGTCCAACATGCGCATAAAATTTTGATATTCAAATATAGTATACGCTTTTGCTGCACCGTAGAACTTCCAATTGAATTCCTTGCCAAGTTTTTTGAATTTTGCCTTGACGTTATTCTTCACGTGGTATGCGCAAAAACCATGTTCTGCTCTTGGAAAAACTTTCTTCGTGGCGTTAATGATTCCGGTGTTTCGGTCGGATACGATGACCATGTTATCCCTCTCCCCCAATGCTTCCTTAAGTTTGTTGAAGAAATAAAACCAGGACTTGGAAGTTTCGGACTCACCAATACCATAGGCAAGCGGGAATATTTGCTCATTTGCGTCCATCGCGAAAGCCGTAAACATGCTGCCCTTGTGATAGTTTGTCAAGAAGGTTGCATCAACAATTACAACAGGCCGACAATACTTCCATCCCTCTCTGAACGGAGCCAAAGAAACGAAAAAGTACATGAAATATTTATGACGGTCAGTTTTTAGGTCGATGAGAGAACCTGGATTCTTTTGCTCTAACATGTACTTGTATTTTGCAAGAGAGGCATATGACTCATCATCAGTCCCATACAAGGATTGTATTGCACATTCTTTTGCCCTCCATGCTTTTCTGTATGAAATATTGACTCCAACCTCTGTTCGCATGTAACTCTGAATCTCCTTTGGGGTACAACTATGTACAGTTGGATCAATAAATTTGTGTTTCACCCTCTCTCCAACCAACTCTGCTGTAGCTTGCGGTTGCCCTTTTTGTCTTTCCTCCACAGAACAAGTGTGTTTTGGATCATATCTTGAACCATAAACACATACACACGATCAAAAACAATTTAAAATTAAAAGGGCATACATTTCCTGACATATCTGTCACGAAGTACATCCACTCGTGTCAGGAGTGGATTCACGTCGTGATAGATCTGTCACGGACTGATTCATCTATGAAGAGAAATGAAATTTCAAATAAAATCAGTTTTTAGGTCGTGAAATTTTACCTTCTAATTTCAAAACAATCCGTGTTCTTTAGCTTCACTCCCCGGACCGCCCAATCACAATTTTTACCCGCACAAATGACATGAAGTTTGAGCGGAGATGAGTTCTTCGTTTTGAACCGATAATGATTATTGATTGCATCCATCCGCAAATGCTTCAACAACGCCGCTTTGTTTGCATATAATCCTTTTTTTTTAACACTTACCGGAGATAAAATGTCCAACACCTCAATATCGTTACTCTCGACACATGTATTTGATTCGGGAGCCGTAACCGAACACCCCCCATTCTCTTGGCTCGATACATTCTCTTTTCTTTGTGATCGAGTTGGCGGCTGTGGTGGAAGAGGAGGCTCTTCCTGGTGTTGAGTCTGTGGTGGAGCCTCTATCGACAAAATAACTGGTGGTGGAGACCTTCTGGGTTGGGGTGTTGCCTGGCTAACAGTATTCATGTCATCCAACCCAACAGTATCATTGTCGAAAGCCTCCGGACTTGGTACGTCCCATTCACGTGCCTCGGATATAGGACTCGGCATGTTTGGAATGATCCTGCTTCGATTGCAACCAAATCCACTCTCGCTTGTGTTTGCTGTTGGAGTGGATCCAACCCGTGGAGAAGAAGCGTCATCCGCTTTTTTATCCTGAAATGCCTCCGGACTAATCTCAAGTACAAGATTCAACTTCGTCCGGTTCGGTTCGTTCTTCCTCAAGTACAAATAACATCGCAAACTTTCGTCGTCGTCTATGGTTGGCGGTACGAGCCCGTCAGCTTCATGTTTGACGTTGATTGAATGCGTTGCAGGGGTCACGTTCAACCGAGCATACAATATTTGCATCAAACTTTGGTAATTCAATTTGGTAGGAAGTAAAAGCGTAAGAGTACCACCCTCTTGATATACGCCCGATTTTACCCACTTCCCGCTATGCTTAGCATATAAACATATTTCCGCCATACCTGTATACGTTCACTCAGTATTAGAAATGAGTATTAAAAGACGGTTATTAACATGGAAAAACATCCAGTTCGTGACACTAGTGTCACGAAGTGAATCCAGATTCAGTTCGTGACACTAGTGTCACGAAGTGAATCCAGTTCGTGACACTAGTGTCACGAAGTGAATCCAGTTCGTGACACTAGTGTCACGAAGTGAATCCAGTTCGTGACACCCTGGAAAAACGTAGTGAATCCAGTTCGTGACACCCTGGAAAAACCTGGAAGTGTCACAAACTGGATTCACTTCGTGACAAAATTTGTAGAGTAGATACCCTGATATAGAGTGTCAAAATTTAACTACATTGCTGAATACCTTTTTCTCAAAAGAAATCGAAAAAGTTTATAAAAAGAGGGGAAGCTTCATCTAGAACGAAGCAAAATACAAACTAGATCGCACGCGGACAAAACCCAATGCTCCTCAAAATATTGTCCCACAGATCTTTGAAGTGGAAAGGGACGTCTTCAAAATGGTTAAATTATATCATTTTTTCATTAATTTTATCATTTGATTCTCTATCATAACCTTAAAAAGGTAGAAGAAATTGACTAATATGAACATACCGGCTGTAGAAAAGCATATATGCTCCCTGAGAAAGCACCTCTTCCAATTCAACTTTGGCGACCTAAAACACACACACAAGAGTATATATTCATAAAAAAAAAGATTTTGTCAAAGGCCAATCATAAGATCTGGCAGAGGGATGAGATGACAGTTTGTGGTGGTTACCTTGCAATCGTCAAGTCTATACCAGTTTCCGGAGAAGTCCTTTACATAGCAGATATAGTGGCCGAAGAACGATGCATTAAGCATGTCCACGTGGACAACAACTGCATAGAGCTTGTACACATCATCATCGTCCCAACTCTCTCCTCCCTCGTTCGTATAAGCACTAAGATCCAAACTCTCTGGGAAAGTCATTCTTTTGTTCAGCTTCCCAAACCTCCCACTCTGCAAACATCACTATCTTAGTTATATTATATTTTATGATACAATGCAAGATGTTATGACAGTGAATTAAAAAAAACACACACACACGCACACACACACAAAAAACAGCTTCACATCATTTCAGTCCAAAGCACAATAAACGCTTAACAATTTCAGCCAATACACAACACCAACAGTCTCGAATCATCAACAATTCAACATCACAATTAAATCTATCATCACACGACCAAGACCCAAAAATCAAACTCAAACTCGTCCAAATCAATTTCCAGACTCAAACCTATCACGTGATTCTCAGACATCTTCCAAAGGAATTTCCTTAACCATGATAAACAACCAGAACATCAACAACGTCAAAATGCCGAAATTACACTCGGCCAAAAGAAACAATATCAGAACCAAATAGAATCCGAGCCCAACCAATAAACAAGGCATCAAACACGAACATAAATCAAAAACTTATTTATGTCATCATCGAAATCAAACTCTCAAACTCATACCCACGAAATCAGAAAATCCCAATTCAAAACCCTAATTTCATTTTTCCTCAAATCCGAACCATAGAGGAAGAGAAATTAAAAATCGAGATTACCTTCTCCGTCGCCGTCTCTCTCTCCTTCTTCTCCGGCGAGCTCTTCTCAGCCGGTGTCCTTGAAGACGCGCGATTTTTTTCTTTCCTTTTTTGTTTTCTTTTCTTCTTCTCCTGGGTTATGTTCTCAGCAGAAAAAAAAAACGTAACTAAATGAGGGAGGGTAGGGGTGAGGGTAGATGGGGAAAAATTAATTTCTCTCACCTACCAAAAGTACTACTTGTGTCAATTTTTTCATTTTGTGCTATATTTGGTAAGGGACATTAAATTGGTATTATGTGTGTCAATTTCCCTTTGGGCTTGTCATTTTTTTCTTTTTCTTTTTTTTTTTTGAAAAGTTTTTATATTGTTGGATAAATTATTGGGCTTACTATTTCCTAAAAAATTATTAGGCCTAATATTTGTTTCATACATATCTTTTTCTAATTAATATCAATTCTACTAGTATTTTTTTTTTTAACTAAATAGCCCATTATTAGACATCTATTTAAAAAAATAGCCAAGGTTTATCAAAATTTAAAATATAGCCCGTATTAACCATTAACCATTAACTAGTAGTAGCCTGTATTAACCGTTAATGGTTAATAAACTGAACTCAGAACTCTCTCGCTTACAACACGAAAATCGACGCGAAAGCCGCGGCGGCGAAGGTTCCGGCGACGGAAAAGGTGGTGGAGATGTCGAACTATACAGCTATAGAAGCAAAAGCAAAATAACCATCCGAAATTCAATTTGAAAGAGGCAAATGATCGAACATATGGAGTGCGAGTTTCACCGTCAACGCCGTAGAGGGCTTTGGCGAGCGGTGAGGCCATGGCGGAGTGGGCGTTGGGAAAATCGGCGCTTCCGACTTCCATGACTGGTTTCCCAGGATAGAACATCAACGACGATGGATTCGGTGTCGTTTGCGTTTGTATAAACATCGTCCTCTTCTGCACTGTTCAAATCACACACACGAACAAAATCATTCATTCTCAAACTCGACTGAAACAAAAGAGACACAGTTTGGAATCGAAGCGAGCGAGTGACCGACCCAATCCCCATTTCTGGGACAGCGATGGTGGAGATTTTGAGGAAGCGAAGCTCGGGCTTTTGTGGAGAGAATAGGGTTGCGACGGCGGAGGAATCCATGACCGGCGTCGGAGTCGGAGCTCAGCCAAGGCCCCGTGGAGCGGTTCTACGAAACAATATTAGTTTTGGCTGGTAAAGCCATAACTGAAGAAACAATACGGATGTTCAGGCCCGAGCTGTATTATCCGAGCCTCCCTAATTTCACCTGATCTTCGTCCTATCACTATGATGCTTTTTCGTAACCCCTATGAAACCTCCATGTGATTAGCTCTAGACGCTATGTGTTTGGGATTACTGTATTTCATTCTGAACTACATTGTGTCTGCTTTAATTTGATTGCGTATGTAGATTACTGCTGTCATTTGCTAAAACAACAAAAAAAGACTGAATGTCAAATCCAAAGCCAGAAATTGACCAGATTGTGTGTATGGAAGGAGATTCTTTCATTTGCATTTCTGGTACATTTCTCTCTGTGTTCTGGTGATGAGGAGTTTGGTAGGTTTCTTATCTCTTATGATTCCGTCTACTTTCAGAGTTTTCCTTCCCTCTCTCTGCCATGGCTCTTTTTTTTTTTTCTTTTTTTTGGCTTTGTTGCGATTAATAAATATCGCATATACTTGTTTCGGAAACTATATGTGAAAATGTATTTTTGAAATTAATTGGAGAAATAACCAGCTTTTATTTCAAAAATATCTTTTATATTGTGGACAAATATCTTTCTTGATGTTTACATTTAATTTTTTTTTAAGGTTTTAGTTTCTATTTAACATTTAAACATATTCTCAAATTAACTTCCATAATTTAAAAAACACTTTTTAAAAAAATTGTAAAATATTTACTATTTAAAAATGTTACACTCAATATACACTACTTCCGTAATTTTTCCTACTAATTTTTTTTTTTAACAATAAGTGGCCCGCCCCGGCCCAATTTTTTCAACAAAAACGTATAAAAAGGAAGCTCATCAACGTTTGAATTTTAGCTATTATAGAAAGAAAAAAAAATTATCTTGGGGTTGTGAGTGGAGAATTCAAGGTACTTGTTTGTCCTCTTCCTTGATTTTATTCTATTTTCCAGAACAAGAATTAAGTGATTCGCTGCCAAACATAAGGATGAAGATGACAATTGGGCATTTTAGATTGTTATTAAGTACCGGTTATTATTTGGATTTAATAGATACTTTTGTTGTACCGTCGTTTAGACGGAATTTGATTTCTGTTTTTTATTTGGACAAATTAGGATATTGTTGTTCATTTCAAGACATTGTGTTCAGTTTATCTATTAATTCTAAAGTTGTTGGGACCGGTTCACTTTTTATTTATGACAATCTTTATATGCTTGAAACTATTGCTTCTTATAACGAAACCTTGAATGTGGAATCACGTGGTACTAAGCGCAAATTAAGCAATGAGAATTCAAGTTCTTTATGGCACAAGCGATTAGGTCACATTTCTAGAAATAGAATTGAAAGGCTTGTTTCCGAAGGAATTTTGGATCAAGTTGATTTTTCAGACTTTGATGTATTTCATCCTAACAAATAGAGCATAGAGATATTGAGAGTTTATGAGAGAATGATTGTATGAAATCGATAATGAGAGAACGCAAATAATAAAATGATATTTGACCCAAAATTTGAACCACACGCGATTTGAAGTTAAAATAAAAACAAAGGAGCAAACGTTACCGAGAATAGTTTTTGGGAAACTATTCAAAAAATACGTCGCATCTATTCTAAAAATATCATGTCGATCGCATCTGTTGTTTTTCGTGTTTGAATGTTCATGATGGTTCTTAAGAATTAAAAATAATGTTTTCGTTGAAAATTTTAAAAATATTTTATTTGAAGATGGTGATTATTTTTTTTTAAGGGTAGCTTTGCTACAATTGAGGATTGAACCCGCGACCTCCAAAATGGAGGTGGTGTGGAATTACCAACTAGATAATAATTCAAATTTTTATGAAATTTCATTATATTTATATATATATATATATATATATATATATATATTAATTTCATCATATATATATTTTAATTTCCAGATGATTTTTGTTGTTATAATAGAAACTAACTGCAAACAACTATTAAAAAAACTAAATAAAATCGTTAAATTTTTTTTCAAATAAAACCATAGACAAAAAAAAAACAATAAGAAGGAATATATTCTCGAAATAAAAAATAATATCAATGAGAATAAGAAGTGGTATGTTGTCGGAAAAAGTTTTTAAAAGAAGTTTGATCAGGTAATTCCACTTTATTTTCTAATTTACAAAATTTGGAGCCCGGCCCATTTTCAACCAAAACCTATAAAAGGAAGCTCAGCAACGTGTCTGTAATCATAATCAATTTCGTTATTAATATTATAGAGAAAGAAACAAAAGATCTCTCCGAGTTGGAATGGCGAATTCAAGGTAGAACAAGAATTAAGCGATTCCCAGCCAAAGCTCAGGTGAAATAATTTAGGGATTTAAGTTGATTCGTGATCGTCTGTTTTGCGTGTAATTTTGTTAGCTTAGTTCGATGTATATATTTAATCTAGAATTCATTTTTCTGTAAGACCAAATTTTAGGGTTATTATATTAATTCATAATCGAACTTTGTTTTCCAGAGCTTTTTTGCGTGTTTTTTCCTTCTTTGTAGGTTATTATTCTCCTGATTTCTTTGTTCTGTTCGATTCTGAATTTCATTTATATTGAATTTTAGGGTTTGAGGGATATATCGATCGAAAATCGATCTTTGTTTCCAGAGCTTTTTTTTTTTTTTTTTTTCTTTTTCTTTGTATCTTAAAATTCTCCTGATTACTTCGTTCAGTTCGATCCTGAAATTCATTTATCTGCAAGATCGAATTTTAGGGTCTGAGGTATATAATGATCGGAAAAATTGAACTAACAATTTGTTTCAGAATGGGAGAAGAAGAGAGAAGAAACGAACCAACAATTCTCAGAATTGGGGATTCAAGGTATGAGAATCTATGTCAAAGTTTAGGGCTAAATAATGAACTGTGGTTCGTCATGCAATCATGGCTCGTATTTAGGGTTTAGGTCTTCTGAGATACGAATTTGATCTGCAATACGAAATTTTTTATGTACCGATTGTACATCCAAGTTAGGGTTTGTTTTTGGGAGCTTTTTTGTGATTCGGCTAACTAGTTGTTCGTGTTTTTGGAATCACCAAAGCGATGTCATGAAATTCGACCTTTGGAAGTTAAAGTCTACCAATAGAGCCGTACGGGGCGAGGGAATGTTGGAGGCAGTGAGATACGAGGTGGCGCTTCTCGATGCACAAGAGAAATGCTTTTGTTCTTCATTCGGCGATGTCGATCATGGCGATGATGATCATGGCGATGTCGATGATGATGATGATGATGATGATGATGATAGTTTTTATGGTGTCGATCAAGGTGATCCTAGGTATGAAGATTTCCATGTCGGTGGTTGTAGCAATGTCGATGATGACGATGATGATGATGATGTCGATGTCGATGTCGATGATGAAGCCCCTATTGAGGAAGCCTTGGCTGATTTGAAACTAGACGAACCTGTCCACTGCTCTGAATCTGAAAGACTGTTGGCTTTGGACATGTATAATCAGCAAGTTAAGGAATCTGAGGTAATGCATATCTGTGTGTATGTATGTATGTATGTATGTTGAATTATAAACATACAGAGTTCATTCCTTGGTGGTAGAGATTTGATGGTTTTTTTTGTGAATCACTATTCAGGGGTTTCGTGTTAGTCCGTGGGCTGCGAAGGCTATAAATCGTTTATCCGGATTCAAGCCGATGTCTGAGAAGGATTGGATAGGGCCCGCTAAGTTTGTTCTATCACTTCACAATAAATTTCATGTAGAGGTAATTCTCTGACTTTGCTTTTGCTATGATACAATCATATATATTTGGTGCTCCGTGAATTATAACCTATATTTCAGCATAGTGATGTATATCATTAACTATTGATATATATGTGATCGTATGTGTCAGGATATGGAAAATGATTTGAAGCTGAAGAGAGTTGTGAGAGCGACCAGGCGCGGAGGCCAACACAATTACCAAGCTCTATTGACGTTGGAGACCACGAACGGCGAGTTCTACGAAACAATATTAGATGAGGTTGCTGATGAAGGCATAGGTTATAACAGCATACGGATGTTCAGGCGTGCGCTGTATTATCCGAGCCTCCCTAATTTCACCTGATCCTCGTCATATCACTATGATGCTTTTTATTTTTTTGATGAAAACCACTATGATGCTTTTTCGTAACCCTATGAAACCTCCATGTGATTAGCTCTATGTATTTCATTCTGAACCCCTTTCTTAGCACTCGTCTTCCTTTCTACACCAAGTTTTTCTTTTTATTTTTTATTTTTTCAATTTTAGGCGTTAAAGTGAGCATTTTAAGACTAGAAATAATCTCATGCTAGACCGTTTATTAGGCGCGGTTTAGCTGGATAAACTACTCTTACTTAAACGGCAAAATATATCGTCGTACATATAGATAAATGTTCTGCAACTGATAACTAATGCCAAAACTTGCAGTGAACACAGTTTTAGTTTGGGCTTACAAACCTCACTGCTTGGTGTAGCTATAAGAACACCTCAGATGAAAGGATATACTCGACCACCATGTCATGTTAAATTAAATATTTAGAGTTATTTTTTTAATTTTTATTTTTTAAATAACCACTGGATCTTCCATTCAGTTCAGAGAAATAACTGTATGAAGAGAGCCCCTTTGCACATATGATGGAGCAATCTCCGACCAAACCTCATTACATTGACTCGATGACAATTTTAGCCAAATGATGTGCCAACGTGTTACAAAATCGCGGGATAAAAGAAAACTCAACATTCTCAAAATAAACAAAATGGGAGAGAATGTCCTCGAGCATGCTAAAATCTATGGTTGAGACGATCACTTTACTCCAAGACAATCGGATTGTATTTGGCCAATTGTGGTGAGAAGCCTCGCCAATCAAACCAAATCCAAGACCTCAAAACATTTATGCGGTGGTCGTGAGCCACACTTCCAACATCATAAGCCTTGTCGATCTAAAGCCACGTCGACAATAATAGCCACGGACTCGACAATAAATCTGGTATTCTTCAAGGTAACCTCGAACCGATCCAACAATTCCTTCGGCCGACGACTTTCTCTTACCCATTAGTACCCTATTTCTATAATTCCAAATATGTCACGATAGGGAGATGAACAATTCAGCGTCGCGTACCTTGAGTTTAGTGACAACGGTAGAGATAAGACTTGTGGGGTTGTCAACATTTGCAACCGTTATAAACGCCTTGAGTCCCACACATTTCGGGCAAAACAACACCCCCAAAGAGCATGGAAAGAGGTCTTATCCAACTTGCCTTTCATTGCAATCCATCCTTGGCAAACACGCCAAATCTAATGTTTTACCTTACGAAGGGTAGAGAGTTTTCAAATTGTACTCTACCACGCATTAGCCTCTTCGGATTAGGATGAAGAAGCCCGAGTCTCAACCTCTATTGCCCCCTGATACCCACTTTTCACCTAGTAATACATTCCAGGTAATAAATTTCGATAAATCTAAAAAACATAGCGTGAATACATTAAAGTGACTAATCTCGATAAATCTAAAAAAGTTGGGCATTATCTCGAATTAGTGATAAAACTCAGCATGAGATAGCATTATATCACGATAAGACCACAACGAAACGTATTATAGATCTACACGAGAATGTAAATCTCGCATTTTAGTTAGAATGACTCTACTTAATCAACATCAATTACAAATTTCGAAAAAGATAAGCATTCTATCGAATTTATATAAATATAAAAGATAGCATAATTTTTTTTATTACAATTAAATAGACAAATACTCAAGATTTTATTCATCTTTATTTTATTTATTTACTTTTCGTTGATGAATAAACTGACAGTTAGTGAGACTCCAAACATTAGAGCTTCTCTAGTATCATAAAAAATAAAACATAAAAAAATGGCTTCTCTAGTAACTAGAGAAGCCATTTTTTTATGCATACTCTAGTATGCTTTATTAATGTGTGGAACAAAGTAAAAACATCCCCGTTAGTTGGGGATGCTACGGGAATGTTTGGCCGAGTGCTTAGTCGCTCTCTTAGGTCATCACCACGCTTGTTGCGTTGGGCAGTAAGATGATCCCTAAGATCCGAGCTTGTCGTACGGAGGCGCGGGCTTCGTCTGCGACGGCGCGCTCTCCGCGTGCCCTGACTTTCCGCAACATTCTCCCTTTGACCTAGTCGGTCGAGGGCTGAACGTCGGGGATTTTCCTCTTGAGAAGCAGCCGCCGCGTCGCCTGTCCTGGGTAAGGGGTTCGAAGGACCGGCTTCAAACACGGCGGGGAGTCCCCCGTCCTTCGTGAGAGAAGTCTCGATATCCTCCGAATCGCCAGTTCCTCGTAATCAGGGTCGCGGTCATGACTTTCCTCGTTGAGGTTCTCGGGATCTCCATCGGGAATCACCGCGTTATGTGCGGGTTGCTTCGCAGCCAGTCGGCTGTGGTACCTCGCTTTCTTCGCCTTTAGTTGGCGGATATTCTCCTCCAACTCCATGATGCGGTCGTCCCTGCTATCTGGAGATGGAGATGGTGAGCGGGTCGAGATCTCTTCGTGGAGCGACTCTTCGTCACCAGGCGCTCGGGAGCGCAAGAAATATTCTTTGGTCCCAGTGACGTTATCGGGGTTGTTAACGCCCCCAGAACGTACGAGTGGCTGACTACTCATTTTTTCTCAAGTCCGAGAAAGTAGAGTTTGCAGAAGAAGAGAAGAAGATGAACAGAAGGGATTTCGGGCTGAACAGGTCGGGAAGTCCCCTCCTTCTAGCGCCAAAATATTGTCGCACGAAAATGAGCAACTATTGAAAACCTCGGGCGGTTCGATCCAAGGCTGGACCAAGTGATCGCACCCGGGCCAAGAGTGTGAACTCGAAAGTCTCGAGCTAGGTTTTCTCCGATCAACCCACCTCTCAGAGGAGAGAAGGGGTGAGGAGGGGGAGTGACCGTGCCTTGGGTGTCGGCTGCCTACGTACCCGTGTGTGGGATCAGGTCAGAACGTAGTTCAAGCGTATGTAACGCAGTGTGAGGCGCGGAGTATTGGTGGAGAGGCGTGCTCAACGAAGGAGACGAGGCGCAGAGGAGACCTCGGCGACGACTCAGAACTTCGGAGATCGCGTATGCGAGAGAGAATGTGTGTTTTCTCTCTTTTGGAGACGTGGAAGACTCTAATTCAAGAGTTCCTTGTTGTGGCGGAGATTCCGGACGCGTAGGCGATTCCTAGTTGGAAATGGCGGACGCGTAGGCGATTTCTTCTCAAAAATGGTGGATGCGTCTAGATGCGTCTAGGGTGCTAGACGCGTAGGCGATTTTCAGTCAATTAGAGCACTCGTGGGCTCAAGATTAATCGTTCGATCAAGAGAGGCGGCACTCGGGAGTCCCCGGAAAGCGCTTCAGAATCTCCGAGAATGAGAAATCGAGGAGAATCCGCTTCAGGCCAAGGAATGCATCCAGAGAAGCAGAGAGAAGTCTCAAGTTACTTGAGAATGAATGGGATGGCTTTCCCCTCAATGAGAGGGGGTATTTATAGGTGTTTGAGGGCCTTAGGAGGCTTCTTTTTCGTCCATGTGGGACTAGGGGGCGTTCACCCTTCAAGTGGAAGCGCACGGCACGTGCGGCGCACAAAGCGTGGCGCACAACACGCGGCGCGCGGGTCACCGGGCGCGGCGCGCGGGTCACCGGGCGCGGCGCGGGATGCACGGCGCAGGGGGCGCGCGGCGCGGGCTTGTCTTGGCGCGGCGCGCGGCTGTGTGGCGCGGCGCGCGTCCTGCACGGCGCGGCGCGCGGCTTGCTGTGCATGTTATATTATATATCTCAAAACAAACCAATACACATGTTATATTATATATAATATAATCTTTTTATTAGTGTAAGTAATGTATAATTATAGAACTGTTTTTTTTTCTCCGAATATACAACTTATATGTAAGTATATGCATAGTTTTTTTAGTCCATTGGGCATGTTTATTTATGCTTAGCCCATTAGGTTTAGTATTCTTCTTCTCCAGCCATGCAAGTGCAACTTTTCTAACATTACTTCTCGAGACATTATCAATTAGCTCTTGTATGGACAGTTTCACTCGCATCCTATAGTGGTGGTAGAGTAACGCCTCAATGCATGTCGTCACTGCTGCCGCATAGCATATAGCTACAAATACAAGGAGATTAATTTGATAAGATATCTAGAGAGAAAGAGTGATAAGAGAGTAAAAAGAATTTTTTCATTACTTTGATCAAAGAGATTACAGAGTGTATATCAATGCTCAGTTGAGCGTAACCAAGGTTTGAAATGCCGTTTTCGACGCCGTTTCGAGTCTTCTCATTTAAGGAAAATCGATACGCCGACGGAAAATCGAACGGAAAAAATGTGGAAATGGGCAAATGAAATGCCGTTTTCAAATGCCGTTTTCGATGGAAAACCGACATGTTTATGGAAAACCGAACAGAAATAATGTTGAATAATTATGTTAAATATATATATAGATATATATACGGATATATATATGTTTTCTAAGTTTTTTAACCTTATAAAATATATAGAATTTAAAATATATTAAATATTTACATATATAAATATGTATTTTACAATTTGTAAACTTAAATATGTATCTCAAAATATGTCTAATACTCAATATACATGTTATATAAATATGCATATATATAATTTATTTATGTAAAAATTGTATATATAATGTTCTACCCAACACATATTTATACATTAAAATAAATACAATTACAAAAAAACAATATATATCTCAAAACAAACAAATACACACGTTATATTATATATATATATAATATATAAATATGCATATATATAATTTATATATGGAAGTTTATTTGCCCCCTGATATATGGAAGTTCTAATTCTCCACTTATAACTATCGTCAGAAACCGTCACAGCTGTCTTGTTGATGTTATCGAGTGATGCTAACAGTTGCACTATAGCAAACCCCTCCGCGAAGTCCGTGCTAAGCATCCCAATTCCACCGCAACCAAAATCATGCCCGTGATTGTTTTGATACAATAAAACACATATTGTATATATAATGTATAAATATGCATATATATAATTTATTTATGTAAAAATTGTATATATAATGTTCTACCCAACACATATTTATACATTAAAATAAATACAATTACAAAAAAAACAATATATATCTCAAAACAAACAAATACACACGTTATATTATATATATATATATATATATATAATATATAAATATGCATATATATAATTTATATATGGAAGTTTATTTGCCCCCTGATATATGGAAGTTCTAATTCTCCCCTTATAACTATCGTCAGAAACCGTCACAGCTGTCTTGTTGATGTTATCGAGTGATGCTAACAGTTGCACTATAGCAAACCCCTCCGCGAAGTCCATGCTAAGCATCCCAATTCCACCGCAACCAAAATCAGGCCCGTGATTGTTTTGATACAATAAAACACATATTGTATATATAATGTATAAATATGCATATATATAATTTATTTATGTAAAAATTGTATATATAATGTTCTACCCAACACATATTTATACATTAAAATAAATACAATTACAAAAAAAACAATATATATCTCAAAACAAACAAATACACACGTTATATTATATATATATATATATATATAATATATAAATATGCATATATAATTTATATATGGAAGTTTATTTGCCCTCTGATATATGGAAGTTCTAATTCTCCCCTTATAACTATCGTCAGAAACCGTCACAGCTATCTTGTTGATGTTATCGAGTGATGCTAACAGTTGCACTATAGCAAACTCCTCCGCATAGTCCGTGCTAAGCATCCCAATTCCACCGCAACCAAAATCAGGCCCGTGATTGTTTTGATACAATAAAAATTATTTTTCCTTCCTCACGCCCAAGCCCACGATCACCACCGCATGGTTGCATTTAAGAGGAGGCATAGGAAATGGGGAATGAAAAATATTATGCATGTTAATAGAGCTTATCAATTACTTTGTTTTTCAAATATCAACTAAATGTTTATGAAATAAGAAATACTGGGAATTTATGTAAAACAGGAAGCCCAGAGTTATTACCTTTGATTGATCTAAGAGTAGTTTATTTTTTATTTCCTTGACACGAAACATTTTGTACAATAAAGGTCCTGATCTGAGTGCGACCTTCACATCCTCAAAACAACAAGGATGTGTACAATATTTATACTTTCGCAAAGGAAAGATTCTAGAGCCAACCTGACAATAATGTATATAAAAAAAATAAAAAATAAAAACAAAAACAAAAACAAAAACAGCACAAAGAGATATATATATATATATATATATATATATATATATATATATATATAAGCAGAATAAATCATAAGAGCAACCAATTACGTTTTTATTTGTTATCATATATTGGTCTACATTAGCTCCCGGATTCTCATGGTATAGGGAGCATCCATTAACAGCAATGTAATGTAATGCATCCTCTGTACGGACTCTATTTTCCTTCGTTGCATCCGCATTTCTTCTCGGGACATTATCAATTAGCTCTTGTATGGACAGTTTCACTCGCATCCTATAGTGGTGATAGAGTAACGCCTCAATGCATGTCGTCACTGCTACCGCATAGCATATAGCTACAAATACAGAGAGATTAATTTGATAAGAGATCTAGAGAGAAAGAGTGATAAGAGAGTAAAAAGAATTTTTTCATTACTTTGATCAAAGAGATTACAGAGTGTATATCAATGCTCAGTTGAGCGTAACCAAGGTTTGAAATGCCGTTTTCGATGCCGTTTCGAGTCTCCTCACTTATGGAAAATCAATATGCCGACGGAAAATAGAACGGAAAAAATGTGGAAATGGGCAAATGAAATGCCGTTTTCAAATGCCATTTTTGATGGAAAACCGACATGTTTATGGAAAACCGAACGGAAATAATGTTGAATAATTATGTTAAATATATATATATATACATATATATATATGTTTTCTAATTTTTTTAACCTTATAAAATATATAGAATTTAAAATATATTAAATATTTACATATATAAATATGTATTTTACAATTTGTAAACTTAAATATGTATCTCAAAATATGTCTAATACTCAATACACATATTATATAAATATGCATATATATAATTTATTTATGTAAAAATTGTATATATAATGTTCTACCCAACACATATTTATACATTAAAATAAATACAATTACAAAAAAAAAACAATATATATCTCAAAACAAACCAATACACACGTTATATTATATATAATATAATCTTTTTATTAGTGTATATAATGTATAATAATACAACTGTTTTTTTTTTTGCTCCGAATATACAACTTATATGTAAGTATATGCATAGTTTTTTTTAGTCCATTTGGGCATGTTTATTTAGGCTTAGCCCATTACTTTGATCAAAGAGATTACAGAGTGTATATCAATGCTCAGTTGAGCGTAACCAAGGTTTGAAATGTCGTTTTCGATGCCGTTTCGAGGCTCCTCATTTAAGGAAAATCGATACGCCGACGGAAAATCGAACGGAAAAAATGTGGAAATGGGCAAATGAAATGCCGTTTTCAAATGCCGTTTTCGATGGAAAACAGACATGTTTATGGAAAACCGAACAGAAATAATGTTGAATAATTATGTTAAATATATATATATATATATATACGGATATATATATATGTTTTCTAAGTTTTTTAACCTTATAAAATATATAGAATTTAAAATATATTAAATATTTACATATATAAATATGTATTTTACAATTTGTAAACTTAAATATGTATCTCAAAATATGTCTAATACTCAATATACATGTTATATAAATATGCATATATATAATTTATTTATGTAAAAATTGTATATATAATGTTCTACCCAACACATATTTATACATTAAAATAAATACAATTACAAAAAAAAACAATATATATCTCAAAACAAACAAATACACACGTTATATTATATATATATATAATATATAAATATGCATATATATAATTTATATATGGAAGTTTATTTGCCCCATGATATATGGAAGTTCTAATTCTCCCCTTATAACTATCGTCAGAAACCGTCACAGATGTCTTGTTGATGTTATCGAGTGATGCTAACAGTTGCACTATAGCAAACCCCTCCGCATAGTCCGTGCTAAGCATCCCAATTCCACCGCAACCAAAATCAGGCCCGTGATTGTTTTGATACAATAAAAATTATTTTCCCTTCCTCACGCCCAAGCCCACAATCACCACCGCATGGTTGCATTTAAGAGGAGGCATAGGAAATGGGGAATGAAAAATATCCTGCATGTTAATAGAGCTTATCAATTACTTTGTTTTTCAAATATCAACTAAATGTTTATGAAATAAGAAATACTGAGAATTTATGTAAAACAGGAAGCCCAGAGTTATTACCTTTGATTGATCTAAGAGTAGTTTATTTTTCATTTCCTTGACACGAAACATTTTGTACAATAAAGGTCCTGATCTGAGTGCGACCTTCACATCCTCAAAACAACAAGGATGTGTACAATATTTATACTTTCGCAAAGGAAAGATTCTAGAGCCAACCTGACAATAATGTATATAAAAAAATAAAAAATAAAAACAAAAACAGCACAAAGATATATATATATATATATATATATATAATATATATATATAAGCGGAATAAATCATAAGAGCAACCAATTACATTTTTATTTGTTATCATATATTGGTCTACATTAGCTCCGGGATTCTCATGGTATAGGGAGCATCCATTAACTGCAATGTAATGTAATGCATCCTCTGTACGGACTCTATTTTCCTTCGTTCCATCCGCATTTCTTCTCGGGACATTATCAATTAGCTCTTGTATGGACAGTTTCACTCGCATCCTATAGTGGTGATAGAGTAACGCCTCAATGCATGTCGTCACTGCTGCTGCATAGCATATAGCTACAAATACAAAGAGATTAATTTGATAAGAGATCTAGAGAGAAAGAGTGATAAGAGAGTAAAAAGAATTTTTTCATTACTTTGATCAAAGAGATTACAGAGTGTATATCAATGCTCAGTTGAGCGTAACCAAGGTTTGAAATGCCGTTTTCGATGCCGTTTCGAGTCTCCTCATTTATGGAAAATCAATACGCAGACGGAAAATCGAACGGAAAAAATGTGGAAATGGGCAAATGAAATGCCGTTTTCAAATGCCATTTTCGATGGAAAACCGACATGTTTATGGAAAACTGAACGGAAATAATGTTGAATAATTATGTTAAATATATATATATATATATATACATATATATATGTTTTCTAATTTTTTTAACCTTATAAAATATATTAAATATTTACATACATAAATATGTATTTTACAATTTGTAAACTTAAATATGTATCTCAAAATATGTCTAATACTCAATACACATATTATATTAATATGCATATATATAATTTATTTATGTAAAAATTGTATATATAATGTTCTACCCAACACATATTTATACATTAAAATAAATACAATTACAAAAAAAAAAACAATATATATCTCAAAACAAACCAATACACACGTTATATTATATATAATATAATATTTTTATTAGTGTATATAATGTATAATAATACAACTGTTTTTTTTTTCTCCGAATATACAACTTATATGTAAGTATCTGCATAATTTTTTTTTAATCCATTTGGACATGTTTATTTAGGCTTAGCCCATTAGATTTAGTATTCTTCTTCTCCAACCGTGCAAGAGCAACTTTTCTAACATTTCTTCTCGGGACATTATCAATTAGCTCTTGTATGGACAGTTTCACTCGCATCCTATAGTGGTGATAGAGTAACGCCTCAATGCATGTCGTAACTGCTGCTGCATAGCATATAGCTACAAATACAGAGAGATTAATTTTATAAGAGATCTAGAGAGAAAGACTGATAAGAGAGTAAAAAGAATTTTTTCATTACTTTGATCAAAGAGAATACAGAGTGTCTATCAATGCTCAGTTGAGCGTAACCAAGGTTTGAAATGCCGTTTTCTATGCCGTTTCGAGTCTCCTCATTTATGGAAAATCGATACGCCGACAGAAAATCGAACGGAAAAATGTGGAAATGGACAAATGAAATGCCGTTTTCAAATGCCGTTTTCGATGGAAAACCGACATGTTTATGGAAAACCGAACGGAAATAATGTTGAATAATTATGTTAAATATATATATATATATACATATATATATATATATATATGTTTTCTAATTTTTTTAACCTTATAAAATATATAGAATTTAAAATATATTAAATATTTACATATATAAATATGTATTTTACAATTTGTAAACTTAAATATGTATCTCAAAATATGTCTAATTCTCAATACACATATTATATAAATATGCATATATATAATTTATTTATGTAAAAATTGTATATATAATGTTCTACCCAACACATATTTATACATTAAAATAAATACAATTACAAAAAAAAACAATATATATCTCAAAACAAACAGATACACACGTTATATTATATATAATATAATCTTTTTATTAGTGTATATAATGTATGATAATACAACTGTTTTTTTTGCTCCGAATACACAACTTATATGTAAGTATATGCATAGTTTTTTTTAGCCCATTTGGGCATGTTTATTTATGCTTAGCCCATTAGGTTTAGTATTCTTCTTCTCTAGCCGTGCAAGTGCAACTTTTCTAACATTTATTCTCGGGACATTATCAATTAGCTCTTGTATGGACAGTTTTACTCGCATCCTATAGTGGTGATAGAGTAACGCCTCAATGCATGTCCTCACTGCTGCCGCATAGCATATAGCTACAAATACAGAGAGATTAATTTGATAAGAGATCTAGAGAGAAAGAGTGATACGAGAGTAAAAAGAATTTTTTCATTACTTTGATCAAAGAGATTACAGAGTGTATATCAATGCTTAGTTGAGCGTAACCAAGGTTTGAAATGCCATTTTTGATGCCGTTTCGAGTCTCCTCATTTATGGAAAATCGATACGTCGACGGAAAATTGAACGGAAAAATGTGAAAATGGGCAAATGAAATGCCGTTTTCAAATGCCATTTTCGATGGAAAACCGACCATAAAACCGAACGGAACTAATATTGAATAATTATGTTAAATATATATGTATACATATATATGTTTTCTAATTTTTTTAACCTTATAAAATATCTAGAATTTAAAATATATTAAATATTTACATATATAAATATGTATTTTACAATTTGTAAAATTAAATATGTATCTCAAAATATGTCTAATACTCAATACACATATTATATAAATATGCATATACAATTTATTTATGTAAAAATTGTACATATAATGTTCTACCCAACACATATTTATACATTAAAATAAATACAATTACAAAAAAAAACAATATATATCTCAAAACAAACCAATACACACGTTATATTATATATAATATAATCTTTTTATTAGTGTATATAATGTATGATAATACAACTATTTTTTTTGCTCCGAATATACAACTTATATGTAAGTATATGCATACCTTTTTTTTAGCCCATTTGGGCGTGTTTATTTATGCTTAGCCCATTAGGTTTAGTATTCTTCTTCTCCAGCCGTGCAAGTGTAACTTTTCTAACATTTATTCTCGGGACATTATCAATTAGCTCTTGTATGGACAGATTTACTCGCACCCTATAGTGGTGATAGAGTAACGCCTCAATACATGTCGTCACTGCTGCCGCATAGCATATAGCTACAAATACAGAGAGATTAATTTGATAAGAGATCTAGAGAGAAAGAGTGATAACAGAGTAAAAAGAATTTTTTTCATTACTTTGATCAAAGAGATTACAGAGTGTATATCAATGCTTAGTTGAGCGTAACGAAGGTTTGAAATGCCGTTTTCGATGCCGTTTCGAGTCTTCTCATTTATGAAAAATTGATACGCCGACGGAAAATCGAACGGTAAAAATGTGGAAATTGACAAATGAAATGCCGTTTTCAAATGCCATTTTCGATGGAAAACCGACATGTTTATGGAAAACCGAACTGAAATAATGTTGAATAATTATGTTAAATATATATATATATATATATACATATATATATATATATATATATGTTTTCTAATTTTTTTAACCTTATAAAATATATAGAATTTAAAATATATTAAATATTTACATATATAAATATGTATTTTACAATTTGTAAACTTAAATATGTATCTCAAAATATGTCTAATACTCAATACACATATTATATAAATATGCATATATATAATGGTTTTATGAAAAAAAAAATGTACATATAATGTTCTACCCAACACATATTTATACATTAAAATAAATACAATTACAAAAAAAACAATATATATCTCAAAACAAACCAATACACACGTTATATTATATATAATATAATCTTTTTATTAGTGTATATAATGTATGATAATACAACTGTTTTTTTTGCTCCGAATATACAAGTTATATGTAAGTATATGCATAGTTTTTTTTAGTCCATTTGGGCATGTTTATATATGCTTAGCCCATTAGGTTTAGTATTCTTCTTCTCCAGCCGTGCAAGTGCAACTTTCTAACATTTCTTCTCGGGACATTATCAATTAGCTCTTGTATGGACAGTTTCACTCGCATCCTATAGTGGTGATAGAGTAACGCCTCAATGCATGTCGTCACTGCTGCCGCATAGCATATAGGTACAAATACAGAGATTAATTTGATAAGAGATCTAGAGAGAAAGAGTGATAAGAGAGTAAAAAGAATTTTTTCATTACTTTGATCAAAGAGATTACAGAGTGTATATCAATGCTCAGTTGAGCGTAACCAAGGTTTGAAATGCCGTTTTCGATGCCGTTTCGAGTCTCCTCATTTATGGAAAATTGATACGCCGACGGAAAATCGAACGGAAAAAATGTGGAAATGGGCAAATGAAATGCCGTTATCAAATGTCGTTTTCGATGAAAAACCGACATGTTTATGGAAAACCGAACGGAAATAATGTTGAATAATTATGTTAAATATATCATGTTTACCCAGGATGCTTAATATCATGTAGAAATCTCCAATGGAGTTCTATTACTGGACTGAATCAAAATCCCCAAATCTTTCCCATCAAATCCCTCATATTTTTTCATTTGTTCGGTCCTCAATCCCTCAGCCTCATTCTCATTCTCATCAATCAGTTTCTTCAATCAATAGAACTTTAAATTCTCTCTTTCTCTATAGTGACGACCACGATGAACCCAAGCTTCTTGCCTCCTCCATACTCGAACTCTCCGTCCCCAAGTTCTTGCTGCCAGAACAAAAAAAAAAAGCCATCGTCTTTGCTACCAAAAATCGATTATAAATCCCGTCGTTCTCGTCACCAACGGCGAGGGAATAGATTTGGAAGGTCTCGCCAATATCGATGTTGCTTCTGTCGTCAATTCTCGCCCCCAAATTCTTTATGCTTAGTTACGTCGTTGTCAAATTTTGAATTTCTTCATATTCTAGTTTTTCTTGGTCGACGATGGAGATGGATTGGATTTGCTAAAAGCTGAGGATGGATTCATAATTTTCTTTCTTTTTTTGTTTGGGTGAGTTGTAGATTGGAAAGATAGAGAGAGACAGAGAGATGTGTGAGTCACATATGCTAACAGCTAAACGCTAGTCTTTTTTGGAAAGAATATGTGTGTGTGTTTGCGTGGATTTACCGATTTTTATCAAAAAAAATTGTATGTGTTTTGTGCATATGTATACATATGTTTGTGTATATCATGAAAACATAGAGATACTAATAAAAACATATGATTATTTATATATAACCAGAATAATAATAAAAAAAAAAACTAAAAAAATTAATGAAGAAAAAAAATACTTCTTTACCTTTTATGATTTCACACCGTCAAGTAGATTTGGGGATTTAGGGGTTTCAATGTGGAGAAAAGAGTAACGAGGCACAAAATAAATAAAAGTAATAATTTTTTTAATTGTACAATTACCGATTTACCCTTTAAACACTTGACAGCCGTTAATAAAACTTGACAGAAGGATGTGTTCGTTACAATGTAGGATTTTAAGGTCTGTCGTGTAAGATTTCATAATTCAGGGGGTGAAACGTTATCAACGTCATAGTTGAGGGGGCAATAGTGTAATTTATAAGTAAATAATTCATAACAATATTCTTTAAAAAAAAAAGTTATTTTTTTCATTGAAATATAATTGCCTTTCACTTGCAGGCTCTCACTCGTCCACTCAAAAGATGAAACAAAAGGAAACGATTTTACAGAAAGTCAAGGTGCAACGTTTAAACTAATTATCTGATTCAGACTTTCTTAATTTCGAATGAAGATTTGAACTGATCCATCAATTGGTCATAATACAAAATACTGTAGCAAATTGAAATTACAACAAAAGATACAGATAAATAGAACAGTGAACAAGTTATATGCGGAGTCACTAATAGTCGGTGCAGAGATTTTGTTCTATTTTTTATCGCGAGGCTGTGTTGCATTTGGGTTTCTTCTTCAAAAAACTTACATTGGATTCACATGCTCAGATTCTTATATTCAAAGCAAACAGACAAAACAGACACAAATTCAAAGACTTGACACAATGCATAGATCCTCGAGTTTTAATGACAACCGATTCTCAATCGTGATATTTATGCCATAGAAAGTTCTATCTAAAATTTACAATAGCATAAACTACTTCGACATTTAGAAATCAACGGGCAAGAACATCAAGTCATTTGAGAGAGAGAGTCAAACATATTATTTCAGTTGTCTTCACAATCCGAAGGAGAGCCGGCATCTTCGTCGACAAACAGCTTCCACTCCTATACTCACACCCAAACTTGTAAGAAACACATAACATAGGAGAGGCTAATAAATTTTGATTGTTCTTTTTGTAAGAGAGAGACAAATACAAAAGCAGCTTCTAAAAGAGAGTAAAAATAAGACAAACATTTAAGGAAATCCGGGTAACAAAAATCTGAAAGATCCATGATCTAAAGAAATAAGATAGAATCCATACCTCGAATAAACATTGAGCACTTCCGCGTTGCCTGGCCTCGCAATATCCTTGAGCGAGAGGAAGCTTGGAGTGTAAGCAACAACTTCTAATAATACATTACGGTCAGCAAACCTCAGACGCTTGACTCTCAGGCTGTCTCGAGGCGGTTCACAGTAATGAGCTCGTTGGCGGGAAAACCGTTGAACATCAACAAAGCCCCGTCCCGTCGTCAAGGTCGCATATAATCCACTCAGGCGACGAACCCACCAGAGTACA
This sequence comes from Urtica dioica subsp. dioica, assembly GCF_054948205.1. NCBI lineage: Eukaryota > Viridiplantae > Streptophyta > Magnoliopsida > Rosales > Urticaceae > Urtica > Urtica dioica. Next base: position 41,638,550 of record NC_142760.1, read on the forward strand.
CATATCGAGCTTCCTAGAGTCCAAGTCGAAAGAAACCATTCCGTCGAGAAAAGCCGGGCCGTTCAGCTTTGTCAAATCCAGCCTCACATCAAAACCACGAGGGCCTCAAGAGTTCCGCGGAACTCTTCGTCAGAGAGTATAATATGACTACTTTGTACCGACCCGTCTTCGGATCGAGGCCCAACCCACAGGCCTTGAAGTTGTTGTGGTCCCAATCGGGAAGAGTTACGAACTCGCCGGTGACGGGATTGCAAACCATAACACGACTATGCGAAACCAAGCAGAGCAAGCCGTTGCATGTGTTCGCTATGGTTTGGACCCATTGTTGTCCCACCGGGATCTTCAGTTTGGTGATTGTCATCGCGTCGGACTTGCCAAATCTCGGAGCAAATACACCGTTCTCGGAGTCCTCTTTACGCCCATGTTTCGGATCAGAACGCAGATCTTCGACCGGGCCAAGCGAAGCTCGGCGAATCGAGGGTCGGAGATCAAGCCACGCCAAGCCTTGGAGACGCACTTGCATAGCGCGATGGTCTTCGCCGACGAGATTCTCACCAGAATTTCGAAGACAACCTCCTTCGGGAGTCGGGAGATCGGTCCATGGCAGATTTGGATTTCTTCGTTTCCTCTCATTTCCGGAGCGATTTCAGATCTTTCGTATCGTGGGTAATATCCATATGAAATTAATTTAAACTGAAAACTAAACCTAAACACTATATAAAAATGGATGGCGAAGTGGAAATCCGAGAGCTAACGCGTAAGAGACGAAAGTAATGAGCTTACAGGTTTATCGAGGTCGAATTCCTTCTGTGGAGACAAAAGCTGGGCAGAGAGAAAGGTCTCACAGCTAAAACCCTCAAATATAATGGTTTAAGACATTGCAAAGCTCATCAGACTATCAGAGTAAAGCAATTTTGAGTGAACTACATATTTTTTTTTGCTTTAAACATAGGGTTCTCTAGCTATATAAAAAGTACTTTTTAATCCATGTTTTTCATCACATAATCGTATGCTCTATATTAATCCATGCTCCGAGAAAGGGAGAAGAATAAAAAAATTAAATCACGTCTCTAGGCCTATATATACACATAAAAACCCCTGATAATTCCAAACTTGTATTCATCACATACTAGAAAGCTCTATACTAAAATCCTTGTTGCGAGAAAAGAAAAGGAAAAAAAAAAAGCAGGAGAGAATGAAGTTTAATAACTGGAAAGACCGATAGTCGTACGCGGTATGGCTCTGGAGTTCGAGTCGAAACCCTAGAGTTCGAGGAAGAAGCGTCAATGGAGGTTCTGGGCTTCTGGGAATGGCTTTGCGAATGAGAAAGACTTGTCGACGTGTCATTCTAAGGCATCAATAACAAACAAGCGTACCCAAAATATTTAGCAAAATGTAGTTTCTTACGTGTATATTTTTTTAAATTACACTTTTATCGTATTTTTCTTTTTACAAAAATACCCCTAAAACAATTCCGATCCACCTTTGACGATTAACGATCTCCGATGATTTCAATCAAATATGAACAAAATTAGTTTTAAAAAAATCAATTTTATTTTGTATGACTCTATCATTAAAAAAATATTGATTGGAATAATAATAAAACTATGACCATTTAAAAAAAATTAGACTAAAATTCGTTAATTATATTTTAGTCCAAGATTATAATTACCTATTTTGTAGAATTACTTTTTTAACCATTTATTTTTCGCTCTTTTTTCTCATGTTTTTTAAACATATTTTTTTCCCATTTCATTTACCTCTCTTCATTAAATTGAAATGGTGTTTTAAAAAATAAACAAATAAACTCAGTATGTTTATTTTAATATTTTTTTTCAAATTCTTTGAAAATTTATTGAATAAAAGTTCAAAGAAATTCTCAAATTCTCAGATTTCTGCCAAAGAGAAAGACTTGTAGTCTGTCTCTTCTTTTCTTCTTTTTTTTTTTCTCGTAAAAGTAGACTGTGTCTCTCTCCGCCCACGTGGTGGTCTTGGAAGACCTTCATTCCATACTCTTATTAATAACAGGTACCAAATATTTAGCAAAAATATAGTTTCTTGTGTGCATATTATCTGAAATTGCACTAATTTTTTTTTCTCAAACAATTTTCGCACTTATGTAATTTTAACTTGCTCGGTTCTCACTCTTCGACCATGTCCGACGAACACATAAAAAAATTAATATATATATAATTTTTTTTTATTCCATCAATAATGAAAGTATTGTTGAAATAATAACAAAATTATGACCATTTAAAAACTTTTGGACCAAAATTCATTAATTTATATTAGTCCAAGACTTTGACAGTCCATTTTTTCTTTTCCCTCTTTATTCTCATTATTTTAAACATATTTTTTCGCATTTCAATTGCCTCTTTTCATTAAATTGGTGTTCAAAAGAATATGTTGACATATCAATAAAATTTCAAATAAAATTTCTAGATTAGTTAGTTGACATCTTGAAAATTATTGACAAATATATCAATAAACCTTAAAAAAAAATCATTGTCTAACTTTATTAATGACAAGGCAGGTCGATGACAAGAGAGGCATTATTAGTTGCCAAGGCTGACGAGGGTGGACTTGCCAAGTTTGGCCCCTTTATGAGGCACGTCGCACGTATGAAACCATTTTCTTAAATAAAAACCATGTTCGAAATTATTCATGGACATTCCTTGACAAAAAAGAAAAAGAAAAAAAAAAAGAAGAAAGAAAGTCCAATCTTGGGAAAGGCACATGAGGTTTGAACGAATAAACTCCAAAAGAAGAACCGCATGAAAGACCTTTCGTATTAGGGAATTGATTTTCGGCCCGATTCACGATTTCAAACGATCCACTCACGTGTTGACACGTGGCAACAAACTGAATGCCAACAATGCCAACAATGGCATCATCCCAAATATTCTACCTCGGAATCACTCTCAGAAGACGACATATATTCCGGATCAATTTCCGATAATCTAGCCCTACTCTTCTCAATGCCAACAATGGCATCATCCCAAATTTTAGCGGTATGTTGCTTCGCTACAAGATCAACGTGGTTCTCCTCGAGCTTATCGAACTCTGCTCGTAAAGCATCGACCTTCTGATTTCCTTCAGTTAATTCCTTCTCCAAACTCTTCAAAATCTCACGAGTTTCCACAACCCGAGCTTCGAGTTTTTCCAAGTCTTGTCTAGCTTTAGTAAGGGCGGTTTTAGACGTCTTTAAACCTAAGGCAGCTTCTATATTCAAACGAATGAGATCTTTTTTGCTAGTGCCTCCGAGCTCTTTCTTTGCTTCTGAAACAAGGCATTGGTATCGAATGAAATCCTTCGCCGCGTTGTACAACTCCTCGAAATCTGCACCGAACGCGTTCAGCGACACGAAAGCAGCGTTGGACAAGTCGATCATGAACTCGACGTCCACACCGTCTTCGCAAGACGTAAGCTCGGCGATCAAAGTTGACTTCACCGCATCAGCCAACGAGTCATACGACTCGCTCAGTCTCGAGCTGTGTTGGCTCTCGTTTGGGTTGAACTTTCGAAGCCTTGACATCAAGGCTGTCACGCGGTCAACCATGTTCGCCCCACCTGAAAATAAAAGATGAGAGCTCAGTTGCGGAAAAACATTTCATTTGCTAATTGTTTTCCAATCAATTAATTTCGGAAAAGAAAAAAAAAACATACATATAAGCTACAATATATTTGCGTGTAAACAAGGTAATGCAAGTGGGTTTTAATAGGTTTAGATCAAACTCGAAGGTGAGAGATTGCATTTGCTTGTTACGGAGCTAGAGCAAGTCCTTATTAGGGGGACTAATTCGATAATAAAAATCTCTTGGGGGCTAATTTGGAAACAAAATCTGAGAGACTAATTTCAAAAAATTACATGTAAACTAAAGAAAAAATATGAACAATAATAAAGAAAAAAAAAATCAATATTTGTCCGCATACATATATATCAATGGCAGAGCCAAGTGGAAAGACAAACCCTGAATGGATCAGTTAAGGAAAAACCCTAAATTCAGAAAAACTTAAGTGTTTATATTTAATATGTAAAGTGAAGCGTTCAAAATTCCTTCTCTGTAACTTTTCCCGCAACACACAAAAAGGTTCCTAAGGTTGCTAGTATAAAATCGGTGAAAGAAATTTTGAGACCAGAGACTAAATAAAAAATATGTGTAGTGTGTCATTATACAAACTACAATCTTTTGCATGTGTACAAGATATAGAGCAAGTGGTTTTAAAAGGTTGATTTAAGATAGATAGAACTTACAGTTTGTAATCAAGTCCATCTTCAAGGGCGAGAGAACAGTCACAAATAAACAAATAAGAATGACAAGAGCCGATCGAGTGGAAAGAGACCAAGATTCGACCAGTTACTTCATAGAATGAGTTTATCAGACTTCGTGAGATTCCAAGCGTGTCAGCAATAAATATATTGCTTAATTACATTATAATTTAGATAAGAGACTTGGGTTTGGTATCAAAAAAGAAAATAAATACGTAAGAGGCTGAAAAGACTAGGGATGGCAATTTGACCCGTTACCCGCATTTCGGCCCGTTACCCGATTTATTCGGGTCGGGTAATACCCGTTCTTTTTTGGTAAACGGGTAAACGGGTAATACCCGTTAAGGTTTTAACGGGTCCGGGTACGGGTAACGGAATAGCCATCCCGTACCCGGTTACCCGGGACCCGACCCGTTAACTTTTAAATATTTAAAAATATAATAAATCATATGTTTACCTAATTAGATGATATATTTTAAACATGGTTTTTAAAAATATAATAAATCATATGTTTACCTAAAGATGATATATTATTTTTAAACTTTATATTGTTGATGGATTTTTATTTTATAAACGGGTAAACGGGTCTACCCGACCCGCTACTCTTTTTTTAAACCGGGTAAACAGGTAACGGGTCCGACATTTTAAACCCGTTTACCCGGCGGGTATCCCCATTACCCGGCCCGTCTCAAAATCCGGGTAAACGGGTCCGGGTAACGGGTAAAAAATTATAGCGGGTACGGGTAACGGAATAGGTACCCGGCCTTACCCGTACCCGTTGCCATCCCTAGAAAAGACTATATTAGACTGTTAGTCTATGGCTCTATGCTCACTTGGTAATACTACTTTTTAACGGAAGCGATAATTTTATTAGGTAATTTTTTTGCCTTCCCGATAATATTTCTGTTAGGCAATTTTTTGATGAAAGTGATAATTTCCAATTTTTAATATAAAATAATAATTAATGAGACAACTAATACCAATTGTTAGATGTGTAATTATCAACGGTTCAAATTTTTTTAATTAAAAAAATACAAATACAAATAACTAATAGAAATTAGCGGAAAGAATACCTTCTGATAGCATTCTTCCACCTCCAAAACGCTATTGGAATAGTTCCTTCCGATACCGTTAGCTACGGAAATGATAATTCTGTAAGACACAAAAAAGCAAATGGTATATTATATGCGTAAAAATCTCACGGACTACGCCACTTAAGACATAATATTTGCAATTTAACCAACGTTTTAAGCATATTTAAAATCTTGCGACATTTGATGATGACGTTGTCTTATTAATCAAATCGTATATGATATGATTGTCTTTAACATATTCATACGTTAATTTTGGTAAATATATGTCAATTTTAGTAAATAGCTAATTACCAAAATAAACAAAATATTAGCTAGTTCCTTATAAATCAACTCCGTAATTGGCTAAAAAAATTCTAACATAATTGTAGACCACCGATGATTCTTGTGTTACAAAATTTTCGGCTCTTGAAACTAGATATTGTGTTTGGTAGTTAACTCAAAAGGTTTTTGTTTTTTATTTTTTAATTTTTGTAGTTGTATTGAAAAATTATTTTGCAGTTGTTTTCAAAAAGCTGTTTGGTATAGTTTTCATTTTTGTTTTTGAGAAATTGAAAAAACTGAAGAAAAAAAAAAGTGTTTGGTATAGTTTTTATTTTTGTTTTTGAAAAAATGAAAAGAGAAGATGAGGAGAAGGAGGAGAGAAGAGAAGAAATTTTTTTTCCAAAAACACCTTTTATTTGTTTTCAGTTTTCTTTACTCTTTTACAAAACAACTTCAAAAATTTTTGAAAATTTTTTCCAAAAACTTAAACCAAACATGTTTTCAATTTTTTCCACTCAAAAACTAAAAAATTGTTTTCGAGAGGAATACCAAACACATTTAGGAAGTACAAATGTAAATTTTAATCATTTGAGTGACTAATTTTCAATTTGCCTAAAATGCAAATTCACATTTATAAAAATGCTTTCACTATAGTGCCCAAAATAACTTTGTAGGAAAACTTTTTGATTTTCATACACCACGTTCAGCATGCCATTCGTGGACCATTTTCATAAATTAAGTTAATTTTTATTTATATTTTTTATTCGGCAACAAAGTTATAAATCATTCAGTTGTTCATTTAATTTATATTTTGACCATTTGTTCAATTTAAGCATTAAAGTGCTGATTTAAACTCACCCTCAAAGGCTTAATTCTTGTGGTAAGACCTCTTGCATGTGAAGTGATCTCTGCGAGAATACGAGAGTTCAATATCTAGAAAATGCAATATTGACGTTTGAATATTAGATCTTGTAATTGTGCTTAAATATTCAATGTAATTGATGATATGATGTATAATTGAATTATTAAAAAAAAAGTGGTGAACTAGCCAAGTTTGTCATTCTTATTGGAGGAATAGCCCAAGTTTCATTTTATTAAGCAAATAGCTCATATTTTGGGCTCAGACCATAATGCACTTGGTAAATTCGCGAATTGGTTAATTTAATTAACCTACTGGAGTGAGTTAGGTTAATTATTTAACTTATTGATTGAATATTACTTTAGGTTCTTATTTTTTTGTGAGTAAAGTTAATTTACTAAATGATTGAATTCGGAATTAGGTTGATTAATTGAATGCTTTGAATATCAATTGACTTAAGTTATGATTTTCGTAAATTTTTTGTGAATTTCAAATCCTTCACGAATCAGTTAATTAATTAACCTAACTCACTCCAGTAGGTTAATTAAATTAACCGATTCGCGAATTTACAAAGTGCCTCTCCTCAATCGCCGCCGATTTCCTCTCCCCCCGCCGATTTCCGAGTCAATCTGGTTCGTTTCGGTGAGGTCGAGCATCGCCGCCGCCGGAGCTCGACGGAATCGACGGCGTCTATGGCGGATCTTGACGACGGCGTTTATGGCGGATCTCGCCGGCGACGTGTTAGGGATCAGCAACGAGGATGGACGACGATCGGCGACGACGCGGCGGCGTAAAATGGATCGACCCGATCGGCGACGTGAAGTGGATCGGTGGATAACGAGTTTAGGTTTAGGTTTTGAGAAAATTGAGTTTTGCTTTTATATATGAGGGTAATTTAGGTAGTGAAATATTAATTGGGTTATTCACTTAATTTATTCAAACTTTGACTATTCTCCTAATATTAGTGGGTTGATTGGACTAGTATGCTCACTCACCCTTTAAACTCATTAGATTATCCAATTATTTTATGTTACTCAAAACGTACTACATATATTTCAACTAACGGAACTTTGAGTTTTTTCTGAATTTAAATTTAAATTCTAACCACTTGAGTATTGAGTTTAGTGAGCATAGAAATGACAGTTTACCATAATATTAATAAATAAAATCATCATTTACTATAATTATAAAGTAAAAACTATATGTGAAACAATAATTAAATATATGTCGATTACGTAAAAAATAAAAATAAAAAACTTTGTCGATTATTTTTATTATAAAAAATTAACTAATACAATTTGAAACTGCGTTTGGAGTAAAAAAAAATTACATTAATGAAACTCTAAAAAGTGTACTCTATTTTTTAATATAACATTCAAAGGCGAATATAAGGGGAAAAAATGTTATATGTTTCTTTATTATTCATGAAATGAACTTGATTATCTTATGATCTGTAAACAGCACATTATAATAATTTAAAACACAATTGTTAAGATTTCTATTTCCCATATTAAGAACCGTAATATTACGCGTATGAGTGCGTACTCATGAACTTCATTATCTTATGAATAGTGGTAGCTAGTTTGGTAGCTTAAAATGAAAAGTTCAGATAGAGAACAAACAGTTCAAACATTCCAAACAATACCATACAACAAAATCTTAATTACAAATATGTTGTTTACTTTGGCCTTAGAACCCGTGTCATGATATTTAATTAAATAGTATTAGTAAGGGAAAACAATTTTATTTTTCATCCGTCCAAAAAATTGGAGACAAAAAAATCAATTGAGATTTTGGCGCATTTAGATTTTTATTTGTCTATGTGAAGGAAGGTTGGAATATAATTCTTCTACAAATCTTCAACAAGAAAAAAAAAAATCTTTGGCACTTTAGTATGTGTATATGAAACAGTTGGATTTTTTTTTTTTTTTTCGCGAAAATAAAATTTAATTTTGTTTTTAAGCTTAGGAATTTATAAGGAAGAATCACCCTATTTTCTTAAACAATTTAAGCTTATTTCATATATAGAAACACAAGTTCGTTTAGTGTTTGTATTAAGTCTCATTAAAAAAAATTATTTAGTTAATTCTTACTCACTCAAACATTACCAAAAAAGCGAAAAAGATTTCCGAATTTTTTTTTATTATGATTTTGATAAGATCAATGAACACGTAGATACATCTATCGATATCAGTTCTTCTCCGACTCTGGGCCGTCCCTATATGAAAACTTTTATTTTTTTGGGTAAGATACTCTTTTCGGGTTTTTTCTTACCCGAAAGTGCCCCGGAACTTAAACCTAAAACCTATCATTTTGCGCTATAAATTCATCTCTTAGATGCACCAAATCTTATAAGAAATTCACAGCCACCTCTTCGTCTTTCGCAGCCTGAAGAAGAACGTTGTAAACTGTAAGAACTAGCCCTCTCCATGATTTCATGTTATTTGCTTAGCTTATTATTTAATCTTCATAAAACTTAAAATTTACAGGCCTTATGTGTATATATTTTAACTCTTCGTTTCAATTGTTTTTTTTTTCTTGATTTGTCCGATTGTACAGTTTTCGTGTCGCAACGAATGGTTGGTGATATACATAACTGAAAATATATAATTTAATCCAAATCCATAGGTTTATTCATTTTCTTTTCAGCGGGACAAAATTTTACGCATGAATTGAACTCGACATGGGAATATATCATTATATGTTTTTCTTAAGATTTTGTAAATCCTATATGCAATAATGCTCACTAGATATATTTAACCTTGGGTTTCTCTATTTTTATATTTCATCTTTATGTTCGTGTGTAATTAGTTGTAGCTTAGTTGAGTAATCGCTCTTAACTTTATTAAACCTACTGTGTTCAAGATTTCTCATTAGATCCATTTTTTGTATTATATTTTCGGTATAAATATATTAACTTATTTTTTGTTATTATCAATTGAAATGTAGTAGGCAGTTGATTCTTTCACCATGCAATTGATCACTATTTGTTTTTACAATGATTGCTTAGATCTTGAAGATATGGACCCCAATGCTCCGGAGCCAACACTAGATTTGTCTCGCCTAGCAACAAAGATCCCGCAATTTATCAATGCGCATAGGCGTCGCGAAGAAGCCAACTCAATTGTGGCCCACACTTCGTCTCCAAGGGAGCAAGTTCCTTGCATGAATCAAGAGACGGAAATCTTGTTCCCAATTATCGGACTCGAGCCCAATCCAGAAAAGCTATCAAGGCTTCGAGCTTATCCGAACCCAGGAGCCGAAGAAGACTCCCATTCCTCGAGGCTGAGGGAAGGGATTTTCTCCGACGCCCAATCCGTCAAGAGGGCATTGATCACAAGGCTTATGTCGGGACACGACAACAACATGGACATCGACTCAATGATAGATATGACAAACTCGGCTTTCGAGTCATTGAGCTCGTTCAAGGTAGATTTTGGCCATTTGTACGACGCGGTGAAGGTCTTCATTTACTACCACCTCCACATTCTAGAAGCAAATGACATGCTCAAAAGGAATGGGTCAATCCAAGATATGCTAGTCCATAACGGCAAACTTTGTGCCCAGTCTAGGGAAGTCGCGAATGCCTTGAGGAGGTGCAATGTCATACTAGCCCACACTTGCACAACCATGTTCATACTCGAGGCCCAAACGGCTCATACTCAGGAGGAGATGAGCCAAATCGAGGGACAATTGGCCAAGACACACGCCGAGGTTCTTGCCCTGCAGAGAGAGTCAACCCGGCTCAAAAAGACTTACGAGGAGGTGAAGGCCGAGCACGAATGCTCCTCTAAGAATATCGGGGAGAAGATGACAAAAGAGCAAGAGATCAATGTCCACCGGGACCATGTCATTACCGGCATTGACGAAATCAAGGGTAAATTGGGCACTCTTTTTTGGAGTAACTTTGACAATTGAGGAGCAAAAAAATTGAGGACCCGCCACACAGAAAATAATAAAAAAGCTTTAGTCCTATGGTTTTGGGATACATTGAACTAGTGATGATGAGAATAAATTAAGTATGAGTTTTTTTTTCTGTCCTCTTTTTCTTCTTTTGATATCTTACCAAAAGCATTGTGATTTTGATATATGTTTGCATGCTTATCTTTTATCGCATTTAAGGTGTTTCTTATCATTATTATCTAAAATTCACATTATAACTAACGGCTAAAAAATGTTTAAATGTCCATATATACAATTTTGTTCTAGAAATTATTAGTTACCTAAAATATAATCATATTAGCTGTCTAGTTTTTCTTTTAAGCAAATTTTATTTTAGGTAACTCGAACTCATCTCCTTATTTAGGACTAAGTATTTGTTTACCAAGAGAAATTTAATATATTAGACTTCATGATGTATCTAAATTCAAACCTCGACTCACCATATTAATATATTACATACTAGAATTTTTGGACAAATATACACTTACCTTCAACAAACAAACAAAAAAATAATAACTATCATAATAATGTTGGTTGTAAAGCGCTTAGAACACTAAACTTATCGTGTTTATATTTACAAATAAACAACACATGTAAAATTTGGTTTATGATATATTAAAAATTAAAAAGTGATTCAAATTTATCTTATACAAGTAACACGAATTATGAAGGAAAAAAAACAAAAAGTAAAGCAACTCTAGATATATCAAGTCTTAAGCAAAAAGTGAAATAAAAAAGTTCGAGAATGAAACTCCGAATCATTTAGAAAAAATTATTGTACTAAGTCAAATGGCTACCTCAATTAAAATTATAGCTCAAATATTCAAATATTAGAAAAAAAAAAGTAGTTCAAGTCATGCATAAGTTTAATAATATGGCGCATGCGTATTGCTTGAGTTTGACATATTTTCTTAATTTTTAGAAACTTCGCTTAGAATTTAACACATGAAGTTTAATTAGACTATATATGCCTAATTATCACAATCATATATTTGTGAATATGAAAGTTGACTAGTTCAATTATAATTATAAATTAGGAGATGAGTTCGAGTCACTGAATCAGAAAAAATAAAAACAAAATTATTAAAAATTTAAACTTGTAGTCAATGTTAATTAAGGACGTAGTAGTGATATTATCATAAATATTATTGAATTATGACAATACTCGTAATTTTTGAAAGAATCTCTCTCTCTCTCTCTCACAATTTTTATTTATTTACAAGACGCCTATTCCCACTACATGCCTATTTTCTTAAAAAAAACAATTTTCTTTCACACGACACCCCGTGATGGAGTCTTAATTCGAATTCAGGGGGCATATTTGATCCCAAAGATATACGCTCTTAAAGCCAACCTTGTCGTGCGGTCTAGGGAAGTCGCCAAAGCGTGCGATCAAGCTAGCCCAATCTTGCTCGGATCTAGTCCGATCAAGGCTCGGGTTGAAAATGCTCAAGATCAAAGCTAGCCAAATCAAGGGACATTTGGGCAAGGCCAACACTAAGGAGACGCGAAGGGCAAATACTAATGTTTCTAGAGACAAATCGAAGATAAAATGTTGATCTAGAAAGAGATCGATCGATGTCGTGACCGTGCGCTGGGAAGTATTGAAAAAAATAAGGGTACATTGTGCACTTCTTATTGGAATAAACTTAGAGACTTCAAGAATTTAATGGTGTGGTATAGGCAAATGATTTTTTTTTTCTTGGAGTAAACTTAGAGACTTAAAATTTTTAATGGTGTGGTATAGGCAAATGATTTTTTTTTCCCTTTTCTTTTTAGGGAAAATATCAAGAGTATCACTCGTGTTTAATCGAAATGCGAGATTTATCCCCTCTATTTCTAGAAATATCAGACATATCCATTCAGTTTAATATAAATGACATATATATCCCCTAAAAATGTTATATTACAAATATCACCATTTTTCGTTTATTTTTTATAAAAAAATAATTTGAACTCCCCAAAATACCCTTAATTAAATAATTTTTTTATTTTCTATTCTATATACAAAAAATTAAATTAAAAAATTTCTTTATAAAAAGTTAAGGATTTTTTTTATAAAGAGAGATTTGATTTTTTTTAATAAAATAGTAAACAAATATTTATTATATTAAGGGTATTTTGGGGAGTTCAAATAATTTTTTTGTAAAAAATAAATGAAAATTGTGATATTTGTAATATAATATTTTTTAGTGAAGGTATATGTCATTTATATTGAACTGAAGTGATATGTCTGATATTTCTAGAAATAGAGGAGATAAATCTCGCATTTCGATTAAACACGATGGATACTCTTGACATTTTCCCTTCTTTTTACAATTATATATGATGTATAGGATATTTTGAACTTGTTGGGGGATGAAATAGTTCAATAGAATTCACTGTAAAATATTACCATTGGGATGAAATAATATCGCGCTAATATTTTGTTGGGGAAAGAAATTACCTCATTTTCAAAGTTTGTCTTATAATATTTTACCACTCATTTTTATTTCAAGAATAGCTTATTTGCGTTTTGCTAGGTATTTTAAGAATAGCTTGTTTTATGCGTACATTTCTTATTACATTCATTTTTTGTTTGTTTGTTTTTTTTGTTTTTTGTTTTTTGTTTTTTTTTTTCTGACGACGATAGATGAAATGTACTATTTTTTACGAAAACGTAGTAGAGTGTAGATTTATGTTACAAATACTAAATATAATTTCAGTGGTATTTTTGTTGTTTAATTCCTCCCTTATTTTGTTGCAGCGAATACGAAAAGTCGAATCAGAAAACCTTTCTTTCTTCCAACAAAAAAGAAGAGAAAAAAATAAAAGCCACTATCGCCAAATGTACAAAAAATGCTTTGGGGAATAATATTCGCGAGCTGTCCTAAACAAATCCAGTAGTGTCTCTTTCAAGTTCTGTTCAATCAACCAGGTTAGTAATTTCCAATTAAAAAACATATACTTTCTAAACTCTATGCTATATGATGCGAAAGTTCGTAACTTTCACCGTTCTTACTTACCGTTGTCGAGTTATTAAGCTAATATTGAAAAAAGAAAAAAAAATGATATGGGTTTCAGATTTTTTCAAAGATTTAGGTTTCTGCTTTGGTTTTAACTGTTGGGTATACTCTTCTGAGAGGCAAAACACCTCGAAGAAGTTCAGTTCGTGATTAAAAAAAAAAACTAATAGTAATATAAAAAAGGAATGTTGCACTAATCTATCTCACATTTTCACTTCTTATTGCTCAAAACGTTTGTGTAGTTACAGGAATATACGATGTAATTCCTGGGTTTTGTTTGCTTGGGTGAAAAGAGAAATGAAATATATTTTATTTTATTTAAAATGTCATGTTCGTGTGATAAAACCAGACTCAAATTGAGTATCCTAGAACTGAACTAACCACTGTTTTATTCTGATTTGCATTCTTGGTTATGGAAATATTAATAACAAGTTTGTGTCTTTCCTTTGATTGGCTTTTGAATCATCATCATCTTATAGCCTGACTGGACAGTCCGATCGATGGGTCGTATGAGACGTGGCGAGTCATTGGTTTCGAAGCTGTCGAGCCAAGGAATCACAATTTACCCTCCGTCACCGCCAAAGAAACCGGGTTCTTCGAAAAAACTACGGTCACCGACCACCACCGTGAAGATAGGGACTGAGAGCCAGAAGAGGAAGAATAAGAAACCGGAGCCGATTCTCGTACAGATCAGCGATAGCGATTTGCGCGAAACCAGCGAAGAAGAGAACGACGACGCTCCGGCCGCTGAAAGTGTCCTCGGAAAGCGACAAGCTTCGAAACCGAAGAGATTCGTACAGAGCAGCGACAGCGAGTCTCGCGGAAGGGTCACCAAAAAACGACCCATTTCGAAATCGCCCGCGAAGGGAGCGAAGAGGAAAATAGTCTTACGAGGAAGCTCGAGCGAAGTAAACGAGAACGTTCTGGCCGATGATGAAGATGATCCCAGAGAACGACCCGCTTCGAAACCGCCCGTGAAGAGAGTGAAGAGGAAGAGAGTCTTACGAGGAATTTTGAGCAAAGAAAACGATAGCACTCTGGCCGATGATGAAGATGGTCTCAGAGAACGCCCCGCTTCGAAATCGACCGCAAAGAGAGTGAAGAAGAAGAGATTTTTACGAGGAAGCTTGAGCAAAGAAAACGATAGCACTCTGGTCGATGATGAAGATGATATCGGAGAACGAACCGTTTCGAAACCGCTCGCGAAGAGAGCGGAGAAGAAGAGATTCTTACGGGGAAGCTTGAGCGAAGGAAGCGATAACACTCTGGCCGATGACGAAGCGGATCCCAAAAGACGACCCGCGTCGAAACCGCCCGGGAAGAGAGTGAAGAGGAAGAGAGTCTTACGAAGAAGCTCGGGCGAAGAAAACGATAACACTCTGGTCCATGATGAAGATGATCTCAGAGAACGACCCGTTTCGAAACCGCCCGCGAAGAGATTGAAAAGGAAGAGAGTCTTGCTAGGAAGCTCGGGCGAAGAAAACGATCTTATTCTGCCCGAGGAAGGCAATCCCAGAGAACGACCCGCTTTGAAATCGCCCGAGAAGAGAGTCTCGCCAATAAGCTTGGACGAATCTCGTGGAAGCGAAGGCCGTCCGAGCGAATCTCAAGGCCGCGAAGAAAGCGAATCTCTTGGTCACGACAAGAGCGAAGACAAGGCCAAGACCGAAATACTCTCGAGGCTCGGCCGTTTTCAAGGCAAGAAGCTCGAGAATCCGACTTTTTCCGAAGCTGAATCCGGGAAGAAGGCCCTGATATCGTACCTCGTGTCGTCAAAGGACAGCTCGGGCGTCGAATCGATGATCGACAAGGCCAACGAGGCTTTCGCGTTGCTAAGCTCGTCCCGACTCGACTACGCCGAGTTCTTCGACTCGGTGAGAGACCTCATATCGTGGCGCTACGAGGTCGTCAGAGCGAAGAGCGAGGCCGAAAAGAGCCGGCCGATGAAGGAGATGATCGAGCGCCAGAACGACCTCCTCGAGCGGTCAAACGCGGAGGTCAAAGCTCTGGTCAACTCTGAGGCCTCGCTGGCGAGGGCGAGGGAGTGCCTCGCTTCGCTGGCGGAGTCGGCCGAGGCGACGAGGGAGCTTCTGAGGGAGCTCGAGGACAAGTTGGAGCGCGAAGTTGAGGCGATCGATGGGCTTCGAGTCCAATGTCGCGAGCTCGAGAAGAGCTATGAGGCCACGAAGAGCGAGCAAAGAGAAGTGGCCGAGGAAATGGAAGAGAGCCGAGAGATCGGAGAACGACGCGAAAAGGCCGAGGCTGGTCTCGAAGCCGCCGCGGCTCGGCTCTACTCGCTTTGAGATTATTTTGGATGCAAATGTGGCTAATTATTGTTCTTTTATCTGGGGTAGAAATGTAAAGAAAAAGAAAGTATAATTAGGGTAGCTACGTGTTTGGGAGCTTCTGTTTTTTGGTTTTTGGCACGTTTTTTGGGAGCTGCAAATGTGGCGATTTTTTTTTTTCCTTACTGCGAAATGTTCGTTGAAAACTGGCATTCAAATCCGAGTATTATGAAAAATAGAACCATCTGTCAATTATCAGTCTTTTAATGTTGGACAAAGAAATGAGACTGCTTTGGTTACACTTACAAATGGACGAAGGCAAATTTTGAGAGTTTTTTTTTTTTTTTTGAAAAGTGAGACAGACTTCAACCATAATAGAAACAAAAAATTGACTACGTAAACCACGTAAACTATAAGAATTGTAAATTAGTCAAACTTTGGTAAATACTTTGTAAATAGTCAATTTGCATACGTGGCAACCTATTAACTACCTTTTTTACTTGTTTGGTTGGATTAAATAAGTCTTTTATTAATATGTTAATAAATTAACTTGACTATTTACAAAAAATTAACGAAAGGTGGGTTATATCTCAATTCACTATAACCGTGTAGCTATATAACTTAATAAAATTACAGCCTTTGAGGACAACCTCCGACCACATTATATTACAACAAAGATCAATATCAATAGCAGATTTATCCAAGTAATGGGCCACATAATTGCAAACTCTAGGGCATGAAACAAGACTCAAGCTTATCAAAGAAATCAGAGAGAGAGAGAGAGAGAGAGAGAGAGAGAGAGAGAGAGAGAGAGAGAGAGAGAGAGAGAGAGAGAGAGAGAGAGAGAGAGAGAGAGAGAGAGAGAGAGAGAGAGAGGATAGTACTCAGGTCCGAACACGGTACTCTCTCTCACGATAAGAGGCAATCGGAATTAACCTCATATGCATTACCTCGAGTGTCAAGGGTGGATACATCAGCACTAAAGGTCCGTTTGGAATTCGAAAAATGTGAAAGGAAATTTTTTTTGAAGAAAAACGAAAATGTTAGAGAGAATGCCTTGTAGATATCGATGTTCGACGATCGGTCCTGCCCGGTATTGTATTTGAAGCAGTTGTTCGAATTTCTTATGATATGCAATTGAAATAAATTCATGCTAATGGTTAAAATAGTGCTTTGAATATCGAGGTTCTTATTTTACCCGAGGGTTACTAAAGCTATCAACAATTCTTTTAGCTTGATGGAAATAAAAAGTTTTTCCTTTAGATTCTATAGAGATAGATAATGAAGTAATTAGAAAGAGTCTTAGAAGCTACTTCTATAGAGATCTTCTAGAAAGCGGGTCAATTCAAAGAATATCAAAATTCTCTATTATGTTTGGAAGTAGTGAAAAATATAAGAGAAATAAAATTAAAATCCTTAGCATTTTCTCCTCCGGTGGCTGCTTCTGCTTCCCCGCCAAAAACCCCGTTCCTATTATTCCAAATATGCCAAGCCAAAATGAGGAACACATTTTGATAATACTAGATGAGATATATTTGTTCATTTTTTTATTTTATTTTTGAAAAAGACTCCCGTTAAAAATTTTCTTAGCAAACTCAAAATGAAAATCTCGGACTAATCCAACATTTAATATTTAAAACTAAAAAATACAAAATAAAATAAATATATGAAGGACTAAGTTCATCAACTATTTATTTTTTGAATTTTGACCTATCTTAGGAAATAAATAATATGACCAATAAGTTCAGCAACATGCTGTAATTCCATCCATATAAAAAGAAATCTAATTAGAATTAAAACAATTAAGATTTCACTTTGAAGTGTTAGAAGTTTAGAACATAGTTTTAAATTCCGACGAAATTCGGCGGCGGCGCCGCTGCTGCCGGAGCATAAACGGCCGGTGAAGTACAAAATTTTCGTTTTATCGTTGTTTTTCGCCGAAAGTCGTCGTTTTACGTTTTATGTCGTTTTTCGTCGAAATGGTACATGTTTGAAATTAAGCAGAGCACCAGGGTAGGAGAAGTAAGATTTCACAGAAATAAAGGACCAAATCGCAAAGACACAGCATTCAAAAACCTTAACCTGAAAGGCTCGGTTGAAAACGACGTCGTAATTGAATAGTATAAGACAGCACATTTCTACCATCTTACAGACTTGGCCTTCTTTTCCATCGATCTTTGAAAATCAAAACCCTTACCTTGCTCTCTCTGCATTCCATCGTTTACTTTCTCTCTCCAGAGCTCAGAGATCGCCGGAGATGGGGAGCGAAACCGAGCCGGCGAAGCTTCTCTTGCCGTACCTTCAGCGAGCAGATGAGTTGCAGAAGCCCGAACCTCTCGTCGCTTATTATTGTAAGCAACAACTCTCTCTCTCTCTCCCTTCGATTATGTGGAGTTCGAGCTTTGTTTTTCTTACGGTTATTGGATTCATTTCTCAGATGTTGCTTCGTATTGTGTTGTTCTTTTCCGATATTGATTTGGATGTTTTGGTTGTTGGTGTTGTTTCGTAGGTCGATTATATGCAATGGAAAGAGGTTTGAAGATTCCCGCTAAAGAGCGTACAAAGACGACGAGTTCATTGCTTATTTCTATTATGAACCAGTTGGAGAAGGTAATTTGATCTCTTTTTGCTTCTGGTTTATCTGCTAGGAAAAAAAGCGTTTATTTTTTCATCATTGAATTGGCTTTACTTAGTGTAATTAGATTGGATGTTTTGATGGACATACTAGCAGTAAACTGCGAATCTTTTTTTTTTTTTTTTTTGGTGCGAGAGAAAATAGCTCAGTCTAAGTATGTTTTGGGACCTGCTTTGAGCGAGGCTCTGAGTGACTTTTGGCAAACCAATCTCATAACTTTCTGTTTAGAGACTCTCTTTGAAGTACTGTAATGTGTTTTTCGCTGCATGTAATGTACAGTTATTTTGAATTCGTGGGCTTGATATATGCACAGCACTATTGTTGAGGCTCCGAGTGACGTTTAATATATTAGTAGCCTGGTCTTAATGTTCATTAGGATTTGGAACACCCTCTTTACAGCCAGTGTATAATGTGTTTATGCTACCTATATTGTCTGTGCGTTTTGAATCTTTGTTGGAGTTGTGATTTGTAATATTGTATAGCACTAGTACTGAGGCTCTGGGTGAAGATTAATTTACCAGTTGCCTGATCATTTAACTGTGCCAGAAAGAATTTTGGGACCCGCTTTGCAGCGAAAAATACCAATGTGTTTCAACTGCCTGTAATGCCCGTACAGTTTGAATCTTTGTTGTGTATACCAATGTGATTTTTATATTTAGCATTAGTACTGAGGCTCTGAGTGACGATTAGTTTACCAGTTGCCTGATCATCTTACTGTGCAAGAGAGATTTGGGATCCGCTTTGCAGTGAAAAAAATCAATGTGTTTCAGCTGCCTGTAATGCCCTTACAGTTTGAATCTTTGTTGTGAGTTTTAGATATAGCACTAGTACTGAGGCTCTGGGTGAAGATTAATTTACCAGTTGCCTGATCATTTAACTGTGCCAGAGAGAATTTTGGGACCCGCTTTGCAGCGAAAAATACCAATGTGTTTCAACTGCCTGTAATGCCCGTACAGTTTGAATCTTTGTTGTGTATACCAATGTGCTTTTTATATTTAGCATTAGTACTGAGGCTCTGAGTGACAATTAGTTTACCAGTTGCCTGATCATCATACTGTGCAAGAGAGATTTGGGATCCGCTTTGCAGTGAAAAAAATCAATGTGTTTCAGCTGCCTGTAATGCCCTTACAGTTTGAATCTTTGTTGTGAATTTTAGATATAGCTCTAGTACTTAGGCTCTTAGTGAAGATTAATTTTCCAGTTGCCTGATCATCTTATTGTGCTAGAGTAAAAATTTGGCACCCGCTTTGCAGCGTTAAAATTGTAACATGTTTCGGCTGCCTGTAATGCCCTTAAAGTTTGAATCTTTCACGTAATTAATAAATATGTATGTATCTCTAATATATATACCAAGGCTCTAAGTGATGATTAGTTTACTAGTTGCTTGACTATATCACTGTGCAAGTGAATAATTTGGGAACCACCTTGCATGGCTAAAATGTAATGTCTTTCGATTGATCGTAATGCTCTAACAGTTAAAGATCTTTATTATATGTATGGCATCAGTACTGAGGCTCTGTGTGAAGATTAATTTACCAGTTGCCTGATATTACTGTGCTAGAGAAAAAATTGGGACCCGCTTTGCAGCGATAAAATATAACATGTTTCTGCTGCCTGTAATGCCCTTACAGTTTGAATGTTGTGCTGTTATATTTTAGCATTAGTACTGAGGCTCTAATGACGATTAGTTTATTAGTTGCCTGATCTTACTGTGCAAGAGAAATATGTGGAACCCGCTTTGCAGCGAGTAAATGTAATGTGTATCTGCTGCCTGTAATGCCTTAACAGTTTAAGTTATTTTGTAATTTAAATACATAGCACTAGTACTAAGGTTATGATTAATGATTAAGTTACCAGTTGCCTGATCTTGCTGTGCAAGATTAATTTTTTACACCCATTTTGCAGCAGAAAGGATAATGTGTTTCTGCTGCTCGTAATGCCCTTATAGTTTTAATGTTTTGATTTATTAGCATTAGTACTGAGGCTTTGAGTGATTATTAGTTTACCATTTGCCTTTTCTTACTGTGCAAGAGAAACTTTTTGGGACCCGCTTTGCAGCGAAAAGTATAATGTGTTTCTGCTGCCTGTAATGCCCTAACAGTTTAAATTTTTTTCAATGAAAATATATAGCACTAGTACTAAGGCTGAGTGACGATTAGTTTACTAGTTGCCTGATCTTTCTGTGCAAGAAAAGATTTTGGGACCCGCTTTGCAGCGTAATTCGTAATGTGTTTCTGCTGCCTGTAATGCCCATACATTTTATTCCAATGCCCATTATTTCGTTTTTTTTAAAATTTTCTGAACAATAATTTGGGGAATCTTATTTATTAAGTCACATCTTTATTGATATTTACAAACCTGGTTTTTACTTGATAGGATAAAAAGTCTCTGGAGTTAGGGCCTGAAGACAATCTCTACGTGGAGGGTTTTGCCTCAAATGTCTTTGCTAGAGCAGACAAGCAAGATCGAGCTGGGCGAGCTGATTTGTATGTCAAATAATGCTCTCATTAATTCAAATGCTTCTTTAGCTATAATGTCCGATAACTTGAACTTCTTGCTCCCTTTCCTTTAGTACTAAGAAATTATATTTATTAATGCGAACCAATATATAATACAAGGGTTGTTGTTTCCTTGTTGGTGCAACTTGAGGATATTATATATGCAAGAGTGACAATGTGAATCCCTATTCCATTGATACTTGACATACGTGCTCCGTATTTTTTTTTAATCTAGATTATTTTTATAAATGTTTCAGGAATACTGCGAAAACATTCTATGCGGCTAGCATTTTCTTTGAGATTCTCAACCAGTTTGGCCCACTTCAACCTGATGTCAGTGCAATGACACTCTGTCTAAGCTTAAGAACATTAGTGTATTAGTTGGATTTCGATGGTCTTACCAATTAATTGAGGTGCTTATTTTCCGTTCTATGACCAATATGTTACAGATTGAGCAGAAACAGAAATATGCAGTTTGGAAAGCAGCTGACATAAGGAAAGCCTTGAAAGAGGGAAGGACGCCCACTCCGGGCCCACCTGGGGACGAGGAAGAACTGCCTGTACGTATCTAAAGCTATCATTAGTTTTTATTTTTATTTTTTTTATTTTTATTCAGTTTATTGATTAATGGGAAGATAGGAAAATATCATAAATGAATACCCCGTGTTTAGCTGAAATGCGACATTTATATCTTCTATTGTCATCTTGATCACAAAACATGTCCTAAATTTTCAGAAAATATTGATAATATCCCTTGAGCTTATTCTTTGGCTCTTGAGCATAGTAAGTTATTAAAAGAGATTTAAAGACCCTTATTTAAAAAAGAAATAAAACAACATATAAAATTGCAAAAACTATATATACTCCATTTTCTATAGATATTAATAATTGTGTGATTGTTTTTAATAGTTTTATTTATTAATTTATTTTTTTCTTCGAAATGAAGTGTAATTTATGTTAAAAAAAATTAAAGGTAATTTAGCCTTAAAATATATCGTATAGAAAGTTAAACAAAAATTGAATCTTAGCCATTAAATTGTACTTTTTTAATGCGATGGAAATTGCGACAATTTTATGGAAACACGGGGGATAGTCATGATCGATTTTAGAACAAAAGATGTCATCCTAATATTTTTGATTTTATTCACAACCATACATGTCTCTGCTTAGAAAGCTATGGTCACATGATCTCGAACCATTCATGAAATCTTTCACATTTTGCAGGATATTGGGCCAAGCGAGCCATCTTCAATAAACTCCAGACCCGAACCCGATCCATCTCAGTTTCACGATTCAGTCAACGACCGAGAGCCCACAAATTTCCCTCCACCCGCAAAGTTCCACGACAACCCGAAGAACGACCAAAACCCGACGAACATCCCGGGGCCCACTTTCCAGTACCACCACGATAAACCCAGCAACGACCACCAATCATCACCGAGCGCTCCGCAACACCATTACAACGACGAACCCGTCGACCGCCACCTGTCGAGCTTCCCGTCGGTCCCTCAGACTTACCCGACCCCCGGTTACTCTTCGCGGGACGATTTTCCTCCGTCCGAACCGTCGGATTACGCTCCGCCGTACCATCACCAACAACCATCGTACGGCCAAGATCATCCGCTGCCCCACCATAACAGCTTTCCCAAACACCACCACGAAGCCGCTCCTTCTCATCCCTTTCCTCACTTCCAATCGTACCCGAGTTTTTCCGAGAGCAGTCTTCCCGTGGTCCCACCGAACTTTCCTCCTCCGTACTATCAGGGCTCCGATGGTAATTTCGCTCCGTCGAGCAACGTCTCGGTTTCTCCGGCGCCGGCTCAGGCTCAAGCTCCGGTGCCGGCACCGGCACCGGCTTTCGAGTACGATTGTAATTACATGCCACCGCCGGAGAAGATCACAGAAGCTCATAAGGCGGCGAGGTTCGCGGTCGGAGCTTTGGCGTTCGACGATGTCTCGGTCGCTGTGGATTACTTGAGGAAATCGCTCGAGTTGTTGACCAACCCTTCGGCTAAATCAGGTCAATGGACTTGAATGATTTTTTTTTTTTTTTTTTTTTGGGTATATTTGTATAAAAGAAAAGAAATGCTGTTTGTGATGGACATTGTTGATATATTATTACCGGGTGTTGGTTAAAACGTACATGTCACTTCTGTATTTACGAGTGCCTGAGTTGAGTCTTCTTTACATAAAGGGATTTCTAATGGATCTCAATCAGTTTCTAACTGATCATAGTTATGGATAAACATTATGGTTAAACATATGCCACTTTTTTTTTTATAAAGAAAAATACTTTGTTAAACATAATACAAAGTTCCCATAAAGTAGGACCCAATGCATGATAGAAGAGACCTTTGAAGGAAAAGAGAACTTTGGAGACTTTGACGACAATTACCCTAAATTTCTCGAATAAAAATACAGAGAAGAATAGAGATCTGACTTTATGTCAAGGGATTTGGGAATATTAGTAAAATTAAAAGATTTTTTTTTTCTTTCCAAAATCAAGCATAAACAAAAAGTGTAATCATTATCGTAATTATTGCCTGTGTATATAGTTAATAAATTTAAAATTTGCTAATATATATGTCAATAAATTCAGTATTTATCTATAGTCAATAAATTCAGAATTTGTTAATATATGTCAATAAATTCAGAATTTGTTAATATACATGTCAAAAAATATACGATTTAGTGACATTTGTTAACAAATTCTTGATTTGTTAATATATATGTATGTTTTTTATAATTATGATTTTGGATTTTTTTTTTCGAATCAACCAATATTTGTGTCCAATTCCGTCACACATGGCTTTATCGAGTGAAGAAATGAAGACCTGAAAGAGTATTATATAACTCCAAAAGGAAAATGAAAAGGAAAAGAAAAAGGAGACTAAATGCTCCTAACCTTTTGAACGAAGAATGTAGATGATATTATTTAGTTTAATAACCGAAATAACTGCCAATTTTATTCAAAGCTCATAACCCATTGTTTGTTTAATTAATATTTTTCAAGACAAAAAGTTATAAAGAAAAAAAAAAGTGAAGTGAAGAAAAGTATAAAACTAAAAGGGTTACGAAAGAAAACTACTTTTTTTTCAGCGTAATAATTACTTGCAAACTTATCATTACAAAGTTACGAATGAAACGCAACGATATATCATTCAAAGCTCTTACTATCAGCTAACTTTATTTACCATGGTTTACATTAATAAAAAGGGAACACAAAGTCACAAAGCGCAAATATATATCACGAATAAAGGTAACTACACCAGTCAGTAATAACAACACCCACGACAATATAAAACATCAACACACCAAAAAAAAAGGAAAAAAAAAAAGAAAAGAAAGATAGCTAGCTAGCTAGCATAAGAAAGCCTTAGATGAAATTTTTTTTTCCCTCCTTTCTCTATGTGTTTGACTCCTCATTTTCTATGCAAAATGGAGGTAATGAAACAAACTAAAGAAAGTGGATCTAAATTTTTTAAAATAATAAAATAAAATAAAAAAAACTAAGCAAAAGAAAGAGAGGCAACAATGTGAGAGAATTGAAGCTGCTCAAGAAGCTCTTTTGCTTGGGCCGTGGCTCGGGTCTCGACCCTCGAGAAGAGCTCTTCGCTGAGCCGTTCTCCTATGTGAGCGTCCACCAAAACTCCGGCCACGCTCCGGCAACTATTGGCCAAGGCCCGGCCCACCTCGGCCTCGTCATCGGGCCGGCTCACCACAAGTGGGCTTCCACCTTTGAAAACCTCGAGCTTGTTGATCGAGAATGACCCGTCGGCTTCAACGACCTCCTTGAAGTCTTGTAGACTCGGCGCATAAACCGGGATGTTAAAATTGTCCCTTCTCTCACTACTTATTAGCCCCTGAAAATTGTTACACAATTTTTTTTTGTTATTGTTAGTAAAAATTAGAGATTAATCTCAATTGTGTTAATTGCTTTTTTTTTTTTTTTTTTTTTTTTTAACTTGAGTTTTTATTTGTCGCTTATTTATAATATGTTTAATATAATTTGATTTGGTCTATGACTGAAAAGAGGGACATAACCATACCCTTCTAGTTTGATTGAAAAAGAATACTAGTACAAGTAATTTCCAAAATGTAAAAGAAAAACAATATAAACAAGCAAAAGGTTTTTCATAAGTTTTTTATGATACAGAATTACATAATACAATTTTCAAATATAATTAGGTTCTTTTTAAGTTTTTTTATTTTTATTTTTATTTTGTGTGTGTGTGTGTGTGTGTGTGTGTTTAATGCAAGGATAACGTGTTTTTAAAATTGTAAACAATCACTCTTGATGTTTTCATTTAAAAAATAACGTGTTTTATTTAATGTTTACGATTTCATTTATAAAGAAAGTATTTATTTACCGCTTGAAAAAAATGTTATTTTTTAAAGGATTTAAAATTATCGTTATTTTATAAATATTACATTATAATACAGTTATTTTTGTAATTTTCTTATCTCAATTAGCTATACAAACATATTAGAATATCAATGCATGGACCACATATCACATGTACGTATGTTCATTTACCTTGGGGTAAAAGTAACATGCGTAGGTTAAACTTTAGGATACTAAATGTATTTTTCATGTGTATATATAATATAATATACTATGTAAGCTAGGCTCATAATTCTTCTATCAATGTTTATCATTACAATTCACACCGATTTTTTTCCCCTCTTTTTCTCTATGACCAAATGATTGTAACTTGCATTTATCACAGTTAATATATGAAAATTTAGTAACTAAGCAAATCTAATTCACCGTAATCACTGTATACGTACTCGCATGGGAAAAAAGGGGTTTAACAAGAAAATGGATTTTTTTTTTATTCATTTATTTCATAATCTTATCAAAACAATGATCCGATGCATGACTATGTACTCCTTGTCTCACTACACTAGATATGATTGTGTTGTGATATATAACATCACATAAAAATATTCTCATGATAATAAAAGTGGTCATGATTAGAGAGGAAACATAGATGGATATCGTGGACCAACCCACTAGCTACCAAATAGTTTTAACTCTACCGACACAGCGAAAACGGAGGGCCCAGATTGTTTGTAGGCCATATCCGACGGCCAACCATCATCGATGCGGTTCAATCACCACCAGTGGAATTTCATAATAAGGACTAAAGGGGTGTATTGTGATATGAAACAAAAAGAGCGCGTAATCAAGAGTGCTGATTTTTATTTTTAAATGCTATATGCCGTTCAAAAGATTTTTTTTTTTTTTCGCTAAGCATTCAATATTATATATTTTGTTTCAGAAATGTTAGGGTTATTTTTCCTTTTCTATAAAGTCACAAATATACTAAGTTCATAATTGAAAGTTGCTAATTTATTATTTCAACCCATTATCTTAAAATTCGAATTAATTAAAAAAAATTGTGTTAAGTAAGTAAGTTTTTATTTAATATAACTAATAAGTATAATTATTAAAATCTATATATAATTGTCACATTATGATGACCTAATAAAATTGAAACCTTATAATTATTAATTAAAAAAATATGTTTGAGATTAATGTACCTCATGGATAAGGTCTTCCCATGCATCTTGAAAGTGGGTCCCGAAGAGGAGGCCGGGCCCGCCTTGGTCGGTGGGGTCGAGGGAGGTGCGGCCGAGGCAGACGAGGAACATTGACCCACCTCTCTTCATCTCCTTCGATCTCGATCTCAGAAATCCGGCCAAGTCCGCCTGAAATTGCTTCTTGTAAGCCTTTGCCGTGCTCTCATTCGAGCCGTGGATGTAAACCCTCCCTTTGTTGTACGCCGGCGATCTTTTGTCCACCACGCATTCCGGGACCTAATAATTATATAAAATTCCAATTAATGATTTTTATTCATTATTAGTAACCAAACATTTAATGTATCAAAGAGAATTTTAATAAATTCAAGTAGTCACACTCATTATTAGGGGTGTTTTGTGAATTTAATGATATGAGCTGGGAGGTGCATGTTTTTTTTCCCCTTCTTTGGGTTCTAATTCAATTTGGACCAAACTCATTATTTGACTTAAATTAGTTAGAATTCATTGTAACTACATCAACTTGTACTTAATCAGCTGGCAAGAAACTTTGTACATAGAAACTTTTGATTGTATATGTATGTCTAGTAATTAAGATGTAACTTCTTGTGACTTAAATATTATATATACATACTTATCAATACTTTTACAAAAAGTCAAGGTGGGGCGTTGTCCCTAAATAATATATTATCAGTTTCTAAAATTGAAATTAGGGTTTGCTTACTATATATTTATATAAAATATTCTCAAGAGCAGTAATAGATTTATCTCTTATAGTGTGTATATATATGATGTCTATTAGTGTAATATAAATTATTGACGAGCTACTAGCTTCACTCAAACTTCTACTTTATAATAATGTACGTGTCGTTAGTATTATATACACTTCTCAAGCGTAAAGTCTAAACAATGTAAATTACGAGTACATTATATATATATATATATATATATATATATATATATATATATATAGATATATATAACCCTTTCTACTATCACAATACTATCCGAAAGAATATATATAACCCTTTCGTGTATATATACAATTTTTTATTTTTTTTTATTTTTTTATTTATTTTTATATATATATTCTCTTCTAGCTACCCGGCAACAAATTTTTAACATTTAAGATATATATCAATGGTGTAGAAGTAGATATTTAATACGTCATAAAGTCTACTACTGCATACCTAAAATAGCATGGACACATGTAAATCTTTTTATAATACATGAATATAGTACTATTCAAGGACTAATATCCGGATATCATGTTCATTTTGTGTGTCTCTCTACGTCCCTCAAATGAAAATATTATTATATTTATATGTTTAAAAGAGAAATAATAAAAAGTAATCAACATATTTTTGAATACTGGGGAAACATAACAAAAATATGAGACAAAATAAATTATCTGACTTCTTCAAAGACAGTGTTGAGTAAAAGAGGTACCTGAGAGAGCCAATGCAAGGAAAATGCCGAGTAAAAGACGTCGATAGAGTTCGCCGGAAAAAGCCTCCGGTAGAAGGAACCGGGAACTCCGGCGGCAAAATACGACCGGTGGTTGTCGGCGGCGAGGCACTCTTCCATGCTTCCACCGCCGGAGTTGGGTGGCAGGAGCTGAAAGAGAGTGTTGAAGTCGTTGCTCGGGAGATCGGAGAAGAAAGCCGAGAACTCGGGCGCTTCCTCGAAACCCGACGCCTCGTAGCGCTTGATCATGTGCTTCACGATCGCGTCGACGATGCAGATCGTGTTGTTCCCGCAGGAACACCCGAGATCGGCCACGGCGAATGGGATCTCCGGAGAGTTCAGTTGAACGCAGTCTAGGGTTTCCTTGAGGAGGTGAATCATGGATTTTGCATGAAGTGCCTGCATGGGAATAGTAAAGCTGTAAAAAATAGCTTGGTCTATACGTAAGTGTTATAGATATAATATCATGAATCCTATATTTTGCAAGTTCTTGAGTTTCAAAAATATATTTTACGAATTCTTGTTCATATATGAAACGAACATATCGTATTTAAACCAACAATATATATATGTTATAAGGTATAATATATACAAAACAGCGTATTAGAGATACCAACCTGAGCTTGGGAATTATTGGCATAGCTAGTCTCGCCTTTGCCACCTTTCATGCTAAGCAATCTCTCAAGCTTGACGTTAGAAACAACAACATTATTTCCCTTGGGAGTCATTCTAGTGTGTGTGTGTGTGTGTGAGAGAGAGAGAGAGAGAGAGAGAGAGAGAGAGAGAGAGAGAGAGAGAGAGAGAGAGAGAGAGAGAGAAAGAGAGAGGGAGAGAGAGAGAGTTGTTTGCACTATGGCTAGTTTGGATATGGAGGCTCTCTAAGTGATGAGTTTATATAGATGAATTGATGGAGTTATCTTATTCTTTAAGAAAATAAAAATTACCAGTAAAAATTTGTGCATTGGAATGAGAAGTTACATATTGTACGCTACATAGAGGACATGAATTATTATATTTATTTTATTATCTTATAGTGGTGGGGGATCACTATAGTAGGTGCTTTCTAAAAATTCTCTAATTGGGCCATGTGATTACTATTCCTTTTGAATTCAGTGGCACCACAAAAAAAGTGCACTGTTTTTATTTTTATTTTTGTAAAAAGTAACTATTAGTCCAATGTCGTTCTATAAAAAGTCGCATACATATTTGTCAAAATCACACCACAAATTATTTCTCTTCCATGTTTTTATTTTAATATCATTATGTTCAACCAACTCTTTTTTCAGACCAAGTAGATATATGTACTAATATTGAAATGACTCACTCTCTGCAACTGCAATATGTATATATACATATATGTATATATACATATATATATATATATATATATATATATATATATTTAATCGAGAGACAAATTCAATTCATCATCTTCGTTCAATAGTAGACATGAATATTGCAAAGCTTATCATATTCTTTTACATTGGGAAACCAATAATCTTTTTTGTCCGATTTGTATGGTGCATAGTACTATATATATGTATATATATGTATGTATGCATAATAGTGTCACACCTTAGAAAAATGATCATGACCTAAATGAAGTTACCATTTTATTCAT
Organism: Urtica dioica subsp. dioica; assembly: GCF_054948205.1. Classification (NCBI taxonomy): domain Eukaryota; kingdom Viridiplantae; phylum Streptophyta; class Magnoliopsida; order Rosales; family Urticaceae; genus Urtica; species Urtica dioica. The sequence goes on from NC_142760.1 coordinate 41,668,031, forward strand.
TATGCCCAATGAATTCGCATGTCTCATGAAAGGACTTGTACTTATCATCTTTCCAAGAGACGACATAATTTGAAAACTCAGTGGGGGGAGAAATGAGATCTTAAATAGAGAGACACACACGCATATATACATGCATTTTTGTTCAGAATTGTTGGCCTTCTTTGTCTTCTTTTGTAAGAAAACATCCTCATATACATATGTGTTTATATATATATATATATATATATATATATATATATATATATATATATATATATATATATATATATATCATATTTTGTCTCTATCCAATGCCCATATATTAGTTAAATGGATTAATGGTTGCTATGAGAAAATTAAATCTTCAATTTATTCGTACCAAAACGACGATTAATTCATTATGATATTTGATAGCACTGATCTATGATCAATTTATATATCACCCGGCAAAGTTATGCATATGGATTATATGTTACATTCATATGCACTATATGATCAAAGTATATGTATGTATTCATATAGAGAGCCGTTGGCAAAACTATCTTCACCTTCTATGTCTTCATTAGTATAATAAGAAAACTTATCATACTCGACTTCATACATTTCAAAAACTTATTTCGTCTCTATAAAAAATGCAAGATTATAATTAGTTCATGAAATAATCGTTTTGGGGTTTATTTTTCTTTTTCCAATTCATCATAACAATACAAAACTTTACTAGATGATCAAAATCAAATTATATAGTGGCCGTCAAATAGCCACGCTTCTCGAATTTTAATTCATGTATGTCGAAAATGTGCTACGCAAGAAAATATAAAAATAAACTATACCCATCAACATAAGATATATTTTATCCAGATACATTGTACATTTGATAAAGTGGATATATATATATATATATATATATATATATATATATATATATATATATATATATATATATATATATATATATAGTCAAGTATATAGTGGAGCTCTAATAATCATTCGTTTTCCAATTCATAATAAATGCAAAATTTGATATCAATGTACCAGCATTTCATACAACAAAGTACTATAATTTGCCAACTGTACGAACTCATCGAATCTTCCAACAATGTAAAGAAGAGTTAAGATATATCTCATGCATAATGCATCCTGTTTGTATAGACCCCATCAAAAGCCGTGGTTTGTTTATTTAAAAGATAGATATGATAATTTGACGTTTTACTTAATTTATCACATATATATATATATATATATATATATATATATATATATATATATATATATAAATACTATTGATACAAGCTTTTAAGCTGGTTATGCAAAAGTAGTCATCATAAATGGTGGCTTGCGTGGGATAAGAAGCATAAATATTTGGAGTGACAATATGGCATGCCAACAAAAAAAATTTACAAAATAAATAAGTAAATAAAATAATTAGCACACCAAGCCAGAAAAAGAAATAAAATGCCATGATTTAGCACATAAGTAGCTTCCAATTAGGGAAGCACTACATTGCATTTCATGTATGTATAATAATAATTAGGTTAACAACGTTGGGTCAGCAATTATGATACGTAAACTATTTATTAAGACATTGGTTTTATGACTTAATTAGATATGACTCCCTGCTTTTATGCTATGTGTTATATATATACAAAGTTATCAAATAATTATTGACTAATAATCCCTTCACCAAATACGTATAATGACAATAACATCAAATTATTCTCAAACACGTAGAGGGTTGTTATTATATGCCTAATATTTTATCCCCAACTGTTGTCTAAAACATATGAAGGTTTTTTAATAAATTTTTGAATGAGTTTTGATGTCGGTAAAAAAGGGGACCTTTGTGAGATAATTAATTGGTTTATGAGGGGATCCATTAAAAGTTAAATCATGATGTGTTATTTTGTGATTAATTAAATCCATCCCCCAGAAATTAAGGTTCAATTTGTACCCTATAACCACTATTTTCTACTAACTACTGCTTTAGACCCTTTATAGCTGAATTATTCCTCTATCTTTGGGGATTTACATTGAAATTCGTTGAGAAAAGCTAATTTAAAGATCCAAACAAAACGTTCTCTCATCATTTGACTACGGATCCTAACTTAAACTATTATTTAAACTCCAAATTAGTTTGAAGATCTTGTCTTGTGCCCTACTTTTTTTTTTCTTTTTTCTTTTTTCTTGAAGAGCATAAGATCTGAGTGAATAATAAACCCAAAAAAAAAAAAAAAATACATGGTTGATAAATTAGGTAGTTAGAACTTAGAGTTAACCGACAAAATTAGCTAACTCAATGGTAAACACTCTACCCCCTTTAAATAAAGAGACGAGTTCAAATAACAACGAACACATTTAAAAAAAAAAAAAAAAGTTAACCTTATCGAACCTATAAATGGCTAGTTTACTATAATAGGAGATATTACAACGGTAGAAAATGAAAATAATCAATTACACAAAGTATAGATAAATGGGAAAATGACACATATATACCTTGTGTTTTAGTGAAATATCGAGTTTAACCTTTGGTTTTCAAAAATGTTGAGATCATATACCATCTGTTTAACTAAAATGACGAAATTATACCCTGAAATAGACAATAGTGCAACAAATCTTCTTTTTATTGACTTTTAATTGACGTTAACTATAATATTTATATGTAAACACCAATTATCTTTATTCGTTCGCGTCATATATGTAATTTATTTAAAAAAAACTAAAAAAAAATAAACAACAGTCTCTTAATCGTGAAGAACGCAAAAAGATGCAAAAATGTAAAAATCGACAGTTGATAGTCATCAAAATTACAGATTCGAACAGAGAACCCATGATTTAGAGTTGCAATTCGAACACAGAATGAAGTCACCTCTTGAGAGATATGAATTTTATTATTTAATTTCAATTTAAAGCTATTTTTATTTCAAAATTGGAAATTTGGAAGTTAGGATACTGTTTTGAATTTGATTCGGTTTTTCTCATATAAGAGTCAATATCATTGAAAATGAGATTTGTGACACTGTTATCCATGTCAGGGTATAATTTCGTCATTTTAGTTAAACAGAGGGTATGATCTCGAAATTTTTTAAAACCAAAGGTTAAAGTCGACATTTAACTAAAACACAAGGTATATATGTGTTATTTTCCCTAGATAAATCGATACAAAAATGTTATGATCATTTATACATAAGCAAAGCACATTAAGGAAAAAATACGAATGTTTAAGATCACCGACTTTCAAAGGGTCCTTATTACTTAGAATAATGTTTGAATTTGATATATTTTCAAATTGAACTACTTTTACGATAAGGAGCTAGCTCCTCAAATTAATTACAGCCGATTTCTAGTGAGATTACGGACCCTCTAGTTTTCTAGCCTCACCATCAACGAAACCACGAATCTCCTTGATCATGAACCTCCAACTTCCATAGAATCTTTTGCAAGACTCAGCTCGGTTCCTTGCTACGAGTTCATTCAAAGTCTAAATGATGAGTATGTTGATCTAAATTATCAACTCTTGAAATATCGAGTTTCACTCATTATCTCGGTACTTGTGATTATGAGCAAGATTTCATTAAATAGAGATTAGGAAATATAGTTTCCATAAAATCTTGTCAAGAAAGATCTTAGTCCTACTTTATTTAAGCCAAATATCCCATATCTTTTCAAATATGTGTCATATTATGATATTTTCACTATGACAAAATACGTTATCCGGTGCGACGAATGTCGCACCTAAAAGTTTATTAGGTGCGACATTAGGTGCGACAGAGTCGCACCGGATAATCCGTCGCAGAAGGTATTGGGTGCGACATGTCGCACCTAATAAGTCCCCATTTAGGTGCGACACTTTCAGGTGCGACATGTCGCACCTACTGCCCAAGTTATTTTCCTGCCAAATTTTATAGAATTGGCGGGTAAATGCATATCGGGTGCGACATGTCGCACCGAATATGTTCGCGCCATTGTATTCGGTTCGACATTATGTTTTTTCAATTAAAAAAGTAAATTAACAAAATAAAAATGAATTACATCATTCTAAATGAAATAAAAATTCAAATAATATTAATTAAACAAAATTCTAAATGAATTAGAAATAATATTATGAAAATAGAATTCTTAATTAAAAATACAAATTCTTTCCAAAAAAAGTGAAAAAAATGAATTCCTATTTTTTTTTCTTATAAAACTTATCGATAGTAGAATTTCCTCTATCGAATAAGTTGCCAGAACTTCGAGAACCGCTTCCGCGTCCTCGTCCACCGCTGCCTGACGCGCTGCCGCTCGTTCCGCCGCTTCCGTAAGGACGGTCTCGCAAGTAATCCATAGAACCAGGCGTAGAACCCGGCGTGGAACCTGGCGTCTGCTGATCCGTCCCACCTGGTTGCGATGCAGGCGGAGGTTGAGGAGTCGTGGGAGGCTGGTTGTGCTGCTGGCTGAGGAAGGCGATCTGTTGCCGCATCACTTGCAGCTCGGCTTGTTGGGCATCCATCTGAGCTCGCATCTCGGCAACCAATGGATCGGTCTGAGATGACGAACTTGACGAGCCTCCATCTAGCGTTTGGGCAACACCCAACGATGACCTTGGGATCGAAGGCCCTAAACCGACTTCCCAGTCTCCGCGCACTCCCAAAACATCGCGCATCGCGTACATCTCCGCGTCGGAGAGAGAGAGAGAGAGAGAGTTAGAGAGAGAAGAGAGAGTTATAGAGTGAGAGAGAGAGTTTGGGCGAAGAAGAAGACGCTCGGGTATAAAACATACCCTAAAACTATTAGGTGCGACACTGTCGCACCTAATAGTCATATATGTCGCACCTAATATGACTATTGGGTGCGACACTGTCGCACCCAATGTGAAATTCCAGAACCCAAAATATTCGGGGGGAATTTCTGACCGTTTTAAATTTTTAAACCCATTAGGTGCGACACTAGTCGCACCTGATAGTATTAGATGCGACAAAAGTCGCACCCAATAGTATTAGGTGCGACAATATCATATCGGGTGCGACAAAGTCGCACCGGATAGCACTAATCATCAGCGAAATTTTTAGTCGCTTGGAAGACTATCTGGTTCGACATGTCGCACCTAATACGTGCTTATGTGCGACATTTAGGTGCGACATGTCGCACCTAATACCCTTCCGCACCTAATATGTTAATTTGTAGTAGTGTTTATTGATATATATTCCTCATGTTGAAGGAGTTGAATGCATAAGCCTTTTTGGCTAATCTGCATAAACGGTCGATGACACGAATTATCCTAAAACCCAAAATTTAAAATAGAATTTAGAATTTAAAAATATAAAATAAATTAGATTTGAATTTGAACATTAAAAAAATCTACAGTATGTGAATTTTAACTATGACAGATACATTTTTTTATCCCGACAGTTTAGTTAATAAATAAGATGCCATAATTCATATACTATTTTTATCCAATGATTAAGTTCATAATTTTTTATTTAGTAAATTTTAAAGAATTTCATTATTGATAATAAACTTAATGTAATTGACAAAAGAGGCTATCTCAAATGGTAAGGACCTATGTCCCTTAGACAGAGAGTTCGAGTCACCAATCGAGAAAGCGAAAGTGAAAAAAAAAATTAAGAGTGTATGGTATAATGCTTGAGTATATATTCATAGTTTCATTCAAGATTTTTTAGAAAAAAAATGTTTGAAATAGGTTAATAGCTACCATTATTTAAAAGTATAAATTAACTATTCAAATATTAAACATATAACACAACTAAGTTACTAACTCTCCTATTATACAATGCTTCTCTTAATCTGGACCAAAATTTTAACATAGACGATCTTTAACATATTTAGGCATAAATATTTGAATAAATGACATATTTGCCCCCTATATTATGGCAGATATTTCAAGTTAGTCCTCGAATTCTGAAAACGATCTTATTCATATTTGAACTTTGTTTTTGGACCCATTTAGTCCTTCCGTCAATATTTGCATAACTCTGTCAGTCAATAGGCATATTTTAATCACGTGACAATGAAACAAGGGGCAATATAGTAATGATGCATATGAATTCGAATTGTTTTAAGGAAATTGTTTAATAAAACGTTTTCTTAAAATAACAATTAATTAAAAAAAAAGAATACCAAACGGGCTTGGACTCATCGTCGCTCACGTCGGGTCATTTGCACGTGGTTGAGCAGCGCCTCCCATCTACGAGCCCGCCCAGATCTGTGCCTCACGTCACTGCTCCAACTCGAGAAGAATTTCTCACCGGCATCCATGGTGCTTCAGCCCGGTCCTCGCGCAGATATGGCCTGAGCTCGGCCTTATTTGTTTCAGATCTGGTCCATGAAGACGAAACTCGCCTTCCTCTTATACTGACTTCAAGCGCTCACCGCGTGCCAGTCGGAGCTGAAGCATCAGGGGGTTCTTCCCCGTCGCTCGTGCCGGGTCTTCACGAGGGAGCAGATCCGGGCTCGCTGGGGGATTATTTCCTGGGACCCATGGCAGTCGCAGGTCTTCAACGGTCACTGCTTCGATCCCAGGAAACTTCGTCATTGGAGTTCATGGGATTCTAGCCCCTGGGAGCTCTTTCGTTGGCGACCATGGCAGACCCTAGCCTGTTCATTAAATGAAGTTGCTATATAACGCACTCATATTCTTAATTGGCCTTTGATTAGTTTTGTTTGTCTGCTCATTACTCAGTTGTTTTGAATTTGATTATATTCCTTTTCTGGGTTTGTGGATTTACCGAAACATTCATTAAATGAAGTATGGATACATTCATTAAATGAATTGGAGTTCTGTGTTTTTGTTATGGTTGAGCTACTGCAACCTGTTTCGATTAATAATAAAAAAATCATCTCCATTTATTATCATAAACAGATAGGGAACGAAGATCCGAATCAAACTGTAGACACATAACTTATACTTTTGCGAACATGGAAATCAGCAAGAAATACATGAGAGTATCCATACAATTTTGATGTCTGTATCGAGTTGGACTGAAGAGTTTTACCTTGTTTCATTACTATATTGCCCCTTGTTTCATTGTCCCGTGATTAAAATATGCCTATTTGACTGACAGAATTATGCAAATATTGACGGAAAGACTAAATGGGTCCAAAAACAAAGTTCAAATATGAATAAGATCGTTTTCAGAATTCGGGGACTAATTTGAAATATCTGCCATAATATAGGGGGCAAATATGTCATTTATTCTAAATATTTAGACGATATAGATATGATATATATTTTAACACATAGCTTAACCTCATATTTAGGCAGATAATATTACATAGACGATCTAAATATGTATATTAGGGGTGTAATTGAGTTGGGTTATCGGTTTTTTCATGTGCTATCAACCCGAACAGTTACAACTAATTTTTTAGTTTTAAAATCCAAACCAACCCGATTGAAATGTAAAACCAAACCAAACCAACCCGAAAAAATCGAGTTGGTTTGGTTGGTTTTTTCGGATTATAATTCTCGACAAATGAATTTATAACTCGAATGAAAACCATATACGTATATTATATCTAAAAAATATTGTCAAATAAAATCAAAATTTTACTTATCTTTAGAAAATTTACATTTAAATAAATTTTACGCATATTTTTAACTACCAAATTTTCATGTAGTCACAAATAATAAAGTATAATACTGAATATTTTTTTTATTTAATTATAATATTATTAAAAAAATGATATTTTTTTAACAATAGTACATATAAAATATTTGCAATCTTAAAAAAATTAAAGAATTAACACTATCGGGTTGGTTTGGTTAAACTCAATCTCAAGACTATAAAAAACCAAACTAACCCGAAACAATTGCGATTTGGGTTGGTTACAACCCAAACTTCATCGGGTTTTAATGGGGTAGTTTAAAAAATAGTGCAGTTTGGTTTGAATGATCGGATTGTTCGATTTGACGGTTTTGATGAACACCCTTAATATGTGTGTGTGTGTATATATATATATATATATATATATATATATATATATATATATATATATATTAATATATATTCTTTTTTTTTTTCATACCGACTATTACCTCATCATTTGGAGTTTGAAAATATATCCCGAAAATTATGTCTGACTGTTGTGTCTTGTGTGTCACTTAAGTTTCTTTTGCAAACCAAGATTGGCATTGATATTTCAAGAAGTTGACTAAGGAGCTGAACTTTCATATTCTCTCTCACGCACAAGTAAAACTCCTCCAAAAAGAAGTAGGAAAGGAAGAAAAAAAAGGTGTTATAGCTAGGTTATTAAACTAATAAAATAGAATAGTAACCGATACGACTCTTTAGTCGGTCCAAAATAATCAAAACACAAAAGATCCGGAATCTTGTTTTTCTAAAAAAAAAATTCAACCCTTAGATATTAATCTCTTTTGGTGTGTCTCTTTCTCTTTCCAAGTTTCAAAATCTAAAACTGCCGTGATAATCGCCGGTTCACATGAAACTAGGACGAACCATTTTCTTCTTTAGAATCTATCGTTACACCTTTATCTTTAACGTCCTAACTACCCTCTAGTACTAATAGTCTAATCTAGAGTGCTAATTGCTAATTTGTTAATATATAATCAACTTTTGTTTCGTGTGATATTCCTCTAAATTTTTTTTATCCCTAAACATAGAGTAAAATTAGAAAAGAAGACTTTTTAACGTTTATAGTCCTTAAATCATTATGGAAATGGTATTTTCATACTTTAATTGATTTTGTTAGAGAATAATCTTTAAATTACTGATTTCATATATATATATATATATATATATATATATATATATTATCAAACTATTTTATTAATGAAATATGAAGCCTAAACAACTTAAATCATATTTTTAAATTTTAAAGACTTATTATAATTTCAAAAATATCATTAAGACACAATCGCTGTAACATTAAAAGTTATTTAACTTTGATTTAATACTTTTAAGTTTTGATTCTAATTAAATTAATTTATTTCATAAAATTAGCGAGTCATTTATCAGAAGTATGTTTTGATTTCACGGTGATAAGCACTCAAAGTTTTATGTATTTGTTTAAGATTAAAATACTAAAAAAGTTAATAATTTGAGGATCATTTTGCTCATGTTTTTAGTTTACGATCAAACATCACTAGTTTTGCACTATAAAACTAAATAAATAAAGCAATTATCCTCTTCTTTGTTTTTTAACTTTGGAATGATGATCCTCGCTGGATTTGTGGGTCAATGGTAATTTTGTTTATTTGGGGTGACTCCTGTTTTTTTTTCTATCAGGGACGTAACAGACAGGAGTTAAAAAGATTTGTTTTTTTTGAACAAAAGTTAAAAAAACAGATGAAATTATATCAGAAAGGGCATAGCTGCATAAGTAGTGGAATGGTAAAAAAAAGAGAGGTGGTAGTTATTTTCCTTTTTTTTTTTTTTTTTTTTTTTTTTTTAAATATATATCGTTGTTGGCACAAGATATTGTCCGCTTATTTATTTATTTATTTATTTATTTACTATGTCACAATTTTTATTTATTTATTATTATTAATTTTTTGTTTGTGAATGTGGTTTAGAGCTAAAGCTAAATTTGAATGGAAAAACCAATACTAATTCATTATTAGTTTATACAGCTTGTACTTCTGTATCATTATGGCTTATATCATTAGCAAATTAAATTATTTAAGGCTTTTAGGCTACAATTAAACATAATTAACCCATGCATTAGCGACTATACAATTAACTATACACAACCATGCAATGGACGGTATTCATTCGTCAAAAGTTTTTCTTTATTTTTTATTGAGAAAATATCATATATATTCCTTATTTTTAATCGAAATGCAACGTCTATTCTAACGATTTCTAAAAATATCAGATATATTTTTTTACGTCATGATTTCTAGCATGTTGTATTCTCGGAAAGTTTTATTAAAAAAGATAGTCAGATTTGCAATAGGAGAATAATAATTTCTGAGAAACTCAACTAAAATCATAAAAAGGGTCATATTTGACGAATAAAACCTTTTAAGGTATAAACGCATTATTTATAATAATATAAAGAGATACATTAAATGTCTAGACACCATGAAAATTATGAATGCATTTCAATTAAACACAAAAGATAATTATGAATGCATTTCAATTAAACACAAAAGATGCTGTTTTTCCATTTTTTTTTTTCCTTTATTGGTATCCGTTGCTTTTTCCTCTATATAATAGTTCAAATTCTAACAGCTATGTTTTGGGAAGGGTCTAGGTTAAATATGAGAAGTTTCGAATATATTAACCTACTACTTAACCGTAAAGTTAGTTGGGATATTTGTGATTATATAACTATTTGGTTTTTATTTTATGTTTATTATTTATAGGAATATCTAATTAGCGTCTTTAATAATAGACTAATTTTGAGCGTAATGAGCAATATACCCACATTGAATACATCTTATCCAAAGCATGGTTTTGTAACTTACTCGAGGAACAACCTTCCCTCAATCATTCACTCTCTCTCTCTTTCTCACACACAGACAAACACACAAATATATATATATATATATATATATATATACACACACACACACACACACTACAGGGGGAATATTATGGGACAAAATAGGTAGAGTTCACGGAAGATAACTGGACGAGAGCCCAAACTATAACAATATATATTAATCACGTGAAAGCTAAACTAGGTTTTTTTTATGAGCCTTTTAGACATTTATTTTATATTTATCCGGATTCTGCTACGATTTGTTTGTAAAAGTTGTCTCAAAGAGTGACTCCATTAATGAATGCTATGTTCATGGTTGATTGATTTGCAAGAGTCATAGTTATTAAACGATTTTTCCTATGAATTAGTGTAAGAAACAAAGAAAATAATATGATGTTGTTTCAAAATATTGAAATTGTTTGCTTTGTCTTTATCTTGTGAAAGAAGGGCTAGCTATAAGCAACAGACTAAGTTATGAATAATTTTTCTTTTATTTGTTCAATTTTTGCAAGAAAACCTTAAAATATAAGCTCACAGTAGACCTTGTAGCTATAGCAACTTAATTTAAGGGTTATGGGGAATAGGTCTTCATGAAATTTAGGATTCTAAACTTTCAGAAGAAGAGTGATTGGATCACGAGCACCAAGCAAATATTTGCATTTAATAAATTTGAAGAAGTTACTTCTAGGTCTAGGCATTGGCTTACATTTTCTATGTATTTTAGATATTTTATATATTTTTTTTATATTTTTTATGTTAAATGTCGTATTTTGCCCCAGATACGTTAACCAAAGCTGCCGGTCGTCAATTTTCAAGTTTATAAAGTTTTGATAATTTCTCAATATTATAAGTTTGATATATTTACCAAAGAACACAATTCAGGACTAAATGCTAGTGATGGATGAGATTGTCACAAATTAATTTAATAAAAGAGCTCGATTTTGTTTTTAATATGTTTCCGTTCAGAATATTTAGAAGAATACTTGGGAATCCAACTCCAAAATTCCGAAGTTTTCAGCTTTGTTAATGAAAAAAAAATTAAAAATATCGTCGAATTTCGCATAAATTACTGAATTATCTACGAAATTTCGATATCGACATACAATAGTAGACGTCTTCCGAAAACAAAAAACAGTCTTCTTTTTTAGCTAGGGCGATTTATCAAAACCTTAACATTACACTACATTGAAATGAAAAATCCTTAATGTAATACCACATTAAAAAAAAATAAAAAAATCAAACATAAGACATCTGGTTCTTTAGCTCGTCATCTTATGGTTCTTCAACTTTACATCTGGTTTTGACACTTCCTATAGTAGCTTATTATTAAGGGCTCAAGTTATACAAATACATAGAATGAAACACAAGGCACTAAAAACAACAATAATCGTAAGGTCTTCCACGCAGAAGAAAGAAACTATCACTACATTCAGCGAGAATCTGTAATTGAAATTACTAAAAAAAATGATTTCTTAAAATTTTCCCCTAGTAAAACTAAAACCTAAGCTAAGAAACTACAATCATGTTAAGATTGGTCAAAACACATCACCACATGCTCGTAACTGGGAGAGACGATATCGCAGCAACAAAGAATTATCAACTCAGCGAAAGTCGAAAAGAAATGACCTGATCAACCAGAGATGGGCTGAAATGAACATTTTACCTCATCGTAAAGCCACCTGTAAAAAAAATAAAAAATAAAAAATAAAAAATTGTTATTCCATAATTTATGCGGATGAACGAACATAGGGCCATGATAAGAAATTGAAAGAAGAGATTCACGTACTTGCAAAGATATACCGGTGGAAGTCCAGTGGTAGATTCGGGAGATAGCTGATCTCGTCTTCCACATTCTTCTTGATATTTGGTCTGGGGAAGAACCTTGCAAAGTCCTTTCATTTCGCCGGTCGTTACAATGGCATCTTGATTAGATTCATAAACCTGCATAAATAACCGATTTAAAAAAAAAAAAAAAAATTCTGAAGAATCTACGATAGTTTGGAAAATGGTTGCGGTAAAAATACTTGGTTAAAAAATAAATAATATCATACCTCGTTGCTGCCGGAGGAACAAGGGCGGCCCAGACTTTCCGGTAAGTCACTCGGAAAAATGTATCTATTAGCAATAACCCACTTTGACCCGGTTTTTGCGTCCTCCCACATAGACTGTATGAACAATGATAAAAAGACAGAGACCATGTTACAAGAATATTTGGGAGATAAATTGTCACTGAACAGAAAATAATACGGCTGAACTAGTATATAGATATCATCGGTGGTAATATTCGGGTTTACTTGCCTTGATCTTTGACGGTGTCGTTTTCCCATGGTCAGATGCGAAGAGAGCATGATCTTGAAGATTGTATGTGACCCCATCGACTTGACATGTCTGGTAAAAGGTCTTCTCATTTACAACCTGAGTTACGTTACCGACCCATTCAAACGAAAGTGAATCGTTCGGAGGAGTTCCAGAATGTTCCACAACCTCATTTGCATTTTGATTCAGAGGAGTTCCAGAATGTTCCACAACCTCATTTGCAGTTTCATTTTCAGTTTCAGTTGCAGTTGCAGAGCTTGTGTCCTTCTTGTCCCGATCAGTAGTTTGCTTATCTTGCTTACTATTATCATCCATTAAAGCACATTCTGAAGTTTCATTCAATTTGACTTTATCCACGTCCATCTCGGTTGGTTTCTGGTCTTGAAGATCCCCAGAAGCATCATCTTCGGCGTGAGTTGACTGCTCTGGTGGGTCAACAACAAGCGATTCTTGAGGTGGTTGAGAACATTCGGCCTTGTTTTCAACAGTCTCAGGCGAGGGATCAACAGACTCGTCCTGAAGAGTCGATGATGGTTCGGAATTGTTGACGATTTGTGAAGAGCTTTCAGTCGAACCGATGTCCGAAGAAGCAACAGCCGCTTCCAAGGATTTCAGAGAGCTATTTGTGCAGTTTCCCAAAACAGGTTTCTCGTCAACGGTATTACTAACCGAAGAAGTTTCAACCTTTTGGGCATTCTGAACATCATCAACAGTCTTCGAATCTGCTGTTGAATCGACATTATTATGACTCTCTAGAGCTGAACTTCCATTTGCAGTTGTGTTCTGCAGAGTCGGTTTCGGATCTAGCGCACCAATTTTCTTATCCGAATCTGACTGAAATCCAGCCGAACTCAATTGACCTTTCACCGGTATATTACTTCTCATTACGCGGCCATATTTCGGAGGCAAAGGTTTTCCGTTGCTCAATGCCAAGCACTTTGAACAATGCCACTCGCCTCTAGGGATTCCTCTCTGATTAGACGACTGTGCACATTTGGTGTGATATCCTTTCTCACAGGCATCGCAAACGAGCGCGCTATCCACGTCGCTGATGGTGAGCTGGCAAATTTGGCAAGTCAAAGCCTTGTTCATATAGTCCCTCGACGGAGGAATCCACGTGGGATGATCGGGAAGCTTGGGTTGTAATAGCTTCTGAACTATCTTTGCGATTTCGTTGTGGGTATTGGCAGGAATTGAAGGAGGCTGAGAATATTTTACGGGCTTCAAAGGCGAAATTCCGGGAACCGGTTGAGCGAGAAACGGCACGAAATTCTGATCTCTTGGAGGGATTAATCGTGGGACATTCGTTTGAGGAGTTGTACCAACCTTGGCGGGTATATGCATTTGATGCTTGTTCTGTTCCGGTCCACTTTTAGGAGCTTGAGGGTGCACAGTCCACGATGGAGCACTGACTGATTGAGGATTTGAAGAACTTACTGCACAAAAATATTAATCAGATATCACAAATGTAAGAGCGTCACATTTGGTTCTATAGCAAACCGTTATAAAAGTCTATATCTCAAACAATGTATCATAACATTAGTATGGTAGACATATTCGAGATGCTCTTAGAATATCCTACACATTAATTTTGAGGTAAAATAAAAATGAGAATCCAAATTATTTCGAGTGTTTGTACTGATATTACCTTGTCCTTGTGGCGCATAAGAAGACCCGTTTGGCCTTCCCAAATTACTAGTACCGGGAAAGCTATTAGAAACCGCGGATGGCTTGACATCATTACTTGGAAACTGATACTGCACCGATGTAGGCATTGCTGTGGAAACATGACCCACAACCGGATTCGATTGATTGCTCTGTTTATCCAACGGAATCGTTCGTGTAGTATGATGAGTAGTCCCTCGGCTTTCAGCGGCGGAGTTAAAGCCAGTCTGCAATGGTGGTGAGGTAAACGGAGCCGACTGTGCCAAGTATTTTTTGGTTTCCTCCATCTAGGATTTAGAAGGAAAAAAAAAAGAAAGATATGTTAGTCGAAATGCTTGTTTATAAAGTAATCAGACTCATCACTACAAAGCTTATCATCTCTATGGCCTATGTCCTTAAGTCATATAATTGCACTGAACCAACTTGATTAAACTTGAACATATCTAAGAATATATCAGATTTCTAGTTGTTGTATCCACAGGTGGATAGTTTCTTGGTTTAGTACAGAATTGGAAAAAATAAAAAAAAAAAGGTTCAAAGTTTGTTGTTTTCCTATGTTTCATAGATCCTAAAATCCATCAATTAGATTAATTCCAACATTACTAAGCAAACAACAGAAAGTTACAAGTTTCCTTCCCAGAGATGTTATTCCAAATTACCAAGACTTGAATATTCCCTCCCCTATTAGTACCTAAACACTAGAGGAGAAAAAAGTTTACATTTTTTTTTCTTACATCCTCAGACAGTCATCAAATTCTAAGAAACATGTATTGAACTACATATATTTTAGTTCCAAATTGTTAATTTCAATCAAGAGAGCAAAATCAATGAACTACACAATTGCATCATAAAAGTCTTGAACTTTCACTTATTTACAAAAGTCTAAAAACCAACTACGCATAAACATCAGAACTTGACTTGATTTACCAATAGACAATTTAATACGCAGAAATCAAACACCAAAATAAATAAATCTTAGTGCAAGTCAACCAAACCCAAAATAACTCCCCAAAGCAACAAACTTCGATCCATACCTTCCTCTTCGTCTGCGAAAACCTCTCCGCAACCGTCAACCTCGGACCCTTAAACCCTAACTTCTGATCCTTAAGCCGAGAATTCATCCCCAAATCCTCAATCACCGCACCGACAGCTTCCCTGGTCACGATATCCTTTGGAGCGAGTCCTTCGCAGAGCTCCGCGAGCTTCTCCCTCGCCTCCGCCATGAGCTCGATCTCCGCCGCCGTCGGCTTCTCTCCGGCGCGGACCCTCGCCATCGCCGCCAGGACCAGAACGATCTCCGCCACTCTCTTCTTCACTCCTCTTCCCCCGCCGATTCTCGGCTTCTTCGTCGGCCTAGCCTCCTCGGAATCGCCATTCTCCACCGCCGGGGCTAGATTCTCCGGCGCCGGGGCTGGATTCTCCGGCGCGGAATCCATCGACGGCCTTGAGACGAACACGCAGCTCGCGATTCAAGCTCGAGACGGAGAAAGTGGAGAGATAGCCAGAGAAACCCTAGAGCGAGAGAGAGATTGGGAATACGATTGTAAGGTGAGAAAAATCAGAGAAATCAAATGGCTGTTTTGGCGGGTAATTTGGGGGGAGAGATTGTTTAAGAGTGATTTTTATATAAGAGAGCCAAAATTCGAGTTTTTGAGGGAGATTTGGCTGTGCAGAGAGATAGTTTTAGTTTTAGAGAGAGAAACGAAAGAGAATCGATTTTTTATTTTTTCGTGATAAAGATTGGTTCTTTTCTTTCTTTTTATTTAAACCCGGTTTATTTTACTTGGGCTGGATTGGACTGCCTGTGGGTCTCATATTTGCGCAAATTAACTCCACTACCCTGTTTTCAAACCTAATTCCTCAAATATATATTTTTATTTCATAAATACTTTTTTTCCTTGTTTTTTTACACTTTTTTCTTTTCTTTTCATGTTTCCAGTTTTATTATTATTTTTTATTTATAAAGTTTCCAGTTTTATTAAGAATAAGAGTAAAATCAATAGAAAATAAAGAAGAAAAGTATTAATGAAACGTTTGGAATTTTGAGGTTTCAAAGAATAACCATTTTAAAAAAGGTGGAATTTTCCCTAAGCTTTTGCTGAAAAATTGGGGCCGGATATCTGTCTATATTTGGTGTAAATCAAGGTTTGAAATGCCGATTGTCGATTTTGTGTCGATGGTCTCAAAAATTGAAAATTGCAGTGACTAATAAAAATTGCGACGATGTGAAAATTTAAAAAAAATTGTATCAACGAAAATTGTGGTTGCCGACGGAAATAGTGGTAAAACACGAAAATTGCAATTGAAATAATATTGTAAAATATATATATATATATACATATATGTATATGTATAACATTTTTTTTTTCATTTTCGTTTACTGTTTGGTTTAGTGTAATTGTACTATGTATTATTTGAAAGCCTAGAGTGTAAACAACCAACTTATGCATTGAATCTCTTATTAAAACCTCTATCCCTTTATAACTAAGCCCAATTAATAAAGCACATTTATAATTTATATGCCCATTTATTCACCATATCACCAAAACCATACCTCACCAAAGCTATCCCAGCGTCTGTCCCTTCCTCTCCCCTGTTACCTCCCTCTCCTCTTATGTGCACCTCTATTATTAAAAAATAAATTAGACAAATTTTTTAATATGGATAAATAAATCATCAGATGTTTTATCCATATTTCTCTTCGAATTATATCATTTTAAGATGCAGAATGCAAATGTTGGGCTTGAAATTAACATTCGAATTTCGGTTTGACACCGAAGGAAATGTCGGCGACTTTACGGCGAAATGACGGAAATATTGTTGGTTTTGCAAATGAGGTGACGAAATAACGTAGTCTCCGTCGACATCGCGATTTCAGTGACACGACAATGAAAAAACGACGGCAATTTACGGCGAAACGATCAATAACTCACAAATGTGTGGAATTCCATATTTAATGCAATTTCGGCGTTATATCTTTGAAATTCCCCGAAATTTTAAATATTGGTGTAAGTAGTTTACAGTATCTTTTTTCAAACTTAATCCCCTCAAATATTTTGTCTACTTTTTCATTCCATAAATACCTCTAAATACTTGTTATTGTTTACCATTTTGTGGATATATTTTCAATATATATTTTTTGATCGAATATTTTCAATATATATTTTCGTTGTTGTTTACGGTTTTATTATACTGTTAGGAGTTTCATTCAAACTTTTCTTCAATTTATTAAATTCAATTTCATTTCAAATAACGAAAAGTAAAATATGAAATACCAACTCTCGTGAGTTTTTCAATATGTCAATTATTTCTACAACTTTTAGAGTTACAATTTTTTTTTTAATTTTTTTAAATTTTTTTTAAGTGTTTACTGTTTTATTTAAAATAAAGATGTTTTACAGTTTCTAAAATCGGTATTCATAAAACTTTTTTTATTGTCATATTCTTGGATTAAGCATACAAAATTGTACACGGCGCGCGCGCGCACACACACATTTTTTTAATGAAAGATTGAAATGCATTTTAATTGATGGTCAATGACTTAGTCAACAAAATTTATTGATCTCATGATTTTTTTTCCCTTCTACGTCGCAAAAATGCAGCAAAATTGTTATTAGGTTGTGATTTCCCTTTTCATCTACAAATGGAAAAGACGCCATTTATCAACGTACGACCGGCATTGAAGAATTCCTCCAAAATCATGCAAGTCCCAAAAGATGCTCTTACCGCCACATTAGGATTATGACCGAGGCTTTAACGAAAAACTCGGCGAAGGAGGCTTTGTGTTGGTGTACAAAGGAAAACTTTCTAGCGGTTCTCACGTAGCGGTCAAAATGTTGGGTAAATCCAAGGGAAACGGACAAGATTTCGTCGATGAAGTCGCTACCATCGGAAGATTTCGATTGGTTGGCTTTTGCGTCGAGGGTTCGAAACGTGCTCTCGTCACCAAACACTTGTTTACATTAAAATATTATAATTTCAAGAAGAATGTATTTTTCATCGAAAGGTTTAAATGCAATAATGATTTTTTTTAGGACAAAATTGTTTTCTCATGATTTTTTTTTTTTTTAACTGGAATGGGATTTTTAGGACCAAGAATAATAATTGGCGTTTCATTGGTGATTGCCCTTTTCATCTATAAATGGAGAAGACGCCATTCATCAACATATGACGATATAGAAGAATTCCTCCAAAGGCACGCAAACTTGATGCCCACAAGATACTCTTACAGCAACATTAGGAAGATGACCAAAGGCTTCAAAGAGAAGCTCGGCGAGGGCGGCTTCGGGTCGGTGTATAAAGGAAAACTTTCTAGCGGCGCTCACGTAGCGATCAAAATGTTGGGTAAATCCAAGGGAAATGGACAGGATTTCGTCAATGAGGTCGCCACAATCGGAAGAATACACCACATGAACGTGGTGAGATTGGTCGGATTTTGCGTAGAAGGTTTGAATCGCTGTCTTGTCTACGAATTTATGCCCAACGGGTCTCTAGAAAAATACATTTTCTCGAAGAAAGGTGAGCTACTACACGAGTCGTTGAGCTTCGAGAAAATATTTGACATCTCACTTGGGGTCGCTCGGGGCATCGAATATCTTCACCGGGGGTGCGACATGCAAATCCTTCACTTTGACATCAAGCCCCACAACATTCTTTTGGACGATAATTTCGTTCCGAGGGTTTCCGATTTCGGGCTGGCTAGGTTGTGTCCTTCGGACGATAGCATGACTTCGTTGACTGCGGCGAGAGGGACGATTGGATACATTGCTCCGGAGTTCTTTTACAAAAATATCGGCGGAGTCTCCCACAAATCCGATGTCTACAGCTTTGGAATGTTGCTCATGGAAATGGCGAATAAGAGGAGAAATGTGAATGCAGATGCTAATAACACAAGTGAAATTTATTTTCCGTCGTGGATTTACGGCCAATTCAGTCAAGGAAAGGGCATGGAGAAAGACGACGCGACAGAGATCGAATGTAGACAAGTCAAGAAGATGATCATCGTGGCATTGTGGTGTATACAGCTGAAGCCTTGTGATCGCCCCTCGATGAGTAAAGTCATTGAAATGCTCGAACAAGAACTCGAAGGCCTCCAAATGCCTCCAAAGCTATGCCTATATCCGCAAGAGCAGGACCAAGAGAATTATAGTGTTAGCGACGATGACCCTTCGGATGTGAAATCCACAGAGGCTAGTTTCATTTCAAATTCATATTTTAGGGCCACACTTAAATATGAAAGTATTTAATCCTTTACATGATGATAAATATGCTATGATCTGTTTTATTTAGTTTTTAGTGAAATTTAGTGATCGAGTGGTTGGTTCAGAAGTTGTTTATTGTAATATATATTATTTAATATTGTAATATACATCAATCCATTTCCTTTTTCTAGAAGAATACACGTTGTCTCATTTATTTTTAACAAAAGGATACTAAACAATTCCGCGGAAAATAACTAACTGAAAAGTACAAATACGTAAGGGAATACATAAGTAGAAACCTTACCGATGCATATATATGAGTCTGTTCCTAACGAAAAAACTACATATTAAAAACAATGAGCAAACAAACGAAGTATTCAAATATTCTAATTTAATTTTTCAGGAGAGATGTGAAGAATGAGAGAGAGAGAGAGAGATCCTCACAATGACCAATGCTTCGATACAGGAACCGGAGCACATATTAAAATAGATCTGCATCATTAAAGGTTATGAATCAGTTAAATGAATCGCGTAGATTTTTTCACCAAAACCCAAAAATTAAATAAAACTTTACTCGAGTGTACTTACGTCTATGGTGTGGGTAGAGAAGCTTGAATCCGTAGGCAAGCTCCTCGTGGACTTGCTCATATGAAGTCAAATTTTTATTCCTTGTCGAAATCAGAGTGACTAAATCTATACGGCAAGAGTACGTCCTCCAAATCCGAAAACGTTACCACATACGAGTGATATTTCTTGCCGGGGCGAGAAAAGGCCGAGCCGTTGATGCAAGGACTCGTGTGATCAATGTATCTTGAAGAGTTCACTCTCGCTTCGCAGCCCAAATTATGTTACACTCTGTACTAGTTTGCGAGTACCATAGGCTGGAAAATAATCTGAGCTATCAAAAGATGTGGGTAAATGGAAACGTGGTAAAAAGGAGCAATCATTTTGCCTAACATTACGATCAACGACTCGTATTGTGTGGTTGTCGTAATTTAAAGCCTCAACATAGTAATTGTAAAACGTTCTTTTACGTCTCTTTCTTTTTATTGATATTTAGCTTTGGAGTCACGTCAAAAGGAAGCCCACACGAATACAAACCATCGCCTACTTGTGAAGATTTAGATTCGTTGAGATTATTTAATTTCCGATACCAGTCTGGATACGAGATTAAATTCCCATTCAGACTACGAAACTTTCAGTCGGAGGAATGTGGATATCCCGGGTTCAACCTATCGTGCACAAGCGACGACGAAACAGTCCTTCACCTTCAAAATTATCCACACATGCTCTATGTTCGACACATGAGCTATCACGATCGGCGCATCGAAAATATCCCCATCCAAAGGCTATTATCGCTCGATCGAGGCTAGACGGAGTTTAGAGCCTGTCAACCTCTCAACAACTCGGTTTCAGTTCCATTTCGAGTTCTCGCGCCTTGTACGGATGAACTGCTCTGGCAGAGACAACAACAAAGTGTTTGTCCCGGATGGAATTCGTGTTTATGGAAGCTCGGAGATTATTCGAGACACTGGTGACTCTCAATTCATAGAGGATAACTGTCAGTTCATCATTTTGATGGTTCTTTTTCGCTCAGTTGGGGAACACGAAATTGTGAAACAGAACTTGGATGTCTTCGGAGGGTACAAAGAAAAGGTACGTATCCAAAATTATTGTATTGATTTTTGTCTGATGTCCAGCAAATCAAATCTTAAAAGTTTGTGTTTTATCATATTTTCCAGGTCCATTGAAATCGATACTAACTGCAGGTGAGTTTTGTTCTGGGTATAGATATATCCCCTTATTTTCACTTCTTGAATCTCGATTAATTATATACATTTCTTTCCAAAAAGATTTACCTGCTTAACCGAGTGCCCCTGAACTCTTAACCGTACGTATATAAGATTTACATTAAAACTTCACAGATTTTGTCCTTCTATGAAAACTGAGAAACGTGTGTTTTTGTTATTGATCTTCAGTTTGTACATGTACATGTAAGAATAATATAGTCTCTAATCCTAAAACATATGATTAGAAACATGAACCTTAAAGCGGAAGCTAAATGGATCAAGCGTTTACCTCCGGCCATTGTTATCGGAAAATCGTCGGAGCTTTATCGGTGACTCGGAATGGCTTCGCCGGCGTCAAGGAACGTCGTTTTGCTCTTCTAAACCGAAATAACCTCGAACTAGATGGTGTGTGTTTATGAATGAGATTAAAAGGCTTAGGGACCAAAACAACTCTCTCTCAATTTATAAACCGGTTCCTTTCCATCAAAGAGAAACGGAAATGAGAGGCTTAATGTGTATTGATTCGTTGCTATAATTATGGGATTTGATAGACCATAAATGGAGAGATATATCATAACGTATTTACTTAATATACTCCATATACAATATACGGTAATTAGTATCCATATATTCTATATTCGCAATGTATATCTTACATTCTCCCACTTGGTCTATAAATTCAATATATGTCACAAGAAAATTAATATATAGATCATGGCGATAAGTCCTCTATAAATGAGTATTATCTTCCATGTATCATATATATTACTTTTCACAAATTACCCATAAAAAAAATAATGAATAAACCATATGTTTATTCTAGGTCCAAACATAATAAAATACTTCTCAAATCAATAATGATAATGAATGTGCACAAACCATATGAGAAATATTAAACTGAATACGAGTTTCATAAATGGAAATGTAGCGTACTATGAAAAATTACATTATGGAACCAATAAGTCCCATATTTTCCACATGATCCTTAAATTTCTTTGGTGGCATGCCTTTAGTCAAAGGATCGACAATCATCAACTCAGTGCTAATGTGTTGGATGAGCACTTTTCCATCTTTAACACGTTCTCTTATGGCTAGATACTTGATGTCGATATGCTTACTTCGACTTCCACTTTTGTTATTCTTAGCCATAAAGACAGCAGCTGAGTTGTCACAGTACAACTTAATAGGCCTAGAAATAGAGTCTACAACTCTAAGCCCAGATATAAAACTCTTCAACCAAACACCATGTGATGTAGCTTCAAAACAAGATACGAACTCGGCCTCCATGGTGGAAGTAGTGACCAACGTCTGCTTCGTGCTTCTCCAAGATACAGCTCCGCCGGCTAGCATAAACATATATCCTGAAGTGGATCTTCTGGAATCTATGCAGCCTGCGTAGTCAGCATCAGAGTAACCAACCACCTCCAATTCATTGGTTCGTCTGAACATAAGCATGTAACCCTTTGTTCCTTGAAGGTATCTCATAACCTTCTTTGCAGCTTTCCAATGGTCAAGACCTGGGTTACTCTGATATCTACCCAATACTCCAACAACATATGCAATGTCAGGTCTGGTACAGACCTGAGCATACATAAGGCTTCCCGCAGCGGAAGCATATGAAATATTCTTCATTTGATCCCGCTCAAGATCATTCTTTGGACATTGATCAAGACTGAATTTGTCACCCTTCACAACAGGTGCTATACTTGGCGAACAATCTTTCATCCGAAATCTCTCTAGAACTTTGTTGATATAGGTTTCTTGAGACAAACCCAAAATGCCTCGTGATCTTTCCCTATGGATCTTAATGCCAATGACATAAGATGCCTCACCCATATCTTTCATATCAAAGTTCTTAGACAGAAATTGTTTCACCTCGTACAACATTCCATTATCATTAGTCGCTAACAAAATATCATCCACATATAAAACAAGGAAACATATCTTACTCCCACTGACCTTCTGGTATATACATTGATCCATGACATTCTCTTCGAAACCGAAAGAAGTTATAACATCATGAAATTTTAAATACCATTGGCGGGAGGCTTGTTTTAAACCGTAAATGGATTTATTAAGCTTGCAGACTAAATGCTCACCGTGACTAGAGGAGAATCCTTCTGGTTGTTTCATGTAAACCTCTTCCTCTAGATCTCCGTTAAGGAAGGCCGTTTTCACATCCATTTGATGTAGCTCGAAGTCAAAATGAGCTACTAATGCCATAATTGTGCGAAGTGAATCTTTCTTTGATACAGGCGAAAATGTATCAGTGTAATCAATTCCTTCTCTTTGAGTGAACCCTTTGGCTACAAGTCTTGCTTTATGTCTCTCGATGTTGCCTTGTGAGTCTTTCTTTGTTTTAAAGACCCATTTGCATCCGATGGCTTTTACACCATCAGGCAACTCGACAAGATCCCAGACTTGATTCTTTCCCATAGAGTTCATCTCTTCAATCATAGCCTCGTGCCATAAGTTAGATTCTTTAGAACTTACAGCTTGTGAAAACGTTTCAGGATCATTCTCGGCTCCAATGTTGCCGTCCATTTCTTGCAGATATACTTCATAATCACTAGGGATTGCTGAATTTCTAACTCTAGTAGATCTTCTTAATGGTGCTTCATCATGATCTTGATGATCTTGTTGTTCAACAGGTTGTTCAATATGTTGTTCAACATGATCTTGATCAGCAACTTGATCTACAGGATCAGCATTATCAACTTGTGGAACTTCAATAGTTGGTTGTCGTACACACGATTGAGCTTGAGGAGTGTGTATGATAATCAATCTATCACTTGAACTAGAAGGTTCAGCTTCATTGTGATCCATTGAAGAGACCGAATCACGCAATGGGTCACTCCCTCGAATCAAGTCATTCTCAAGAAATTTTGCATTCATTGATTCCACAATCCTAGTACTGTGAGATGGACAATAGAATCTATAACCTTTAGACTTCTCGGCATATCCAATGAAATACCCACTAATAGTCCTAGAGTCTAGTTTCTTTTCTTGTGGATCATAAATTCTCACTTCAGACGGGCATCCCCAAATGCGTATATGTTGCAAACTGGGTTTCCAACCTTTGAATAACTCAAAAGGCGTTTTTAAAACAGCCTTGGTTGGAACTCGGTTTAATATATACACAGCCGTCTTTAGTGCTTCAGTCCACAAGAATTGAGGAAGTTTTGTGGTACTCCTCATACTTCTCACCATGTCCATTAAAGTTCGGTTTCTTCTTTCTGATACACCATTTTGATCTGGAGTACCAGGCATCGTATATTGGGCAACAATCCCATGTTCTTGAAGAAACTTCGCAAATGGCCCAGGTGCTTGTCCATTCTCTGTATATCTACCATAATACTCACCACCCCTATCTGATCTCACTATCTTAATTTGTTTACCGCATTGTAACTCTACTTCAGCCTTGAAAACTTTAAAGGCATCTATAGCTTCATCCTTAGAACGAAGTAAATAGAGATACATATATCGTGAGAAATCATCTATGAAAGTGATAAAGTATTTTGGACTACTAGCATCCATGTCTGGACAACAAATGTCAGTATGTATGATTTCTAACAATTCAGTACTTCTCTTTGCACCCTTTTTAGACTTATTGGTTTGCTTTCCCTTAATGCAATCCACACAAGTCTCGAAGTTAGTAAAATCAAGAGTACTAAGTACCCCTTCATTCACCAACCTCTTGATTCTTAAAATGGAGATATGTCCCAATCTCCGGTGCCACAATAGAGAAGAATTTTCATTCATAATACAACGTTTCAACCCAGCAGTAACATTCAAAGAGTTATAAGCAGTATTATTTTGCAAAGTAACAGAATAAAGACCATCATGAGACAATGTACCATAACCAACAGTTTTAGATTTATTTAATAATGTAAAACATCATCCAAAAAGTTAAAACCAAAACCAAAAGGTACAAGTCTCGAAACTGAAATTAAATTCCTTGAAAAACTAGGAACATAAAAGGTCTTTTCTAAATGCAAAATAAAACCAGTACTCAAAACCAAATTGCAAGAACCAACAGCCTCCACATGTGAGCTCATCTTCCCTCCTGAGAGGATATAGCACTCACTACCCACTGGCTTCCGTAGGTTTTGCATACCCTGCAAAGTATTTGAAACATGGATTGTAGAACCAGAGTCAATCCACCAAGTATTATGATCAACATCAGTTAGATTTGATTCATAACATACAAACGAAAATTGAATACCTTTCTTCTCAAGCCAATTCTGGAACTTAGAGCAGTCTTTCTTCATGTGTCCTTTCTTCTTGCCAAAGAAACACTTTGACTCTTTCTTAATGTCCGGTTTGACAGAGAGCTTGCCTTTGCCTTTGGCACGATCTTTCTTCTTCCTTTCGGAGAAAGTCAGATTCACTTTCTCACCCTGTTCCATAGCCAACCTATGCTCCTCTTGAACACACATGGTCATGAGTTCATTGATTGACCATTTATCCTTATGTGTGTTATAAGAAATCTTAAATGGACCATATTGTTGGGGCAGAGTGCACAGAATAAAGTGAACCAGAAAGGTTTCAGACATTTCAACTTCCAGTGTCTTTAATTGAGCCGCAATATCCCTCATACGCATGATATGATCACGCATACCTCCTATTCCAGTGAGCTTCACGGATGAGAACTGCATGATAAGAGTACTAGCCAAAGCCTTATCTGAAGTGACAAATTGATCGTCTATTGCTTTCATTAAGAGACGAACATTGTCATATTCCTCAATTGAACCCCTAACCCCAGCAGATACTTTGGTCTTTATGAACATAACGCAGAGGCGATTAGATCGCTCCCACTTTTCATAAAGATCAACCTGATCAGGGGTACTTTTCTCAGTGATTTTAGGGGGTTCAGGCTTCCTTATGGCATAATCAATATCCATCCATCCCAGCTGAAGGAGAACTCTTTCTTTCAAAACCTTAAAGTTGTCCCCTTTGAGTTCGGGGACATCGCACTTAACATTAGAGTAACTAACAGTTTGACTAGCTGCAATTTATAGAAATTAAACATGCTTATAAGAATTATGTTTTTGAAGAAATTAACTATATCATGATTTACCAATGCAAAACATGTACTTAATGAATCTAGAGACATAAAATTTGCCTGTGGGCTAAAATTCTAATTCCATTAGATTCACACGATTATGATAAAACTGTCAAACTATGTTCCTTTTCCTAATACCTGTGGGTTAATTAGGAAATATAATTTGATATTTTATCCTAATTAATCATACAAATATTACAAAATTCCTGTGGGTAAATTTCATAATATAGCATATGATTAACCACAATCATTATTTTAATGTGATTTTAATTCTAAATATACAACCTAGATTAATTAAAGATGCTGTGGCTACTCTCTAATTAATAAAGATCGTATTAATCACAAAATAATATAACTAAATAAATAATATTATGCTAGTCATTAAATTGCTAAATGTTATATGCATATTACTAAATAATAATAATAAACAGTCATATAACTTCTTAATTATTCTAACACAATATAAATTTAAAAACTAAATATTTGCATACATATTCTAAATAATGCAAATAAAAGAATTAAAAGGATGTACTATTATAATAATAATATACAAAGCCAATATGCCAAAAGATGCTTGTAACAGATGTGTGCTTTCGTATATATACAGAAATAACAATAGTAATTGAAAAGCCAAATATGTATACCTATTATATAGGTTCCGTGCATTTCACCAAAAAGCACATCAAGGGATGTATTATAAATTATAACAAATATAATAGTATACATCCAATAAAGCCAAAAGAATGTTCACATGCCTAATATACTCCAAAGGCCCGGATATAAGAAACAAAGGCCCAAATAAAGGCAAATATAATCAGACAGGCCCAAGAAAACTCTAATAGCCGAGCAGTAGTAATCAAAACAACAGAATCTTAAACGACATAATTTATTTTATTTTAAACAAAGGGAAAAAAAAACATGTCGTAAAAGTCATCTTCTTCACCCGTTTTTCTGATAAAAACCCGCAAACCCGGTTAAAAAACCCGACAGTTTCTCCTTTATTTCTCCACGGTTTTCATGATTTTAAAGCACAGAATCGATCGAAAAACAATTTTAAAACGTTTGGACGTGATAGTTTTAAAATAACGTGTATCATGAAAATTCTCGAAATGGAAAAATAACAACACCGTAAACAATAAACAAGGCAGAGATATGATAATGCTCTGATACCAAATGTAAGAATAATATAGTCTCTAATCCTAAAACATATGATTAGAAACATGAACCTTAAAGCGGAAGCTAAATGGATCAAGCGTTTACCTCCGGCCATTGTTATCGGAAAATCGTCGGAGCTTTATCGGTGACTCGGAATGGCTTCGCCGGCGTCAAGGAACGTCGTTTTGCTCTTCTAAACCGAAATAACCTCGAACTAGATGGTGTGTGTTTATGAATGAGATTAAAAGGCTTAGGGACCAAAACAACTCTCTCTCAATTTATAAACCGGTTCCTTTCCATCAAAGAGAAACGGAAATGAGAGGCTTAATGTGTATTGATTCGTTGCTATAATTATGGGATTTGATAGACCATAAATGGAGAGATATATCATAACGTATTTACTTAATATACTCCATATACAATATACGGTAATTAGTATCCATATATTTTATATTCGCAATGTATATCTTACAGTACATATATATAGCTAAATATTCACTGCAGGTTTGTTACGTGAACTATGCTAAAGAATAGGAAACTGAGCAAAAATATCTAACAGAATAAATGAGAGGATAATATCTAACAGAACTAACTCCTAATAACAAGCTAATTATTCTAACTACTGTGATGGGGCGAGGCCGGCGAGTGAGATATATATATATATATATACATATATATATATATATATATATATATATATATATATAGAGAGAGAGAGAGAGAGAGAGAGAGAGAGAGAGAGAGAGAGAGCTTACAGTGAAGCTCGGCGGCGGGATCCGGCAAGGCAGAGGGACGAGAGAGAGAGAAAGAGAGTAAATGAGAGAGAGAGAGAGAGACAGAGAGTAAATGAGAGAGAGAGAGAGAGAGGCGGGTGTGAAGAAGAAGAAGATGAAGAAAGTCGTTTATAATGTTGACCTAAAATCCGGTGCGACATGTCGCACCTGTTGCTCGTATTGGGGTGCGACATGACGCACCTGTTGCTTGTATTAGATGCGATATATCCGGTGTGACATGTCGCACCCAATGCCCATTTAGGTGTGACATATCGCACCAGATACCCTTGCGTACCAGAAAATGAAATTTGTAATAGTGAGATCCGAATAACACGAACACGACGAGAAGAGAAGCACTTCACCAAACTCAACCTACGTGCCATTATAGAGTCCGATCCTAGATCGAATCATGGGAGGTTTTTAGTGCTAATAAAAAAACGTGATTAACAACAATCATTATAACAAAAAAAAAAAAAACACTGAAAAATCATTAGAAGATCATTATTTTACGTTCAAAAGTTGAGCAATATTCTCAAGGTAGAAACTACATCTAGTTCAGAAAACAATCCATTTATAAGGACTTAAAATTTTGTTTAGTAACAAGCGCTACTCATTTTTATTGTCAATTTATTTTAGATAAAATGCAACGAATCTATGGTGGTAAAAATCAAATTGTACTGAGCACGAAATAAAACAGAGGAATTATTCAGTGAAACCTTTATTTGACATTTTAGTTCTCCACAATAATTTATAGCTTAAAAGTAGGAATTCTACAAAATATCAAACCCATCGGAACCCATAAAGCTCGTAAATGATAAGTAGGACCACGTTTACTCAAGTGGACCCCTCTTGCAGAAGACTTTAGTTAAGACCAATGTTCAAAATATCGCCGATATCTCGTGATATATCGGCGATATATCGCTACCGAAGCATACTCGGTAAAAAAACATTATAAATCGTTTCGTTTTATGAAAACTCGTTAAAATATCGAAAATACCGGCGATAAAATGAAAATATCGCGATATTTTGAATTTGAACAACAAACTTTGAAAATATCGTTAAAAAACCATTAAAAAAAAATTAAACTGTTTTCTCACGGGCCCGCAGACAATACGCAGGTCCAACAGCCCAAGAATGCTCTGATGAGAGATTGTCAATTCTTTTGTATTTATATAGTACATGAAAGTTTAGAATAGTCACTAAGCAAGCGATGTGGGACTTTTAACACATCAAACTTGCTTTTTCTCATAATGTTTT
Organism: Urtica dioica subsp. dioica; assembly: GCF_054948205.1. Taxonomy (NCBI): domain Eukaryota; kingdom Viridiplantae; phylum Streptophyta; class Magnoliopsida; order Rosales; family Urticaceae; genus Urtica; species Urtica dioica. The sequence continues at coordinate 41,697,675 of NC_142760.1, forward strand.
ACTTTTATACTGTAAATCTTTGCATTGCATACATATATACATATATATATATATTTATATTTTTATGTACGCAGCAAGAAGTTAACATATATATAATATATATACATATATCTATAAAAGTATATATATATAGATATAAGCAAGAATATAACATTTTATATTATATACATATATAGATGTAAGTTTATTTAATTACTAAAATAATTAATCATACTTTTATTTGTAATAATTTTTAAAAAATATAAATTTTATCATTAATTAATTATAAATAATATTTGAGTGCATATTAAGAATTAGTAACATATGATAATTATTTGGAGACATATATAATATATATATTGGGTATTTTCAATTATATTTTGTTATAAGATTTTTGTCGATATATCCGTCGGTAATCGATATATCATCGATATATCACCGATATAATCGGTAGTCGGTATTGAAATTATTATAGAATATCCGTCGATATATCCGTCGATACTCGATATATCCGTAAAATCAGAACCTCGGTATGGATATCGGTATCGATATTTTAAACCTTGGTTAAGACTTTGAATTTTCATTTCTAAAGTTTTTGATATTTTTATAATGGAGAACAGAAGTAAAGTTAATTTTTTCATAAGGTTTATTTATTTATTTATTTTTTCTCGATTCCAACCAAAGACTGAAGACGTGTTGAAAAACATTTGTATGGATCAGAAATTTATCTTTGATTAATTAAATTAAAAATCACTATTCTTAATTATAAGCCGGTGACTTTATATAAAGACTCGGTAAGCTTTGAAGGACGTTAAAAGGACGCAAAGTTGATTGATGACGACGACATATAAATGTTTTTGACTCATACAATCAATAAGTTGGTTGTGAAGCGTGTATTGGTGTTAGTTTGCTGACTATAGTATAGACCGAAATAAAATTAAATATGTAAATGTATCACGCAAATTATATACCATCTATTAAAAAATATCGCGTCATTATTGCCAGTGATTTTGGCTTTGAAGACTTTTGGAGTAGAAGACAATCTAGATGAAGGTCATGGGAAAGTGGAAAGACTCTATTTATTCTGTTTAAGCACAAAATTCTTAGAAGATTACTTCTTAGAAAATAGCTTACTGTTATGACCTTTGTTGATTTTTACATTGTCGAGTATGAAATTAACATGTAAGAGTCACACATCACTAAAATATGAGTATAATGTGTGGATTTATATCCTCTTGGACATTATTTCCTTAATAGCTAATTTTTTGGAATGAGTTTTACTCAAAGAGTTGTATCACTTATCAAACCAAAGAAAATTAAGTTAATTATTCTATTTAATTTAGTTTAGTTCGATATTGTTGACTATTATTTTTAATAAAATTAAAATTTAACAAAAATTTAAAAAGACGTTAGGGGATTTTCAATTTTTATTTTTTATTGTAGCATAAAAAAGTTAAGAAAAACCATTTCCAAAGAAGAATAAAATTCAAGATTATCAATTATGGGCCTGGTGTATACATATATATTCTTGCGAGTTCTACTTTGGAACTAAACATTGTGGAAAACAAATAATGTCACTTACAAGTCTCTGTTTTTAATTTTAAAATAAGATTACCTCTCTGTTTTATAGCAGAGTAAAAGGGAAATTATAATATTTTTTTATTGATGAATTATTCATCTGCATTGTTTTTTCGTCACCCGAATTTCCTCTTCTTTAGTTAGATTTTGTTCCAAAATGTGAAAATTATAGTTACTACTTCGCTTAATTCATCGCAAATATGAATATTTCCCGTTGAAAATTAGCATGCCCTCTCAAGATATAGGTCATAAACAAGATGAATAAATGTTTGACACAAAATATTGGTCCTACCTACTTATCATTTGTATGGGTTAATAATTTAGAAAGTTTATCGTTTAAGCTATATTTTAGTGTAGGGAAACCAATAATGTACATTAAACGGATTATTTGTTTTTTTTTTTGTGCTAAAAAAATAACTACCATATTTAAAGAAGTGTAAGGAATTGGTCTATGTTAACAATGTTTGGGGTGTAAATATTTCCAAGAAACAGTGTTTAACATGCTTGACAATGCAGATTAACCCAAATCAATAGAGAGCTAGAGATCTTATCTACAGTAGTCTCAACTCTTAACCCATCCATAAAACTCAACCAGAACGAATCATAACAATTGTAACCGGGTTCGATCTCATCGCATAAAAATAATTCTTCTAGAAGCGCTCAATATAGTTCACACAAATTGTAGTAGAAAATGTTATCCACAATGCTAGAAGATTTTTATGTTCAAATTATCAAATACTCGATTTAAAAAATCCTACATCAGATTATAAAGCAATTAGCAGCTAACAAGCAAATTAACGATATCATTATACAATCAAATATTGATACTCTATTTTACTACGCAAGATTATTCAAAGAAATACTTGGATATAATTAACAGCATAAAATTGAAAGTTAAACAACCAAACAGTGACAGAGTAATAATCACGAAACTACAGCAAAACAAACACGCTAATGTTTAACATAAAAGATGTAGGGAAACATATTCCCAACACCATGAACTCCTGAATTTATTTTAAAGCAGACCAAACAACCACAAACTACACATACAAGATAATTATTGTAAAATCTCGTCATGATCCTCTTCCGATAGTGTCGAACACCATGACGACTCTGTGCATTCACCAACTTCTACATTCTGATTCTCATGCTCTTGATCTTGCGGATAGAGACACGGCTTAGGAGGCATTTCTAGGCTGTCGAAATCTCCTTCGAGCATTTCTATGACTTTGCTCATCGATGGTCGATCACATGGCTTCATTTGTATGCACCACAAGGCCACAACAATCATCTTCTTCACCGCTTCAATTTCATCCTCACCAACATCTTCTATATCATCGAGATCGTTTCCTTCATTGAAGTGGTCGTAAATCCATGTAGGAAAGTATATTTGGCTCGTTTTCTCCGCGTTCGCCCTAACATTTTTCCTTTTGCTCGCCATTTCAAACAACAGCATTCCAAAGCTATAGACATCGGCTTTTTGAGAGACTCCTCCGATATTTTTGTAAAAAAACTCTGGAGCGATGTATCCGATCGTTCCCCTTGCCGCGGTCATCGTCACGATACTGTTCTCCAGCGGACACGATCTCGCCAGCCCAAAATCAGAAACCTTGGGAACAAAATTCTCATCCAAAAGAATGTTGTGGGGTTTGATATCGAAGTGCAAAATTTGCATGTTGCAACCTTGGTGGAGATAGCTAATCCCGCGGGAGACTCCGAGCGAGATCTCTAATATTTCCTTGGGGCTCAAGGACTTTCTGTTACTAATAACTCCTTCTTTGGAAAATATGTACTTATCCAAAGACCCGTTTGGCATGAAGTCATAGACCAGAGCTCTTTTCGACCCCGTTGCACAAAAACCGATCAAGTGAACGACATTGACATGGTGAGTTCTTCCGATGGTCGCGACTTCGTTCATGAAGTCTTGCCCATTCCCCTTTGATTTCCCCAACACTTTGACGGCCACGAGGCGACCGTTTGAGAGCTTTCCTTTGTAAACAGATCCAAAACCTCCCTCGCCAAGCTTTTCCTTGAAGAATGTTGTCATGATTATGATCTCCCGATATGAGTACCGGATTGGCATGAAGTCATTATTGCCTTGGAGAAATTCCTCTATTCCGTTGAACATCGAGGAATGTCGCCTGTACCATGTGTAAACCAGAAGCGCGATCACCAGAACAAGGCAAACCATTCGAGGTATCTCTGTAAAATTTTATGAAATTAGGACAAGGCTAAAAGATATTCCTTAAGATAAAGTAGTTAGACACTACCAGCTGAAAGAAAAATAACTTCAAATTTTGCTTTAGGAGTATGCTTTTTTAATGATATAACGAAATCAAAGATAAAAAATAAAAATAAAAATAAAAAGCTTACCGATGTATACAAGTACTTTATGAGTAAAAGCTGCAGCAAAAGCTATGCACAAAATAGAAGAAGAAAAATGAAATCCAAAATTAGCTTTTCAAACATTGCAATTGAATTTATAAGAATTGAAATGAAAAAAAAGGAAGAGATAAATCCTCACATCCAAGATGGGATGTAAATATGCACCAGTAGTCTGCATCATTCAACATCAGAGAGAATAGTGATATTACAATCAGTATGAAAGATAAATTATAAACAAAATATTGATTTCACTTTAATATTCTTACCACATGAATAAGGTTCAACAAAATCCGGACATGTACGATTATTGGATTTTTCTTCAATGTAACACCTTCCATTATAATCACTGACATCACGCCATGCAAGCTCGAAACCGTAGGCAAGTTCTGCATGGACTTGCGCATATGAACTTAAATTCTTATTCCTCGCCGAAATCAGAGTGACGACCTCAATACCACAGGAGTCCTTTAAATCCGAAAAGGTAAAATCACTACCCACTACCACATATGAATAAGAAGAGGCTGAACCATTGATGCAAGGACTCGCGTCGATGTATGTCGAAGAGTTCACTCGCTCTTTGCACCTCAAAAATATAACGGGCTGTGTGAGTTGGCGCGGACGACTGATCGTTTCGTTGGCTGATAGATACTCAACCTCTGTTTGCATCATATCACTCTTACGCGTAAAAAAATCTTTGGCTAAAGGAAAAAGTGGGAGAAAGGAGCAGTTATTCTGCTTAACATTAGGGGCGACGAGTCTAATTGTGTGGTTGTTGTAATTGATTGCCTCAACGTAGTATCTGTAACTCCTTCGTATTTTACGATAAATGGAAAGATCTTCACTTGAACAGTACATACTTCTTCTACGTCTACATTCACTTAGTATTTCGATTTGATTATTTACACGGTAAAAAACTAGAAAATCAGTCAAGTATATTACCATTCGACTATTCTCACAATAGAGCTTGTAGCTCGTATCGTCATAATAGGATACTCCAGGCAAGTCGATGTCACCACATGAAGAGGATGGAGAAGAAACAGGACTGGTAGTTGAAGCAGAATACTCTGCGTAGCTTTTTTGGCAGATGATCATCAAAATTGTAAAAAAAGAAAATGTAGTGATCTCCATGACTGACACTTTTCTATACTCAACAAAATCATTTCAAGGTAAGTTATATCTATTTAAAATGTATGAAATGAGTCTTCACTATTCATAGACTTGAAAAGTCATTACCTATTTGATAGAGATTGCAACTTGAATTGGTCAAAAGTAGTTGCCTCTGGCTCCAATCATCTCTACTTTACATCATTTTCAAGATGAGCTGTATATATTTTGAATGTAATCAATTAGTCTTCTCTATTCATTAATTTGAAAAGTCAATACCAATTTGATAGAGAATGTTAGTTGAATTGTTCAAAATTAATTGCCTCTCCTCCGATCATGTCTATTTAACATTAGTTTCTCTTTTCAACATTTTTCTATATTAAAATCAAGGATGTATATATACACACATATATATACACAAATATATACACACACACAAAAATAATTTCAAGATGAGCTATATATATTTTGATTGTAGACAACGAGTCTTCTCTATTCATTGATTTGAAAAGTCACGAGAAATTCCTAGAGATTGTTAGTTTGAATTGGTCAAAATTAGATCCCTCTGCCTCCAATCATGTATCTTTTACATTAATTTCTCTTTTCAACATTTTTCTATATTAAAATCAAGGATATATATTATATATATATAGTATTTTTTTGTTCTTAACAGACTACTAGCTCCAATTAAAGGCTTATTGATTACATACAAAGATCTTGATTTTTTTTTTCTTCTCTAGATCAAGCAATGAATAATAAAAGTATCGGTTACTTCTCTGTCTATTTGTTTTTCTTGATATTTATTTCAGGAGTAGTCGTCACAAAAGGACGTGGAGACGATTGCAAACTTCCTGTTCCAACGTGTGGATATCAGCATAGGATCAAATTCCCATTCCGACTAAGAAACTTTCAGGCGGAGGGGTGTGGTTACCCAGGGTTCGATCTATCATGCACAAACGACAACCGAACCGTCCTTCACCTCCCAAATTATCCCCACAACCTCTACGTTCAACATATCGACTACTATAATCAACAGATCATACTGAAACCCGAGGAATCTTATTTTCCCTCGACTGAGTCTACGCGGAGTTTGGAGCTCCTCAACCTCTCAACGACTCCTTTCAGTTTTAAGTTCTCACGCTTTGTACGAATGGATTGCTACGGCGGTGCCGCAGTACAGTATGTGCCGAGAGCAAGACTTATCCGACAGTTGGAGGATATTCGAGATGTTTCCTTAACCAGCCGGGTTGAGGATAACTCTCATTTTTCCCATTGCAAAAAGACGTTCAGCTTCAACGCGCCGGCCGATCTTCATATGATAGGAGGCTATGAAATGCCTCAATCCTCGAAACCTTTTTCGCTCCGTTGGTCCTTACCAAGTTGCAAAACCTGCTTACTGAAATCCAAAGGATGCAGAAGGAAGAACAATGCCGCTCAAATCGAAACGGAACGCTTTGACTCTATACAGCGTGAAGGTAAGACAAAATAAACATGTTTAAATTTTAGTTAAGTAATCAGCTGCGTTTGGAAACTTAAAATTATTGCAAGGGAAAGAAAATGAAAATGCTCTATATTCTTTTTGTCCATTTTGGTTTGCCAAAATTTTGAATTGGAAACTTAAGCAGGAAAAATGTGGTGATCAGACTTTAAAACAAGACTGGAAAATAGTAATGATATACGGATTTTTCCCTTAATTTTACATGACTTACAAATTACGAATTTTTTCACCCAATATCTTTATTTTCGTTTAAATTTTTACTTCTTTTTATAAATTCCATTTCAAATGTAGCCTTTATCTCCAGTTGATTTAAATTTCAATAATATGTGTTTCATCATATTTTTCCAGGTCCAATAAAAGCGATCGTAACAGCGGGTGAGTTTTGTTATCTCTAAGAATTACATCTTGAAGGTTTAATAAGTTGAATTTTCAAGACTATCAAAGTTTTTATATTTATTTTGATGGCTAAATGTTTATAACAAAATTGCAGTTTCGACGCTTGGTTCATTTCTTGTTCTCTGTATGGCTGTTAGTATGCTTTATGTTTATAGCCGGGATAAAAAAGAAGAAGAACAGCGACTGAGAATTGAGAAGTTTCTTGAGGATTACACAGCACTCAAACCATCACGGTACAGCTACATAGACATCAAGAAGATCACAGATCAATTCAAAGTCAAGCTGGGCCAGGGAGCGTACGGGACGGTGTTCAAAGGAAAGCTCTCGAGCGACGTTATCGTGGCAGTAAAGATTCTAACAATGCCATGTAACATTGCCGGAAATGGAGAAGATTTTGTCAACGAAGTGGCAACAATGGGTCGGATCCACCACGTCAATGTAGTCCGCTTAGTTGGCTTTTGTGCCGATGGGTTTAGAAGAGCTCTCGTGTACGAGTTCTTGCCTAATAATTCCCTTGATAAGTACATATCCCAAAACCAATCATCGCTTAGTTGGGTTCAATTTAGTGGCATTGCTTTAGGGATAGCGAAAGGGATAGACTATCTCCACCAAGGTTGCGACCAAAGAATCCTCCACTTCGATATCAAACCCCACAACATTCTACTCGACCAAAATTTTACACCTAAAATATGTGACTTTGGGCTCGCTAAGCTTTGCTCAAAAGATCAAAGCATCGTGTCGATGACTGCGACTCGGGGGACAATGGGTTACATTGCCCCCGAAGTCTTCTCTAGAAATTTTGGAAAGGTGTCATATAAGTCAGACGTCTATAGTTTCGGGATGTTGCTTTTGGAGATGGTGGCCGGGAGAAAGAACACCGCTAGCTCAGAGGAGGAAAATGGAGCCGAAGAGATTTACTATCCAGAGTGGATCTACAACCTTCTAGAAGATGGAGAAGATCTTCGGATTCAGGTCGAGGATGAAGGGGACGGCGAGATCGCAAAGAGGCTCGCGATCGTGGGGCTGTGGTGCATCCAGTGGCATCCGGCAGGCCGCCCCACCATGAAACATGCCGTTAAGATGTTGGAAGGAGGAGGCGGAGATTTAAAGATGCCACCAAATCCTTTTTCTTCCATGTCGGGTCCAACTGTCACGATTCCAAAGATCCCAGCGATGCCGCGTATGGCTTTTGAGTTAGAAGTTATTGATGAGTGAACTCTTCTCATATTTACTTATGTCTAATTTAATGTAGTGTCTATTGCTGAAATAGATGCGATTTTAGGGCGTTTAGACGGGATCATGTCGCGATTAAAGCCCCTTTTTGTCCTAGTGTAATTTGTTTCTTCATTTTCTTAATTTCTTGCGAAAAAATAATTGTGTCATGTATATGTCTCAAAACCTAAGCTTTGTTGTGTGTAATAGGAATTAAATTTCAAATGTAATAATGAGACTGATAGTAAGGAGAGCTAGGGACATGTCTCATTTGAACCCCTTGTATGAAATTTCTTGTCAAACCATCATGTGATTAAGAAATTTGAATTGGTTAATTTAGAATTATAATGTATAGTTTAATTTACTATAGTTTTTTTTATTTAATTTGCGGGTGATTTAGCTAATAATTAACTAATTTAAAGTAAAGAATTTGTAAAATAGCCAAGATTTGCGTAAAATTAGTGAAATAGTCAAAATATGCAATAATGAGCTTTCAAATGTTTTTTTCCCTAAGATTAATATTTTTAAAGTGATAAATTATTTATAATAATTCAAGAAATTTTTAATCTTAGTGTCAAAAATATTTTTCACAACGTAACTTTGGTATTTTGCTTAAAATATAAAAATTGGGTATTTTGCTAAAAGAGTTATTTACTGAATACAGTTGTCAATTGCAGAGTTGAGGATAAGTATATCCTCCAAAATGAATAATTACGAGTAGATCAGCTAAAAATCAGAAGGACACTATGCAATGTACTCAACAAATATTCGTTAGTTTATTCATATGATTAATTTCTATCTTTTTCAAATCATAATAAAAAAAATTAGATCAGTATAAAAATAGTATTTTTCTAGTTTGGTATTGCGAGCAGAAAAGAAGAAGATAGTTGTCACTTGCATGAAATAAAAAAGAGGAGTAATCGATAGGGACTTTTACGTGACATAATTTATTTTCACAAAATTTTAAAACTTCCACAAAATTTAGAACTTCCACATAAGGTACACATATAAATGATAAGTAGGGCCATAATTACTTCAAAACGACCCATGTTCTAAATTATTATTTCACAACTTTATGAAGCAATCTTTGTGGAAATCAGTGTAGAGCCCACCTCCTGGTTAGCTCTTATAGCTTGGATCTAGTTGAAGACTTTTGAGACGACTTTGAATTTCCAATTTATAAAATGGAACCACATATCGTAATAATGATAATTTTTCTCTCTCTCTCTCTCTATATATATATATTTGTTTTGATAATAAGATATATTTATATTTGAAGAGAGATACACTGTTATGTATTGTTCTTTTCCTTCATCCCAAACAAAGACTATAAAGACTTGTAGAAAAAGTAGTCTAATGAGAAATTTGTCTTTTAATCATAACGCTGGGGGTGAATTTTTGTGAAGACTTGATTAGCTACGGACTTTAAACGACAAACTTAACTGATGACAACAATACGTAAAATTTGAGACCCATACAACCAATAGTTTGGTTGTGAGGCAGTATTGGTGTCAAGTGGTCAGACACAAAATTAAATATATGAATAAGACTCAATAGAGACGTGATGAAAATATCATGAATGAGAAATCTATTGTAATTATTGCCAGTAACGTTTTCTCTGAAGACTCTCACTCTTTAAGCTAGTCTATGATAGAGTAGAAGATATAATGTAGCGGAAGTTTATAGGAAAGACACAAAATTCCCATAAATGACTCTGTTTTTATATTTTAGGGTAAAACGACATGAAGAGACTATTCTCTCTACCGACAAGGATTCATGATTTCCATAAATTAAGACTTGCTTAACATTTCCCCATCAATATTATGTCGAAAACTAATAATGTATAAAACCATTTCCTCACTTGGCATACAAAATATGATCAAGCATCTTTTAAATTCTAAGGCAATTGAAATTTCGAAAAAAAAAGACTACGAAGACTTATAAAAAAAAGCATTTAGATGTGAAATTTGTCTTCAACTAAAATACTGATGACTTTCTGCGAAGGCTTTGACCCTTTCAGTTACTTAAAGATAAGAGATGAAAACGTCAATCTGCATTGCTCTCTCGTCACCCCGAATTTCCTCTTCTTTAGTTAGATTTTGTTCCAAAAATTGAAAATTATAGTTACTACTTCGCTTAATTCATTGCAAATATGAATATTTCCCGTTGAAAATTAGCAGGCCCTCTCAAGATATAGGTCATAAACAAGATGAATAAATGTTTGACATAAAATATTGGTCCTAGCTACTTATCATTATATCAAGCCCAAATATAATAATTAAGCATGAAATAGACAGTTAGTAAATTAATAGTATATTGAAACCAATATCATCACTTACAACAAAATAAAAAATTGACACTCTATTATTAAATGAATGTAAAAAGACTGTAATACCCTTGATAAAATATATCACGAAATTCATTTCGTGATAGATGTGTCACGATTGGAGAATTTTTTGACAGATGAATCACAAAATGTGTCACGAAACCTGAACGAAATTGAAGAATTTCGTGATAGGTTTTGTTAAGGGTATTTTACATTTATTTAGTAAAAAATTATCAAATTTCTAATTTTGGTTGATTTTTGGTAGGCAGTCAAATGATAATATTAATGTCAATATCTCTAAATTAATATTAAATTAATCTATATATACATATTTTTATAAATTAAAAAAAAATACAGAGTATGTATATTGGGTGTCGATTTTTTTTTTTTTTTTTTTGCATAAAAAACAATATATCAATGGAACATGATTACAAAAGCTTTAACGAAAATCCACATCAACCATGCATATTCAGAGGAGACATGGTGGCTGACTCGCTTAATAAGTTTGGTTGTTTTTTAGATTATTTTCCTGTTTTTTTTTTTATTTTGATAGTTAACCAATTAATATTCCATTTTTCATTATAAAGGATGACACACACGCATAGATATCATATAAAGAATGACACACACGCATAGATATCATAAAAAATTTATGTAATATATATACTTTTTACTTTCTTTCTTCTTTTCTATTTATTTTATTTAATTGATAAGTAATAATCTTGTAACCACGATTTTCTCCGTCACAAGTAAGAGCTTTTTAATAAAATTACATAGTAATGTCCACGTTTATAAAAATTAAAAAATTAAAAAAAATAAGTAACAGAGTAATTTTTATGCGAATTTAGTGTCTTTCCTGTAACCTTCCGCTATCATATCTTCTATTTAAAAATTCTGGAAATAAAAACCAAAAAGGTAAATTCAGAGTCTTCAGATCCGAAGTCACTCGCAATACTAACGAGAAATTTCTCATCCATCAACTGTCTTTTGAGTCCTAAATTTAATTCTTTTTCTTTTGTTTTGGTCAAGTCAACACTTAACACCTTATCAAATCTTCACACAGAAAGTCACACCAGCCTATTGTTTTAGTCTTTTTTTTTTACCCGACGTTTCTCTTTTGTGGAATTTTTGACACCATAGCGCACGCAACTACTAGGGTAGGAATTGGTCAAGTTTTGAGACTAAAACAATCTTTTATTGATTTTACTACTTAGTTTTTCAATAAAAAATTGTCGTTTTCATCTCTTATCTTGAAGTACCTAAAAGAGTTATCGTCTCAACAGAGAGTCATCAGCATATTAATTCAAGACAAATTGCTCGTCTAAATATCTTTATTATCTTTGTTTTGAATTTTCTATTGACGTAGAAGCTGCTTGATCATATCTTATTTGTCTATGAATTTTATGCTCTCTTTATTACTCTGTTACTTATCATTTATATTTTCTAGATATTTTGTAAAACTTTTACTTTTAAGTTTGGTAAAAAACGAATAAAGTTATTTGTAAAAAACTAATAAAGTTATTCAAAAGCTCTCTGGGTTGTTCTTCTATTTTTTCTGACTATACCGTGCTAGAAAAATAAATGAATTCTAAGCTGAAGTATTTTTTTTTTTTTTTTTTTTTTTATATAATATTTGAAATTGATGATTAGCTAGATAAACTAAAGACCTGCACAATCTATCTCTTTTTTTCTTACGTGATCTTCTGACAAATTTCTGAGGTTACTTCACACATTTATTTCTTTACTGAAGGACGCATAATCTAGACTTTGAATTTTAACAGTAGGATAAAATATCGGAGCATCTCTTATTAACGATTTTAGTATTAATGATTTTTGGAAAAGTTGACATATCTTAAAACGGAAATGAGGTAAAGATGATGAAAATCAGGTGAACAGAAAATGAAAATAAAACAGAGTAATTATTGAATAAAATACAGAGCTATTAACATTTTTGTATCGTTTACCACGAATGCAATAAAATCAAGGGATAATCCAGAAAAAACTTTTATTCGGCATTATTGATTTTCCACAAAAAATATTGATACTATTTACGAGTTTATAGAAAATAAATTACCTTTTAATTTGACTACAAATTACCTTTTAATTAAAAGTACAAAGCATAATAGTCAATTTAAACTAGTGTATGTGTAAATAGCCAAATTTTGTCAAAATTTAGTAAAATAGTCAAAACCTTAAAAAAATGTACAAGTATTTGAAAAGCTTTCATCCGAGCCTTCCAATATGTATGATTTGTACCTTCCAAGAGAGGAGGTCGACCTATGTGTTGCCCCTCTTTCATGTTCATCTTAACACAAAAATACGTTAGTAATCAAACAAGATCACACTTAGTGAATCAAGTGACCCGCTCTGATACCGATTGAAATTACTTAACGTGATGTTAGATGGTTGTTCAACTAAGTTGTTGTGACTACTTGCTGAACAACTGATTGATTTTATCCAGATAACTAAGAGTAATGATCAATCAAACATATGAGCGAAAGCAATAAGAGACACACAAGATTGGTAACCCTGCTCGGTGAAAATCACTTACACTCAGGGAGACTGATACGTCCGAATGAAAAGCAATCCACTAACAATCGTCAAAGGTACATGAATATTAAGTTTGACTAAACTCCCCTTCGCAAAACATTCGTCTTTGACACCTTCTGGATTCTTTGTAACCTAAGCTCCTCTTAGGTTTGAGACTCACATCAATATGCAAAACACATGTTCTCATACTTAGTACGACGATACAAAAGCTATGAGTTGCTCTGAGTTTGTTGTCGATGAAGATCTCCTGAATGGTGAAACCAAACTCGAAGCTATGGCTACGTAAATTTGCCAAACAATAAAAAGAACGACCCAGTCACACAAACCCTCGATGGTTTTTATATGACTAGGTTCCTATACATTCGCGAAGTCTAATAAGTCGGATTCCCCAATCGGATCTTATTCATCCAAGAAAATCGGAACTAAACTACTTGTTTTAGTTGATTTGTTCCGCGCGGGAGGAAAAGACACAAATACCCCTCTGCTAAGTTGTTTGAACAACTTCTTGATGCTTTGACTTGAACAACCCTGTTGCAATTTGTTTTGTCAAGCATAATTATGCCACAAAAGATCCAACAAATTATATTTTGTATTGGGTCTAGACTTAATTTGTTTGGTAATTTTTGTTTAAATATGCAATATAGTTGACAATCCAATAGGATTGCTCACCTTGAGGACAAGATCGATTTGAAGGAGTGAGGCCCTAATATAGGATATTATAGTTAGGCGTCTTAATTTCTTATATAAAGCAAATGTACAATGTACCGGGAGAAATTCATAACCATTTTTACGTCTATCGATTTATGGGTCCAGTGACTGTCTAGCCATATGAAACATTAGAAATTTTCAAATAATTTTTGGTAAATAGCCACGTAAATCTATTTTCGCTATCAAAATGATAAAAAAAACGTAGAGTAAATTTCTAGTAAATATGTGTAAATAACGTTGGTTGCGTCATATTTTTGCCTATTTGCGAAGCATTCAGGCTATTTACGAAAAATTTACAAAACGTTGGCTAAAACGCAAACACTTATATTTATGTGGCTTATATCGCTAAATTTCTATTGATTTATTTGTTAATAACTTCACGTGGGAGATCCCAAAGCTGCTCGGAATGCTCAAATTGCTAAAGGGCCTCAAATTTTTCCCACAAATCGCTTAGGGATACTCAAGGGCGGAGCTATGAGGTAAACATGTTGGGCCAAGGGGAAAAATATAAAATTAGAGTAAAAATCGAAATAAACTTTTAAGAAGGTCAAAATTTAAATTTAAATATTTTAAGAAAAAAAACTGACTACATGTAATTTATGACAGTATAAAAATAAGAATAAGAAATTTTTAATTTTTTTTAATATAAATTAAGTGTTGCTATAAAAAAAATTATTTGCATTTCTGACCAATTTTAATTTTGTTTTTTACCCTAATTTTTTTTATTAATCAGCCCTCCTAAATGTTTTTTTTTTTTTTTTTTTGCATATTAACCCTCCCTAGTTTAGGTTTATTGGCTTCGTCCCTGACTTTATCCCTGTGACGCTTGAGCAACCTCGACGGTTAGACCTCTCTTCTAACTTGGATATTTGTGAAGACTTTACTAAAGACTTTGAATCGTCCTTCAAAGTTTTTATTATCTTATTTTTTTTCTTTTTAATATATTTTTATGTCTAGGCAGCTTCTAAGAAAATACAATGTTCGAAACAAAGACTATAATGACTTGTTTAAATAGAATTTGGATTCTAATATAAAAAAAATATATAGAATTTGGATTATTATATATTTCTTCAATGCCGGTCATTATTACATGAAACTTGAGCGAAACTTGTAACTTGGATGCTTGTGAAGACTTTAGCGACGACTAATTTGAATTTTCAATGAATAACTTGGAAAAGGATGACATACAAATTTCAAACAAAGATTGGATGAGAAAACAAAATACCAAAGAAAGACTACAAACACTTGTTGAAAAGAATTACATACGTACTTGCTGTGTAGAAAACAACAACCTTGAAAGAAAAGAAAAACAAAGGTTAATAAAGACTGATTATTCCACCATTGCATGAAAAACTATGTTGATTCCACCACCACATGAAATTCAACAAATTCTTTTAAATTTAATTTGTGCTGTTTAAATTTCTTCAGTTAAATTCTTTACGTTAATAATTTTGACGTTGACCTCGCCAGTTTACTGGCTCCACTCTTGAAGAAGCAGTGAACCAGTGATCACACACTACTCCATCATAAATAAATACTTGAAAAGTAGAAATTCCTGTCTGATAATGAAAATTAATGAAATGACGCGTTTATTTAGAAGTGTATTTTTACAAAAATACCCATAAATAAGTTCAAATTTTTTTGGGTATTTACGAGTATTTTTGTAAAAATACGCTTGTATTTACGAAACGTTGGCTATTTTGCAAAAACAAACATTTAAGTTGGTTATATACCTAATGGACCCTCATTTATATCTACTTCCCATTATTCACAAATCTCCCACTCCCTTTACTAAGCAAAAAAAACAGAGATGTCGCGCTTACAAACTTGAAAAATTAGTCGAACTAAGCCACCTGAAACGTTGAAATTGTAATCTAGCCAACGTTTCGTCCAAATTTTCACTCTAGCAAAAAATGATGACGTGTCTTAATTATGTAATATGTTAATTACTATAATATCCTCTACTAGAATTTGCTTACAAAACTTCTAGCCCACGTTTGATCAACCAAAATTTTCGAAGTTCATAATACACGTGTATATATTTATAATTTTTTTAAAAAATCTATATTTGGCAAAGTTGTTATTGAGCGTTTATTTCTTTCTAATTTTTTGTTAATCTCCGCTGCTTTATTAATTTCTGTTAATTATGATAAATTTACATATGTGCAAGTAGAGCCGATCAATACCCACCAGTTTGAAGTTGTTGATGGTGTTATCAATTGATATTTCTTTCCTTCCCTTTAATACGCATTTAATACGGTGTTAGTCACAAGCCGATCAAATTTTCAATACAAATTTTCGAAGGTAATACACGTGTATATATTTAGAATTATAAAAAAAATTCTATATTTGGCAAAGTTGGTTATTGAGCGTTTATTTCTTTCTAATTTTCTGTTAATTTCAGTTAATTTCCGTTTATTTTAGTTTGAAGTTGTCGATGGTGTTATCAATTGATATTTTTTTCCATTCCTTTAATACGCATTTAATACGGTGTTATTCACAAGCCGATCAAATTTTCAATACGAATTTTCGAAGTTAATACACGTATATATATTTAGAATTAAAAAAAAATCTATATTTGGCAAAGTTGGTTATTGAACGTTTATTTCTTTCTAATTTTCTGTTAATTTCAGTTAATTTCTGTTTATTTTACGCACAATAAACTTCGGCTGGCTGAAACGTTGGCTAGTATTTGGTTTCTATGATTTATGTTACATGAGGGTATTTTCGATATTTTCTAACCGTTTATTTCTGTAAATGGCTAGATTACAAAATTTACCAAACGTTGGCTACATCCTTAAAACCATGTTTGAAATTGGTTACGTTACTAGATTACCCTACAAACTTTCCCTTCCAATCATTCACTACCTATTTTATTTTGCCTGATTTCCATAATATTTCAATGTGATGGACATGCTCAGCCTGTTTGTCGCCCTGGCGATAGCTCTGCTCTGCTCCGACTCAAAACATAGAATCACTGGAACAAGAGCAGAGATTGTTGCACGTGGGACGGAGTGAAGTGCGACGAGGCCACGGGACATGTGATAAGTCTCAGAGTATCACCTCAAGGCGATATTGCTTCCAACATCATCCTCTTCTCCTTCAGCCGCCTTAGGAGTCTATCAATAACCGGGAGTCGAGAAAACTACTACAGCCGAATCTCCGAGCCTGCCTTCAAAGAGCTCGCTCGAAACTTGACCTTCTCAAAAGTCTCAACATTTTTTATGTCGACATGTCTTCCGTTCAACTTTCCTCGCTGGCCAACCTATCGTCGTCCCTCACACACATCTTAATTCGTGCTTGTCGTTTGCACGGAGAAATTCCCAGCTCGCTTTTCCTTTCCTTTCCAAAACTAAATTTCCTTGATTTATCCACAAATAGTCTGCGCGGCCGAGTTCCACGCTCGCTCTTCGAACTCGAAAATCTCATGAAATTATCCCTTGAAAACAATAGGTTCTCGTCCCGACTTCCCGAAAACGTTTCTTCGAGCAGTCTGACCGGTCTATCATTCTCTAATAACCTCTTTGACGGGCCGTTACCACCGTGGATATTCAAGCTTCCAAAAATAGAGGAGTTGGTATTAAGCAATAACCGTTTTAGCGGCAAAATAGGCGAGTTTCGCACTCCTTCAATGGTGGAGCTTTCTTTGGATCACAACAACCTACGCGGCATCGTTCCTAGATCGCTCTTCAACAATGTGAAGCTCTACAACTTAGATCTTTCTTCCAACACTCTCACCGGTAACTTGGAGTTTGAAGATGTTTTAAAGCTGAGTCAGTTAGGTGTGCTTGATCTTTCTTTTAACAATCTCACGATATCCGGCTCCGGAAACTACATAGACACAAGTAACTTAGAAAGATTGAAACCGGCTTCTTGCAACATCTCGGAATTCCCACACTTCCTCAAGTCTCTCAAAGGACTAGGGGTTCCCAAATGGTTGTGGGAAATGGGAAAAGATTCTTTCACCAGTCTAAATCTATCTCATAACTCTCTCACATACATTCACTCACTTCCATGGAAACATCTTCTCTACCTCGACCTTCATTCCAACTCTTTCTCGGGCCCGCTTCCAGTTCTATCACC
The DNA here is from genome assembly GCF_054948205.1 of Urtica dioica subsp. dioica. Taxonomy (NCBI): domain Eukaryota; kingdom Viridiplantae; phylum Streptophyta; class Magnoliopsida; order Rosales; family Urticaceae; genus Urtica; species Urtica dioica. The sequence continues at coordinate 41,715,494 of NC_142760.1, forward strand.
CGATTTATGGGTCCTTTCTGTATCCCGAAATAACTTCTCGGGATCGATCCCGAATTCCATTTGCAGCCTCAAGTCCCTCGCAGCCCTTGACTTATCTTTTAAAAACTCGAGCGGAACAATCCCTCGATGCATTGGAAGCGTTATCAATCATCTTGCGGTCCTCGATCTACGAAGGAACAGACTCCACGACACCATCTCTGCATTATTGTTTTCAAAGGGAAATCGACTGCAGACTTTAAATCTAAATGGGAACCAGTTTGAAGGACAGCTTCCGAGATCCTTAGTGAACTGTAGTAATCTTGAAGTTCTAGATCTAGGAAACAACGCGTTCAACGATACATTCCCCGGCTGGCTAGAATCTCTGCCTCTGTTGCAGGTCCTAGCACTCAGAGATAACAAGTTCAACGGTTTGATCGGAGCCCCTAGAAATGAATCTCCGTTCTAGAAGTTGAGAATCATGTGTTTGTCCCACAAGAAGTTCACCGGTGCTCTTCCAAGAAAGTATTTGGAGAAATTTGCGGCCACGAAGATAGCTGGTACAGAGAATGGGGTGATTAGTTACATGGGTAATCGTGTAGGTTTCATCTACTATCAAGACACCATAGTGGTGACTATGAAAGGCTATGACTTTGAGTTGGTGAAAATTCTAACTATTTTTACAGCGATTGATTTCTCCACGAATAACTTCACGGGAGAGATCCCAGAGTCGCTTGGGAAGCTCAAATCGCTCAAGGGCCTTAACTTTTCACACAACTCGCTTATGCATAATATACCCTCGTCCTTGGGAGGTTTGAGCAGCCTCGAATGTTTAGACCTATCTTCTTGTTGGTTCCAAACTTTGGATCCTTTAAGAACAATGATGAGGAAAGGAAAAAAAAATCTGGAAAAAAAATGATTTGGGGAAATTTTCTTTATATATGAAAAAGAGAATTTACAAACGTTGAGTGTTTTTTGTTGTTTAAACCTTTACAAGACTACTCTATTTATAGGAAAACAATGAAGATCAAGCAGCCCAAGAAACGTAGGCTTTAAAACAAGAGAAAACAAACCACTAATGCTCATAAAAGACAATAAAAAAAACAATTTAAACTATTGTCCATCAATCTTCCTCTTTACTGCCAAATGAATGCACTTGTAACCGATCCAAACCAATCAATGCTTAGACTCACACTTCTAACAATTCCGTCGGAAAGATTCCACTCTCGTTGGCCGATATAACAACTCTTGCAAAGCTTGACCTTTCGTACAACCGACTCGAGGGAGCTATTCCTAAAGGAAGACAGTTCAACACGTTCGGTAACGAGTCCTTCGAGGGAAATTTGAACTTGTGTGGGTTCCGATTGACCAAAACTTGCGGCAAACCCACCAAGCAGCCATTTCCTCTCGAAAAAGAAGACGATCACCATCCGAGCGTCAGAATCGAGTTCATTTTGAAGCTTCTGATGATGGGTTACGCAAGTGGTTTCGTGATTGGAATCTCCGTCGGATACATATTGCTGTACTCGGACGGAAAGCTCAACTGGCTTTCTGAGAGGATCATTGAAAAGCTACCGTTCATGACCACAAAGAGAAGGCAAAAGAAATCAAGGAATGTTAGGAGGAGATCGTAAAAACGCGAAAGCAGAGCCAAATAGATTTTGTTTTGTTTTTGTCCGGGTTGTGTCCTAGTTCGCTTATCAGTTTGTTAGGTTAAAGTCCGAGTCTCTAGGGTTTGTTAGCGGAGTTAGCGTATCAGTTAAGTTAGCTTATCAGTTACCTACGTAATAGCTTAATTTGTTATTGTATGTTATCTTTTCTCTTCATGTACTCGTATAAAGGACGATCATAATAATCAGATAATAATATCGAGAATTCTCTCAATCATTCCCAAACGACTACATGGTATCAGAGCGGGTTCAAACTCGATCTCAATGACCAAATACGGCCAATCTCACGCCCTTACATCATCCTCCGACACACCAACCTTAAACACCTCCATGGCCGACCAAAACCCACACACTATCACCAGCCACAAACTAAATGGCCAAAACTACTTTCAATGGTCTCAGTATGTTCAAATGTTCATCTGTGGTCGAAGCAAAGACGACCATCTCACTGGAGAAGCCAAAGCCCCGAAGACAGATGACCCAAAGTTCAGGATCTGGAAAGCCGAAAATAATATGGTCATGTCGTGGTTGATCAACTCCATGACATCGGAAATTTGAGAGAATTTCCTTCTATACTCAACAGCCTCGGAGATCTGGGAAGCAGCTCGAGTCACCTTCTCAGACACGGAGAATACATCTGAGCTATTTGAAACTGAAAATCTCCTTCACGACCTCAAACAAGGTGATGCGTTAGTAACTCAATATTACAGCACTCTAACCAGGCTTTGGCAGAGAATTGATGTCTATGATCGGCACAAGTGGAATTGCCCTGAAGACTCGATCCTCTACACCAAGATCCTGGAAACAAAGTGTGTGTTCAAGCTCTTATTAGGCCTCACCAAGGAGGTGGACGAAGTCAGGGGGAGAATCTTGAGCATCAAGCCACTCCCATCACTCCGCGATGCGTTCTCTATGGTCAGACAGGAAGAAAGCCGCAGAAAAAATCATGATGAATAATCAGCTCCACTCATCAACGTCACTGAGTCCACAGGATGCCTCAGCCTTGATCATCCACGAAGAATCACAAGCTTTCGCTGCCAAGATGTCCTACAACAAGGTGAAGAAGGGACGGCCATATTGCGAACACTGCAAGAAGCCGGGGCACACTCGAGAGATGTGTTGGGAGATCCACGGAAAACCTGCCAATTGGAAGCCATCAAAGTTCTCAAAGGTGCCTGACACGCTAGCCAACTCAGCTTCCACATGTCCATTCAGTCCAGAACAGCTGGAGATGCTCACTTGCCTCATCAGAAAAGCTAATCAATCCAGCGACCCCTCCACACCAAGTTCATCAGGGTTAGTAGCTCAAAAAGGTATTATAACTCGAGCTATCCAAGCCCTAACAGCATACCATGTGAATACAAGTCTCTCAATTGTGTGGATTATGGATTCTAGAGCGTCAGATCACATGTCCAGCAATATCCATCGATTTAGCAATTACACTCCAAATGATGAGAAACTGTATGTCACTATAGCCGATGGTTCAAGGGCTTTGGTAGCTGGTGTTGGATCAGTGAAAATCTCCCAGCAACTCACACTAAAATCTGTGCTATACGTGCCAAAGTTGCACTGCAATCTCCTATAAGTTTACAAAGTGACTAAGGATTCATGTTGCCTAACAGTTTTTGATGATATGTCTTGTTCTATTTAGGGAAAGAGATCCGGGATGACGATTGGCAGTGCTGAAATGTGTGGTGGATTCTACCTTCTCAAGACCAGCAATGACTCCCACAAAGTAGCTTCAACCTCCATTCTTCAAAATAAGTTAGCCTTCTCTCAAAACGATAGGGATATCATGATGAATCACTATCGGTTAGGTCATCCTAATTTTGTGTATCTCAAGAAAATGTTTCCCGATCTATTTCGTAATAAAGATGCAAGCTTATTTCAGTGTGATGTGTGTCAATTATCAAAGCATACTCGTAGCACTTACAGTCCTAAGAAACATGTTCCCTCTAAACCATTCTCGGTCATACATAGTGATATTCACTACCAGAAATATGAGATACAACTACAGTTTTTTTTAACTTCAGTTTAGCCTTTTAATGGAGTCTTTGAATACAGACTACGGTCACCTTTTTTTTGGCCTATATTAAACTATAGTCGAATATAAAACTGTAGATAATGGTCTATTTTTCTCTACAGCTTATATAAAAAAGTAGTGGTTTTACTAAAAATATTAAAAATGATCAAAATTTCACCATTTTAAAATGGAGGGAAATTTCCCACAAAATTTTGGCACATTTACACTACAGTCAAAGGTAAAGATGGAGTTGTAATACTTAAAATATAAAAAATTAACAAAATTTTACTATTTAAGTGTGGAGGGAAATTTTCCACTAATAATTTTGTTTAACACAGTGTATGAAATCTTCAAATTTGACTAAGTATAGAAACAACACTATATTCACTTAGACAAATTGAATAGTTTCTTTATTTTCTTTGCTTCACCATAAAAACATCAAAAAGAATAAAAAGAAAAAGAAAGAGAGCTAGAAGGAGCGAGCCAGAGAGATTCCGAGAGTGAGAGTTAGAGAGAGCGAGCGAGTAAGTGAGGGTTGAGCGTCGCCGGACTTGTGTTGGTGAGATCTCGTCCTTCCTCTGTTCTTCGTCTTTCTTTTTCCTTCGTTCATCTTCGTTTCTTTAGTTGAATCGCGTCTAATCTTAGTCTATGGCTCCGTTTCATTTCTTTACAAGGTCTTGAGAGCGGATTTCTGGTTAAGGAGAGACAAAGAGTCCGTAGTTCGTTCATTAATAAGAGGTATGAGTTTCTATTTGAAAATTTCTTCTTTCTTTTAGTTCGATTTACGTTTAGAAATTAGGGGTTTTGGATTTCTCTTGCTTGTTCTGTGATTTTTCATGGTATATGGGTTAGATTGGGCTCGGTTTGTTGTTGTTCTTGATCTGAAATTCTTTGACTTAGGGTTCCTGAATTCGTGGTGTATGTGTAGTTTGTGGCACTTCTGTTTTTACTTTCCTTCTTCGTCATTCTCAGTTTAATTATCATCACATCCCTTGATAATTTGGGGAATGAAAAAAACTTATTGAATAAAATGAATTTAAATCACCTATGGTTAGTTGAGATTGCTCTGGCATTGTGAGATAATATTTGTTTTTGGGTTCGGTGTGGGATTTGGATTCGAAGGGTATTTGGTTATAATCAAATTAAGATTGATTTTTTGACGAAGCTTTGTTGGGTATAGTAAAGTAGGTAGCTTGGAAATGCGCTAATTGGGGGATTCAAATTACACTAACCAAATGCTTGTTCTTTACTTGCGCGTCGCTAAACTGGTGTGTTCTTTCTATAGCTGCATTTATGTTCTTGGTTCTTTTGGGTAAAATAAATAAAGAAATAATTTAGGGCACATCATTATAAGTTGTAGAAGTTCAAAACTCGTGTTGAGTTTTGAGTATTTTGATTAAGGGTTGGGTGTTTTTAAGGCTGCTGTGCTGATACTTTCTCCATGTTTAATGGTACATTGTCCTTTTTTTATTTTTTATTTTATATGAATCTATACTTGATATTAGAGGAAAATGACATGGTTTGGTTTAAATTAGAAATTCATATGATTTACGTATGAAGTATAAAGACTAATAAGCATCAATTTTTAAAACTTGCTTAAGTACCATGGGTTCTATTTTTTTTTTAAATCCCGTGAACTTGCATAGATAATGTTGTTTTGTCTCACACATTTGAGTCACACCCCGTGTATTTGATACCATGTTAAGTATCTTGGGATTTCATCTATCACAAAACCGATATAAAATGAGTTTAGTAACAACTAGGTTCCATCATTTATATTTGTTCACTTTCTCATTCATTCATTGCGTAAATGAAAATTAGTCTAAAAATTTGGAATTCACGAGAGTTAGGTTTACATATACTGTGCGATTATGAAAAGATTTAAGAAAAATCGTACTGGGAAATCATAACTTAAGTTCATAAAGAAGTGAAGAGGACTTTCAATTTGGTTTCCTATGATGTATGAAAAGTCTCTTACACAAGATTTATAATTTTGTACTAATTTGAAGATCTCTAGTTCCGGAATCTTAAAATTTTGTTACATGTACTTGAAGTTGAAGTATCAGATTCCAAGCCATTGATGATCATATAAGGACATTTTGTGTGTGTGTGTGTGTGTGTGTGTGTGTGTGTGTGTGTGTGTGTGTGTGTGTGTGTGTGTGTGTGTGTGTGTGTGTATAGTGTATATATATATATATATTGAGTAGATGTCGGGTATTATTATGATACAATGGCTGCAAAGAAGTGAGATGCCCGAACTTTTTCTTGTGAATTCGGAGTTTGAGACTGGATCCGAATTTATTTCTCTCTTTTCTCTTGTTTATATAGCATTGAATCTCTTTTGTTGTAATTTGTAACGGAACTTCGATGTAAAGGTTAGCAAGGACACTGCTGCGATTAACAGAGAGCTCCAAACTTTGGAGACGCAGTCTGTTGTCGAGGGACATTTCACTGAGCTGATTACTGAGGCAATGAAATCATATGACCAGACCTTTTTCAATCAAATATTTCAAGGTAATAACATAACATGTGTACCTAGAATGGAGTCGTATTTCAGCATTCTAAAATATGATATTACTTTCATTCTAGGCTGTAATAAGGATGCAAAAACTGCAAGATAAAAAAAAATCTATTTGAGTGTCAATGAGCTCTCTTTTTTGCCCTGTTTCCTTGCAGTGCTGATATTTGGCATGCTAAATTTTGCGAATAACTTGAAAAAAAGTGTATAATTTGAGGCTTTAGTTATGTATCTTCATTGTATTATTATACTGCAAGTTTTGGACATATTATTGGAAAAGCTTAGAGGAGATTAGTTGTCAACTTTGTCATTCTCTAGGCTGACCCACCAGAAGACTGAACCAGTGATATCATATTTTAAATAATCAAATCTTACAGCATAAGATTCCGACACTCTTAGAAACCGTACACAAAATCAATGACAGTGCAAAGCTGCATTAGTTTTTGCTACTATGTTTTTAAATGCTACTATGTTTAAATTTATCATATTAGTATAAATACTACTATGTTTAAGCTACAAGGTTTGAATGATAAATTGGAACCCCATGGACACTCATATATGAGTCTTTGTTTGTATAAATATGGCCTCTTTAAATTTTATATGGTCAACGCATAATAACAAACGTTCCCCTAATATGCATGTTTATACAAACTGACAACTCTGTTTGTGCTTATTATTTCTTTCCTTCCTTTAGGCCTTCATAAAGGAATTCTGCAAAAACCTGGAAATCATAGGAGTTCTACTAGTTTTTTTTCTTTGATGTCTACTTTTCTTCTCATTCTTGCACTAATTAGTTAATGATTTCTACTCATATGTGTGAGAAGGATCTGATTGTTGTTAGGTTGAACAGTTATGAGAAGTTGTTGATCTTTATGAGGTAATTCTGAATCTCATATGCCTTTCTTACTGTAATCATGATGCTGAGGCTGTGTATTGCTCTATTGCTTGCTTTGAAGTTGGTATGGGATTTTGGATTGGTTTGTATTAAATATTATTGAATGATTGCTATAGTGATATTAGTGTTTAGATATTGATATTTATCCAACTATAGTGTGTATATATATTTACTTAATTTGTTAAGTCCTATCAAGTGTGTAGATTTTATTTTATTGAAAAAGGTCGTTACTTTGCTTACTTCAATTGCTTAGTTTCTGTGTATCTTTGCCTTGATTGACTGATTCTTTCAGGCGATGACTCTCTATGCACGTGTTTGGAATCAGAACATTATAGCAGAGCTGCTGGCCTCCTACTAATGGCCGCCACCTCCGACATCGTGTCCTCCATCTCCCGGCATTATTTATTTTTGTGGATGTTGTTTTTGTCATTGTCTTGTATAAACAGAGAAGTAAAAGCTGTGACTCCGATTGGGATTTTCGCACGAACTCATTCAAGGTAATTCCTCCGGGTTATTCGACTTAAGACTCCGACTGGGATTTTCGCACAAACTCATGTCTCGCCGGCAGCGTCGCTGTGAAATATCTGATAAATAACGAGCTCCGAGAAGGTGAGGTCTCCAATTCCATAATGATTTGGTACATTTTGTGAACGTCTTGACTTTTGAATGCCATACTTGTAATTTGTTGTGGAAGTTTTGGAATTTGTTGTGTGTTTGACATACTTGTAATGAAATGAGATTTATGATTGATTTATTGAAATATGAGTTTTTTTTTTTGGAAATTATTAGGTGTTTTTTGGATATTTATTTATTATAAATGTATTTTATTTATATTTATTTAAATATATGTTTTTAGTAAACAAAATTCTCTACATAAATAAGATGTAGTCTATATTGTTAAAATATAACTTCATGAATATAAACTACACCTAAAAGATGTAGTCTTCAACATAAAAGACTGAAGTTATAGACAAATAGATAAGACTCCAGTGCAATAGATGCCACAAAAACACAGTAGTTTGTCAAATTCAATTAATTAAAACTACTTTCTAAAGCTGTAGTGTTTATACACTCTTAACTTCAACAACTACATTTTAAAGATGTAGTCTTCAATAGAAAAGACTGGAGTCATAGGCAAAGAGATAAGACTCCGGTGCAATAGATGCCACGAAAACGCCGTAGTCTGTCTAATTGACTCAATTAAGACTACTTGTTAAAACTGTAGTTTTTTTATCTTATGTAATTGAGTTCTATATAACTACTGCATAACGTTGTAGTATTTATAGATGACACTAGTAAGACTACATCTAAACAATGTAGTTATATATTTTAACTACAGTATTATAAAACAGATACACTACGGCCAAACACTGGAGTCATAATCAAAGAGATAAGACTCCAGTGCAATAGATGACAGTCAGTAAACTGTAGTGGATTTAAAATGACTACAGCGTTCGGCAGTAGTTAGAGGCCAAATTTCTGGCAGTGATTTGGGGTCCCTCACGAGTGAAAAATATAAACGGTGCTAGATGGTTCTTGTCTATTATTGATGACCACACTAGATTAAGCTGGGTTTACCTTATGAAAGAAAAATATGAGGCTAGTTCAATTATCATACAATTCCATAAGATGATCAAGAATCAGTTCACAACAGACATTCAAATCATTCACTCAGATAATGCCAAAGATTACTTTAATTCCCAACTTAACCAGTATTTCCAATCACATGGAATCATCCACATCAGTTCATGTGTACAAACACCACAACAAAATGGAATAGCCGAAAGAAAAAATAGACACCTATTAGAAGTTAGGTCTCTCATGTTCACTTCACGAGTACCACAATACCTATGGGGAGAAGCCATTTTAACTGCCATCTATCTTATAAATAGGATGCCATCAAGAGTCCTCAAGTTTAGAACACCATGTGAAGTCCTCCGTGAGTCTTTTCCTACAACTAGGCTAATATCAACCATTTCTCCTAAGGTGTTTGGATGCTCGGTTTTTGTGCACACATAAGATCACAGTAAGATAGACCTTAGGTCAATCAAATGCATCTTTATTGGCTATTCTTCAACTAAAAAAAGGATACAAGTGTTACTCACCTCAGAACAGGAAAGTCTATACATCATATGATGTTTCTTTTCATGAGAAGAGAATATACCTTTCTTTGACTCCAACAACATGAGAGAACCTTTAGCCACATCACCTCATGAAAACCACAGCTCAACCTCACAAGCTGATTTACTGAGCCTCATCGGCACTATCCCAGACCATCATATTGACCAAAATCCCATCACAAATTGCGAAGATCACCTGCCTCAAGAGAACCACACAGTTCAGCATCACCATGAAGCATCTCCAACTCAATCCTCAAATAGTCCAGATGAGTCAGATCAAGGTAACGTGAGTCCTAACTCATCCATACTTAGTACAACTGACAGTGTAACAGATTTGGACCTCCCTATTGCACTGAGGAAGCCAACTCGTGCTTGTGGCCCTTACCGCATTCAAGACTTTGTCTACTATGGAAATCTATCCACTAGATACCGGGCATTTGTGATTCAAGTGGATCAGCTTACTATCCCAAATATAATTCAAGAGGCTATGAAGACTCCAGAATGGAGACAAGCAGCGAATGAGGAGATATTGGCACTTGAAAAGAACAAGACTTGGAGCATTACTACACTGCCTGAAGGGAAGAAGATAGTTGGTTGTAGATGGCTATTTACAGTAAAGTACAAGTCTGACGGATCAATCGAGAGGCACAAAGCAAGACTCGTCGCCAAAGGATATACACAAGCTTATGGGATAAATTACCAAGAGACGTTTGCACTAGTGGCTAAGATGAATACAATCCGAGTGTTGATGTCAATCGCTTCTAGTTTGGACTGACCATTGTTCCAATTAGATGTGAAAAATGCATTTCTCAATGGCACACTCGAGGAAGAAGTGTATATGGACTTTCCCACGGGGTTTGAAGATGAAAGAGCCAAAGACCAAGTATTTCATCTCCACAAGTCCCTCTACGGACTCAAACAAAGCCCAAGAGCCTGGTTTGGTCGCTTCACTCGAGTACTCAAAGACTGCTACTACACGCAAAGCCACGTCGATCATACATTGTTCACCAAGCACTCACAGCAAGGGAAATGCACAATTCTCAGTGTCTACGTGGATGATATAATTCTCACAGGTGATGACCAAGACGAGATAATAAAACTCAAGGCAGTACTAGCAGCCGAGTTCGTGGTGAAAGATCTTGGGGAGCTCAGATACTTCTTAGGAATGGAAGTGGCAAGGTCAAAGATCGGGGTCACTATGTCACAAAGGAAGTGTACCCTAGACCTGCTCAAGGAGACAGGTATGCTCGGCTGTAAACCCTCAGATTTACCCATAGATCCAACAGTAAAGATGGACAAGATGAGCACTGAGAAGGGAGTGGACAAATGCCAATACCAGAGGCTAGTTGGAAAGCTTATTTATCTGACTCACACAAGACCAGATATAAGTTTTTCAGTCAGCATGGCAAGCCGATTTATGAATGATCCATCTGAGGTCCACTTAGAAGCTGTAATGAGAATCCTCAGATATCTCAAGTCTTCACCAATAATGGGTTTGTTATTTAAGAAACCAAGCTATCGTGATGTGCAAGTCTTCACTGACGCAGATTGGGATGGATCCAAGACAGACTCAAGATCAACCTCGGGAATGTGTTCGTTTGTCTGGGGAAACTTAGTCACATGGCGCAGTAAGAAGCAACCTGTGGTCTCAAGGAGCAGTGCCGAGTCAGAGCTAAGATCACTAGCCCACGGAATGTGTGAAGGAATCGGGTTGAAGAAACTGCTCGAATATTTGAAGGTGCAAGTTGATGGTCCAATGAAGATGCAATGCGACAACAAATCAGCCATAAGTATCTCAAAAGATCCAGTTCAACATGACAGGACAAAGCATGTAGAGATCGATAGGCATTTCTTGAGCGAGAAGATTGAAGAAAATGTTATCTCCATGAATTATGTTACTTCTCAGGACCAAGCTGCAGATATCCTTACCAAGCCGCTACCAAGACAACCCTTCAATGAAAACTGTTCCAAGCTCGCCTTGATCGACATCTATCAACAAGCTTGAGGGGGAGTATAGAACTGTTCGGGTTGTGTCCTAGTTCGCTTATCAGTTTGTTAGGTTAAAGTCCGAGTCTCTAGGGTTTGTTAGCAGAGTTTATCAGTTAAGTTAGCTTATCAGTTTCCTACGTAATAGCTTAATTTGTTATTGTATGTTATCTTTTCTCTTCATCTACTCGTATAAAGGACGATCATAATAATCAGATAATAATATCGAGAATTCTCTCAATCATTCCCAAACGACTACAGGATGTGATATTTATATCTATTATTGGCTTTTATTTTCATATTTTTAATGTATTAGTCAGTGAATATATCATCTACGGGAGGGTTCACGTATTCTAAAAAATTAAGTTTTATGGCTAAAATATTAAATTAGATATACCTTGGCTACACAATTGAAAATCGACTATTCTAAGAATATTTCCAATTTCCTGGATTCAGGGTGATATAGTGCATAACTGTTGTTACGTTATTTGTTGGCTTTATTTTTTTTAGTGCAAGTTGTTTGGAAAGATGTCGTTCTTCATGCTCCTGCTTCTGGTGAGACATCATTCCCTCTGTGTGTAGACAGTATTTCGAGCAAGTTTCCAGTTTTGCCAGATTGCCTCGCTGGTGACTTTATTGCGAGATATTCGTGTGAGGATGGGTAAGGAAACCCTAGATACACTTCCAGGCCTGTACAGTTGCTATAAAAGCCATGCGCTTCCCCTTAGCAGCCTCGACGCTTTTGATAAAATACTTAGAGCTCCTAGACGTGCAAGATCGGCGGATTGGGAGGCTTTGTGTTTTGTTAAGAGCGGTGTATTCTCTCAAATACTATTCCAGAAAGATTGAGTGTTTGTGAGAGTTGGGTTCTGTGTTCTCGTGATTGAAGGCTCACGATCATTTGAAGACTGAAAGTCATACGAGCATAGGCGGTTGCTCGAAGAGTGGAATTGAGGTGGGTCTCAAACCCAGGGGGAGTCCCTGGTTTAGGTATTCACTGGTGGTAATAGTCTCTAGATTTTATTGATTTGGTGATTGTAATCTATTTAAACATTGCGTGTACTATTGACTACAAGATAGTGAAATCATTTCCACTGGCAGAGTGCCCCCAGACGTAGGTGTATTGCACCGAACTGGGTAACCATATCATGTGTATCTTCTTTATCGCACTATTTGTTGTTTATCCATTATCTGTGTGCAAGCAAGTTGTCGGACACATTGTCAACACATTGTGTACGACATCTTGTCTTTGTGACTAATCAGAATTTCAATTGGTATCAGAGCAGGAACCTAGATCTCTTGGTGGTTTCCTGGGTATTTCTTTTCTGATTACCAGATATGGATAGTTCCAGAGAGGGAGGTTCGGTCAATCGTCCTCCAGTACTTGATGGAACCAACTATGGCAACTGGAAAGCCCTCATGAGCGCCTTCATGAAATCCCTTATCAACATAACTTGGAAGGCAGTGATACACGGCTGGGAAGCCCCAGTTACTGTTGATGATAATGGGGCTCCTACAGGTTCAAAACCCGAGAAGGACTGGAGTCCTACTGAAGTTGAGGCAGCTCTGGGTAACTCTCGTGCACTCAATGCCATTTTTAACGGGGTTGATAAAAATGTTTTCAGGCTTATAAACACATGCACGAGTGCCAAAGACGCTTGGGAAATTCTTGTTGTTGCCTGTGAGGGAACCATTAAAGTCCGTGAGCATAATTCAATGTGCGCATTCGAGACCTTGCCAATGAATCCTACTCTCACTATGCTTGAAGATGAATCGGCTGTTGAATTCAATGTGCGCATTCGAGACCTTGCCAATGAATCCTACTCTCTCGGCAAGCCCATGACCGATGAAGATCTCGTTAGGAAAACTCTGAGAGCTTTAAGCCCACGATTCAAAATGAAGATCACGGTAATAGAAGAAGTCCACGACCTTAAAACTCTGAAGTTTGATGAACTCATGGGATCCCTCATGACATTTGAGCTTTCACTCCCCAAGGTGGAGAAGAAACACAAAGGAATGGCCCTCAAAAGCTCCATTCATGAACAAAAAGAGCAGGTATTCTGACAATGATATTGACGATACTATAGCTTTGCTGGCCAAGAATTATAGCAGGGTCATGAAGAGATTCAAACAGAGGATTGGGAAGAATGTCTCCCAAGATGTCAAGGATACCTTTCAACAAAGATTCCAGAAGAATGCTAACTCTCACAGGAACGGAAAACGTGGTGAACGCTCTAGAAAAGGCAAAGACAATAGAGTTGGGGGTAGGAAACTTACCGTCGACGAGCAAGATTCCGGCGACCCAAGTGATGAAGAACTCAAGCAAACTTCGTCAACTTCTCCAACTCAGACCCAAACGAGGGAGAAGAAAAGAAAAAATAATCGGCCAAACTTGGTTTTCAGAAGAAAAAACGTAAATAAGGAGATGGTAGGGTTGAGGGCCCACTACTACAAAATACCTATTAGAAGTCGCTATATTTGCGTCGGGTACATTTTTGAGCGACGCATAACATAATTTTTTGGAGCTCGATTGACGTGGAAAAGATTAAAATTAAGCCATTTTAATTTGATTGGGCCACGTGGCCTGGCGTCGCTCAAAAAGCGAGCGACGCCGCCCCCCCCCCCCCCCCCCCCCCCCCCCCCCCCCCCCCCCCTTTTTTTAAATGCATAAGTGCATTTCGAACAACAGTTATTCTCACTTCATCTTCCTCATTCGACATTTTCTCTCCAAAACCCCCAAATACCTCCATTGAAACCCACCTCCACCACCATTACACATCTCCACCGACCACCTCCACCACCATTACATATTTCTAGCACTCTACTCCGGCCGGCGTCGTGATTTTGGTGAACGTTTTCGGTCGTGACGCACGGGTAAGAGGTTAGTTTTAGGGTTTTTTTTGTTTTTTTTTTTATTTCATGATATTAAGATTCTTAGGTTATTTTTTATTGATTTATGTGTGAAGGATGTGCATTTGTTGTTATTTACCACTGTTCCCGCGCCCATAGTCGCCGCCGGTCCCTCCGCCCCTCTTTCGTCCGGTCGCCGTCGTCGGGTCGGGCTAAGGAAGAGTTTTTTTTTTTTAATAAACATTTTATTAAATTTGTTGTTACATATTTTCAGCCTCTCATTAGCTTGTGGACGCCTTTAATCTGGTTTTCACTCGCCGTCGCCGCCGCCGCCCGTGTTAGCATCCAAGTAAGTTTTTTATTTTATTTTATAAAATGTCAATTTTTTTTGTACATATTATATTGGGCGCGCGTCGCTTGAAAATTGTGTGTCACTAGATAATATAAAATGATTATTTTTTGTGTTTTTTATATATGTATCGATATGTTATGTTTACTAGTAGTTTATAGACTTTAGACGTCGCTTTTTCTTTGTTGGACATGAATTGTGTGTGAATTGTGTGCGAATTTTGTTGTTTTGTAACGATTAAATAAGTTATGTTTCCTAGTAGGTTAGACTTTAGATGTCGCTTTTTTTTTTTCACGTGAATTGTGTGTGATTTTGTTGTGTTGAGATGATCATATATGTTATGTAGTTTAGATGTCTTTTTTTTTTTAATTGGGTTTAATTTTTGTGTATAGCTTTATTATGGATAAGTTATGGATGTTGGCTCGTAGAGATTCAAACCAATATATGGATGGTGTGAGAAAGTTCTTGGACCATTGTCTTAGTGTATGTGAAAACATAGAGAAAATTCCATGTCCATGTGTCAAATGTGGGAATTTAAGCTTTGGTAACATTACTACCCTAAAAGAACATTTGATATGTAAGGGTATCGATCAAAGCTATAAGATATGGATACACCATGGGGAAAATTATGTGGCAGAACATAATGTTGTCGTTCAAGATAATTCTGATGAAGAAGACGTTGATGCCCCTTACATTGCTGAGATGGTTAATGATTTGCAAGATGAACTTCAAGACAATCCCGACGAGCTTTATTCTCTTTTAAGTGACGCCGAAACTCCTCTATATCCTGGTTGTGTCAAGTTCACCAAACTTTCAACCTTAATAAGGTTATTCAACTTAAAAGCCAAATACGGATCGAGCGATGTTATGTTCTCAGAACTTCTTGGCTTGCTAAGAGATATATTGCCAGGAAATAATCAGATACCCTCGTCTGTATATGTGGCAAAAAAAACTCTAGCGGCTATTGGTTTGGGATATAAGAAAATTCATGCATGTCCAAATGATTGCATCCTTTACCGTAATGAGTATGAAACTCTTGAGCAGTGTCCCATGTGTGAAGCTTCTAGGTGGAAGCAGAAAAAGGATACAGAAAAGCAATCTAAAATCCCTGTAAAACTATTGTGGCACCTACCAATCATTCCGCGTTTTCGTCGATTATTACGAAATCCTAAGCACGCTCAAAGTTTGACTTGGCATGCTAACCAAAGGATCGATGATGGAAAGCTTTGACACCTCGCAGATTCGCCTGCCTGGAAACATGTTGACTCAAAGTGGCCGACGTTCGGCAAAGAGTCTAGAAATCTTCGTCTCGCTCTCTCATCTGATGGTATTAATCCATATAGTCTACAAAGCAGTAGATACAGTTGTTGGCCCGTGGTTCTTGTGACGTATAATCTCCCACCTTGGTTGTGCATGAAACGCAAATTCATGATGTTATCTCTACTTATCTCTGGTCCCAAACAACCAGGTAATGACATTGATGTGTATTTGGCTCCATTGATAGACGAACTGAAGTTGTTGTGGGAAAATGGTGTCCAAGTTTTTGATGGACATCTTAAAGAGGAATTCACACTTCGGGCTGTTCTGCTATGGACCATAAATGATTTCCCGGCTTATGGAAATTTATCAGGTTATTCTGTCAAAGGCTTTAAGGGATGTCCGATTTGTGCAGACGATACTGAAGGTGAATACCTGAAATATGGGCAAAAAGTTGTGTATATGAATCATAGACGCTTTTTACCATTAAATCATCGTTTTCGCAGATGTCAAGCGGCGTTTAATGGCATAAAAGAGTTTCATACAGTTAAAAAGCCATTGTCAGGAGTTGAAACCTTTAATATGTTGTCGAAGATGAAACTTAGGCCTCTGGGAAAAATTGTGAAAAAGCCGAAGAGTGATACGTCTGTAAAGAGGAAAAGAGGGGAGAAAGTAGTCTACGACGAAGGAAGTTGGAAGAAGAAATCGATATTCTTCGAGTTAGAGTATTGGAAGCATCTACTTGTGCGTCATAATCTTGATGTCATGCATATTGAAAAGAATGTGTGCGATAGTGTCATTTCTACACTGCTTAACATTCCGGGAAAAACAAAAGATGGTATATCGTCGCGGCGAGACTTGGTTCATATGGGAATTAGAACTGAATTAGCTCCGAAGGAGAATGGAAATCGTACATATCTACCACCATGTTCTTTTACTCTAACGAGAGAGGAGAAAAAGAAGTTTTGTCAAACATTGTTTGATATTAAGGTGCCCGAGGGATATGCAGCTAACATCCGAAGTTATGTTTCTTTGGAGGAGTTGAAAGTCTTTGGACTCAAGTCTCATGATTATCATGTTTTGATGCAACATCTTTTGCCCGTGGCCATTGAGTCGATGCTCCCAGACGGATTGAGAGATGTCGTTATACGACTCTGTGCATTTTTTAACATTCTTTGTTCCAAGGTTGTTGATACATCGATACTTGACGAGCTTCAATCTGACATTGTGACCACGTTGTGTAAATTGGAGCAATATTTTCCGCCATCATTCTTCGACGTAATGATTCATCTTACAGTGCATTTGGTGAGAGAACTGTAATTGTGCGGACCTGTGTATCTTCGATGGATGTATCCTTTTGAGAGATTCATGCAAGTGTTAAAAGGATATGTAAGAAATCGAAATCGGACTGAAGGATGTATCGTTGAAGGGTACTTGGCTGAAGAATCTGTGGAATGTTGTTCTGAATACTTGCACGATTTGGAAGCTGTTGGACTTCGCACTGATGTTGTTCGAGATAGTGTTACAAGTAAAGGCTTAAACAATGGGGTTGTTTGTTCGGTTTCCTATACACAGCTTTTGCAAGCGCATCATATGATCTTAGAGAACTCCGATTTAGTTCAGCCATTTATCGAGTAAGTTATCATACTTTATATTTTCCTATATTTTTAGTCTTCTATATATATATATATATATATATATATTAACTTATTATCTTAAAAAATGCAGAGAACACATGAATTTATTGCAACATACGTCGACAAATAAAACTCCGAAATGGATACAAAACGAGTACGTGCGCAGATTTTCAAAATGGTTAGAAGAGAGAGTTTTGACAAAGAACGATGCTATTTGTACACTTCGTTGTTTATCAAAAATACCGAGTACAGAAGTTATCAAGCATTCAGGTTACATCATTAATGGTGTAGGTTCAACACAGAGGAACGTGATCGTAAGAGAGTCACGCAAAATAGCGGGGTGAGTTTGGTTGCGAAGACTATGCAGATATCGAGTGCAAAAGACACAAATCCCATATATTCAGACATGATATACTACGGAATTATCAAAGAGATATGGGAAATCGATTACGTGTCCTTTCGTCAGCCGGTTTTTTTGTGTGATTGGGTTGAGAGTAATAATGGTGTTAAAGTGAACAAGAATGGGTTTACACTGGTAGATCTAAATAGAATCGGTCATCGTAAAGAACCGTTCGTGATGGCGACACACGTACAACAAGTGTTCTATGTTCGTAGTCAGTGCAAGTCAAGATGGCCATACGTATTCGCTACGCAGAGTAAAGATTACGCAAATGAACTTCAGGATGAAGGACATGATGATGATATTTTAGCTAAAACGTTAACTCCTATCAAAGGTCTATGTTCAGATGATGATATCCTGGTTGAAAACGAGGAGTTATTGTATTTACGTGAGAATGGAGAGGGCATTTATGTAGATTAAAAATATGACGAAGTAAGTTAATTTGTGTAAGAGAATCGTGAACAGTATGATGTTATTATAGCATTATTATCGATTAATAATTATTTGATTGTTTGTGCAGGTTTAAAATGTCCGACAATGAAGCTTCCGGTTCCGATGACGCTACGCCTAGTGAGAGAGCAAAAAGAGGTCCAACAAAACTCCCGGCAATAGTACATGCGAGGAGTCAAGGAACTAGACTCGAAGTTGACATGGATGAGTATGGAGCGCCTATCGGTGATAAGGCAAGAAGCTTTGCAAGCTTTTTGGGTGTTCAAGCTAGAAGAGTGTCCATTCTTTACGATGATTGGCGCAAAGTTCCTCTCCACCTTAAGAACATAATGTGGACCGATATTCATGTAAGTTTTTCTTTTAGTATAAAACTATTTGTATGATGTTTACATAATTGTTTAGTATCTAACACTCATTTTTCAGACAACCTTTGAAATCGACGATATTTACCGACATGAGGCAATGAAAAAAATTGGAAAAATGTGGCGTAATTTCAAGAATAGGTTGACACGCGAGATCTATGATAACGTTCAAGAAGACATTAATCCGGAAAGTTTTGCAGAGTCTCACGAAGATGAGTACGGTATTCCAAAAGATGATTGGATCAAATATGTGAAGAAGCGGCTAAGTTCGGAATTTGCGGTAAGTTATTATGTAACCAGTTTTCTTAAATACAATCTAGTTCTAAAAATTTACGTTTTGACTTAGGAACTTCGAAAAGTGCAACAAGGGAGAAAGAAGACAGACACTACTCCACATCGACTAGGGCAAACATCATACGCGGAGTTACGAGAGAAAATTGTATCTTATTTTTCATTAATTAATAGTATATGTATCGTCCCATTTTTTATATATTTACTATAATTCATGTTCTAACATAGAGGAAGAAGCATCCAGAGAGAGCTATACCGGATCGTGCCTCGGTTTGGATAGAGTCACACAGAAATGCCAAAGGAGAGCTTGTAGATGATGCACTAGGCGTTCAAAAAGAAATTGTGAGTAAACTGTGAACTTTGTTCGAATGATTTATTGAAATGATAATATGTGTTAATAATATGCGTTTTGTAGGGTCGGCTAAATGCACTAAAAGAAGGGGGAGGTTTACAAGAAGTTGGAAGGGCTGATATTTTGTCAATGGCTATTAACAAGCCCGAGTACAGCGGACGTGTGCGAGGTGTCGGGGGAACCACAACACCGACTAGCTATTGGGGAAAATCCTCACAAAGTAGAAAGGAAGCAGAACTTCAAAGTCAAAAACATCACATAGCGATTATAGAGCAAAATAAGCTTCTCGCCGAGCAAGTTCGACAATACGCAGAAGAAAGAAAGATTTTTGAAGAGAGACTACGAAATTTAGAGCAAGAGAGGCAAGAAGGTTGGAGCAGGGGACCGTCTTTTCAGTTCCCCCCAGATTTCAGTACTCCTTTTCAACAATGGCAACAAGCTCCTTCCTATCATGGAGATTTCAGTTCTCAGTTTCATATGCCTCAACCACACTATACTCCCCAACGTACTCCGATTCAGGTGCCGCAACAACATGATACTCCACATCCTCATCAGGTAATAAAATCAAGTAGTTTTGGTACATCATATTATTATATATCAAATAATAATATAAATTTTACTATCGTTAAACTAGGAGACGTTTGTGGAAGAACCCGAAGCATCAGTCGGGCACGGACAAAAGGCAAGCAAAGGATCGAAAAAGAAGGACCAGAGACCACCTCACACACCTCATGTTTCTCCTAATCCTCCGTCTTTTAGTTCTCCATTGTTTGCATCACAAACACCACAAACTTCACAACCACGTCAGGTAATAAAATCAAGTAGTTTTGGTATATCCTTCCTATCATGGATCAAATAAAAATATAAATTTTATCTTGTTTAAACTAGGAGACGTGTACGGAAGAACCCGGTCCCTCAGTGATGCGAAAACAAAAGGCGACCAAAGGATCGAAAAAGAAGGTTCCACATCCAGAATCCGAAGAACAAGGATCACCTCGCACACCTTTTGTTTCTCCTAATCCTCCGGATTTCACAGATGAGGAGTTAATAGACTTTATGGTCGCCGAAGGTGTCTCGCCACAACCGCCGCCACGGAAATCTAAGATTAAGAGACCCAAAAAACCCGTTAATCCACATGGAGCCGAGCCGTACGTGCCATCTCCAATTGCTGAAAATGCGACACGTACTCCATCTACTAAGGTTAGTACATTTGTCGTGACTTGTTTGTAATAGCGCTCAAATAGAATATAATTATTGTTTATTGTCTTATAAGAAACTACTTGTTTGCTTGCAATTGGGAACATCGACAATATCGTCGCATCGAGAATTTTAATGGTCGATGAGAACCCGAATCCCATGATGCATACGAGGCGTCTAGATGCAAAAAATGTCAGAGTTGCAGTGATGTTTGTAGAAGACAAGCACATGAACGATCCACTTCCCATTCCTGTAGATGACGAGATGGTGATTCTATCCGACGCGATAAAATCTATTGTTGCATGGCCAAAGAGACTAGTTATACCAGATGATGAAGAAGTAAGTATATTTTGGTTTTTGGTTATATTATATTACTATAGATGTAATTGAAAGTGTATGCAGGTTCTCATACGAAGCTCGAAGAAGAAATGCAAATCAACTCCGATCGCGCCTAGAACGCAACCACAATCTCACCCACCTCCTCCTCCGACTGTCCCACTCACTCAAGATGTCGCTAATCCAATTACGACGTTGTTGGATATTGTGGCAAACACTACAGACGATCATTTATACACTATGGACACCGATCCTATAGTATTTGGCACTCCTGCGGATTTAATGGTTTTAAAAGAAGATATTGAACAGTTCTTAGCATCTGAGGAGATTGGAGCCACAACTATTATGATATACATACATGAGGTATGTATACTTAAAAAAACTATTTATTTTAATTACGAAAAATCGTATATAACTTGTTCATTGATTAGGGACTTGTACGCGAATAATCGACAAGCGGAATATCGATTTGTGAACCCGGTGGAAGTTGCAATCGATGTTAGACCTAAGAGCTTCGATGATCGAGTGAATCATATTGCATCTCGGTTGGATGCTTTGAGAGGAACACAAATGTTGCTTATGCCATGGAACTATTCGTAAGTTCGTTAATGAATTATTATATATTTTTTTTCAAATTGTTTATAAGTTAAGAATTTTTTTTTTATTTAGGAGGCATTGGATACTTTTGGTCATGGACGGAGATGGTCATGTGTACCATTTTGATCCTCTTCATCATGCTATTCCAAGTGATCTCAAATCCGTCCTCTCAACGTAAGTAGTAACTTTTTTTTTTTATCGTATATGACATTTTTCAACTACAATTCTATTGTGCATTTAGGACTTATTAGACTTATCTTATGTAGAGCGTTTGGAAGATATTTTAACGTACCGTTGAAGGTCACTTGGCATAAGGAAAAGGTACTATAAAACATACATAATTTTAATATAAACATGTTCATAAAAATGATGTATTTTATCATAGGGCCCGAAACAACCTTCAAGTACGGAGTGCAGATATTTTGTCTTACTAATGATGAGAGATTTTTTAGAGGGAGATCATTCCGTGATACCCTTGCACATGTAAGTATCTAATTAATAGAGTTTCTTAGTATGTTATGTATGTTTATTAATATGCTTATTTATTTTGATTTCAGTTGCGATCGTTGCAAACTTACAGTGATACTGACATGGACGAACTTCGACAAGATTATGCTAGAATTATTGTGGATGGTATGTTGATTTCTTTATATTGAACTATGATGCGTTAAGTTACTAGAATTAGTCTAAATGTCTTTATATTGATCTAGAATTATTGTGAAAAATGGTAAACTGATTGTAAAAACTGCGTTAACTGTTATTTTGTTATGTTAAAAAACATGATTATGAAATTTATCAAGAGAAATTTGAGCTGCTATATGTTTTTCTGCTTGGTTTGAGTATTGTTTCGTCTGTTTTGTTGCAGGAAAATTGGGTAAACGCAGTTTTTAAATATTAAAAAAAAAATCTGGAGTCGCTCAAAAATTGAGCGACTCTAAAAACCTGGAGGTGAGCGACGCCAGGTCTTTAGAGTCGCTCAATTTTTGAGCGACGCCAGCTTGGAGTCGCTCAAAAATTGAGCGACGCCAGGTTATTAAGCGACACCAAAAAAAAGAGCGACGCCCCATTAAAAAACCCGCCAATCCAACGTGGCGCTTACGTGGAGCGTCGCTCGATCATAAGCGACGCCAAACTTTTGGGCGTCACTAACATATGCGTCGCTCAAAAAGCGACGCCCAAAATATAGCGCGTCGCTTTTTGAGCGACTCCAAATTTCTGGGGTAATTGGGGAAAAATTATTTTCTCTCACCTACCGTAAGTACTACTTTTGTCAAATTTTTCATTTTGGGCTATATTTGATAAGGAACATTGCAATGGTATTATTTGTGTCAATTCCCCAGTACGTGATGGTATTTTATTCGTTATAACTTTTTTTTATTAATAATTAATAGGTCTATTTTGGAGAGTTGAACTTTCAACTCACATATGGAAAATATATTTTCATATATGAAAAGAAAAAAGAATAATAACCTTCCCATATATTTTTCTTAATTCATTAGAAGCCACTAAATATAAAAAGGAAAACATCATTTTTCTTAATTCATTAGAAGCCAGAAATATCATACATATCCCTTATGTTTAATATAAATAACATATATCTCTCTTAAAAATATATTTTATTGGAAAATATATTTGTGGAAAAGAAGAAGGTGCTTATTATGGGTATTAATCACCCAACATTCTCTCTTTAATTAGTTGCTAGATTTATGAGAAAAAAAATCAGGTAACTAATTAAAGAGAGAGAATTATACTGGTTTAGATATTATCTCTCCATTAAATAAGGAAATAAGATATTATCTTTTATTATCTTTCATAATTAATTTCCTAATATCTAGGAGAATAATAATGATAGAGATCTTCTCTCCATTAAATGAGGAAATAAGATATTGTCCTCATAATTCTCAAATATCTAGATTCCTTAAATATAGGAGAAAAATAAAGAAATATAATATCATAGATTCTGTTATGATGAATGAGAGAAAAAGTAGGATTTGTAGTCAAGATCCAACGGTTCATGCTTAACTACAAAATAGAAAAGAATAAAGAAAAATAAAATATCTCTATGAGTTTCCTAGAATATCTCATTTCTACCACTATAAATAGGGGTTAAGGGGAACACAATATACACACAACAGAAGAAGCAAAAATTTGCCCAACATCATAGAGGTAGACGAATTTTCTTCTCTCTCCATCTCCCTCGGAATTTTGTGATTCCATTCTTAGAAAAATAAGAGTAGATGTGAAAATCCATAGTCAAATCTTGTGAGATTAATAGAGTGTGTCCACACTGTATTCTTGTTCGTCCGGATATTACGTTTCGGAAGACTACGGTGTCATCCAAGGAGATCCAAGAGATTCAGAGATATCCCGAAGATCATATCGGAGCTCAAAGATTGGAGAGGAAGACGATAAGAAGAAGATGAACCCGTTTCAGAAGCGTAAGGAGAAACCTGTAAGTTTTCTGATAACTCGTCCATTTAATTCGGTTGCTTGATAATTGCTCTCATGATTTGATATTAATTAAATAAATCTAGATCTTGTTAAATTACCTTGATTAATTAGCTAAGTAGCATAATTAATTTATTCTGCATGATTATGATGAAGTGAATAATCAGCAATACCTCCACCCAGCATGAACCAACGTCGCTTCCGTCTCAACAAGTAAGGCTTGCTTGAAGCAACCTCGCTTCCATCTCGACAAGTGAGGCTTGTCTCTACCCACCATGAAGCAACCCTGCTTCCATCTCAACAAGCGAGGCTTGCTTGAAGCAACCCCGCTTCCATCTTGACAAGTGAGGCTTGCCTCCACCCACCATGTAGCAACCCCGCTTCCGTCTTTTCAAGTGAGGCTTGATTGAAGCAGCCATGCTTCCATCTCGATAAGTGAGGCTTGCCTCCACCACGACAGGGCAGGGCTGGCCTCAACCACAGACCCAGAAGAAGAACCCGAGTAAATGACGAAATTACCTAAACTCTCATCACCTCACTATAAATACCTAACACAAAAACACATGTTAAGGACTGACTTTTTCTCTCTCTAACGAGACTATGCCAAATTCTCTGCTCAACCATTTCTCTCACTAAAAACGCCATTGAGACTAAAATCAACAAAGAAAAATCAAAGTCACTCCACTCATCCAAAATCATACAAAAAAAGAGAAACAATCTACTTCCATTCTCTCTAGAGTAAGAGAAGATAAATTCATTCTCTCTCACAAACAAAAGCTT
Organism: Urtica dioica subsp. dioica; assembly: GCF_054948205.1. Taxonomy (NCBI): domain Eukaryota; kingdom Viridiplantae; phylum Streptophyta; class Magnoliopsida; order Rosales; family Urticaceae; genus Urtica; species Urtica dioica. Next base: position 41,739,988 of record NC_142760.1, read on the forward strand.
TCAAGCCAAATTATATTCCGTCTACAAAAGTGTCGAAGAGCTTTAGAAATAGATTCTCATGTTCTTCACTTGATAAGAGAAATATTTCACCACTAATCTCACGGATTCGAAAGCATGCACGTGGTCAAGTCCGTTCACGTTACGTGTCCGTAAGTGTTAATCCAAAAAACGACTTAACATCGGATATATGGCAAACTAAAGTTGAGAGGTGATTTGTGAATTGGTCTATAGTTTATAAGGAGTGTTAATGTAATTTAATCCACATTTTTAATGAAAAAATTTGTCAACGAAAGATTATTTTTAATGATATTTGCTGTCATATTTTTGGAATAAATAGCTTCTAATAGGAAAAACAATATCAAATGACTATATTTTTGGAGTAATCCCCATATTTTTGGAAAGATCATATTCATTCACAAATTTCATCTAGCTCTGCCAACTGAAAAAGTTAGTTTGGTATGCTTATTATTGTTCCAAGTTATGTTCGAACAACGTGTAGAAGAATACGTTTTTAAATAGCGGTTTGAATCTTAATTGAAGACAATCAACAAAATATAAGGTTGTTAATAATCACAAGATGACTTGATAATCCAGTTGAGTGATTTACACATACGGCTTAGAGTACCCATGTAAAATATAATTCACTTTTTGACAATTTAAAGTACACCTTTTTCAATTCCACTGAATAAGAATTCCCTAACACAACTCTCACAAAAATTCCATGTACAAGGTACACACTTATGCAAATCACATCTAATCGCCTAATCTCAAATATTATCGAAGTTTAACTTTCAGATAACATAGATACCTTAGCTCGCGTTTCACATAAAATCTCTTAGTATAAGAAGTTAGCGTAGCTTGTTAAATTTCTTATGGTGGCAAAATGTACCTCAGATTAACCAACAAAATCCAAAAGATTCTCTAAACCTTTTAGATCACGTCTTCATTCAAAATCCGGTATTTGGTTATTAAGATATTTCGTTGTGACATTTTGGAAACACAAAAATTATTTATACATGAATAACGTGCTATCCTACTTGAACAATTTTACGATCGAAACAACTACAATACACTTTTTTCCTCTAAAAACCACAGTAATAATGGCACAATGTTCTAACAGTAAAACGAAATTATGAGGAGGGCAAATAACACTGAATTCTAACGTAAATAATTCCTGATAAAATCAAAAACACTTTTAACTTTATTTTTATTTAAAATTTTCATTCTTTCTTTTCGTGGATTTGGCTCCATCGGGACTGACGGGGAGCCATCTCTTGATAAAATACATATTTTGTGTTTTAGTAAAATATCTAGTTTAACCTTTGATTTTCAAAAATGTCGAGTTTCTACCTTCTGTTTAATTAAAATGACGAGATTATACTTTAAAATAGATAACAATGCCATGAATCTTCTTTTTGTTGACTTTTCATTGATGTTGACTCTAATATTTATATGTAAATCTCATTTTACTCATATTCATTCGCATTCTATATCTAATTTATTTAACAACGAAAAAACAAATAATAATCTTTGAATCGTGGAGAACACAGATAGATAAAATAGGTAAATATCGACAATCGATAGTCATCAAAATCACTGATTCGAGCGTGAAATCCAAGACTGACAGTTGCAATTCGAACACGGAAGGAAGTCATCTCTTGGGAGGTATAAATTTTATTAGTCTATTTCGATTAACGACTATTTTTTTATTTCAAAATTCAAAATTTGAGAGTTAGAGTACTTGATTGGGTTTTATTCGGTTTCTTATATAAGAGTCAACATCAATAAAAAAAAAAAAAAGTACATTTGTGGTGTTGATATCTATTTTAGGGTAAAAAAATTTCATTTTAATTAAACAGATGGTACAAACTCGATATTTTTGAAAACTAAAAGTTAAACTCGACATTTTGCTAAAATACATGGTACATATGTGTTATTTTCCCTTATGAGCATGACAAGAGATAAAGCAAAACAAACAAAACCAGCTTAATTTGGAGAGGATAAGTACTCCCTGCACTCCAAGCAACACAAATCACACAAGCATCGAGATGAAAATATACATATATCACACACACATGCTTTGATTTGCATGTTACATGGGAATCGGGTCTATGAATACATCCTTAATGTGGCGTTTCATGAGCCCCTTCGAGCGAGTGTAAATATCATCTTCTTTGTACACGACCTCACCCAAGCGCGCAATATTGAGCACGCGAACGAGAAGAGGGGCCGGCGCGGGCCTAGGCTCAAGAAGAAAGTCCTCGTTAATGTCCTTCCACGCCTCCGCAACTAGCTTGCGAATCTCAACGTATGCCTCTTCCTTCGACGCGCCGTGCTGTTTCATGTAGCACTCTATGGACGACACGACGTTCGAGGCTGCTAAGGGGAAGCGCATGACTTTTATAGCAGCTGTACAGGCCTGGAAGTGTATCTAGGGTTTCCTTACCCATCCTCACACGAATATCTAGCAATAAAGTCACCAACGAGGCAATCGGGCAAAACTGGAAACTTGCCCGTAATACTGTCTGCACACAGAGGGAATGATGTCTCACCAGAAGCAGGAGCATGAAGAACGACATATTTCCAAACAACTTGCACTAAAAAATAAAGTCAACAAATAACGTAACAACAATCTCCCCCTTTGGCTATTTTTTAGGCAAGCACTTCCAGGAACAGTTCTCATACAAGCGTCATGACCAGATGGAGAGAGTCAAAATAAATGACCTCATGACGCCTCTCCCCCTGATTGCCTCAAAAGAATCCCAAAGGCAAGGATCGACCAAAACAGAGGGAGGACAAACACACACAGCATGTAAAGAGGTGATAACTGAAGCAAACAGCAGTACATACATCAACAGTAAACTTGAAAGAGGTTTAACACACCAACCAGAACTCAGTCTGAAACAAAACTTAAACTGAAGATAAAACCCGACAGAAAGATGTCTGAAAAGAAGTTAGAGGATGCAGACCAAATAAAAAAAACACATCAACTAGAGGGATTCCCAGTAGAAACATCATTGGCTTGACCTTCAGAGCCCTCGGATTCACTGATGACATCATCATCGGTATCTTCATCATCTACGTTGTCATCATGACGTACAGTGTGGCTCGGCTGAGAGGAAGTTGTTGCGAAATAACTCGCGCACGCAAGCGTACGTGTGTCGCCCAAGTAATATAGAATGTAAATTCGAGTATCGTACCCACAGAGACTAGTCAAACAGCGATTTCCTAAAACTTGATGCTAATTAATTCCACGTAAAACTGAGAAGATGGTTGTGACAAAAGCAATAATAATAAAACTAAAGCAGAGAAAAAGATACGAGTTTTGCAAGAAGAGAAGGTAGGGGTCACGATTTCACCGGAACTAACTAGGTCGGGGGTTTTGGGCTCGAACAACAAAATCTACTCCTATGGAAGCTAATCTCACTCTATCAAAATTATTCACTAGCCTCTCTCGAGTGTTCTAGCAAACCTATGTAATTGACGGATTATTATCCTCTCGGCATCTAATCCTATTAAAACAATCACACGCAATGAAACAAGAGTTCAAACGATTACATAAATTGCCTAGAGTTTATAACCTAGGATCAACTATGAAGACATGAACAAAAGCACGATTATTTATTCTCTCTCGAGTAGCTAAACAATCCTAGATAACAGTTCTAATGGTGATCAAGCATAAGAACGCATAATGAACAATTCATATCAAGCAATCCATAATAATGAAGCAAACAATATTTATCTAACCCTAACGAACCCCCCCAACCATTATCAATCCCGGCTACATCGCAACCCCATAAGAAACTTAGCCTCTAATGGTGTTCATGGTCAACGCTAAACAAAACAGAATAATTAAAAGCACTAAAATAAAGATTGAAACCAAAACAGAATTCATATTAAATAAAATTGATGTTCAACAATAATCTAAAGCAATAAAAGAAATAAAAGAAGAGAAGAAAGAAGAACGAATGAATTCGGAGAAGGAGAACTCGTCGGGTTGTCAATTCCGTTGAAGAACGCCTGTTTCCTCTTTCAAAAGCTCTCAAGAACAACCAAACAATAAAATAGAAACTAAAACTAAAAGAGAGATTGTGTTTTCAGAGCTTAGAGTCTAATAGATAGGTCAAGGGGTGATTTTCGGAGCATATTGGGCCTTTGGAATGGTTTAATTCGCTCAAAAACATCAAAAACGGAAAGTAAGTCCGTCAAAATCCGAAGAAGGGCGCGGCGCACGGTCTTCCTTGCGTGGCGCGCGGCTCCAAATCCGGGTTATGCCCGGAGCGCGCGTAAGACTCTGTGGATTTTCATGTTTGCGTTCCCGGGATGCGCGGCGCGCGACTTGAGGCTCGCGGCGCGCGGCTTCGAAGTTTTGCCTTAGCGCGGCGCGCGATGGTGGGTGCGCGGCGCGCGAGGTCGCCAACTTTCTTGCTTGTGCTTTTTTGACTCGTTTTCGACAGTTTTATCACCAAATCCCGTCCTTTTTCCACAAAATTGATTGTAGACGCTCTATTGCTCATCTAAACCTGAAATTACTCAAAAACCTACTAAAAACCATTAAATTACTTGAGGACTCGTCGGTTTTTGGTTCGGGAAATATGAGTTTTACGCGTGATTAACGCACCTATCAGAAGTAGCACCATCAGTGGTAGAAGAATAAGTCATAACAGTGATAAGACGTTCACAAGAAGATTTCCTTCGAGAGGAGATATCAATGATCTCCTTGAGCGCAGCAACTTCTTCAAAGAGGCCTTTGAGAATATCACTCTTAGCATTCTCGGAGAGAGGAGCAGCCTTGATGGTACGACCAAGAGCGACAGAAGTTGCGACAGAAGGCATAGCAAGATCTCTGGCATGTTTTCCCTCAAATAACTTATGATTGAAAGTGAGTTCACTAGGGGGTTTACCTGCAACGTCATCATCCCTTAGTACATCTTTCTTTTGAGCCACTAACATACCAGAGATGAGAGACGGAAAGCCAATAGGGAGCTTCACAGCATATGACTTTGCGTGCTTGGCCAGGTGGTTGAACACGAACTCTCCAAAGTCGAAAGACGCACGAGTACCTATCTGATAAATAAGGCACGCCAGGTCGGACTTGATGCTCGAGCCATGCGAGGAGGGAGCCCAATTAGCAACCCCAATTCTGTACAAAACAGAATATTTTGCAGAGAGGTCTGAGGAGGGCAGGGAACCTTTAGAGGGCCAAGTCTTCTTCTCGTCGTTGGTGAGCTCTTTGGCAATCACATCCAGGGAGGGAAGCCGATCGGCAGTGACAATTTTCCCTCGTCCCAGGAAATCATTGATTGCAGTAGAGGAGACATCAAAGCAGTGGCCACGAACGAAGACTTTTCCAAACTCAGAGTGATGAGGCTGGTCAATTTCAGAAGACAAATTCACAATACACTCTTTCACCAATTTTGGGTAATAAGGCCCGATCCCAGAGACAGTTTTGATGAGTTGGGCATCGTACAGGAGTTCCATGATCACGTCAATTTTCAAGGCTTCCTTAGACAGTTCTTTTTCTGGAAAAACAGTTATGTGATAAACATACCTCCACTTTCTGACACGATCTTCCTCATGAAAGGAGATATTATCCAGAGGAGCGGCGGGAACATCTTTAGGAAGTTTTTGACCCCCAACAGATTTCCTGGAGGCAAGGGACACGATCTCCGGAAGAGCAGATTCTTCCTTTTCCTCCTCCATATCTTTCAGAAAATCAGGACCATTCTTCTCAGTGGATTTAGCCTTCAACTTATTCTTGTTTAACCCCGTCTTTACCAGTTTCTTTTTCTTCTTTCTTTTCTCCGGTTCGGGAACAGTAGTCATACTTTCTCCCACCATCTTCCTCTTCATCTTTCTTTTCTCAGACAACAGAGTAGCAATGCACATGTCATCATCCTGCTGGACCTTTTCCTTTAACGAGACAAGAACATATTTTCCAGCATCCTGACCTCTATCAGTTTCATCCTCATGCATCAGAGGAGAAGATGTCGGAATATCCTTCAACACATCTTTACTCAACCCCAGAATTTCGCCAATCGCATCCACGGGAGGGGGTTCTTGCTCACCAAGAAGTGATTCCAAAACATCACTGTCCCTAGGATTCTCTTCAGAGGGAATGGAAGTTTCAGGATTACCTTGTACCATTTTGTGGGGGCTTTCAAGAGGAGACCCACCGGTGAGGGTTTCTTTCACGGCAGTGACATCAACCTCTCCTCTTTCTTCAGAAGCACTACTTGAACTGACTTCTCCAGTAATGTCGGTGATGGAGAGGGAGGATTTCTTGATCATGGCATTTCTGACAGCCGAGAGAGAGGGGGATTTTCAGGAGGAATAGATGACCCAGCAATTGCACCTCCGGCCTGACCATCGGCGCGCTTACTGGGTCGTAATCCTCGAACCCGGACACCGTGTTTGTTGCTCTCCAGCTCTGCCCCTTTGGCTTGACATCTTTCGCTCTCATTGTTGTCTTCTCTTTCTTAGATGAGATGGTGGTGTTGATACCGCTTCTTGTTCCTACCATTTTGAAGTGAAAACCAAGAAAACTACCACAAAAATAACCGTCAAGAAGGGTGAATTCACAAATTAGAGAAAATTTGGGAAAGAGGGGCGACGAAACACGAAAAATAGCGATATTTGAACAAGAGGTAACTTCCCAGTCTTTCTCGAAAAAGAAACCGTCTGCATGTATGAGAAACTGGCAAGGAATAACACGACGTCGTGACATGGAATGGGCCTTGATCCATCTCAAGACCAAAATAAGAATAGGTGGAATTTTAGCCCGGCAACACAGTTGAATGGGCCAACCAGAAAAATGGGCCCATGAGTAAGCTTTCACGAAACACACAAGACATAAATCAGAGAAATTCCAGCCTTGACAACATAGAGGAAAAAACCAAACCTCCCTCCAAAAATCAGTAATTGCTATTGTTCAATCACACACAATCCTAGGGAGGATCTGAGATTTTCAAACCGGTTAGCATCCAAGGCCTTAGTAAAAATGTCTGCGGGTTGTTTTTCGATGTGAATATATTCGAGTTTGATCTTTTTATCTTCCACAAGATCTCGAATGAAATGATGTCTGATCTCAATATGCTTAGTCTTACTGTGTTGAACTGGATTCTTTGAGATGTTGATGGCACTGATATTGTCACAGAATAATGTCATGACATCTTGTTCAACATCGTATTCAGCAAGCATCTGTTTCATCCAGAGGAGCTGAGTACAACTGCTCCCGGCTGCGATGTATTCAGCCTCAGCTGTGGACAAGGAGATGCAGTTTTGCTTCTTGCTAAACCAGGAGATGAGATTGTTTCCTAGGTAGAAACATCCACCAGAAGTGCTTCTTCTATCAACCGTGCTACCTGCCTAGTCAGCATCACAGTATCCCACAAGCGTAGAGGAGGTATCATAAGTATATAAAAGACCAAATTCAGCAGTTCTCGAGACGTACCTTACAATTTGCTTGGCTTAAGCCAGATAGCTAGCTTTGGGATTAGCTTGATACCGTGCACACACTCCAACAGAGTAGGCTATGTCTGGTCAGCTGGCAGTAAGGTAGAGGAGACTACCAATGATACTCCTGTAGAGGCTTTGACCAACAGATTCACCAAACTCATCCTTAGTGAGTTTAACATGAGTAGCGGCGGGGGTCCGCTTGTGAGAAGATTTTTCCAAGCCAAACTTTTTCACAATATTTTTAGCGTATTTACTTTGGGAGATAAAAATACCATCATTCATTTGCCTGATCTGAAAGCCCAGAAAATAATTAAGCTCACCAACCATACTTATTTCAAATTCAGACTGCATTTGTCGTACAAAAAGATCCACCATATTGTTCGACATTCCTCCAAAGACAATATCATCAACATAGATTGAGCTATCATGAGGTTGCCATCCTCCTTCTTTATGAACAAGGTTTTATCAACTCCACCTCTGGTATAACCATTCTGCACAAGGAACTGAGTTAGTCTTTCATACCATGCCCGAGGTGCCTGCTTAAGGCCGTAGAGAGCCTTTCTAAGCTTGTAGACATGTTGGGGAGAGCTGGGATCTACAAAGCCTTTAGGTTGGGCAACATAGACTTCCTCATTCAAGTACCCATTGAGGAAAGCACTTTTAACATCCATCTGGAAAAGTTTGAAGTGGAGATGACAGGAGATGCCAAACAAGAGTCTGATGGCTTGAAGTCTCGCAACAGGGGCAAAGGTTTCATCAAAGTCCACACCTTCCACCTGCGTATAACCCTGTGCCACAAGTCTAGCTTTGTTTCGAGTTATATTGTCATGCTCATCAGATTTATTTTTAAAAATCCACTTAGTTCGAATAACATTAACATTGTCAGGTTTATGAACTAACTCCCAGACTTCATTTCTTTCAAACTGAATAAGTTCCTCTTGCATAACAGTAATCTAGTATTCATCATCAATAGCCTCATTCATATTCTTAGGTTCAATCTTAGAGACAAAACAGAGATTACAAATCATCTCCCTATAATTTACAGGAGCTTTCTGGCGCGTGCGCATTCCTTCACCAATCTCGCCAATCACCTCAAGAGCAGGGTGATTTTTCTTAATTCTTCTGGAAGGAACTCTTTGTTCAGGCACAGGAAAAGACTCTTCATCAGGACCGATTTCATCCACTTTGTCACCAGCATCTGTCCTGACATTGGGGCTCTCAGAGGAAATGTCATCCAAAATGTTCACATCATCTGTCATGTCATCTGTGTTACTAGGAAAAACTTCATCTTCATCATTAGTACTGTTAGAAACAGCATGATCATCATTAACCACCACATTTATGGATTCCATCATAGACTTAGTGTGTTTGTTAAAGACGCGATAGGCCCGACTGTTTCTAGAGTACCCAAGAAAGATACCTTCATCACTTTTAGGATCAAATTTGCGTCGAGGATCCCTGTCAGCAAGGATATAACAAACAGAACCAAAGAAATGGAAGTATTTCACATTGGGCTTTCTCCCCCTCCATATTTCATAGTGAGTGATAGCAGTACCTGGGCGAATAGTAACTCTATTATGATTATGGCAAGTTGTGTTGAGAATGTCTTTGGCCAACATCATCACTCTAACCATTTCTTAGAGGGTTCGATTTTTCCTTTCCACAATCCCATTTTGTTGTGGCGTGATGGGAGCAGAGAATTCATGGGCTATTCCTTCTGCAATACAGAACTTAGTAAAGCTCATATTCTCAAATTCCCTCCCATGATCACTATGTATTCTGATCACTTTTACAATGCTTTCAGATTTCTCACGGATAAAATCAACCCAAGTATACCTGGAGTAGTCATCCACACACACAAACACGTATCTCTTCCCTCCAAGACTCTCAACCTGCATTGGTCCCATCTGATCCATGTGAAGAAGTTCCAGAACACGCGATGTGGTAAAATGTTGCACCATCTTGTGTGACTTCTTGACTTGTTTTCCAATCTGGCACTCACCACAGATTCTTCCTTCAACAATCTTTAGATCGGGGACACCGACAATGGCCTTCTCATAAACAATTTTCTGCATGCTCCTAAGATTCAAGTGACCAAGCTTTTGATGCCATAGCTTGGTTTCGTCTACCTTGGTCATAAGGCATTTGTTGACCTGAGCGTTTGAGGCGGGAGTCCACATGTAGCAATTGTCACGAGATCTGGTTCCTTTCATAAGTTCATCCCGTTTCTCATTATCACTACACACTTATCACGAGTAAAATTGACGCGCAAATTCAAATCACAGAGTTGACTAATACTGATAAGATTAGCAGTAAGCCCTTTCACCAATAAAGCCTCAGTCAAACAAGACATACTAGGATAATTTAGCTGACCTTTACCCATAATCTTGGCTTTCACTCTATCCCCGAAGGTAACGTGACAGTTAGAGTAAGGTTTTACGTTGGTCAGAAAGACATGATCACCTGTCATGTGGCGAGAGCAACCACTATCAAAGTACCAGTCGCTACCGGTGGAAGCACTCAGAGATGTGTAAGCGATATTGGCCCGGTAGGATGTGTCTTTTACTCTCCATTCCAACTGTGACGAAGGTTGACGGCGAGGAAGAGCATGCCTGTAAGTGGATTGATGTTGATGAAGGTTCCTCCCATAAATGCGATAGCAGAAAGGCCGAATATGATCCATTCAACCACAATGATGGCAGACCCAACGAGGTCTGTTGACAAGAGACCTGGTTGGTCCAGAAGAATGTCGCTGATGTTGATTTTGAAACTTGTCATCACCAAATGTTTGAGACATGTTTCGCGACATCTGGCTAGCTGGCTTTTGGGGAACAAAAGTAGTTTGAGATGAGGAAGCACCATGAGTATATCCAAGCCCCTTTATGTTCTTTGCAGGTTTTCCGATAGTTAGGATTTTGTCAAGGCTGTCAGTGCTGGAGTTCAACATCTTAACTGATTTAGTCATCTGGTCCAGCTCTCTATTTAGGCGGCTGACTTCCCGTTTCAGATCAACAATGGTTTCTAGTAGAGTTGCCTTGTCTTCAGTCAGAGAGAAAATAAGAGCACTCTGCTTGTCAAGAACATGGGACACTTCAACCCATTTAGTGTGTAAAACATTGTACGCATCATTCATAGCGTCATCAGATAATTCCTCATCTATAACAAATTTCTGTGAGGATTCAGCAGATTCATTAATAGATTCAAGGTTATGAGTGGGAATAGAGGTTGTAAAGGCCACAAAGTTACTTATCTGGTCGGAGTCGCTATCTTCTTCTTCTTCATCAGACAGAGTGACGTTGTATCCCTTTTTATGCTTTTTGAGGAAGTTGGGACACTCCTTCTGAATATGTCCAAACCTTTCACATTCATGGCACTAAATTTCCCCAACTTCTCACGCTAAAAAAACTGAGACCCATTTTTTTCCTTCTTCTTCACGCCCATTTGAAACGCAACATTTTTCTTCTTCTTCCTCGCCGGAATCTGCACACGTTGTCACCATAATCTCTTATTCTTCCTCTGAAACCCATAGTGGTTGTTCAATATTAAAGATCCAAGCTCATCTTCGTTCAAATCAAAGATCCAAAATTCTTCAAACAAATTTTGGTAAGTTCTTCCTATCTTTAACATACAAGAACATGTTTAATTGTTTTGATTCATGTTGAAATAGGTTCCATTGTGTTTGAGTGTGATTTGTTTGTCAAAATTGTATTTTTTTTTTATTGAATTCCCGATTTTTCCAGGGTGTCACGAAGTGAATCAGTTCGTGATACTAGTGTCACGAAGTGGATCCAGTTCATGACACTTCCCGATTTTTCCAGGGTGTCACGAAGTGAATCCAGTTCGCGACACTAGTGTCGCGAAGTGAATCCAGTTCGTGACACTTCCCAATTTTTCCAGGGTGTCACGAACTGGATTCACTTCGTGACACTAGTGTCACGAACTGGAAATAAGAATTTTACCATGTTTTTGATGTTTTTAATTCTATTCTTTCAGAATTAAATAACAGTTGATACAATCACGATGGAGTCGAGTGATTGCAGTTCGTCAACACGTCGAAAGCCGCGCGTTTCAGGAAATATAGGAAGTCGTACCGAGCGTCGACGACCTCCTTCATCATATTCGTGTGGTCTAAATGGAGTTGAACGAACTTCCTGGACTGCTGATAACTCTGGAATACGATTCTATGGATGCCCCGAGTATAAGGTTTTAATATGTTTCTCGTTATCCTAGAAACTGTCTAGACATTTTATAAATAAGGAAATGTTTCTATTCTTTTTAAGATTTTGTAAATAAATATATTCTTTGGTTTATGGTTGTGACAGATAAAGAAATTTAATGGATGTGGGTTTTTAGAATGGATTGACCCACCTATGTACCCAAGATCGATTCAAATCATTCCAGGGCTGCTAAGGAAGATAAATTCATTGGAAAACCATATACCATCTTTTGTCGATGAAGACTATAAACACGACGAACCAACTGAAGCCAATGAATTTGAACAACTGATTGTATCTGAATTATTCAAGATTAAAATGCTGGATGTTGTTGTTTTATTCATAGGTATTGTGTTATTGTTCAAATGATTGTATCGCCTGTGTAATGTGATATTGGAATTGTGATATTTCACCTCATGTGTCACGAAGTGATCTCAGTCCGTGATATTGAGTTTATTATTACACTACTACAAAACTAGGATTCTACAACGCTTAAAAACAGTTGTAGAATGATTCTACAACGCTTCTTAAGCGTTGTAGAATCCTGCGTTGTAGAAGCTTCTACAACGCTTAAAAATCCGTTGTAGAATCCAATAGCTTTCTACAACGCTTAATTATCCGTTGTAGAAACTAAGATTCTACAACGGATATTTAAGCGTTGTAGAAGCTTCTACAACGGTTATAATCCATTGTGTAATTTTTAAATATTTTCAAACATCTCGCCGCGGCGAAGTATATTTCTCGCCGCGGCGACATATTCTACAACGGATCTTCAATCCGTTGTAGAATCACTTCGCCGCGGCGAGAAATATACGTCGCCGCGGCGAGTGATTTTCCGCGGCGAGGTACGTTCCGAGCCGCGGCGACAACACACTACCAGAAATCTGGGATACAACTACAGTTTTTTATTTTTTTTTACTCCAGTTTAGCCTTTTAATGGAGTCTTTCAATACAGACTACGGTCACCTTTTTTTAGGCCTATATTAGACTCCAGTCGAATATAAAGCTGTAGAGAATGGTCTATTTTTCTCTACAGCTAATATAAAAAAGTAGTGGTAATATTCAAAAAAATTAAAAATGATCAAAATTTCACCATTTTTAAATGGAGGGAAATTTCCCACAAAATTTTGGCACATTTACACTACAGTCAAAGGTAAAGAAGGAGTTGTAATACTTAAAATATAAAAAATTAACAAAATTTTAGTATTTGAATGTGAGTGGGAAATTTCCCGTAACAAAATTGGTTTCCCACCAATATGAAAATTAAGAAGAAATGACTAAGTATACTTTCCCTCGCTTTCATCTTCGTATATCTCTCTCTCTCTCAATGTTTCTCTATCTCCTTCTCTAAAAAAATGTTTCTCTCTCTCCATCTCTTCGTATACACTCACCTCCGATCTACAGAACTACAATCCTCACTCTCTTTCTCTAATCAATTTTTCGTTCATCCGACCCAACTTGCCATACATTCCAATCAGCTCGTTCGCCGAGTGCAAGCTGTTCTGATAACCCATCTTGATGACGTGTCCATGTACCGTCTTGCACGTGCCGAAATCGCCGACGAACGAGCACGCTTTGATGGCCAGTGGAAAAGTGAAGCCGTCAGGGAAAACTCTTAGTCTGAGCATTTCGTCGAACAGTTGGAGTGCTTTCTCATAAAACGCGTGAGTCACGTGAGCTCTGACGATCGCGTTCCACATGAGTCTGTTTGAACTGACGATCTCAATTGGGAAAGCGTCAAAGACTCTCTTGGATTCGCTAACGGTGCCGAAATACCTAGGCACCTGTTCACCGAAAAAGGCTTTGGCTTAAACGTTGACAATACTATTGGCAGGTGAGAAGAAAAATCGCGGATTGGTATCTCCGATCTCGCTCACCTGGCCGAGAAAATTCCGGTAAGTCTTTCTCATTCAATCTCTCTTTCTTTCGATTTTGCCCTAATTTTGGAGCTTTCTGTGTTTTAGAGTCGGATGATTAATGCTTTTTTGTTTTTATGGTGTGTAGTTTTGCAAACATCCGATAGCGCAGTTCGAGGACGACTTGGTATCGACTGTGAATTCGCTAATAGTGTCGATGAAGAAGACGGAGCTTCAGGCGGTGATGAAGCCCGGGCTCTGCAACGCCAGCTGTATGAGGTTCGCTCTTGTCAAGCTCTTGAGACTCTCTGGCTACGACGCCGCGGTCTGCACTTCCAAGTGGCAAGGCTCTGGAAAAGTCCCCGGAGGTAATTTTTTCTTTATATGATCTTGTTTTTCGGCTGGTGAATTTGAGCTCTTTGTTTTGTTAGGTTGAGATTTTCAAATTCTGAGGCGTGTGTTCGATAGATTATCCGAAGAAAAAACTATACTTTGAATCATTTAACAAATTTATGAACAAGAGAATGTTAGAATTGGATTGAACTCGATGATATAAAATCAAAATGATGGCCGAGGTAGAGGTGATTTCTTTGATAGCTTTTAAAATTGTAAATTATTCAAGGTTAGTATTGCGATGATATGTGTAGGGGATCACGAGTACATCGACGTGATAAACCGCAGCCACGCCGGAAATTCTGATCGCTTCCTCATCGATATAGACTTCAGGAGCCATTTCGAGATCGCCCGAGCGGTCGATTCGTACGACATGATTCGGAATTCTCTGCCGGTGGTGTTTGTGGGTTTGTCGGTGAGGCTGAGCCAGTACCTCCAAGTGATGGCCGAGGCAACCTGATTCTCTCTGAAGCAGAACTCGATGCCTCTCCCGCCATGGAGGTCTCTCGCGTATCTGCAAGCCAAATGGCAGTCGCCGTACCAAAGAGTGATGTGCCCGGACGAGGACGGCTTCGTTGCCCGAGCTAACCCTTTTGGCCACAAGCAGTGCCACGGCCATTTGAAGAGGCTTCAGTCGCTGCTTTGCTCCGAAACGGGGAACGATCATCGGGTTTTGATGAAGCCCCTCAACGGCGACAATAACTGGAGAAGGAAGCCCGAGAGAATTAGGCATTATCTGTACTAGAAAGAAGCTTTTTGTTTTTTTTTTGGTTGTCAAACCTAGAATAAATTTTTTTGATAGAGCAGAATTAGGATTTGATTAAATTTGTAGTTCAAATCTGTAAAAATAGAGCAGAAATAGGATTTGATTAAATTTGTTTGTGTGTTTGTACTATGGACAGCCATAGCTCTATCTCTCCCTCCGTTCATAAGGCCCATTGTCTGCCACTCTTTCAGGTTCTCTCCCTCTCTTTCTCTCTAATGTTTGTATGTGATAAATGTATGTGTGTATGTAATTTTTGTATGCCGATATATCTCTGAGAGGTTTTGACTCTTACCTTAGAAACTGATTTAATCTTAGGCAATTATGGTCTTTTTCTTAGTATGTTGAGTTGTTTTATTGGTGTTAAATTCTGACCAAGATAATGTACCAGGATTGCATTTTTTTAAAGTGAAGGATTGTGTTCCTCTTCATTTCAGGTAAACAAGTAGTGGTTTATTCCATAAATTTTATTTCTTTCATTCTCTGCTTATTCCGTGTTGCTGACATTATCTAGATTCTACAAATAGATCTCAAGTTTCTTCCTCGCAAAACGCCTTACTTGTCAACGATCTAATCCATTGAATCTGAATCTGAGATTAGGTATTTAGTTTTGGATATTTGGGGCTTTTCGTTGTGTTTATCTCTCGTGGGTCTTAGTTGTTGACTTTCGTGGCTGAGATTTATGCGTTTTAATTTAGGGCTGAGAAGTGTTTCGTGCTTTGGTTTGGTTTTATTGTCTCTCGTTCACTTATGGTCGTGCTGGTGTTTCTCTCTCTCTCTCTCTCTCTCTCTCTCTCTCTCTCTCTCTCTCTCTCGTCTTACTTATGACCTTTGGAATTCTGAGACTTTGGATTCGATTTTTAGTTTGGTTTGATTACTTGAATCTAAGCCTCGGTCTGGATATTTGTTCTTTATGCGTTTGTTTTTTCAGACTGGTTTAGTTGGTTTTGAATATGATTTTTGGTTTGATTATATTTGTTTTGAATCTGAAATAAAACTATTGGAGAGGCTCTAACAGCTCAGAGATCAACACCGAGCTTAGTCACTATCGGACAAGCTCTAGAAGCAGCGGTGAAAACCGTCGGAGACAAGGCCGTGGACTTGAGCGATGCGGCCGCAATTCAAGCCGCTAAAGTCAGAGCCACCGGAAGTAATGCCGTAATCCCAGGCGGGATCGCTGCCACCGCACAGTCAGCCGCCACCGTTGAGCTCGACGACAACAAGATCAAGCTCAAGGATGTTCTCACAGTATGTTTGTGAACCATTTCTATGTGCATCACTTTGTGTGTTTCAGTGTACTTGCAACAAAATATAGCACAACCATTTCTATGAGGAGAGTCTAGAGCTGGAGCTTCAGCAATGTTACAAAGCTCAATCGCGATTGTCCGAGCAACTCGTCGGGGAAGTAGCCGAGTCCAGAACTTCAAAGGCTTTGATCGTCCAGAACTTCAAAAGCTTAGATCCGAATTTGAGACTGGATAATCTTATTTCATTCACCTAAGAAAAAATTCAAGTTCCAAACATGGGTAGAAACTACTCGTTCTTTTTTGTGTATCAAAGTAGTGTTGTGTTCTTTCTAATTGTTACTTTTTTTTTTCAGGCGACAAGTGTTTCTAGCCTTGCTCAGCAGCAGGCATCATCTGGATCTGATTGGCAAGTAAACTGATTTGTGTCGTTTTGCTTTTATTTCAAGGCTTTGAATCTGTTAAAAATATGGTACAAGTCCTAAAATCTAATTTATGTCGTTTTTATTTATGATTTATGAAGGCTGTTTCCGGCTGATTGAGGTTGGCGGGGCCGAGCATTACCTGCAGGAGACGGTGGTCTGCGAGAGCTTGGTGTCTTCGTACATGGGCCGCAGGAGAGCCTCCATCGACGACCACGAGTGGCTCGCCGACACCACCTCCAACGACGGGATTCGCCAGCTCACCATCGGCCTCCGCCGCGGCTTCTCGTCCAGGGCTTCCCGGAGTAAGCATCGATAACATGCTGTTATAAAATTATATGAATATTGTACATATTTGTTTGGTTTCTGGAGCTTTTGTTTCGACTCTATACAAAATACGAATTGGGTGTTTTCTTGTGTTTGTTCTTCTGGGAATATTTTACAAGTATGTCTTTTTGCTCTGTTGTGTCTATGTATAATAGATGGGGATTTGCAGGCTGCTTTAAGGCCTCAGGCCGCTGTCCGTGACTGTGTCCGTGTGTGCGTGATTGAGCCTATATCTGATCGACGAGCCTGTCATGGCAGCCACGAAGCCACCTCCGAACGCCCACCTCATGTAAGTCTATCGTGTGATGTGTTTGTATTATGTGATGTTTGTGTGTGTTCTCATCTCAACCTTATGTATTGCGTGTGGTATATTTGAGTGTGTATGTATTATGTGGTGTGTGGTCTGTGTGTGTAAGTATTATGTGTGTGTAAGAAAATAGTGAGTTATGTTAGGTAAGTCTAATTAGTGTTAGGTTCAAAGCTAAACAATGTCTCAGGGTGTTAGTACATGGTGTGGCTTTTTCTTATGTCTCAGGTGTTTATGATTTTGTGTGATTTTGATGTGTGTTTTTCCCTTGCCTGCAGGTTCAATGGGTTCATTATTTGGTGTTTTTTTTTGGATATTTATGTAAATGATATTTATTATTGATTTAATGAAATATGAGATTTTTTGGATATTATTATTGTGTTTAATATAAATGTATTTATTTTTTTATTTATTTAAATATATGTTTTTATTAAAAAGAATTTCTCTACATAGATAAAATGTAGTCTATATTGTTAAAATATAACTTCATGAATATAAACTACACCTAAAAGATGTAGTCTTCAACAAAAAAGACTGAAGTCATAGACAAAGAGATAAGACTCCAGTGCAATAGATGCCACAAAAACGCCGTAGTCTGTCCAACTCAATTAATTATAATTACTCTTTAAAGCTGTAGTGTTTATTGACTCAAAATTTGAACAACTACATTATAAAAATGTAGTCTTCAACAGAAAAGACTGGAGTCAAAGGCAAAGAGATAAGACTCCAGTGCAATAGATGCCACAAAAACGCCGTAGTCTGTCTAATTGACTCAATTAAGACTACTTGTTAAAACTGTAGTTTTTTTTATCTTATGTAATTGAGTTCTATATAACTACAACATAACGTTGTAGTGTTTATAGATGCCACTAGTAAGACTACATCTAAACAATGTAGTTATATATTTTAACTACAGTCTTATAAAACAGATACACTACGGCCAAAAACTGGAGTCATAATCAAAGAGATAAGACTCCAGTGCAATAGATGACAGTCAGTAAACTGTAGTGGATTTAAAACGACTACGGCGTTCGGCAGTAGTTAGAGGCCAAATTTCTGGTAGTGACATTCAACAACGGATTGTCAAGCGTTGTATAATCAACTCGCCGCGGCGAATAGTACACTTCGCCGCGGCGACGTCAAATCTTAGCCGTCGCCGCGGCGACATTATTCTACAACGGATAATTATGCGTTGTAGGAAGGCGATGAATTTTTTTTAAAAAACTCGCCGCGGCGAAGAAAAAATCTCGCCGCGGCGAGACTACGATTTCTAATTTGCCTGTTCTCGGTATCTTTTCTCGCCGCAGCGAATAATATTTCCCGCCGCTGCTCGAATTACTTGCCGCGGCGAGAAGTATAGTTCGCCGCGGCGAGAATCATTTATTTTCAATCCAAAATCTGTTTTTACACGATACTAGCACCTGAAAATAATCTTCAATACAAAAAATATCTAATATATACATTCATCTTCAAATATCCTCATCTTCAAAACATTCAAAATCTAATATATACATCTACAACCAATCCATAATTCAATAAAAAAACTAGCTAATCGTCACAGTTAATAAATGTTTGTACATAACTTACACATTCTTCCCTAACTCTCTCTAAATCCTCCTTTGTATGAGATTTCTTATTTTCTAATTTTCCTACACCTCCTACGACTATATCACACATATAAGAAATCACAAAATACCCGCATTCCGTGTTTCCCGTTTGTTTCGGAGCGTCCCAAGCCTTGATGTACGTTGATTGCCCGTTACTATGGGCGTTTTGATGCTCGAGCTTGAAATCAACAAGAACCCTATATAACACGGAGATTATAAGAGAAAAAACATCTAGAACGATTTATAATAAAAATTATTTAAGAAATCAAAATATTACCTTTTTATCAATCGATTTAAATCGATTGGGATTTTATTTCTCAACGGGTCAAAGAACATAGCGCTATTTCTCCAAAGGTCGAGGACAACGAGCATCCAATGCGCACCTTTGTTATACGGCATCAAAACTAATTCACCAAATTTGCAATCTCGTACCACGTTTCCAACGTCCTTGACTCGTTTTGACAAATAAGCCTCCTCGTCGTCATTTTCGATATACGAACTTAAGCTCGGATTTATAAAACAATAATTTCGAGTCTTCTTCGCCTTTTCTAGCCTCGAGCGTAGATAGCTATGACAAACAAATATTTAGTTGATCAAAACACTAAATATTGAATATTGATATTAAAAAACGCATATAAAGAAAACTCTGACTCCATATAAACCGTTATCGGAAATTATTGCAAAAAATCGGAAATGTCTTCAAATGACACCGGAATCGGGATAGCCGCGAGACTTGGACTAACATTGACCATAATCACATCCCCTTCCGGTAACATTACTTTGTTGGCATGTTGAGCGAGCAATCGATACTTGGGATTAATCACCTTGTACGGAATCTTCTTAGCATCATCGATGCTAGCTTCACTCTCAAAACCGAGCTTTGAGAGTTGTTTGACAACCGGACCGCGACTCTCTATTCCCGTGTCCATTTCCATGAGTTTCTTCGGCCACGAGACAAACCCGCCTATAGCATCTTCAATGGTTTGAGATTCTTCGGTGGGAATTGGCAATTTTGCTTTTTTAATCAAAACCCCCAAAACGGCCACGCGTAAATTTCATTCCTCCAAAGGTGAGAAATGAACTACGCCTCCATTCATGTACGCTCGCCCATTTGCAACATGAATTGTGCCTCCGAACTCGGTGTCATCAATGAAAAGAAGACACTCGACGCTTTCATCCGAACTCGGTATCACCGGCGTGGTTGGATTCAAAGAGCAACTAGCACGAACACTATTGGGTTTTCCCACAACAATAGGATCGATCTTCGGACGATCATCAACAATGATAGGATCGATCTTCGGACGATCATCAACATCTTCGTGTTCTAAGCGAATCAATAATTTTATCAATAACTTAATACCAAAACATTTATCTTTAATAAATAGATAAAAAAAATTAAACATACCTAAAGAGACCGTTTCATTGACGTGTTCTTCAACATTTGCCATCTCTTTATCATCAACAACCTTCGCGTTGAGATTTTCTTCCACTTGGTCGACACTAGGCGACTCGACATTAATTCTACCATTTCCACCGAAGGCCTTCGTCACCAAAGACTTTAACTCGCTCATTTCCCGACGCATCTTCATTACTTCTTCGTTGAGCGTTGGAGGAACAAAGTACTTAAAACGCGATGTGTGTTTGGATTGACCGCAAACTCGCGACGTTCCCAAAGCTTCTTGCAAAACACTCTTTCCCGATTCCGGCAACCATGTCCCTTGCGATGCTTGTTGTGATAACGTTTTCTACACATAAAATTATTTGAAAATAAAATTACAAGGTTAATTGTTATAACAAAGGTAAAGAACTTACGATTTTTTCTCCCATCAATTTGTCTTTCTCATCCTTGTAGTTATCTACGTCTTTCATTCGCGAGTCAATCCAAAGTTCCTCTTTCGTAGGCCATTCCCCCGTTTCGTCCTGCTAGTAAGAAGTAATTATATAATAAATTAAAAAATAATTGCAACATTTGAAATAACTAAAAGAAAAAAATGAATCTAACCTTTTCTTGATCAAGCTTTCGATATCCATTTCGGCCCGTTCGAGATTTGTACACACTTTTTCCGATATTTGATTTCCCATGTTCCGATGTTTGTTTGAACATTTCGGTTCATCTATACTCAACAAATGCCATCCAATCTTCTTCGGTGATACTTGTATAGTATTTCAAAATACAATCCGGTCTGTTTAAGGCGATTGGTTCGTTGATTATGTCTTTGAGTAGATCGTTGTATATCTCATGACGAAATAACCTTGCGGCTTCTCCGACTCTCATAAGGCAATCGTGTTTTTGTTCGATAGGAACCGTAAATCCTTCTTGCATTTCGTTCCATATCCGTTCTTTAATTTTATTATTCTCTTTAGATCTCCAATCGCGCATCGAAAGTGGAACGTATTCTCTAGCTAGCACGCCAAAGTAACTCGACAACTCATCACCCTCCTTACCAATTGGTTGTCCCTTATCATCAAATTGTACCGGAATTTTTTTACCTAGAGTTTTGGCCTTATTAACCCGACTCATAAGAGTGTTTCTTCTTTTTCCTTTTTCATCGGAATTTAGTGCTAGTTGTCTTCTAACTTTTCTTTTACCACTATCGCTAGAAGTAGTAGTAGTGGACGACATTGAATCTAATAAACAAAATTCAAAACATAATTTCAATTTCCAACTCAAATGTAATCAAAATTTCAACTCAAATGTAACAAAAATCCAATATAAACTCAACTCCAATCAAAATATAAACTCAAATCCAATCCGATTCTAAACAAAAACACAATTTCAATCTCAATTCAATCTAATATCAAATATATTTCTCAAATCAAATCAATATCAAACTTAAATTCAATAAACTCAAATCCAATACAATATCTCCTAATTTCAAATCAATATCGAATTCACACTAAATAAGTCCATGTAAAAATGTTCAAAAACATTACCCGGAGTTGGACGAGCACAAGGGCGGCGAAGAGAATGTGGTGAGATGAGGGCTGGAGAGGTAATGGCCGAAGGCGGCGAGGTGAGGGCGCACGGCGAGGGTGGGCGCGAGCGAGGTGAGACCGGAGGGCGCACGGCAATGTGAGGGCCGGAGGGGGGCGTGGGCGCACGGCGAGGTGAGGGAGGGGGCGGGGGCGCCGAGAGAGATAAGTGAGGTGAGGGTCGGAGAGATCGCGCGGGGCGAGGGCGAGGTGAGGGACGGAGAGAGAGAGAGGGGCCGAGAGAGAGAGAGAGTGGTGGCGAGAGAGGGGCGGGGCGGCAAGAGAGTGGCGGAGAGAGAGAGAGGGACGAGAGAGATGAGTAGTGGAGAGAGAGATGAGAAGAAATGAAGTGGAATAAGGAATGAGAATGAGGGAAAATTGAAAAAAAACGCTAAGTATAGAATATGAAAGGGCGGGTAGTTAAAAAAATTTGAAATTTTCAGATTTTAAAACGCTCCTACAACACTTATTCTAAGCGTTGTAGGAGCTCGCCGCGGCGATGTATAATTCTCGCCGCGGCGAGATGCTTCTACAACGCTTATAATAAGCGTTGTAGGAGCCTCGCCGCGGCGAAACCAAATTCTCGCTGCAGCGAGAGTTACCCAGAAAATTCTCGCCGCGGCGAAAATGTGCCATCGCCGCAGCGAGGTAACCCTAGATGTCCTCGCCGCGGCAGTATACAATTTTCGCCGCGGCGAGGAATACATTCGCCGCGGCGTAAAATGTATGATGCCGCGGCGAGACTATATGTCTGGAACATGGTGCTCTCGGTAAGGTTTCCGCCGCGGCGACGACGTGTTCCCGCCGCGGCGCCGGACTCCTGCTGCGGCGAGATTTCAGGACCGAATCAACCAGGAAATGATATTGATGTCTATTTGGCACTGTTGGTCGATGATTTGAAGATGTTATGGGAGAAAGGGATGGAAGTTAAAGACGCTTACCGTGGAGATTCATTCAACTTAAGGGCAATGTTAATGTGGACTATTAACGATTTTCCGGCCTATGGAAACTTGTCAGGATACTCTGTGAAATGCTCGATTGGTTGTCCGATTTGCATGAAAGACACATCTTCCATCCGTTTGAAGCATGGTAAGAAAACTGTTTTTCTGGGTCATAGAAGATTTTTACCAAGAGATCACTCGTATAGAAGATTGAAACAAGCGTTTGATGGAAATTCAGAAGAACGACCCCCTCCTAGAATTTTGTCTGGTGAATATGTCTATGAGATGGTTAAAAACGTCAATGAAGTGCTTGGGAAAAGAAAGTGGAGTGCTAGTACTAAAGAATCGTTCAGGATGAAGAAATCGATTTTCTACGACCTTCCTTATTGGAAGACACACTATGTCCGGCATTGTCTGGATGTTATGCACATCGAGAAAAATGTTTGCGAATCGCTTATTGGTACACTTCTTGATGATCCAAATAAATCGAAAGACGGAATACAATCTCGATTGGATCTCAAAGAGATGAATATAAGAAGCATTTTGCATCCCGAGGAGGGGGGTGGGAAAAAAACAAAATTACCATCGGCAAAGTACACTCTAGATCGAAAGGAGAAAAAGAAATTGTGTAACTGGTTTGCTTCTATTAAAGTCCCCGAAGGTCATTCGTCAAACTATAAGAGGTTCGTGTCTTTGAAAGATTTGAGACTTACTGGAATTAAGACGCACGACTGTCATGTGCTGCTACAACAAATGTTGCCTCTTGCTTTGCGAGGAATTGTGCCAAAAGATGTGAGGTTTGCAATATCAAAGATATGTGTATTCTTTAACTCGATTTGCTCGAAGGTCATCGATCCAACTCGATTGGATTTAATGCAGTCAGAATTGGTGAAAACTCTGTGCTTGCTCGAAAAGATCTTTCCTCCTTCGTTTTTCGACATAATAATCCACTTAACCGTCCACTTGGTACGTGAAGTGAAATTAGGAGGGCCCGTGTTTTTACGGTGGATGTATCCAATCGAACGTTATATGAAAGTGTTGAAAAGCTACGTGAAGAACTACAATAAGCCGGAAGGAAGCATAGTTGAAAATTACATAGCAGAAGAGTCGGTTGAGTTTTGTTCTGAGTATTTAGCTAAAACAGACGAAATTGGGTTACCCAAGAATACCAATTTTGATTCAAAAGCTCTATCTAAAGGTATTTTTTTAACACTTTATTTGTTTATTTAAATTATATATGAACATTATTTTTAAGTATTTGTTTCATTATAGGTACTTATTCGATCATCAACCGAAAAGAATGGGAGCAAGCAAGTCTCCATGTGCTACACAACGTTTCCGAGGTCAAGCCATTTGTGGATATTCATTTGAATGAGTTGAGAGTGAATAATCCAAAGAAGGGTAGAAATGAAAAATGGTTGCAAGAAGAGCACAACCGTTTGTTTCAAAACTGGCTTTTAAAACGCATATTTACAGAGGCAGGACATTCATCTACGTTGAGTAAACTATCTGGCGGGCCTTCCTCAATGGTTACAAGGTACACTGCTTGGTCTGTTAATGGTTTTACATTTTACACAAGGGAACGAGACAACAAGCATCCCGTACAAAATAGTGGTGTTACATTGTTTGCTGAAGCTTTACATGTTTCGTCGGCAAAAGATAAGAATCCAAAACATGCTTTTATGAAGTATTACGGATACATTGAAGATATTTGGGAACTTGATTATTTCGGGTTGCGAGTCGCATTATTCAAGTGCAAATGGGCAGACAATAATCACGTTAAAGTTGATAATGAAGGAGTTACAATTGTCGACTTTAGACGGATTGGCTACGAAAATGATTCATTTATTTAGGCTTCGCAAGTAAGTCAAGTGTTTTATGTTTCGGATCCAGCAAATCCTGAGTTATCGTTAGTGGTTCATATGAAAGCGAGAAACGGTAACGAAGAAGAAGACGAAGACATGTCTAGCATTCCTTCGTTCACTTCAGGATTACCGCCAATTGATCAAGAGGTGGATGATTTTGATGATGACGATGTTTCACATCTACTTCGTAAGGATATAGATCCTATTTTTGTTTGATATTGAACATTTAGATAACGTATTTTCATTTTGGATTTTATGTTATTCTCCCGTGGACAACGTTATTTTTCATTCAAAATTTCTCTATACAATGTCATTTACATTAAAATTACATTTCTCCGACATCGCTGCGGCTGAGTACAACTCTCGCCGTGGCAGCATAATCTCGCCGCGGCGGTATACAAATCCTGCCGCGGCGAAGACCTTTTTACAACGCTTTAACAAGCGTTGTAGAAACCTCGCCGCGGCAACGTATATTCCGTGCCGCGGCGAGGATATTACGCCGCGGCGGGAATATCACCTCGCCGCGGCGAGACAAGTTCTTAAAAAACACAGACTCTCGGTATTAAAAAATCCAAATCTCGCCGCGGCGAAATACAAATCCTGCCGCGGCGAGGACCCTTCTACAACGCTTAAACAAGCGTTGTAGAAACCTCGCCGTGGCAACGTATATTACATGCCGCGGCGAGGTTGTTACGCCGCAGCGGGAATATCACCTCGCCGCGGCGAGACAAGTTCTTAAAAAACACAGACTCTCGGTATTAAAAAATCAAAATCTCGCCCCAGGCGAAATACAAATCCTGCCGCGGCGAGGACCCTTCTACAATGCTTAAACAAGCGTTGTAGAAACCTCGCCGCGGCAAAGTATATTCCATGCCGCGGCGAGGATATTACACCGCGGCGGGAATATCAACTCGCCGCGGCGAGACAAGTTCTTTAAAAACACAGACTCTCGGTATTAAAAAAATCAAAATCTCGCCGCGGCGAAGTAATATTTTAGCCGCGGCGGGGACTATACGGTGCCGCGGCGAGAATAGTCACGCCACGGCGAGAAAGGTACCTAGCCGCGGCGAAGAAGCACTCTACCACCTAATCATTCACTTTTTTTTCCAATATTTAACCTGTTCTCCAACTAAAAATGATCATTCAATTAAAATTTCTACAATCAATAAAACAAACCAAACTAGTCTTAAACTGAAACTTAAATTTAGTCATAAACATCAACAAACCAAGCGAGTCATAAACATAAACAAACAAACCAAGCGAGTCTTAAACTGAAACTTAAATTTAAAAAGAGTTTGAAATTTATATGGATGAGTTGGTGTTGTTGGTTTCTTGAAATTTACTCGTCATTCGGTGGTGGTGGTGGTGGGTTCGCCGGATATTGAGGAGGTGCCATATGCGGTGGCCACTGTGGTGGTGCGTACGGATAGTCGGAGTACTGAGGATATGGAGGAAATAACACCTGATTCTCTTGGTTGATGTCCCACCGAGAGTAGAGATCGTTCAACTTATTGATGTGAGAGGCGCCATACTCCGCTTGTTGGTGCATGTACTGTTGCGTGTGTTGGAACCCGCCGACGAGATAGTTGGAGCAATGAGCAATGTAGTCGATGGTGGCAGGGTCGATTACTGGAGGTGCTGGTAAGCGCAATAGGGGCTCCGTTTCCCCCTCTTCCCCCTCTTCCTCCGCTTCCTCCGCTTCTTCCGCTTCCTCCGCTTGTGGATCCTCCCTAATCTTGTACCGCTCGATAATGGAATCCGTAATAGGCCCCATTGAACTGTTGATCGTATCCCTTTTCGAGCGTGGTACCCCCGCAAACCGTGTCATTCATTAGTATAGTCGAGTTTCTTCATCCAATTATAGATGAATCGACCGACGTTAATGGAAAGGTCTTTAACAATGCAGAACAACACCTGGATACGATCCTCGTCGAGAGTGGTGAAGTGCTTGATCGGATAGAGACGAGCGCAAACAAAGTAAATCCACGCTTTAGCGATCCTGGTGAGTTGGTCACGCATGAGTACCTTTTTTCCTTTTTCAGTGACCCAATCCTCTCCCGGAATGCACAACACCCACGACATCTCCTCATGGCTGCAACTTCTTAGCCATTCTCGATAGCCCTCGTTCTCGAAAGGCACATCTGGGGTCCCAAGAAGATCGTTGATAGCTTCGATACTCATATCGACCGGTTTCCCATGGACCGTCACAACATCACCTTGGGAGTCCGGCAAGTTTGCGTAGAATTCGTACACGAAGTTGACGTTCGAATCGAACTCGGGTACAACACAGTACCTCCCCCAATCATGACCAACTATGCTGTTGCGGATTAGCTTTCCTATATCCGACGTATTGCTTACATTGAATCCTCTCTCATGGATAATGTTACGCGGCAAGATTTTGTCGTAGCGTTCCTCCGCGAACTTGCTAATAAAGATACTCGAGTTGTATTCCTCTTCGGGAGACTGTTGACGAGGTCGCTTGCCTTTTCCTTTACTCTGACCTCTGGAAGAGCTCGGAGCCTTGGAGGCCGAGTTTTTAGTTCGACGCATTTTCAAGCTCCTACGTACAAAACATAATCATAAACAATTCTACAATTAACATATAACAAATTATATATCAATTCCAAGAATATATATTTAAACATGACAAATTAAAACAATTCCAACAATCACAAATAATTCATAAACAATTCGACCAATCACAAATTCATGAACAATTCGATCAATCACAAATTCATAAACAATTCAATCTCAACATTAATATACATAACCATTTTAACCACTAACCTATGTAACAATATGTCAAACACATTCCGGACATTTCAATTTAACTCAAATTCTCATTCAAATCAACAAAACCCTAATTTCACTAAATTAACTCATTCAAATTCCACTAACCTAAATTCACTCATTCAAATTCCACTAACCTAAACCCTAATTTCTTGTTCTAAAAAGAGAAAATCAAACAAAACCCTAAATTTGTGAATTAAAAAAATCAAACTATATGCAATTCGGGTAAACAACAAGAAATCCATATCAACAACACGAAATTAAATCAATATACACCTTAAAAAACTTTTAAAATCATACCTTACAATGATGCGGCAAGAGAGAGAGAGAGAGAGAGAGGCGCGAGAGGAAGCACGGCGAGGACTCGGCGAGAGAAAAATGGCGGCGAGGACAAGGCGAGAGAGAGTTGGCGGCGAGGACAAGGCGACGGCGAGATTTTGGGGCGGCGAGGACGTGGCGAGGGATTTTGAAAGAAAAAAACTGGAGAGATGCGGCCGAAAATGGTTATCTCGTGTGTGGGTATTGGAAAAAATGAGAAAAAAAAAACTGAAAACGGCCTTTTATAGTGAAAACCTAAAAACCTTTGCCGCGGCGAACATATGTCTTCGCCGCGGCGAGGTGTTCCTACAACGGATATTATAACCGTTGTAGGAACGTCTCGCCGCGGCGAGATTCCTCACTCGCCGCGGCGAGACAGTTTCTTAAAAAACTGCTTGGCCACGATATCCACCTCGCCGCGGCGGAGGATATTTCTAGCCGCGGCGAATTTATGTCGCCGCGGCGAGAAATATTTATCGCCGCGGCGAATAGATTCTACAACGCTTGTATCAAGCGTGGTAGAAAGTGTCACCGCGGCGATGTTGAAATTGTGCCGCGGCGAGGCCCATCCTTCTACAATGCTTTTACCATGCGTTGTAGAAAGTTCTCGCCGAGGCATAAATCACGTGGTGCCGCGGCGAAGATTCTACAACGGATAGTGTAAACGTTGTGACAAATCTGAAATTTATGTACTTCTACAACGCTTAACAAAAGCGTTGTAGAAACCATCAGATTCTACAACGCTTATCCATAAGCGTTGTAGAAACACCGAGATTCTACAACGCTTAGCCATAAGCGTTGTAGAAACTCTATGTTTCTACAACGCTTATGTTAAGCGTTGTAGAAAGTGGGTTGTATAATCCAACATTTGTAGTAGTGTTAAGAATGGTTTATAAAACACAACTGTCACGAAATAAGGTCACTTAGTGACACATAAATTAATTTCGAAACAATACATAAAATTCTAAACTAAGAAATTGATGTCAAGACAATACATAAAGTTTTAAACACACATATATACAGTTATAAACACATACGTACAATCATAAACACATAATTTTAAGTAGCCTCAACATTGACATTTCCACGTGTGTGTAGTTTTAGCGCTCCGTGTCGGTATAATTCGGTGGTCATCTTTTGTCGATACATGAGCATGTCCTCCTGTTTCAAATCAGACAATGGAAGGTCGTGCGCCAAAAACTCGGCAGTCTTGATCATAAACATGCCACAATCATTTCTGAAGGAACAAAAAACGCATGCTTTAATTAAAATGTGTCATTAAGAATGTAAAATTAAGAAGACAATGGACATGATGGTGAAGGAGTGACGTAACAAACCCGCCTTTTTCTTCTTCCGGAGGTAGTACATCGCGACGTCCACATGCTGCACGACAAAAGATAAACATAAGCACTAAAAACCTTAGTCCATGACACATGTGTCACAGAGTGAATTTAGTCCGTGACAAATGTGTCACGGAGTGAATTCAGTCCGTGACACATGTGTCACGGACTAAGTACACTTCGTGACAGATGTGTCACAGAGTCAATTCACTCCGTGACACATGTGTCACGAAGTGAATTGACTCCGTGACACATCTGTCGCGAAGTGAGCTGCAAAATAAGACTTATTTTAAAAATTACTAACACACATTAATTCATGATCAGACAACCAACCGTCCTCGTGCCACATGTTATAGAAGAAGGTCTTCTGGTTGATAGCCATCTGTCCAAGTTCCATGAACTCATATAGTCATAAATTTGAGAAATTTGTGACAAAATAAGTCCACTTCATGACTGATGTGTCACAGACTCAGTTCACTTCGTGACAGATGTGTCACAGAGTGAATTCACTCTGTGATACATCTGTCACGAAATGAATTCACTCTGTGATACATCTGCCACGATAATCAGATTACCGAAAATACAATCATTTTCAAAACATGATCCCGATGTTCGCCGCCCTGGAGATGGCAAAAGGCACATTTAATATTTGTATCATCATTTTTTTGGCATCATCCTCTGTATATCTACCACCCATGCAGATCTAAGACTTCAATAAACTAGAAAAAGGAAATATTAAAAAAATAAAACCCAAAAATTCAAAACCACTGTTTAAGAGCTTACTTCATGACTATGTAAACATTCTCACTGTCTTCAAAGGCGTCGTAAAATATAACGAGATTCCTATTTTGCGCACTCAAAGCTCTCAATATCTTCACTTCTCTTCTTACGTCTTCGATCGCAATGGAAGACGTCGTCTGCCGCCAAAATTTTCTCACAATATGAATGAACGAACTAACGAACAAGAGTTTCGCAATCGATTAAATAATAAGTTACACGAAAATTACCCAAAAAAAAGTTTCAAACTTTTCCATCGTATACAGATAAATCTTTCCACAAAATAATCAAGAACAATTCAATAACAGAAATACAAATTTTCTATAGTCGGATCTAGTAGCGATTCCAACTCCTAACTCATCTATTTCCATGGGAGACCTTATCACCAAATTTCTCGCAATAAAAAAGAGCTTCGCAATTGACTATCCAACTTTGAAAAAATAAATAATTCATTTTTACATAAATCTGCCAAACAATAGTTTTAAACTTATCCATTTTAATCAAGAGAATTCAGTAACGAGAAATACAAATCGTCGCATAAAAAATTCCAATTAGTGTAAGAAAGTGAAGTGAGAGAGTTGATTACCTTAGCCTTGGGGATGACTTTGACCGCCGACGCCGCTGGAGCACCGCCGTCGCGCCCGCGCCCGGCTTCACCGCGCCGTGCCGCCGAGCCAACACCGCCTTCAGATGCTTCACCGGAGATAGCGGCGGAAATGGCCGCTTGAAGAGCCTCCTCGTCGGAGTGGCCGGAGTTTCCGTCGCTGGAGTTCTCGTCGGAGAGGAGGATTTTCGCCGGAAAAGGTAGTGAGCTGGGCTAGGCTGTAGAAAGGAAGGAATGGCGATTTCTTTCCGGATCGCAGTCGATTATCGTCCAGGATAGTGTTAGATGGCTTGGAATCGGAGAGAGATGAGAGAGAAGAGTCGCGTTGCGAGGGTTTCAAAGTGCAGAGACCCATCGAGAGATCGGAAAACCCCCAAACAGATAAAGTGAAGACGAAGAAGAGGCGTGTTTGGGTGGTGTTTTAATCTGACAGAGTGAAGAAGATGAAGTGGGAATTGGTTTGGATTTTTGGTTTAAATGAATTTTGAGGGTATAATAATCTTTACTCATTGGACTAGGTACTACATGTGTCAAATTTTGGGCTTTGGGCTATATTTGGTAAGTGACATTTATTTAGTATTATTAATGTCAATCTCCCTCACATATTTGGATAAGGAATTGGTGTTTTTTTTTAATAACTGTTCCTCTTAACACATAATTTTTTTTTTGGGAATCATTTGAATTTTCTGTTCCAAGTATAAATGAACTGGTGGAGCATGGTGGGCGTTCGGCTGAAAGAAAAGTCAAGGAATCAGTTTCGTGCATTAATTACGCCTCTTGGAAGTGGCTTCTATCGATAAGCATGGAAGTGGCTTCTATCGATAAGCATGGAAGTTGGCAGGGAATTTCCAAATCCTGCTGGAAGTGGCACGCCGTGTCAGTCAAATATCGAAAGGCTAATACTGCCGTTGGAGAAGAAACAGCTTGGGCAGTGTTTGATATTGTGTTTTTCAATTAATCTCAACAGTTAGATCATGATTGGTTTTAATCTGGACGGCTGAAAAAAAATTGGCCATTTTATTACTGTTTGAGTTTGAAATGTAGTCATTTTTTTGCAAAATACCCCACTTTTATTTTTCACTATAAATACACACAAATTTTTACCATTTTATTTACAACTCAAACTTTCTTCTCTATCAAACTCTCAAATCCTCTCAAATTCTCTACAAATATTTCTCTACAACAATCTCTACATATAAATTATATAGCTAAATTTTTTAAATTTTTAATATATAATTAAGTTTATATTCTAATTTTTTATATAGTTTAGTTTATGTAATTTTTATTATATAGTTACAGTTTTAAAATTTTCATTATATAATTAAGTTTATATTATAATTTTTTTTTATATAGTTAAGTTTTACTTAAAAAAAAAAGAAGTTATTAATAAAGATGAAATCCATTTTACATATTAGTATTTAAAATTTGAACAGTTTAGTCTCTTTCATTTACCATTTAAATTTGATTTTTTATTTTTTTAAATTACTTAGTGGAAGTTAACGGAAATCCATATTTTCATTAAGCCTAACGAAAATTCTACTTCCGTTAAACAATAGAAGACACCATTTTACTTAACGGAAGTGACACTTCTAATAAGCAATTGGAAAGTGGCTTATTGGAAATGGAAGGGGTAATTCCTTCCAATAGTCACCATGGGAACAATTTTGGCATATAGAAATTGTTCCATCTCAAAATCAATAATTCACGACTGTATAAGGGTTTTTTTAGTCATTTTGTTTTTTAAATGAGATCCTTGACAATGTATGTATTTGAATTGGATACTATTATATTTTGTGGCTTAAAATAAAAAAACAAAAGTAGAAAATGTTACAAGTTTCCATTAATCTCGATAAGATATTTTCAATGCATGACCATTAGCGATATACTAAGCGGTGATAAAAATCACTATTCTTAATTACAAGCCGGTGACTTTACATAAAGACTCGATAAGCTTTGAAGGACGTTTAAACGACGCAAAGTTGATTGATGATGACAGTATATACATTTTTTTGACTCATGTTGTGAAGCGTGTATTGGTGTTAGTTTGCTGACTATAGACCAAAATAAAATTAAATATGTGAATGTACGTAGCGTAACACTCAAAAGCGACATGTTGAAAATACCATTTATGAAAAAATCTCTCGCGTCATTATTGCCGGTGACTTTGGCTTTGAAGACTCTGGAGTAGAAGATAGTGAGCCGAAGGTTATAGGAAAGTGGAAAGACTCTGTTTTCACTCTGTTAAAACACAAAAATCCGTAGAAAATTTAATCTGCTTTTATTAAAGTTAAAAGATTCTCTCCAAGAACAAAAAAAATTAAGATTATCATCTATTATTAACTTCCAAATAATTGTAATTTGCAACATCCAAAAAAATATACTATTAACCGTAATATTAGGAATCACGAGTGCAAATAATTAACTTCTGATGGTCAGCATTATATGTTGTCTGCGTGTATAAGTGTGTGTTATGTACGTGTGCTACAGTCAGTGAGGTGTAGTGCTGAGTCAACGTGCATTAGTCACGTCATTAAATATATATATATATATATATATATATATATATATATATATATAAATACTATTTACATTAATTGGCTAAGATTTTCGATACAAATCTTAAAGGCTATTGGCTTTCCTTCGCTTGAGTGTTATAAATTTCAAATTATGATTTATGATTAGTATTTGGTACATAATTTGTAATTTGGGTTGAATTAGTTTTTGAATATTGTAATCCTATTATTACAAAAGTAAAGAAAATACTGAATTAAAAGTTGAATTAATATTTAACCTTAATTGTTTCTGTGAAAGACGATTCAATTCAAATGACATTGTTGATCGAAGCTGGTATCGAAGATTATTTAAATTCAAACTCAATTTCAATTACACAATATTGAATTGAGTTTGTGAGACATACATGGCACAATTATGTTTTAGCAATAAAGTATAAATTTAAGAAGCTACATATGCGAAGACATCACTCATGAATAGCTTCGAACTCAAATGCAATACGCTGCCTCGTGGGAAACTTTGGGGTCGTGTTAGACGGACCTGACATTGAAGCAAAAGGATTTGGTGGCATCTTCAATTCGCCACATTTTCCTTCCAACATCTGAATTGCGTGTTTCATGGTGGGACGGCCCGCCGGATGCCATTGGATGCACCACAGCCCCACGATCGCGAGCCTCTTAGCTATCTCGCCGTCCCCTTCGTCCTCGACCTGAATCCGAAGATCCTCGCCTTCTTCTAGAAGGTTGTAGATCCACTCTGGATAGTAAATCTCTTCGGCTCCATTTTCCTCCTCTGGGATAGCCGTGTTCTTTCTCCCGGCCACCATCTCCAAAAGCAACATCCCGAAACTATAGACATCTGACTTGTATGATACTTTGCCAAAGTTTCTGGAGAAGACTTCTGGGGCAATGTAACCCATTGTGCCCCGGGTCGCAGTCATCGACACGAGGCTTTGATCTTTTGAGCAAAGCTTAGCGAGCCCAAAATCACATATTTTAGGAGTGAAATTTTGGTCGAGCAAAATGTTGTGGGGTTTGATGTCAAAGTGGAGGATTCTTTGAACGCAGCCTTGGTGGAGATAGTTGATCCCTTTCGCTATCCCTAAAGAAATTCCTTTAAGTTGAACCCAACTAACCGATGATTGGTTTTGTGATATGTACTTGTCTAGGGAATGATTGGACAAGAACTCATAGACAAGAGCTCTTCTGAAGCTATCGGTGCAGAATCCCACCAAACGGACAACGTTGACGTGGTGGATCCGACCCATCATCGCCACTTCATTGAAAAAATCTTTTCTGTCATCGGCAGTGGCAAATGGGATTGTAAGGATCTTCACTGCCACGAGAACATCACTCGAGAGCTTCCCTTTGAAAACCGTTCCGTATGCTCCTTGGCCCAACTTGACCTTGAAGTTCTCCGTGATCTTCTTGATGTCCGCGTAGCTGTACCTTGACGGTTTAAGAGCTGTGTAATCCTCAATAAACTTTTCAATTCTCCTTCGGTGTTTTTCTTCTTCTTTGTTAAAGGAATAAACCAAAAGGACCCAAACAGCCACACCGAAGACAACAGCTGAACCCACCGGCAAAACTCCTGATTTTGAATAAACCATTTAGACCTACTTATATAAAAAAGCTCCCCCCTAACCTATTTTTCCAATATACATGTATATATATATATATATATATATATATATATATATATATATATACATATATTAATATATTAGAATTTAAAGGTTCTGTATATAAGGACGCAGGAAAAAAAAAAACTAACCTGCAACTAATATCTGTCTCGTTAGGCCTGGAAAAAAGATCAGAGAAAACACAAATTATTAAGATTTTGATCCACATGAAATGATAAGTAGAATACTAAATACCATAGATTATTTCACTGCGTACCAGTTTGTTCGAATACCTTGACGCATTCAATTTCTGTTTGAGTAGTGCTCTTTTTCCGACTGCATAATTTATTTTCCCGTTTGCACCTTTCGCATATTTTTAAGGACCAATTGAGAATAAACGAGCGCGATACGTTGTCATCAGAAGAATTTACTGGCGCATTGTAGCCGTACATCTTTGTGGAGTGAACGAGGTCAGATTTAGCATCTATAAGCGTGTTTGCAGAAACATCCTGGGAAATCCCTGAGCGTTTCAGTCTTACAATGCGCGAGAATTCAAATCTGAATCGGAATGGAGTTCTCGTAAGGTTGAGAAGCTCTAATCTCCTTCTAGTCTCTTCGGAGGGCTCCACGTAGATTGTCTCACTGAGGTAGTCGATTTCTTGAACGTAGAGAATGTGCGATGTATTTGAAAGGTGAAGGATGGTGCGATTGTCTGTTGTGCACATTAGGTCGAACCCAGGGTAACCACACTCCTCTGCCTGAAATTTTATTAGTCGGAATGGGAATCTGATAGACTTAGGTCCATATTCATACTCCCTCCGGCGGTCGATTGCTTCACAGAAAGACACGGAATCTTTGCAATCATCTTGGCGTCCTGCTCCGGCGACTCCTGAGCAAAGAATCAAGAAAAACAAACAGACAGTGAAGAAACCCATACTATTATTCATTGCTCGAACAAGAAGCAAAAATAAATTAAGGCCTTTATATGCTATTGGCCTCTTTTTGTATCTAGTATTTGTTTAGGAAAAAAAAATTAAGATATATATATATATATATATATATATAAATATATATATATATTCCTAGTTAAAGGTAAAATGTTACAAGATAATTAATGTAAAAAATAGTTCCCACAACTACTTTTGACGAACATTTCGACCAGGAGGCTCAATTAAATTGGTATTGACTTTTCAAATTAATAAACAGAGAAGACTTGATTCCAATACTATATAATATATATATATATATATATATATATATAAATATATATATATTCCTAGTTAAAGGTAAAATGTTACAAGATAATTAATGTAAAAAATAGTTCCCACACAACTACTTTTGACGAACATTTCGACCAGGAGGCTCAATTAAATTGGTATTGACTTTTCAAATTAATAAACAGAGAAGACTTGATTCCAATACTATATAATATAGCACATCTTGATCTTATTTTGTGAGAATAGAATATGGAGATCATTAATAGATTATTGCCTTACTTAATAATCTTGACGATCATCACATTCGCAGAAATCAGCTACGCCCAGTACAATACCTCAAATGTCCTTTCTTCTTCTGCTTCTTCTTCTTCTTCTTCTTCTTGTGGAAAAATCAGAGACATCCGCTTTCCTTTTCAACTTTTAACCAACTACAGCCAGTATATGTATCCGACTATTACCCTCCACTGCGAGAGCAATCGTACCGTAGTGTACTTAACAGATTCTCTTTCCTTGGACTTTCCAAGAAAATACAAATACTACGTTGAGGAGATCAATTACAACAGCAGCAAAGTAAGGCTTGTCGATCCTAATGTTAGCCACAATAATTGCTCCTTTTTCCCACTTTCATCTCTAGCCAAAGATTTCAGTAGTTCAGAGTTTTTCCAATTCAGTTTTCACCAATTCACACAGAGCATAACGTTTTTGAGTTGCGTAGAAAAAGTGAACTCTTCGAGATACATAGACACGAGTCCTTGCATAAATGGATCTGTCTTTTCTCCGTCCAGAGAGAAATATAATTCATACGTTGTAGTGGGTAGCGATTTAACCTTTTGGGATTTAAAGGATTCTTGCAATATCGAGGTAGTCACGCAGGTTTCGATGAGGAACAGAAACTTGAGTTCTTACGCACAAGTCCACGCGGAGCTCGTCTATGGATTCGAGCTTTCATATGAAATTGAACTTAATACAGAGCCTAATCGTTACCGTAAGTAAAAGAGAGGGGTTCTTTATTTGTTTTTTTAAGTTATTATTTTTTATCTTGATGAATAAATGAAACAAAAATACTCGATTCATGCAAACTGATTGAAAATCGTATATATATATATATATATATAGGCTTCTTCTTCTTCTTCTTTTCACATCTCTCCTAATAAATTCATTGGCAAGACTTGAATAATTCAATCATTTTCTATTTTCTTGGTCTAAGAAAGTACCTCTATACGTGGGAGAGGTTTCTTCTTCTTCTTCTTCTTCTTCTTCTTCTTCTTCTTCTTCTTCTTCTACTAAGTTCAATTGCAATACTTGAATAATTCAATCATTTTCTATTTTTTGGATGCAGATGTTGCTATGAAAGTACTTCTATACGTCGGTAAGGTGTCTACTTATGTTTTATATTTGCAGTAAGTTATTTTCTTAAAGAAATTTTTTGTAACCTCTGCCCAATTTCATATAACTTTGCAGGCATACCGGGAGTGTTATGCGCCTTTATGTTATTTTTGCTTTTGATGTACACATGGTTCAAGAGACACTCCTCGAGGTTTGGCGGAATTGAAGAATTTCTCCAAAGCAATAATGCCCTCATGCCTATACGATACTCGTACTGGGAAATCAGCACCATGACAAAATACTTCAAGGAAAAGCTTGGCGAGGGAGGTTTCGCATCGGTGTACAAAGGAAAGCTCTCCAACGGTCGCCTCGTGGCCGTCAAACTGTTGGAAAAATCAAAGTGGAATGGGCAAGACTTCATAAATGAAGTCGCAACCATCGGAAGGATTCACCACGTCAATGTGGTTCACTTGATTGGTTTTTGTGCTACGAGGTCGAAACGAGCTCTGGTATACGACTTCATGCCCAACGGGTCTCTAGAGAGGTACATATTTTCCAAAGAAGGGGTTATTAGTAACCAAAAGTCCTTGAGCCCAAATGAAATATTAGAAATCTCGCTCGGTGTCTCTCGCGGGATTGACTATCTCCACCAAGGCTGCAACATGCAAATTTTGCACTTTGACATCAAACCCCACAACATTCTTTTGGACGAGAATTTTATTCCCAAGGTTTCCGATTTTGGACTCGCGAGGTCGTGTCCCCTTGAAAATAGCATCGTGACGATGACTGCCGCTAGAGGAACATTGGGATATATCGCTCCGGAATTTTTTTACAAAAACATTGGAGGAGTCTCTCACAAAGCCGACGTCTATAGCTTTGGGATGTTGCTGTTTGAAATGGCAAGCCAAAAGAAAAATGTCAGGGCAAACGCGGAGAAAACGAGCCAAATCTACTTTCCCACATGGATTTACGACCAATTCAATGAAGGAAACGACGTGGTTGTTATAGAGAATGCAACAGAGGATGAAATTGAAACGGTGAAGAAGATGATCATCATCGCGTTGTGGTGCATACAAATGAAGCCGTGTGATCGACCATCGATGAGCAAAGTCATAGAAATGCTCGAAGGAGATTTCGATAGCCTCGAAATGCCTCCTAAGCCATGCCTGTATCCGCAAGAGCAAGAGAAGGAGAATCTGACTCGTGATGTTGGTGAAAGCACAGCGTCATTATGGTGCTCGACGCCATCAGATGAGAACTCTGCAGAGATTCGATAATGATGATACTAATTTTTTTTTTTTATGTATGATTGCTATTACCCTTTCTCTTGTATAATTTGTGTTGTTTATCAACTCTGGAATTATTTCATGTTTCCCATGTATTGTGGATATTTCTCTTTCTTTTTATTTAAGTGTTAGTTAAGGTTTTTACTTTAGCTAGCAATATGTTTAGTAACGTGTCATGTGTGTTTGTCTAAATTAAGATATCATCTTGTTTTGCTTAATTAAAGTATTTATTCAGATAAATCTTACATATGTGGGTACATTAGAGATTTTCGACTAAAAACTCCAAAATAATGCTTAGACTCTAAAGTATATTTTTGTCACATCGAAAATACTTTATCTCCAACCAATATTCAGAAAAATTTATCTTTCATTTTTTTTTTTTGTTACTTTGATGATTTAGCAACTTTATATTTATTTTAGAAAAATTACATGGACGAAGCCATTTGAAACGTTGATATTGCAATCTAGTCAACGTTTTATTTAAGTTTGAAATGTAGCCACAAATGATGACATGTCTTTATTAGTCATTTAACAAATTACTACATTAACCTTTATTAAAATCGGCTGAATATAAACATATAGACAACGTTTTGATCGCAGCCAAATAATACAGTTTTAATACACGTTAACTTGATTTATTCCATAATATTTTATTTCTTTTTTTTGTAGTTCAACTAGTTGCGATATCAAGTTTTTTTAGGTTAATTTCAGTTAACTTTCGTTTATTCTACACGTTATATAAGACGTTAGAAGATAAACTTTCGGTAACTAAGAAGAAAGAGAAAGTGAGGTCGTTATTTTGGCATGGTTACCTATTATATTTTTCACGGTTATCTATTATATTTTGTATTAATTTTAATGATAAATTGCATTTTAAATTTTCGTTTTGGTCGCAATCAAATAATGCAGCTTTAATACACGTTAACTTGATCTCCTATATTTCATAATATTTTCTTTCCTTTTTTGTAGTTCAATTAGTTGCGATATCAAGTTTTCTTAGGTTAATTTCAGTTAATTTCCGTTTATTTTACATGCGATAAATTTTGGCTGGCTTAACCGTTGACTAGCAGTTGGTTTATATGATTTATGAGTAACTCCGATATATTCTAACTGTTTATTTCTGTAAATGTCTAGATTACAAAATTTATCAAACGTTGACTACATCCTTAAAATCATGTTTGAAATTGGCTATATTGCTAGATTGCCCTTTATTTTATGGGCCGGCTAAACAACTAGCCAAAACAACACCCCTACTTTAAAATTATAGCCCAACTATTAACATATTTAGGAAAATAGCCAATTTATCATGATAACATTCCAATATTCCAATACTACCCTTAGGTTAATATTATTAACTATCATAGTAAATAATATCGTCCATAACAAAAAATTAGTAAATCTAATTAACAATAACAAAAACTACAGTAAATCTTATTTGCCGTAACAAGAACGACAATAAATCTTATTTACCGTAACAAGAACAAAAGTAAATCTTATTTACCGTAACAGAGAAAGTATCAGTGATGAGAATTAGTTAATCTAACTGTAAATACGATTTACTAATTATTTCCGTGAACAATCGGGGACAATAAATATAACAGTAAAAGTATCATAGATGAGGATTAGTTAATCTAACAGTAAATACGATTTACTAATTATTTCTGTGAACAATCGATGACAGTAAATCCGACAATAAATCGTATTAACCATTGACAGTTAATAGTATTAAGTGTTTCAAATTCTTTTAGTTTCATTTGCAAGTTAATAGTATTTTTTCGTTGTAAATATTATTTACATTGACAGTTAATAATATTAAGTGTCAATGTAAATAATATTAACTATTAATATTTCACAGTTAATATTTTCATTTCCTAGGTTCTTGAACGCCGCCGAGGAACGAGTGGATCA
Organism: Urtica dioica subsp. dioica; assembly: GCF_054948205.1. Classification (NCBI taxonomy): domain Eukaryota; kingdom Viridiplantae; phylum Streptophyta; class Magnoliopsida; order Rosales; family Urticaceae; genus Urtica; species Urtica dioica. The sequence continues at coordinate 41,780,056 of NC_142760.1, forward strand.
CCGAAGCGACGGCGAGGCCGATCAGAGGAGCGACGACCAGAACCAGAGGCTCGTAGCTAGAGAGGAACGAGTTCGCCGAGTGGATCTTAATTTGTAGATCCGGCGGGCGCAACGACGGTGATGACGCAGTCCTCCGCCGCCCTCGCGGCGCAGTCCGACTCCGGTACGACCGGATCCACTAGAGCTCCGCCGTCGGGGGTCGATCAGGGAGCTCCTGATCATCGTCGTTGTTGACCGCGGCTGTGTTGAGTGCATTGACGGCGTGGCGTGGACGATCGAGAGGAGAGAGTTCGTTGGATTGTAGATTGAGCTCTGATTTGGTCTGAACAAGAAAATTCACTCGTTATTTCGCCGGAAACTCGCGCCTGGCTCGATAAATCTCACCGCCGTGTCCAGATCCCAATTTGCCGACTCCGTTTAACGACCTTCACGAACGATCTCGCCGAGCGTATCACGCCGTGGAGGAACACCTTGAAGTGGCTCAGCATGAGAGGCGATGGAACGTCGTGAAGTGGCTCGGCCTCCACCGATTCGATGTCTTTGGAGAACGACCCGAACGGAGATCCATTCGACGAAACCCTAACTGGCTTGATTTGAATCTCGCTTGTGGAGCTCGGGATTCTTGGTCTTGGCACTGACGAAATGAGATGTGCAATAAGATGTGGGCAAAGGGTATTTTTGGACTTTTGATAAGTGTGGGCTATTTACCTAAATAAATTCATAGTTTGGTTATTATTTTAAACTCCCCCATGTATAAATGCTATGTATTAACAAATCTCTTATTTTATTATTGTTTATATATATATATATATATATATATATATATATATATATATTTAATTTGTATCTTTTGTATCCAATATTTATATTTTTAACCGTCCTTCACCAGTCCTTCTATCATGCACGATCGACTACCTAACCATCCTTCACCTCCCAAATTATCCCCACAAGCTCTACGTTAAACATATCGACTACGTTAATCAACCGATCATAGTGAAACCCTCAGAATCTTATAATCGCTCACACTAGAACAAATAGAGGCATTCGGTGCGACGACTGTCGCACCAAATGCCTCAAAAGTCGCACCTAATAGTTTATTAGGTATGACTTTAGGTGCGACATTGTCGCCCCTATTAGTCCGTCGCTAAAGGTAATAGGTGCAACATGTCGTACCTAATTTCGCACCTATTTTGCTGCAAAAATTCTTGAAATTGGCCGGTGATTTCATATTGGGTGCGATATGCTTCCCACCATTATATTAGGTGCGACCTGTCGCACCTAATATGTTATTTTAATTTAAAAAATTACAAATTTATGTATTAGAAATTCAAATCAAAATTAATCTATAATTAAATAAAAATGAATTAACAAAATCATAAATTATAAATAATATTATGAAAATAGAATTCTTATAGAAATTAAACATACAAATTCAGTCTAATAAAAACGAAAAAGTTCAATTCCTAATTTTTTTTCGTATACAACTCATCGATAGTAGAATTTCCTCTACCAAATAAGTTGTTAGAACTTCGAGAACCGCTTCCTCGTTCTCGTCCGCCGCTGCCTGACGCGCTGCCGCTCGTTCCACCGCTTCCGTAAGGACGGTCTCGCAAGAAATCCATAAAACCCGGCATAGAATATGGCATCTGCTGATCTGTGCCACCTGGTTGCGGTGCAGGCTGAGGCTGGGGAGTCGTGGGAGGATGGTGGTGCATCTGGGACTGGGTGATGAAGGCGATATGTTGTAGCATCTCCTGCAGTTCGACTTGTTGGGCCGCATACTGGGCTGCATGCTGGGCTTGTTGGGCGTCCATCTGAGCTTGCATCTCGTTAAGCAATGGATCGGTCTGAGATGACGAACTTGACGAGCCTCTATCTAGCGTTTGGGCCACACCTAGCGATGACCTTGGGATCGAAGGCCCTATCCCGACTTCCCAGTCTCTGCGTACCCCGAAAACTTCACGCATCGCATACTCATCTGCATCTTCTTGGGTGATCACGGTGTTTTGCTCATCCGCTTGTCGCAAAATATCTATCGTCATGGTGGTGACTTGATCCTTCACAAAAAAACCACAAAAATTTATTAGATAAGAATAATTTAAGTAATTAAATATAGTAAATAAAACAAGTACCTTACAAATTGCGACTTCGCGAAGTCCGTCGTCCACGATCCCTTAGCGTCATGGTGTTATTCTGAACATATCGCTAAAGCTGAGCTCATACTCCCATCTTCTTTTCGCTGCAATTTTTCAACGTTAAAATAAGAATCACATATATATTGCAACTTAATATTAAGCAACTTACGTTCTTCGAGCAATGACCAAAAACACTGAGCGACCCTTGTCTCGCATTCGTTTTCTTCATCTTTGAATTTTTTCGGTTGCAGACAGACTTCGCATGCGAGACATAAATTCATTAAATTCAATAATAAGAAATTCAAATAAAAATTCAACTCATACCTTATGCTCCGGCGTGTCGAACTGTTGTCAATGGTGCCCACAAGAAGAGTTGTAGTCTCTATTTTATACATTTGATGTAATAAAGTCTCACGAAGACTCTTGCTTGTAATTGCTTATTCATTAATAAAAAGTTGAAACGTTCATTCAATCTTCCTTGTCTGAAGCTTTATGATAAAACATTAGTCTTTAGTCCATAAACAAACATAACAACTTACGAAGAGACAAATGTAGATTTGCATGAACAAACTCTTCGTAGTTTTCTTAAAACGATATATTCGCAATCTAAGGGTCAAAGGACTATTGACCTCAGTATGATTGTTAAGAGAATCTATGATGTCTGGTTATGGGGCATTGAGAGTTGGAGACTCTATAGTTCTTCTAGGTATCTTCCGAAGGTACTGAATTGACCAGTGCACTTCTAGAGACAAGATAAGAACAAACCATTTAACCTCTTATGTCTCGAAGTCACTACGTATGAATTGCATCGTGCTTACCTTAATCCTGGAATGAGACATGCCATTTCACAGCTTACGTATTCTCATTTGAGAAAGTCAGAGTTCGGACTCACTATGTGATTCCGAACAGGGCCTATTGGTGAAGTACTAAGTTGTGAGAATGTCATGAGTAACTTTGTGAAGTTCTCATAGATATGGAATTCATGTACAAGATTGCTGAAATGCAATGTATATCACCTCATGCTTTGTTCCTTGGAGTGTGAATAAATGAACTGGCCAGTGTCCAAATTGAGTCCTGACTCTTTTGGATGAAACAATGTGACTTGTTAGCTCCTCGTCAATACATTGTTTCTAACTTATTCACAAGCGACAAATGAGTTGAGGAAATAACAGCTAGGAGGGTAAAATGATAATTTTGTAAATCCCGACTAGCTGATGATATTCATGAAGGGTAAACACTGATAATATTCTATGGATCCACTCATTACAATTAGGTTGAATTCTTGAGTAGAAAATAAATTCATTTGAACCGAGAGATTTTCAGTGTCAACTCTTTAGTGGAGTCAGTTGACATTAAGCTAAACTTGGAAAAAGTTTTGTGAACTTTTGAGTCCAAGTGTTTAGCTCAAGCTTTGTTCATTTGGATCCATGAGGTCACTGTCACGAATCACATCAGTAGGAATAGTTAAACTGGAAGCTAAGTCAAAACAAGAACGAAAATTGTCAAAAGGGTATTTTTGTCTTTTGAGACATATGATGAAATGAATGTCAATAAATTTTTTGACATGGTCATTTGATGACTTAATGTCACTCGGCCAAAATAAGATTAATTGGGCCTTGTGGATTAATTTCATTTCATAAGAATTTTATTGAAAATTCTTAATGAGCCTTTCTCATGTTGTCATGAACAAATGAAGAAGCTTCTAGAAGCTCCTTCTAGAAACATGTTGGGCGCCTACTACCCAAGAGAAAGAGAAAATATTTTGTGCATAAATGTATCAAGATACTTGCCAAAAGAAAAAGAGGAAACAAATTTCCTATGCATGGCAATAGGAATTTCGGCCAAGTAAGAAAAAGGCAAGGTAAAGAACAACAAAGGAAACAAATCCAAGCCTTCTAGAAGGCTGCTTTGGCCGTGTGGAATAAGAGGGAAATGGGCAATATTTGCTCATGAATATGTGATATTCTATAGAAGAGGAAACTACCTTATTGAAGGTGAGACCTCTCCTATAAATAGGAGCCTCATTTCACACATTTCATTCATCCAAAGTTTTCGAGATTGAGAGCTTCTCTCTCTAGACTTGGCCGCCCCTCTCCTCTCTCTCTCTATTCAATTTCGTTTTATTGTTTTGGCACCTAGGTCCTCATTTGACCTAGTGTTTAGCTCTGCGACTTCAAGACTCGTTCTTAAGTCGTAGTGTTTAAAAGTGCCCACACACCAATTCCTTTTCTCTCGAGTGATGTAGTGATAGAAACTTTCGTGGTTGCTCGAGTTGCCGAGGAAGGAAGAGAGACGTGCTGCGAGGGGAGACGAACGTTGTAACCTTTTTCCAAAAGCTTCTCAACGTTCAAGCGTCTAAAAAGGTTAGTAAACTTCTATGCTCATAATAGTTTTATTTATATGTACTTGCTCTTTGTCTAGGTTAGTAAAAACTGTTTTACTTGTAAAAGAAAATTTTTAAAATTCCGCCGCTTACCGAAGCGTTAAAATTTTTCTTAAACCCTAGATCAATTCCAACACGAACGTCTCTATTGCCTTCTACTAGGCTTCCTGGTTATAGCCCTCGGGAGTTTTATTTCTAGCGAGATCCTTACTCCCGCAAAACGTCTTGAAGAAGAGCTGCAACAATCTCAACTTCTGGCCACGACGCATCCTCTTCGCATCGCGAATGATAGCCATATCAATCTCGTTGCAAATAGGATCTTCTGACACAAGCTCGCCAGTGTCAGGATGAGCGTACACGAAGCGGTACTCGTTATGAATCGAGATCATAAGAGCAGCCACACTCTGAGCAGGCACGTGATTCCAGTCAGGGAGGTCGACGGGAATGGTACTCTTGATCAGGTTTCCTATGCGGTTTTGGAATGTCCCGATCAATGGGTTTTGCTCTCTGACGTCTTGGAAGAACGCCTGCTGTGTCTGATCATAGAGAACTATGTTTGCTCCAAGAGTCTCAACACCAGCTCTCACGATCTCCTCTTGATGGGTCCTGACCGGAAGAAGTCGACATCCTGCAAAATGAATTGTAGTTAGTATTTATTATTTAATTAGTATTCGACCGTGGTTACATGGTGTTAGTCATTCATCGTCGTCACTCGATGTAATGTTAGTATCAACATCAACGTCTCTCTAAAAAATGGCGCATGCCTCATCTTCTTCATCCACTTCTTCATCATCGTCAACAACAGTAACAAGCTCGACCGTAGTGGTTTCGTGTCGATGATTAAGAAGGTCAATGTTTGACAATTCTATTTTCAACGGAATTAAGGCTGAAGTGGTCGGGTCAACTTCAGGAATGTCCCAAATCTATCCCTCGATGATTGCATTCCTGAACGATTTCCCATTCGCGACCCTTAACGAGATTTTTGATGTAAAACACTTGCTTCGCCTGAGTCGCGAGTATATACGGCTATTCTATAAATCACTCTTTGGCGATATACGAACTCGTCGCTCCGGTGGTCTTATCAACGTACATTATACACCCTGCATTGTACTTGTCACCATACCATATGCATTTGAATAGTATGACACGGCAGTTAAGTTTATAGTTCAGCACGATGACATCTTCCATTCGAACGTAAAAATTGTACTCGTTCACGGGCACACAAACACCGTTATTCTGAGTGATTCGTTGGTTATCACGACGACGAGTGATGAACTTTAGGCCATTCACAAAACAGCTCGGATACTGATGAGCGATTTGCAAGGATCCGACAAACAATGCGTAAAGCTCTTCAGACACGTTGAAACCACTAACTTTCATGTCATAAATCAGGATACGAAACAAAGCAAATGAAATTGTCATTAGCATTTTTAGTATGCTTTCAGCAAATGAAAATGTCATTAGCATTTTTTTTCGCAAACCAAATTTTGAATTTTTTTCCTTGTATTGCTTCGATATCAGAATCTTCAGTTCCCGCTTCTGAGTTATTTTGAATAAATTCCAAATGCTCACTGTTAACGTTACGTAATTAGATGTAAATCAATGAGGTAATGTACATATTTAAATGAACCGAACACTTACATGAAATACGGATCGACTTATGGACAATTGGTATAAATGTACCACTCCGCCTTCTCTGTATGGTCGTCGTCTAAAACTATCGGCTTCATCATCCCGTAAGGCACACAGTTTTCGGACCGGAAAACATAAAGTTCCCGTACTTGAACTTCATCGATAGTTTTCTTGTCTTTGAGATACCTTGCAACAAATGTCAATGCCTCTTCTACGACGTACGCTTCCGTAATAGAGCTTTCTGGCCTAGGTCTATTTTTGATAAAATGTTTTAACGTTCTAAGGTATCTCTCAACTGGGTACATCCATCACATATGCACCGGACCGCCACACAACGCTTCATCTAGTAGATGAATCGCCACGTGAACCATGATCGTGAAAAAAGCTGGCGGGAATATCATCTCAAGCTTACACAAGATCTCAATGATGGAATCTTGCGCTTTTTTGATATCTTCCACTCTCAGGGTTCTAGAACTTATCAACTTGAAAAAGTTGCAAAGCTCAGAGATCGTCTCCTGTATCGGTTTTGGCACAAAAGGGCGAATACCATCAGCCAACAGTCTCTGCAAGATCAGGTGACAATCGTGCGACTTCAAACATGTGAACTTCCCGTCAGCAATCACATTTTTCTTCAAATTTCCAGTGAGCCCGTCTGAGAATTTGACAGATTTGAGGAACTCGGTAAACCGTTATCTCTGCTCAAGGGTTAACGTGTATGCTGTTGGTGGTTTGTACCACTCATTCCTTTGTTGTCTCAAGTGCAGAGAAGTCTTGATTTTCAAGTGCATCAAGTCAAATCTTGACTTCTCCGTATCATAGTTCTTCTTTTCCAAGATGAGCATCGTCCCGAGAAGATTATCGCACACGTTCTTCTCTATATGCATGACGTCCATGTTGTGCTTCAACTCAAACTCTGACCAGTAAGACAACTCATAGAAGATGCTCTTTTTGGTCCAATTCAATTCGCACTAAGCACGTTTTCGTTTAACGGCATGTTTGCCAGTTGTCGTGCAAGAAAGACTAGTCAACTAATCGAGTATGTCTTGCGGAGTCAACTTGACAGGTTAACAGCGTTTCTCGTGGCGATCTACGTAGTGATCAGTGCTTTTCCTTAATCAGTGAGGCATAGACAAGAATCGATGATGTTCGTAGTAGACGATCATGTTCATGACTTTCATAGATGGCGTCTCGAGGTTGCACGTGGGGCACGCAAGATACCCTTGGCCACTCCATCCCGACAAATACGATCGAGCCGGAAAGTCGTTTATCGTCCATGGAAGCGCGGCACACAAGCGAAACACTTCATCGTTCGCCCCATCTCGCACTTGGAACCCAGAATCCCACAATTCTTTCAGCTATTCAACAACTGGCTGTAAGAACAAGTCCATGTCATTTCCAGGTGAGCTCGGCCCGGGTATCAGAAGCGTTAGCATCATATACTCATTTTCATGCACAACCAAGGCGGCAAGTTGTACGCAGTTAGTACCACGGGCCACATACTGTACGCTAAACTCATTTCCCCAAACGGGTTGAACCCATCAGAAGCTAGTCCCAACCGTACGTTGCGAGGCTCTGCAACAAAATATGGGTATATCTTGTCTAGATTCTTCCACGTCGAACCATCCGCAGGATGTCGCAAAACGCCTTCTTCCTTGATGCGATCTCGTTCGTGCCACTGCATCTCAAGCGACGTGTGTCGAGAAGCTTACAATCGCTTCAATCGATCTTTTAAGGGAAAGTAAAGCAATATCTTTTGTGATATATTCTTCCCGGTTGGCTTCCATCTGCTCTCATTACAAACTGGGCACACTTCAGCTTTCTCGAGATCTTTTCGAAATAACACACAATCGTTGATGCACGCGTCAATCATCTCGTATCCCATGCCGAAACGCTTCAGCTTCGCCTTGACCTCGTAGTGTTTTTTTCCGGAATTCGGTTACCAATTGGATGAGACTTCCTCAAGAGCTGCAACAATTCTGTGAACGACTTGTTCGTCCAATGGTCCGTGACTTTGATGTGCATCAACGAAATTAGGAACGACAAAGACAAAAACTCTTTGCATCCAGGGTACAATTCCGCTTCTAACTCGGCGAATAAATCTTCCACTTGCTCCTCTGCACGCACCTCGCTCGGGGTCGGATCCGCAAAGTCGTCGATGTCCTTGTGATCCATTATATCATGGAGAGCATCGTGCAATCCACCGATTCCTCTCTGCTTAGTTTCGCTGACATCTTCTACTTGGATAAGCACATGACGTTCACCGTGATGATACCATTCGGTGTATCCCGGGGTAAACCCCTTGTTCAAAAGGTGATTCTTTACGACCCCGATGTCGTGCCATCTCACGTTATTGCAAGACTTGCAAGGACAACGATATTGATCATTTTTTGTTCGGGAGTCTGCTTGGAAGGCGGATAAACTCGTTAACCACTGCTTTATACTGCAAACTCAACCGATTGTTCTCGGTAATCCAATCTCTACTTGGATTTGACATTCCGCTGAATGAGAGAGGAAATTGAGAGGAAAAAAATAAATCGTTAGAATTCGTTTTGTAAGAGTGAATTGTTAGAAAATTGAGAGGAAAAAAACGAACCGTTAGGATTCGTTTTGTAAGGAAATTGAGAGGAAAAAATGAATCGTTAGGACTTGAAAGAGTCGAGAGCGAATTTGTAAGAGTGAAAGAGAAATTGTGAAAGACATGTATTAATTTTGAAACGAAATTGTTAGAATTCGTTATTATATACAAATTCACTACTGATTTCATTAACGAGTTAACCAATTTCGACAAATTAGTAAATTTCGTTAAAATATGTTATCGAAAGAGTTAATTTTTTGACAAATACGTTTTATTCAACCAATATTTCGGCAGAGTTTCCCATATAATATTGACTAACCAAAATCTGCAAATTAAAAAAAAACACATATATAACCAACCAGGACTATCCTATCAACATACTAAATACTAAACCGAGCCTCCGTGGCTCGGTCGCTTATAAATTTTCAATAAGTTTAAATTAAATTTAACATGTTACTTATTCATTTTAAAATATATTCATATATATTACTATTTAATCTAACTAAACATGTTACTAATTAATTAATTAACCAAAATTTCAACAAATTGCAATCAAATTAATCAAAACATGTTACAATTACTTTAAATTACACTAAACATGTTACTAATTAATTTAATATGTTACTTTTAACTTAATTCAACTAATCTAACATGTTACATATTTATAATCAAACTAAACATATAAGTTACTTTTACTTTAATTTAACTAATCTGACACGTTACTATTTAATTTTATAACATATTACATATTAAATAATCTAAAAATGTTACTAATTACAAATAACAAATAACCTTCACCGAGGCGACGACGAGGAGCTGCGAGGCACAAGACGCGGCGCTGCGAGGCAGTGAGCTACGATGCGGGGCTACGAGTGACCAGGCTGCGGGGAAAGAGTGAGAGAGTGAGTGAGAGAATGAGAAAGAGAGTGAGACTTACAGTGACGGGCGAGGTCGGGGACGGGCTAGACTCGCATCGGCGGAGAGAAAGGTCACCTCGCTGCTTCGGGCAGATGCGAGCGGGGTTGGGTCGAGGACGGCGAGGGGGCTGGGACGTCAGGGGCTGGGCCGAGGGGCGGGCTGAAGGGGCTGGGCCGAGGGGCGGGCTGAAGGGGCTGGGCCGAGGGGGCTGGGCGAGGGGGCGGGCGGAGGGGTGGTTCACGGGCCGAGGTCGAGCTCGCCGGGACGTCGGGGGTTGGGACGTCGGGGGTTGGGCTGAGGGGCGGGTTGAGGGGGCTAGGGCGAGGTGGCGGGGCCAAGAGGGCTGGGCGAGGGGGCTGGGCGAGGGGGCGGGGCCGAGGGGGCTGGGCGAGGGGGCGGGGCCGACGGGGCTGGGCGACGTGGCGGGGCCGAGGGGCTGGGCGAGCTCGCCGGAGAAAGAGTTGCAGAGAGATAGGGAGTTGCAGTGAGAGAGAGAGGGGCAGTTACAGAGGAGAGAGAGAGAGAGTTCACGGGCTGGGGAATTTATAATACCCTAAGTTTATTCGGTGTGACGCTGTCGCACCGAATATACATACTCGGTGCGACATGTCGCACCAAGCGTCACACCGAATATACATACTAGGTGCGACATGTCGCACCAAGCGTCGCACCGAATATGAAATTATACAGTGAAAAAATTTTGGGGGGCTTTTTCAGACTGTTTTAAATTTTGAAACATTTCGGTGCGACGGTCGTCGCACCGAAAGGTATTAGATGCGACGAAATCATATCCAGTGCGACAGTGTCACACCGAATACCACTTAACTTCAGTGAAAAATTTAGTTATCCGGATGGGTATCTAGTGCGACATGTCACACCAAATATGAGCGTAGGTGAGACTTTTAGGTGCGACATGTCGCACCTAATACCCTTCCGGATCAGAAAATTGAATTTGTAATAGTGTCGCCTGAGTCAAGGCGGAATTTAAGTTCCTCAACCTCTCAACGAGTCCTTTCAGGTTCAGTTTTAAGTTCTCATGCTTTGTACGAATGAATTGCTCCGGCGGTGCCAAAGTGCAGTATGTCCCGAGTACAAGACTTGTCCAAAAGTTGGAGAATATTCGAGATGTATCCTTTAGCAGCCTGGTCGGGGATAACTCTCACTTCTTCCATTGCACAAAGATGCATAGCTACTTCAACGCGCCAGCCTATATGATAGAAGGCTATGGCAGCTTCAATGCCCCTCAACGGCTTCAAACCTCAGAATCTTTTTCTCTCAATTGGTACTTACCAAGTTGCAAAATCTGCACATTAATTCAAAGGATGCAGAAGGAAGAACAATGCCGCTCAAATCGAAACGGACGTACTGCTTTGACTGGATACAGGATGAAGGTAAGAGAAAATAGATATATTTAAATTTTAGTTAAGCAATCAGCTACGTCTGTAAATTTGAAATTCCGAGGGAAACAAAATGAAAATCCCCAATATTCTTATTTTCCTTTTAGGTTTGCCAAAATTTTGACACAAGAACTTAAGCAAGAAAATGTGGTGAAAATATATGATTACGGTTTAGACTTATAAAGAAGACTGGGAAATAGTAAGAAATATGGATTTTTTCCTTAATTTTTACATGAGTTACAAATTTCAATTTTTTTTCACTCACTGTTTTTTATTTTTCGTTTAAATTTTTATTTTTTGTAATAAATTCCATTTCAAATGTAGCCTTTATATCCAGTTGATGGAAAAATCATAATGATATTTGTTTCATCATATATTTTCAGGTCACACAGCAGGTGAGTTTTGTTATCTCTAAGAATTACATCTTGAAAGTTTAATAAGTTTAATTTTCCAGACTATCAAAGTATTTACATTTATTTTTCTGGCTAAATGTTTATAACAGAATTGCAGTTTCGACGCTTGGTTCATTTCTTGTTCTCTGTGTGGCTGTTAGTATGCTTTATGTTTATAGCCGGGATAAAAAAGAAGAAGAACACCGACGGAGAATTGAGAAGTTTCTTAAGGATTACACAGCACTTAAACCATCACGGTACAGCTACATAGACATCAAGAAGATCACAGATCAATTCAAAATAAAGCTGGGCCAGGGAGCGTACGGGTCAGTGTTCAAAGGGAAGCTCTCGAGCGACATTATTGTGGCAGTAAATATTCTAAGAATCCCACGTAACATTTCCGGAAATGGAGAAGATTTTGTCAACGAAGTGGCAACAATGGTTCGGATCCACCATATCAATGTAGTCCGTCGCGGTACAGCTACGCCGACATCAAGAAGATCACGGACGACTTCAAGATCAAGCTAGGCGAAGGCGCATTTGGGACGGTGTTCAAAGGGAAGCTCTCGAGCGATGTCCTTGTGGCCGTGAAGAATCTAACAATCCCCTATCTCATCGCCGGAAACGGAGAAGACTTCGTCAACGAAGTGGCAACGATGGGTCGAATTCACCACGTAAACATGGTCCGCTTGGTCGGCTTCTGCGCCGACGGCTTCAGAAGAGCTCTTGTCTACGAATTACTATTGAACCATACTCTCGACAAGTACATATCCCGAAACCAATCACTGCTTACTTGGACGCAATCTCAGGCAATCGCATTAGGTATAGCCAAAGGGATCGACTACCTCCACCAAGGCTGCGACCAAATAATTCTTCATTTCGACATTAAACCCCACAACATCTTTCTTGATCGAAACTTTACCCCAAAGATATGCGACTTTGGTCTCGCAAAGCTGTGCTCGAAGGATCAAAACACCATTTCTATGTCCACAACACGTGGGACGATCAGTTACATCGCCCCCGAAGTGTTCTCTAGAAACTTTGGAAAGGTGTCGTACAAGTACGACGTCTATAGTTTCGGGATGTAGCTTCTGGAGATGGTGGCCGGGAGAAAGAACATGGATAGCTCAAAGGAGGAAAATGGAGCCGAAGAGATTTACTATCCAGAGTGGATCTACAACCTTCTAGAAGATGGAGAAGATCTTCGGATTCAGCCCGAGGAGGAAGGGGACGGCGAGATGGGCTATGGTGCATCCAGCGGGCCGTCCCACCATGAAAAACGCAGTTCAGATGTTGGAAGGAGTAGGCTAAGATTTGAAGATGCTTCCAAATCCTTTTTCTTCCATGTCGGGTCAAACTATCGCGACTCCAAAGATCCCAGCGATGCAGCATATGGCTTTTGAGTTAGAAGTTATTGATGAGTGAATTATTCGCATGTTGACCTATGTCGCATTTAATCTTGCGTCTATTTTTTAAGAAGACGCGACTTTAGGGGCTTTAGACGGGATTTTGTCGCGACTATGGCCCTTTTTTTGTCCTATAGTAATAGGAATTATGTCGTGTATATGTCTCAAAAACTAAGCTCTATTGTGTGTAATAGGAATTAATTTTCAAGCGTAATAATGAGACTGATAATAAGGAGAGCGAGGGACATGGCTCATTTGAACCCCTTGTATGAAATTTGTTAATCGCGTTTTTGGATTAGAACTAAGAACCGTCCGTGGTTCGATTTAGGGCCGGACCCTATGACCGCACGTAGGTTGGGTTTGGTAGAGTTCTTCTCTTCTCGTTGTGTTCATGTTATTCGGATCTTCGGGTCTCCGGGTCCTTGAGTTTCTGGATCTTGGGATCTTTTGCGTTCATCGTGTTCTTCGCGTTCTTCGTTGAATTCTTGACTCTTTGCTTCTTTGAGTCTTCAACCCTTTAAATCTTTCACGTTCTCCGTGTTTTTCGAATCTTCAACCCTTTGAATCTTCGCATTCATCATGTTCTTCGGATCTTCAAGTCTCCGGGTCTTTGGATCTTCCACGTTCTTCGTGTTCTTCGCCGGGTCTTCGAATCCTTGCACCTTCACCTAACCACAAAGAAAATGTGAATCTAGAGGAACGCGGAGGGTTTTCCCTCGGCGCGCGCTCCGACACTCAACATTAATCGTGTTGTATTATGTTCTTGGTGAACGATTTTTACTCGTCTCTATGTTTTCTGGAGAGAGAGAGAGAGTTGTAGTGTAATTTTTGTAGAGTTTTGACAAGTTGAGAAAAACTTACCTTGTGATGTGAATGGATGAGGGTATTTATAGGAGCCAAGAGTTTGGTGAAAAGTACTTGGTTGGGTGGTGGAGATGGCCAGGTGATCTTGACCGAGTGAAGACTATCGGGTGATTTTGGCCGAGTGAAGACGACCGGGTGGTCTTGGCCGAGTGAAGACGACCGGGTGGTCTTGGCCGAGTGAAGATGGCTGGGTGGTCTTCTTTTTTGGCTGGTCGGGTGGTCATTTTCTTTGGCCGACCGGGTGGTCATTTTTGTGGCTTTGTCTTGAAGATTTGTCAAGAAGTCTAGCTTGAAAACATTTTTTAAGAGTCTATTTTGAAAGACATTTTATGAGTGTTGACTCGGAGCTTGGCACGTGAATTTGCTTGTGGGCTTGGGCCTTATGTATGGGCTTGATGTGTCATTTTTTTTGCTCTCGGGGTGTAATATACACCATATAAAAATAATGACATAACATTAATCCCCCAGTTTCTTGAGTGACTTGTCGTGCGAGATATTTAATTTGAATTCCTTATATAAAGATAATTAGAATTAAAAGTTAATATAATGAAATAAAAGAGTTAAGAGAGAAAATATATAAGCCAAAAGCAAAAATTACGTGCAAAAAAATTCAAAATATAGTTTTTAGTTTTTTAGTTAAAATATTAAAAAACACTTAACAAAATAGTTTTATCAAACACTAAAATACGATTTAGCTTTTTAAAAAAATTAAAAACAAGCTTACTAAGCAATATCAAACAATACCTAACAGTAACCACTAAATCCACTACTTCAACGCACAACACCAAATGTAGTTTTAAATAAATAAATAAAAGGTTGCACCTTGACCAACTCAAGATTACAACTCACATTTATATTCTATTCTGGTTATTTTCCTTATCTTTATTCAATTTCTTTTTAAAGTGATGGAAAATTTTCCAAAAATCAAATTAAATCTAATAATCGCGTATGTGGTATTTTCCGTGCTCCTGCGCTTAAATTTATTCGTTGAGAATACAAAAGTCTTCACAAAGATTGTAGGTCCTTCTGTAAATAAATAAATGTTTGAAATAACAAAAAATAGAGAGATTGTGCGGGGTTTTCTACAAATATCGATCTTATTAAATAAAAAATATTACTTTAGCACATAAATAACGCTGTGTCGACAGAAAATAAGAAGCAAAATAGATGAATAATCCAGAGAGACTTTTAAACAACTTTAATAGCTTTAAACAATACCAAGACTTTTAGAAAACTTTGTATTTTCAATGAACAAGTAAGAAATAGAGCATAAAATTCATAAATGAAATTAGTTAACGTATACTGAAAAATGTTGTTAACTATGTCTGTGGAACAACTGCAATTTGTTTTACCAAACTAAAACTTATTCCATAGAGGATCCAACAATCTCCACCTTAACATTGGCATTTTTGGCAAAAAAAACAAAAAACAAAAAAAACTACGCATAGTGCTTCAAGCAAACAAAACAACTAGAACAGTTATAACGAGTTCAAGCATAACTAACAACCCAAAATACACCAATTTTTTATCACAAAAAGACAAGGCAATGAAATATAACAATCTAGGTTGATTGAAAAAGTACTGAAGAAAACACAAAAGACAGAAAAAAAAAATTACATATTTCTTCACTCATCGGCTTGATCACGGTCTTCTTCTTCATCTTCAGCTAGGACTTCTTCAACCGAGTACTTTAAGTCACGTAGGAGCGAGAATGGATGCTTCTGGAAGTAGTAATCCTCTTGATATCAGTAGTCTTGAAATTAATCTCCGTTTTGAGCTGTCTGAATATCCTTTCTTTCATGCCATCAGAGAGAAAATATGATATAACTGCACCAGAGAAAGTTGGTGGAACAACTTCCTGAACAACTGAAGCAGTCTGCTCCCCCTCAATGTCGTTCCTATGCTTCCCTTTGAACAACTTGAGATTTGTATTGAAACACAGAGGAACTCCAAAAAATTCATCATACTGTGTTTTGAACTCTTGGCACTGCTCGAGTACCAGCTCACAAATGAGATAAGGAAACTCAATGAGGTGATTCACTTACTTATATGTGGCATGCGCAACAATATGATCAAATATAATATGCCAAATAAACACTTTGCTCTTATTGCCAACAACAAATAAGAACACGTTGAAATTCTTTTTAGTAAGAGAGATGTAAGATGTCGCACACAATGTAGGAGAAATGCGTTCGACAACTTGCTTTGATGCAGATAATGGATAATAAAATAAAATCTGCGTAAAGTAAATGACACACAATATGTTTACCCAGTTCGGTGCAACGTGACCTACATCTAGGGGCTCTCAACCAGTGGAAATGATTTCACTATCAAGTAGTCAATAGTATGAACAATGGGCTTATATGAACAACATCGGAATCAATGCCCTACCCTAGAACTATTACTACAAGTGATTACCAAATCAGTGACTCAGTCTTCTAAAATAGTGTTTGTAGAAATACACTATTCTTATCAAAACAAATAGTCTCCCAGTCCGCCAATCGTGCACTTCTAGAAACCCTAAGTATTTTGATAAAGCGTTAAAAACTGCTAAGAGGGTAGTACTCGAATTTTATAGCAGTCATATAAGTTTGGAACTCAATCTAGGGTTTCCTTACCCATAAACGAGTGAAGATCATCAAGGAAAGTCTTCAGCGATAAGATCTGGTAAAACAAGAAACTTGCCAGAATTACAGTCTGCGCACAAAGGGAATGATGTCTCTACAAATCTTGAAGCATATTGTCTAACATCTGTTTTGATAAAGCGTCAAGAATTGCTAAGGGGGGTAGCACTCGGCTTTTATAGCAGTCATACAAGTCTAGAAGTCATTCTAGGGTTTCCTTACCCATAAACGCGTGAAGATCATCAAGGAATGTCTTCATCGATAATATCTGGCAAAACAGGAAACTTGACAGATTACAGTCTGCGCACAAAGAGAAAGATGTTTGCTCGAATCCCGTCCTCGTCTCGGGATTTCCGGCAAAGTGACTGCACTTCCCGGAGGATCCCGTTCGTCACTGCCTTCGTTTGTCAAGATTCCGAGGTTTTTGAGAGGTACGTGTCTAGGGTTACGGAGATTTGAGGATTTTTTTCAATTTTTTAAAAAAATTGTGTTTTAATCCTAGAATATGATGATGAATTGATTAATTTGATGATTAATCGAGGATTATTGTTATGATTATGTTGAATTTAAATTAATCTGGGGATGATTCGATGATTGTGATGGTGATTATATTGAATTAAAATTAATTTGATAATGAATTGATGATTGTGATCATGATTATGTTGAATTAAAATTAATTTGATGATGAATTGATGATTGTGATGGTGAATATGTTGATTTGAGATGAGTGTGATGATGAATTGATGATTATGATGATGAATATGTTGATGAATTGATGATTATGATTATGGATATGTTAATGAGTTGATGATTATGATGATGAATTGATGATGAATATGTTGATTTTAGATTATTAGATGATGAATTGATATTTATGATTATGAATATGTTGACGAATTGGTAACTATGATTATGAATATGTTGATGAATTGATGATGAATATGTTGATTTCAAATGAATATGATGATGAACACATGATTATGATGATGAAGTATGGCGTCAGATCCGACACTTGAGTATTGCAAACCCGTCGAAGGATGACCGAATGCAAGCAAATACAAATTTTGCGGGTACATCATTGGCGGTGGTGGAATCACTCGTGTGAAAAATCACTTGGCGAACATAGACAAGATAAATAGTGTGAAGGTTTGCGACAAGGTTCCTCTGAAGTACAGGAGGAAATGCGGGAGTTACTCTACGTATACTCTCAAAAGAAGAAGTAATGTGAGAGTTAGTGTGAGTCGATGCGAGCCGACCTCCGAAAAAGTCTAGGGGACTCTGACGAAGAAATAGACGAAGGTCCCGGTGGATCTTTGGGGTCCTCTAATCCAAGAAGATCGTACTCCGAGGTCAAGAGGTTGGCCAAAGTCGTCGACCGAGATTCTTCATTCACGAGTGACGAGACACTCCACGTATAATTAATTACTAATTAGTGTGTTTTCTATGTTGTCGTACGTATTGTAATCAAGGTTTGACTTTATGGTACTTTATAAATTTTGCACGAATCGGATTTTTTGAGGAACATATCGAGTCTTGGTTTGAACTTTGTGTTTAATATTTTGTCTTAGGTGTTGTAATCAAGGTTTGACTTTATGGTACTTTATGTTGAATTTTATCTTGGTTTGAACTTTGTGTTTTATATTTTGTCGTACGTGTTGTAATCAAGGTTTTACTTTATGGTACTTTATGTTGAATTTTATCTTAGTTTGAACTTTGTGTTTTATATTTTATCATACGTATTGTAATCAAAGTAATTTAGTTTTGCAAAATATGAAAAATATGAAAAGTATGAAAAAGTATGTTTATTTTTGCGAAATATATGTCTGAATACCTATCGATTTCTTACATTTTTTTCCGATTTCCTCATTGACTGGAAAGAGGTCGAGGCGGATCTAGGCCGCCTTGTCCTTGGCGGTCTCGGTTTCCTTCGAGCTCTCCCCGGCTTCGTCGATCGACACGAGCACGGCATCCGAACTATCCAGCATCGAACCGAACTAATCTGCCACACGTCAACAACCTCTGACATCACCACGTTGGGGGGAGAGCGGTCGTCATACGGGGTGAATTCGAGATCTTCAGCCCCGAAGAGAGAAGATAAGGGCACGCCATCCAGCTCGGCCTGGAACTTCACCAGCTCGCCCTTGGCCTCCTCCAGCTCAGCATCAGCGTCGTAGATCTCCTTGTTGACGACCTCCTGGAAGATTGAGGACGCGGCCTTGGCCTGATCAAGGTTGCGCATGATCGTCGTCCTCCTTCTCCCCGCCGTGACGAACTGACAATAGGTCGTCAGCGCCCCCTTGTACTTCGCCCCAACAGCCTTCCTTCCTGAGCGGATGCCGTCACCCTTTCTTCAGCTCGATCCGTGTCCTCTCATAATCCTGAAGGCGATCTTCGAGGTCCTTTTGGTGACGGACATGCTTGCCCGCCTCGGCAATGAGGAGATCCATCTGGCCAAGAGGGCCTTTGCACTTCGCAAGGTCGTCCTCGGAAGCCTTCAGCTTGGTTCGCAAATCCTGGTTCACGAGGGAGAGGCGGTCATACATCACCTCGTACCCAAGAAAGTCCTTGTTCATCTCGGCCATGAACTGTCAGAAGAACAAGCAGTTAGTCCTGAATGATGAATCAAAAATAGACAAGCGAAACTTACCCAAGGCCCCGCCGCGCTGACGGAGCGGTAGTAGTTCACCTCGTGCATCATCGAGACCACTGAAAGTCGATACTCGGGGAAGTTGAACTGGCGCAAGAGGCGTGCCGCCGCCGCCGGGTCCTCACAGACCGGCCTGTCGATGTTCCAGTTGAACGTCAACTTGCAGGATCCTAGTGGAGATCCATGCGACGGGCCAGACTACGAGGTCGGTTGGCGGGACAGCTGGCCAGATCCCTTCACGACCTTCCCTCGGTCGTCAGTTCGACCCTTCTACAGGTCACTCGGTTGCTGAGGGGTGCCTTCAACCCCCTTTCTCTTAGCCTGGGAGGTCGAGACCGGCGGGGTCTTAGCTGGTGCAGTTGAAGTCTTGGTAACTTCGGCACCAGAGGTCTTGACGACCTCGGTAGCAGAGGGCTCGATCGTCTGAAGAGTCGTATGTAGAAAGGCATTGGTAAGAAGATAAGCATAAAAACGCAGCTCGACAAGTCGAACTAACCTGAAGAAGGGGCCGGCCAAAGACCAGCTTGAACGAATCGAGTTTCGGAAAAAGACTTCCAAGAAACCTCGCTGGCACGCAACTTCAGGACTTTGAGATCGAAGGCCTCCGATGGGTAAAGCACGACCTTCTCTGCAAAATGGCAAAGTAAGACATCAGTTCGGACTCCAATCACAGATCACTGGCGAAAACCCTCCCAAATATATCAGTACCACAGTCCGTTCTCCATTTCACAGATAGGCAGTTCTTCACCACCTCGACTGTTTTATCGCTGATCTTGAAATAGAAATATTTCGAGCCCCAGTTTTTATCCTTGCCAAGGAGGTTGGTAACAACTCCTTGGCAAGGCCGGTTCGCCAAATAGAAGCATATCGGATGATGTTTCGAGTTGCGATTCGCGACAGCAAGCAGTCGAGGTCATTAACGTCCAAGGAGACTCCGACCTCCCTGGACAACAGCAACAGCGCCATTACTTAGCGCATGAAGTTCAGACACATCTGGGTGAACTGAAGGCCCAGACGGTCGCAGAATTCGATAAGAAGTTTGGGCACCGGGAAGCGCAGCCCACACTCCTCGAAAAATACCCGGTACGCATAAACGTACCCAGGTATAACTCGGTCAGCGGACTGGCCTCCCACCTTCACTTTCAACCCATCCGGAAAGTTGTAACGCTCCCCCATGTCAGCGAGGTTGCGCTTCGTCAAGGTTGACGGTAACGACAACTTGCTGTTGGGATCCTCGCTCTTTTTGTCAAGAGTTGACATTTTTTCACAAAAAAAATAATAAAAATAAGGGTTTTGGTTTCGCGTAAAGAAGAAAGGGAAAAAGAAAAGGACAAGAACCCAGAACGAGGGTCGACTAGGCTCAAGAAACCTAAAAGATTCACTAATACAACAAAGGAGGGGGGAAAATTCAAGGTCTTGGCGCGAGCGAAATGGCTCAACCAGAAAAATCGGAAGAAGGAAGAAGAACAAATAAAGCAAATTGTGACTTTACCTTAGGAGCGGCGAACGAATGGATTATAATGAGAAATCCGAAGGCTAGGGGTCCTTATTTATGCGTCAAATCAACGGTTGGGGTTCCCGAGATAATCGGGATGATTATGGAAATGTTTGGGTTCCCAAAGCACGGGCGTGGTGACGTGTCCTGGACTCTCGGCCCGAGGTAACCAAAAGGAGAAAATATCCGAAAATCTCG
The DNA here is from genome assembly GCF_054948205.1 of Urtica dioica subsp. dioica. Classification (NCBI taxonomy): domain Eukaryota; kingdom Viridiplantae; phylum Streptophyta; class Magnoliopsida; order Rosales; family Urticaceae; genus Urtica; species Urtica dioica. Next base: position 41,800,722 of record NC_142760.1, read on the forward strand.
TCAAATCCTAACCAGAAGGAGAGAAACCTATGTTGGACTAAAAATTATATTTTATATTAGACTATCCTAAATATAAGAAAATACCGGGGGACTGATTGTGGGAGTAGATATCGCCTCTCACGTCAAACTGGACCAGTCAGGCCCGAGGCCCAGTCCAACCCAAGAATCCAGAGGTCTTGGCGAGCTCGGCCCAGTTCGATGACGAGAAGTCTCTCCTCAAGGATAGGCGGTGAGGCCCAGTTCGACCCAAGGCCCATGATCCCTTCGTTTTTGAAGGATGGTCCCGCCAAGTAGCGTGCATGTACCACTTCTTCAAGGAAACGGTCAAATCGCCTGAAGAGAAGGATGAGTCCTGAGATCGGCGAGGTGAAGACTATTCCCGATCGTACACGTGGAACGATCTGAAGGAAGGAGATGATCGACGAGCTGGCTATAAAAGCCAGTTTCATTTCGTTTTAAGGGGACTTTTAATTTATTTTTTAAGAAAAAAGCTTACAAAAATCTTGGCCTTTATTATTTTCGTCTGTTGCTAAATGGATTCCAATTCGTTTCACCTTCGTTGTACTATTTATGTTCGTATTTTAATGAAGAAATCTTTCTTTCGCCTGCTTTTTATATTTATACTCTAATATCTTGACATCTTCGAATTTCGATCACTTCTTCATAATCGGATTCTGAGACCCTTCCTTCTTAAAATAAGTATACGAATCCCCAACTTTCAATAACATTCGTATAGATTGTTGGAACGAGAAATCGGTTCAACACTTAGTTGGTTACAAATTTCTTTATTATAATGAATGATTTATGGTTAATTGGTGTGCATTGGTTATGGTGGCCAAGTTTTTAAACTTTGTTCTAGAAATTTAATATACATGAGTCAAATGACCATATGTGTCACGACCCGCGACCTCTCGTCGACGGCTCACGGGCCGAGACGGTGGGGTTACGTCTCAGATTTCAACATCAATATATAACAATATATCTCATATCAGCGGAAACAGAATCAAATCAACATAATAACCATAATACTTAAATTAAACATAACACGAACATATATAAGTACTATAAGTGGTTATACGAAAACCTGGGTAAATTTTTCGCTGTTTAACTTTAGGAATTAGAGCCTTATAGCGACTCTTATTTATACACAAACTCCCTAATTTTAAGTATATATACAAGGGATAGTTTGGGGATCATAGTTTACGAAAGGGGTTCAACAAAATATAGATATTATTATAGAAGGATTTGAACCCGGGTGAGTTCCCATTAGCCCAAAGGTCAAGAGATACACGTCTGGTCTTCATCTACGACTTCCTTATTCACATCGGCGCCTTGCCCTTCTCTACATTACCAAGGGTCATAAAACTATGAGTCGATTGACTCAGTAAGTGGGAGTCTAACCTAGAAAAATAAAAGCGACTAATGCCATGTGATAACATGTGACGTGCAAACAGGCACATAAGAATGCAAAGATGCAAATCTAACAAGTTCTAGAGCATGACTCGTGTGTACACACTCTAACTAGTACTTGTCGTCTTTAAGGTTACACACATCCCCCGCTATAACCTCTAGAACGACAAGAGACCAGCCTTAGACTTCGAGCAGCAGTCGTCCGGCGGCCTAAGAGTTTTAACATCTGACTGGGATCCACTAATGGTACCACTTCATTCGACGTCGGCGCCACCCCCAGGCCCTCATAGCCCGTCAAGGTCTTCAGGCCTTCATAGCCTGGCAACAAAGTCGGGTACGACTCTTGGTCGACTCCCCGCTCTTCAGGCCTTCATAGCCTGGCAACAAAGTCGGGTACGACTCTTGGTCGACTCCCCGAAATATGAGTACTCAGCGCCATCCCCCAGGCCCTCATAGCCCGTCAGGGTTCAATTCCTTTTTGGTACCATCGACACATCATTTCTTTAGGGTTCGGGTACTCTGCAACACTCAGAGTACACACCTATGCTACTTACAGGAGAGCGACTCGGGTTAAATCCCGAAAGAATTATCATTTCACTTTTATGCTCGTTAGTGTTTTAAGTTGAAGACTCGGGATATGACTCCCGGTACTCCTACCCTCGGCTCGAATCCGAGAGTCCAACATGCTCTCCTGTCACCTCAGATCTAGCTAAACTCTATGGTTAGCAGAGGGATCTAACTACAACAAAATAGCAACGTGGCTGGTTCAAGTTAGCATTTGAACCTATGGGTATAAACCCAACTAAATTTTCCAAAAAGAGTGGCCGAAGCCTTAATCTTTGGTGTTTGTGTCTTTCAAGGCTTTTCCTACTCTTTTATTATTAACACGTAAATGCACGTAAACAGGATTATTCCCTTGGTAAGTAGTTGACTTATGTCTCCACACTTACCTGGAATACTGTGACAGAAGCTCGACGACCTCTGGCGATGTCTTGCTTTTCACGTTCTCTGAGATACTTGACGCTTGTCGAAACGTCTAAAGAACTAGCATCCGAGGTTGAAAGTCCGTTAGTTATTGGACTCAAAATTACTTGAAAAATATAGGGTCCAGTGTCGGGATTAGATTTGAGTCGGTTCGGAATTCGATAACGAGTTACTTCCTTAAATCTAAACTCTTATCAATTTCCAAAATTCCAAATCCGACATCTCGACTCAAAAATCCAAGTCCAACCAAGTCGACAACCGAACACGAATCCAAACTAACTTGTCACAAAATCCTTAGACTTGTCATGAAAATTTCTAGACTCGTCATAAAAATTTAGACTTGTCACAAAATTTTCTAGACTTGTCATAAGATTCAAATCTCAAAATTCAAATTCACCTCCAAATCAAATCCCAATTAAAATCTCAATTCTCAAATCAACCAAAACATTTCCGAATCCACACCGGATTAACAAGTAAATCACATATTCGACACCCGGTGAAGAACGGGTCATAACTTCCGCTACACAACCCGAAAACCAACGATTCCAATTTCAGAATGAAATTAACATCCACATCTTTCTAACAAGGTATTACAAACCAATTTTGGACCAAGGCAGCTAACTCAAAAGCATCTCACAATTTCAGCTTATCAATTCGGTATACCCATTTTTCCCAGCTTTCAAACACAGATTTCAAAAATTCATAACTCACTCAATTCTCAACGGATTTACACGTTCTTGGTCATTTTAGAAACCTCATGACGTCTATTATCCAAGAAAAATATCAACAAATCCAAGTTAAATCGGTACCGAACTGCCCACGTCAATTTACAGAGGCTGTTCACGGCGAGCTCAAAAATTCTCAAACCATTCAAAAATCGACTCAAAAACACAAATCCGAGCTAGGAACATCATTAATCAAGCACAAAAACCAAAAGAAACCCATCAATTCCACTGATTTTAGCTCGGATCAAAAAGCCCCAAATCAAATCATACTCATGAACCCTAGAATCAATCATACCAAGGAGAAGAAATTCCTTACTTCCAATCACGAAATAGGCTTCTCCAGTCCTCACTCAACCCTTCTCCGGTGGTCACGCTCGCTCCGGTGTCCACACAACTCACCGCGACCTCGTCCTTCCTCAGCTGGAGCGCGCGGTGATGGAGAGCTCGGCCGACAGCGCGCGAAGAGGAGAAAGGAAGGAGAAGAGAGAGAGAAGAGGGCGGTGACGGTAAAGCTCGGTGAGGCTTGAAGATGGCCGAGAAAGCTTTTGTTGCTTGAATATTTTTTTTTCTTTGTTACTCTTTGCAGGTGGCTTGCGCGAGTGAAGAAGATGGAGAAGAGAAGATATAGACGTGAAGAAGATAAGGAATCCTTGATGATGTGACAACCTAATACTTATCCTCTTATCTACAAAATTAACCCATTTTCTTTGTTTTCTTTCAAATGGGTCCCTTAAAAATCATTACAACCAAGTCCTCTTCATATAATTATTTAATTAAACCCATAACCGAAGGGATTATAATTATATGATTCGAACCGAGAATTTTCTCGTTCGCTCTAAATTAATTAAAATATATTTAAGGTTTCTCGGAATTAATTCTCGTTCTTGAGAATTTATTTCTTAAATTAATTTCCGGAATATTTCCTCGGAAATAATTTATTAGTCGAGATAAACTCGATAATTCCTTTATTTATTCCGAGATTTCTCCTTACCTTAATATATTTTAAATTAACTCGAGAAACTTATACGTCCATCATTCACTCAATAACATAATTGTAACAAACGGGAGCTCGTTTATTTTATTCAAATCCACAAGCCGAGCATTACAAAAGTTTGTATATTACAATATGCCTAGGCGATTTTATTTTAATTAAAGGGTATCTTTTTCTTTAGTGTATTTAAAGGGTATTTATTTGCTGATGCTGTACTGTTACCGACACGTCATTATTCATTTCATAAAATACACTAGTACAAAAAATAGCAACAGGTGCGACTTTTTTCGCACCTGAAAGTCAATTTTCGCACCCAATGATACCTTTGGGTGCGACTTTAGGTGCGACTTTTTCGCACCCGAAAGTTCGCACCTAAAGGTCTTGGGTGCGAAAAGTCGCACCCAAAAGTCATGACTTTCGGGTGCGACATTTAGGTGCGACTTTTCGCACCCAAAATCGCACCCAACTTTACACAAAACATAGTTGAAAAGGCGGGGGAAAAACATCGGGTGCGAAAAATCGCACCCAAAAATTTGGCGGTAGAGATTTGGGTGCGAAAAGTCGCACCCAATAGTTTGGAGGGTAGAGCTTTGGGTGCGAAAAGTCGCACCCAAAAGTCATTCCCGCCAATAGTTAATTTACTGTAATTTTAGACGTCGCTCTTTTAAAAAGCGACTTCAAATCTATGAAAAACATAATAAATATCAGTATTTTTTATGTCAGTTTATTTAAGAGTGACTTGAATTCCTATTTCGGGTTTAAAAAAAAATAAGCCTTTATATAAATTAAAAATATAATTTCTCAATATGAAAATATAAAAACAATAAGGCCAAGCATCAATTAAAAATATAAGTTCTCAATATAAAAAAATACTTAATTCATAATGCTTTAATTAACATGAAATAAATATCTCTTACATAGACGAAATAAAAAAATAGATCCCTGAATATATACTGTATTCATTCGCAATAACATCACGCCGGCGCTCAGAGGGATCGGCTTGGAAGATCGGCCGCGAGATACTGACGACGGAGTCCAGGCTTCCCAGCGGGCGGCTGGTGAATGTTGATCCTGAAAAGTATACATACTTCAAATCCGCTGAAAATAAAAAAGGAATGAAAATTACTCTAGAACTGGGAAAGCCTCAAAGATCTGCAAGCAACTAGAATACTATTGGAGAGTAACTTCACCTGATACCATGAAATGATGGCAGGACAGCAATAAGAGGTTCTCCGTAACCAACAGCCTCTGTTAACAGAATGAGATTTACGACTTAATTAAGCACGTCTTTGTTAAAGATCTGAACCTACCATAGCCCTTTATATATATGACACAAAAACTGATAGCAAATTTTGGCTCATCATACTCAGTGAATTCTTTGATTTTATCTTTTAGGGTAGAAGATGAAATACAATTTCCCAAATAAAAAACCCAACATCAGAGAGAATAATGTGTACAAAAGCATAGCTGTTTGTTTTTTTTACTAACCTCCATCGGTAAAGAGGAGCTTCAGAACTTCACCACCGGCAATCTCTGTCTCGTCACAGACCTCTAGCATCAATGCCTTGTGATTCAAAACAATAATAGTAAGTCAAGTGTACCGTAGTAAAAGATATCACTTCGATTGTATTGAAAATATAATTATGAACTAACACAATTATCACCATGACTACAACATAAGTATGATAGCTGAAAATAGTCGGAGTTAACAATGGCTAGAAAATGTTTAGAATATGTCTAGGTTAGGATTATATTCATTTTAATGAGTTTGAACGAAATTAGTTGTGATAATGGTCGTGGTAAAAAATAGATAAATGTTGATCCTGAAAAGTATACTTACTTCAAATCCGCTGGGAAAAGTTGCACTTGATGGAGTTTTCTCCAACGAACCTTGCAGAGCTGAATCTGATACAACAAATAATCACGAGCATGAATGGGGTTGAAAAATATACGAAATAAATAAAAGGCTAATCATGGAACAACATATATTAGATTAGATTAGAGAATCACAGTAACCTCACCATTGGACCCATCAATCTTCTTAGGCTCGGATGTCTTCACACATGATACAATAAGTCCCTTCTGCCCTTTCTGAGAATAGGTTAATTTGCGACTCGTAGACAAGCTTGAAACGCCAAATCCACTTGGTTTAAGGGGTCTCGTTTGCACAATAGTCCCAACCGAACCTGATTGTTCAAAGTCCCACGAGACATAATACATAAATAAATATTAGGCAAGCTCATCTTTGCTTAGACAACTCAAAGTTAAGCTCAGCGGATTACCGACACCTGAAAGTGCACGTCTACAACAGCTTCAAAGAACAATATCTAACATTCAAGTTCGAAACGGAAAGTAATAAAAAAAAGAAATGAAAACTATTTAATGAGGCATGTAAACTATTTTCGATCGAAAATTCTATGTCAAGCGTGTAAATTCGAATCACATTAAGAAAAAAAGTAGGGAATTTATCGGAACTCTAGAGATTCACACATACACATCGAACCAGAGTAACAAAAACTTAAAAAACCAAAATAAAAAATTCGTCCAAAATCGTTTTAATACAAAACGAAGCTTGTCGATCGAAACCCAAACACCAAACGAGCCACAAAACACTCCAGAATCATCAAACTAATCTCAGAATTCTCAGCTTTAAAACCCTGTTTTCAAAAATTCATAACTCACTCAAATCTCAACGGATTTACATGTTCTTGGTCATTTTAGAAAGCCCATAACGTCTACTTTCCAGGAAAAATATCAACAAATCCAAATTAAATCGGTACTGATCTGACCACGTCAATTTACAGAGGCTGTTCACAGCGAACTTAAAATTGATTCAAACTCACGTATCCGAGCACAAGCAATACAATCCGAGCACCAAAACGAGCTCAAACTCACTTAAATTCCACAACCCAAGCTCAGAAATCAAAAGCCCCAAATCCAAACTAAGAACCCTAATTTTTTCAAAAATCCATTTCGGGTAAGAACTTTTCTTACCTTGATTTCGTGAAATTTCTTGTTCCCGGTGCTCTCTCGTCCTTTTCCCGGGGGTGACTCATGGTCGGCGTGCTCCGGTGACTCGCGGCCGTCGTGGCTCGTCTCGGTCGGTGCGCACGCACAAGGAGGCTCGGTCTCTGGCTCGGTCTCTGGCGGCCGTCGTGACTACCGGACGTTACTTCTCTCGCTCTCCGGCGTCTCCTCGTGGGCGGCGCGCTCAGCGGCTCGCGGCGGCGCTCGCTTCTTCTCAGCCCGCGCGCGCGTCCAGTGGCCCGGTCTCAGTGGCTGTCGGCCTCGCTCTTCCTCCGCGGGCTCACTCCCTCGCTCTCTTCCTCTCTCTCGGTCTCTCGGTCTCCATCGGCCGATACTCTTTTCTCTCGGCTCTCTCTCTCTCTCATTCTCTCGGTCTCTCTCTTTCCCTTTCTCTCTTCTTTTCTTTTCTTCTTTCTTTTTTCCTTTCCCGATTCTTTGGTGAAAACAAATAAGAGGGAATCCCTAAAAAAAAACAAACAAATAAGAGGGAACAAAATCCCGCTAAATTTTTAGACCAAATGTTTTGGACTTTTGGGTGCGACTTTGTCGCACCCAAAGGTATGTTTTGGACTTTTGGGTGCGACTTTGTCGCACCCAAAGGTATGATAAACTTTTGGGTGCGACTTTTCGCACCCAAATTTAAAAAAATCAGCGAAATTTTTTGTGCGACTTTAGTGACATTTGGGTGCGAAAAGTCGCACCCGAAAGTAATTTTGGTGCGACTTTTAGGTGCGAAAAGTCGCACCCAAAAGTCATCCGCACCGAAAAACTGTATTTGTTGTAGTGATAATAATACACCAGTGAACGAAAACAAGCATTTCACTGTCTTGAAAGATAAACTAATGATCAAACTCTGCAACATTGAGGATTATTTAACCAAGATCAATCCACGGTGTTTTGAAGAACGGTCAGAAAATATGGGTTTTCAATCACTAGAAGCAGTTTTAAGCCACAATGGCCTATTCTCACTCATCCTTTTCCTTTCCATTCTATTGCTTTCTTCAATTCTCTATCTTCGCAGTAGAGCTCTAGGCAAAGAGTCAAAGTTACCACCGTCTCCTCCGAGGCTCCCCATAATCGGAAACCTCCATCAGCTAGGGGAGATGCCACACCACTCTCTCCGAGCTCTAACCAATAAATATGGCCCCCTATTGTATCTAAAGCTAGGCTCAGTCCCGACTCTCGTCATTTCATCACCGGATATTGTCCGAGAGATCGTAAAGTCTAACGACATTGCCTTCACGAATCGTCCCAAAACCCTAGCAAGCGACATCCTTTTCCCAAGCAACATTGTTTTCGCTCCCTACGGAGAGTATTGGAGAAAAGCTCGGAAAACTTGTGCTGTTAACATCTTGAGCCTCAATAGGGTCCAATCCTTTCAACACGTGATAGAGCAAGAAGTCACGCTCGTAGTGAGTAAGGTTCGAAACGCTTGTCTTGATGATAATGGCGTAGCCATAAATCTGAGCCAAGTTTTGACTCAAGCTACGAACAACATAGGCTGTCGATGTATTCTAGGGAAAAGTTATCGAAAGGAGGACGGTTCGGTTGATAAAATCGGAGATTTATCAAACCAAGTGACACATCTATTTTATTCCTTCAGTGTTGGAGATTTGTTTCCTTGGTTGGGATGGGTAGATGTGGTTAGGGGTTTGGTTAGTAGATGGAGGTCAACTTCTAGGGAATTTCAGGCTTTACTTGACCGTATAATTGAAGAACATAAGGCTTCTTTTGGTGGTGGATCAGATGCCAAAGACTTTCTCGATGTTCTCCTCCAGATTCAGCAAGATCCGAATTCTGATTTTGAGCTCACTCAAAAACGACTAAAGGGAATACTTCAGGTCTCTCTCTCTCTTTCTCCCTCTCTCTCTCTCTCTCTCTCTCTCTCTCTCACACACACACACATACACCCACACACGCGCGCGCGTACATACAATTTCGACAACTACAAAGAGGATGAATTATTTGCACGACTTGTGGATTAATTACTTTTTACAGTATATATAAGTTATAATACTGAGCTGAGTATTTCCTTAAAATAAGAATAGAACTGTAGGACACGATCAACTTAAAGAAAATGGGTAATAAACTCGTAAAATGATGAAAAAATATACTCTTTTATTATTATTATTATTATTATTGATATACTTGCCTGAACTGATACATTTTAAAATGTTGCTCGTTGCATTTTCATATCGAAGCTTTTAATGGAAAATAACTCGAGGATCTAACTATGGAGAACGTACTCAATTTTTAGCTTACAGTGGATTCCATTACTAGTATAAACAAACTTTGTCCTTAAGTTTAATCTATTATATATTCAGGACATGTTGGTCGGTGGAATCGACACTACTTCCGTGTCGACAGAATGGGTAATGGTCGAGTTGTTGAGGAATCCGGTGGCAATGATGAAGGTTCAGGAAGAGGTCAGAAATATCGCGGCAGACAAAAAAAGAGTAGACATCAATGACATTTGTAGAATGGATTACCTAAAAAATGTCGTGAAAGAGACCATCAGGCTACACCCTCCAGCTCCACTAATCCCCCGTGAAACCACTGCGAGGGCTAAGATCGGACCCTACGAAATTCCGGACAAGACGAGAGTCTTCGTCAACATTTGGGCAATCCTGAGAGATCCGAGTGTATGGGACGATGCAGAGGAGTTTATTCCAGAGAGGTTTCAGAGAAACCCGCTGGAATATTTTATTGGCGATGATTTCCAGTTCATACCGTTCGGATTCGGGAGAAGAAAATGCCCCGGAATTGCCTTCGGTTCTTCTAGCATTGAATATGTGATTGCCAACATGTTGTATTGGTTTGATTGGAAATATCCAGAAGAAAGCGGATCGGCTAAGGACATGGATATGAGTGTGATCTATGGACTCACTCTTCATAAGAAGTTTCCTCTTCATGCTGTGCCAATACAGTTCATCCCTTGACTGTTACGGGCCATCAAATAGTTTATAGGTCTAGTGTGCTAAACTTGTCATCATGTCTACTTTTATATTTCATGCATTTCTTCAACTCGTTGATGTTCCTAGTTTTAAATTTTATTGTGTGGGGTCGCATTTTGATATGTTAATTATGTATGTTATATTTTATGAATTTTGAGTCCGAAGTTTTATTCTCAAGTATTTCTCACCGCAAAAAAAAATCGTAAACCGGACCGGACCAGTGATTTTTAAACCACCGGTCCGATTTGAAACGGTTTTTTTTCATCCAGTCCGGTCTACTCATTACAAACAGTCCGGTCTGATTTTTTTTTTTTTTTTTTTATATAAGTACGGTTAAACCAGACCGGACCGGTTTATTTAAAAAAAAAAAATTAATGTCTAACTAGTCAAGTTAGACATTTGTACATGTGTTTCCCTGCTATACATGATTATATGTTTTTGTTTTTGTTTTTGTAGAAAATTAATGATTTTTCTTTTTAATTATGTAAAACGGTTTGAAACGGTCCAAACGGTTCAACAATCTAGAACGGTCCGGTCTAAACGGTTCAAAACAGTCATAACTGTTCAAAACAGTTTAAACCGGATCGGACCGTTCAAAACGGTCCGGTCCGGTCCGGTTTTCACAGTTTTTTGGTCCACTCCGGTTTGATTTTTTTTTTTTTACCGTTTTGAGCGGTCCGGTCTAATTTTTTGGGCCGATTTTGGACTTGACCAGTCACAGCGCTAGACCAAAGTGAAATGATAGGTTCATAAGGATATTTAAAATTCTAAAACTTGATTTACATTACTACTAAACTTGTTTTGTGTCTAGTACCTCTTCGGATATAAATTGAAATTTTAAGCCCATTTATTTTGACTAAAAATGGTCTTCTATGCGATATAACAAGCTAAGATTTTCACACAAGTTACAAGTATAATTTCTTCATTGCTTTGAAAGTTTCGAAAATCATTAGACCACAACCTCGAGGCACGCTAAAAGCCCTCAAGTGGCGACTCAAGACCTGAGGGAGAGTTTTGAATGCTCAACGAGGATTCCGTAGCGCAGACTTGAGGAAACGCCTAAATTCCCAACATCGCACATGGAACACAACTCTACCCAACATCGTTGACCAATGGCCAAGATGTCGTGACCATGATTCAACGTCTCAGGGACAAAATCGGAAACCTGAGAAAAGCTAGGGTCGAAACTCTACTGTCCATGAATGGAAGAAGAGGCATCATCTCCTTTTGCCACTAATGTCCTCGACGATGATTATGTTGATGATCTCATGATGCCCCTACCCCTTAATACAATGTAAAAGTTGATCATGACTACCACATCCAACAATACAAGACTTGGATTAAGATGAAAAAAATACCCTAGCAGCCATGTGCTAGGCCTTTTACCTCATCCTCACATGGTCGGCTTTCGATTGGTTCAAAAACTTGAAGACATGGACCATCTGCTCCTTTGATGAGTTGTAGGAAATATCTTAATCCTATTTATGAGAGTGAAGAAGTGTCCTCCAAGAGATTCATTATCTATTGCTATTGCCGCATCTCTTATTCTACTATTAATTAATCCTCTTACCGCACCGATATATGTATATATATCTCAAGTATTCAAGAAAACGATGAGTTAGTATCACATGTCGGTAAATTGCAACTGAAAGAGTAAACCGCAAAATGAACGGTAAATTTTGTGGTTTCATAAACAAATAAATAAAATGTACGTTTGAATATATATATATATATATATATATATATATATATATAAATATATATATATATATATATATTTATATATATATATATATATATATATTGGATCTTCTGTGATATGATTTAGTTCGACAAAACAATTTTGTTTAGGTTGTTCGAGCGAAGCTACAAGAAGTTGTTTAATACCCGGGTTGCTTATGTCACTTTTCTCCCATGCGCATGTAAGTAGAAATATCCTGTTTCCAATTTTGACTTATTTGGTAAGATATTCTCGGATATTTGATTTCCAAGAATGACAGATTCGCGAGAGATTCTGTGGCAACCTAATAAAGTTCCTTGTGGGTGGAATTATGCTATTCACTTTGTTGGAAAAATTCACGTTGCCTTAAACATTGAGCTGGTCTCTCTGCCTTGGAGATCTTCAACGAAAACTAGCTCTTGGTGCTTGGAATTTCTAGATCACTGCATTGATCAGAATTTGTGAGTGCGTGTGTTTGCAATAACATGCTTAATAATCTTCGGGAGAAAATTGGGTGAAATAGGGAGAGGGAGTCTCAAATCTGAAGGGCGTTCGGATTTACATCTATTGGAAAAGTCAAAGACATAAGTGTTTGCGAGTGAGTCATCAAACTTAATATTTCTATTTATTTGAATGATTGATATAGTTGATTGTTTTCACCCACATGTATCATTTCTCAAGAGTAGGTGATTTATCACCGAATAAGGTTATCAATTATGTTGTATTCTTTATTGCTTACAGTTTGATTTTTTGCTTAATTATCACCTTGATAAACTTGTCTAAAACCAATCAGTTACACAAAAAATTATTTCACCTACTAGTTGAAAAAATGTTACAACAATTATCATGCGAAGAACACAAGGTTCCGAACAATAAGTCTCGAGCACATAAAGTTTCCAGGCAGGATTTTCTCTAAATACAAATGAATCTAGTAAAATAGACAATGTAAATGAGAGAGCTTTGTCATAGGTGAGACTTCTGATGTGTACTTGTGTAGTTTAGCCTCCCGTCTTTGTTGCGTTGCTTCTCTTTTATAGTGATAAGTTTAAAGATCATGGGGTGATCAAGCCCATGGTGTGGTAGGTACTTGGTAACGTCTCATTGTTTCATGTAAGTGTGTGGTTATTTTGCATAACCGCTCAAGAGTGATTTTTATTAAGGTAACCACTGAGCACGTGTTCGCAGGCGGTTTAAATTATGATGTGGCCACATTTTCTAGTTTGACTAGTCTTTAGACCTACCAGCTACTCTTCTCTTCGAAGTTATGCTCGATAGGGTTCGTTCTTACCTTATGAACGGGTCGTTCCTTAACTTATTGATCTCTCAGGCCTCAAGTCCCTCGCAGCCCTTCATTTATCTTTTAACAACTTGAGCAGAACAATCCCTCGATGCATTGGAAGCGCTATCAATCGTCTCGCGGTCCTCGATCTACGAAGGAACAGACTCCACGGCACCATCTCCGCATTATTGTTTTCAAAGGGAAATCGACTGCGGACTTTAAATCTAAATGGGAACCAGTTTGAAGAACAGCTTCCGAGATCCTTAGTGAACTGTAGTAATCTTGAAGTTCTAGATCTAGGAAACAATGCGTTCAACGATACATTCCCCGGCTGGCTAGAATCTCTTCCTCTGTTGCAGGTCCTAGTACTCAGAGATAACAAGTTCCACGGTTTGAACGGAGCCCCTAGAAATGAATCTTTGTTCCAGAAATTGAGAATCATGTGTTTGTCCCACAATGAGTTCACCGGTGCTCTTCCAAGAAAGTATTTGGAGAAATTTGCGGCCACGAAGATAGCTGGAACAGAGAATAGGGTGATTAGTTACATGGGTAATCGTTTGGGTTTCATCTACTATCAAGACACCATAGTGGTGACTATGAAAGGCTATGACTTCGAGTTGGTGAAAATTCTAACCATTTTTACAGCGATTGATTTCTCCACGAATAACTTCACGGGAGAGATCCCAGAGTCGCCAGGGAAGCTCAAATTGCTATCTCAGCACAAATTCAAATGGAATCCAATTATTAAGTTGTTATATACTTTTTTGATCCATGGTCCACACTCCACACCTGTCAGTTTTATCTCTTTATTATAGTAGGCACCGGTCACTTGAAGTATTCCTTGATCGCTTGTAGCCAAACAGAGTTTGTTATTTAGACGGATTTTAATATTTATATAAATACAAACAATAAAAAAGGCTAATATTATATTTCCTATACATCTCTTATAAACATAGCATTATTTAATACACATGAAAATTTGTGGTTAAATGTATAGAAATTCTCTTCTTTTTTTCCTTTTTTTTTTTTTTTTTACTAATTTTCATATATATATATATATATATATATATATATATATATATATACATACTAATTTCAACAAAGCGCAACACATGAGTCAACAAAATTATTATTGTTTTTAAACAAAAAATAAAAAATAAAAATAAAAAATAGAGTAAGTTAAAGACTTTTAATTTTATTAAATTAAATTTAGCAAAATCATTGTCAATGATTTTTAAAAAGTAACAAAAGGTAGAGAAAAAAAACTCTTTTATGATTCAAAGTTTTTCAAAATATTGCATGTTTTCCTATCCGTTCGATCGTCCGAGGATGGCCGTCAGAAAAACTGGCCGCCCGGTGCACGCTGGCCGATCAGAGGTTCCTAGGCGGTGGGGGTTTCGTTCTAAGCCCTCTTGTGGAAGTCTGTCGAGCTATTCCGGAGACCCGAAATAGACGGATAACAATGACAATAATAATCCGAGTGTCTCTGAAACAATAAGACTGAATTTTGGAGATATTGGAAGTCCCAATTTACAAATTTGAGTTTTGAAATTACAATAAAATTTTGACACAACTTGCGAAATTCTGTTTTCAATAATCGTTTTTTGAAATTAAATTGAATGTCCAAATTTTTTTATTGTTTTCTTCTTTCCTTGGATGGTCAAAATTTAATTTAACAGGGTGGTACCTATAGTTTAATTGATATGGTTAGTCTGGATATAGGCTTGCTAGTGTTTACTTTTCAAATTCGGGAAGAAAAAGACTCAAGACTTATTGAAAATTTGTATAAGAGTTCTATCAGCAATTATGTAAAAATGTTTGACCACATCATTAAGTATGCACAGAGACTTTTAGGCTCCGTTTAGAACCCGGAAAATAATAGATAAAATGAAAAAGTGAGAGAAAATAATAGAAAAAGTCAAAACTTTAATTGTGTTTGGAAGTCATGGAAAATATGAGAGAAAATTGACGGGAAAGTAACGATGAGACCAGAGATGGAGCTAACTCAGATCCAGGGTGGGCTCCAGCCCCCCCTCAAATTTTTTTTATTGACATTTTTTGCCCATTTTTAAAAAGTTTTACATTTTTTACTCTAAAAAATTTACACTTTTGACCCATTATTTTAAAAAAATTCATTTTTACCATGAATTTTTTTAATTAGCCCCCCAAATATTTTTTATTTACATTTTTTTGCCCATTTTTAAAAAGTTTTACATTTTTTCCCTAAAAATTTACACCCTAAAAATTTACACTTTTGACTCATTTTAAAAGAAAAAATCACTTTTACCATGAATTTTTATTAATTAGCCCCTCTAAATATTTTTTTTTCAAATAAGCCCCCCTATTGAGCTTTTCTGGCTCGATCCCTGGAAGAGACACACAAATGTGATCCCATCATAGACAAATTTGGAGAGATTCTCATTTTCCATTTGATTTTCGAAGGAAAATGTTATCTTCATTTTAGTTATACATTTTTCCTCGCGTTTTCAATCATATTTTTTTTTTCTATTCTAATTTTCTCGATCCAACCAACCTATAAGTAGAACATGAGAGATTTCAATTTTCTTTTTCCTCCTGTTCCCCGATTTCCAAACGCAGCCTGGTCAACCACGCATTCACCAATATTAAAGAGTGTCACATCAATAATTTAACCACTCTATGTTCGTCAGTCTAGAACATAGACTTGGTTGTGTTGAATTTTCAAACCCAGAAAATAGACTAAAGACTTGAAAAAAAAAATGATATTTATTGGTCGAACTTATATGTAAGCTGTATCTTTTAATGTGATAAAATAAAAAACCTCATACAATAATATCTCATCAGTACTCGATCAGAAAATGGGTTGGGTTTTGTGTGTGATTCCTCTGTTTCTCTTCTTCCTTAATCCTTCTTCAACAAATTCTTCGCCAATACTCTGCCATCCTCATGATAACACTTCTTTGCTCACTTTCAAGAACTCTTTTCCTACCACAAATAATTATAACAGTATTGGATCATGGAACATTTACAAGGACTGTTGCAATTGGAGTGGAGTCACGTGCGACAACGTGACCGGTCACGTCGTTGGTCTCAAGCTCAGCGGGCTAAAAGGTGTCATGGACTCCAACAGCAGCCTCTTCTCTCTCACTCATCTCCGATCTCTCGATCTCTTTGGAAATGATTTCAAAGGATCTTCAATCTCACCCAACTTTGGTAGGTTTCCAAGCTTGCTTTATCTTTCCCTTTTAGAATCCAATTTCAGTAGCCATATTCCTCCAGAACTTGCTCACTTGTCTAACTTGCTCACACTTGAAATCGGTTCTCTTTCGGGTCAATATTATGAGTTAAGAGCCGAGACAAGTAGCTTGAAACGAATCCTGACGAACCTAACTTCTCTCACAAGCTTGAGATTAGAGTATGTCAACATGTTTGACGTCTTACCCAATTCTTTCATGAACCTCTCAACTTCTCTTACATCTCTTTTTCTTCGTTCCAACCAATTCAAAGGGAGATTTCCAGAACATATTTTTCAGCTGCCAAACCTTACAGATCTCTCTTTAGTAGATAGCCCAAGTCTCACTGTTTCATTTCCTAAACAAAATTGGACCAGTCAACTCACTAATTTGATGTTTTCCAACATAGGATTAGAAAGAGATATAACCTTTTTATCTCAAGCTTTAAAAAAAATAGAAGTTCTTTTTGTAGTAAATTGTAGTTATGTCAGACTACCAACTCCTCCTCCTTTTCCATGTTTCAGCAGTGAAATCATTTCGTTAGTTCTTTCACACAACAAACTTGAAGGCCAACTACCCTATCTTTGTAGCAACTCATCATCCTCATCAACTAAAAAAGCTTTTCTATGTGACTCTTCAAATCATCAACTCTTGGGACCTCTTCCATTGAACTTATTGTACTTGAATTTAAGCAACAACCTTCTTTATGGGACAATACCTACTTGGTTATATTCCCTTCCAAATCTAGTGTCCTTGTATCTAGGGAACAACAAATTGACTGGTGTTGTGAGGTTGGAGCCTTTTTTAGAGCTTAGAAAACTTACTGTTCTGGACCTTTCTTTTAATAGCTTATTATCTGTTATTTCCATCCCCCATTCTAACTACACTGTCTTGAAGTCAAATACTCTTTCATATTTGAGTTTGTCTTCTTGCAATATTTCTCAGTTCCCAAACGGTCTGAAAAGCTTAGAGCGATTAGAATATTTAGACCTTTCCCAAAACAAAATTGAAGGGAATATTCCCGCATGGTTATGGAATCTCGCCAAATATTCACATGGTAGTAGTAGTCTGAATCTTTCTTACAACTCATTGACACGCATAAGCTCAGTTCCTCCATCGATTCATAGCTTCGCATACATTGACCTCGGATCTAACCGGCTTCAAGGCCATCTTCCGATTCTGCCTCAGTCTACAGTTGCATTTTTTGCATCCAACAATCAATTGAATGGACGAATATCATCTCTGCTTTGCAACAACAATTTTCTTAAAGTTGTCGACCTGTCAAACAACAGCTTCACCGGCAATATCCTTCCGTGCCATGGAAATTTCAGTAACTCTTTGTCAGTTTTGGATTTGAGAATGAACAAGTTTGATGGCATTATTCCTTCAGCTTTTTCAAATGGAAGCTCTTTGAGAACGCTAAACCTCAACGGAAACAAATTGGAAGGCCCGCTGCCGCGATCTTTGCTTAACACCAAGCGTTTGGAAGTTCTAGATGTCGGAAACAATGAACTAAATGGAGTTTTTCCTCAGTTCTTGGAGTCTCTTCCAGAGCTACGAGTTCTTGTATTGAGGTCTAACAGATTTCACGGTGCAATAAAGAATCCCAAGAGTAGCTTTCCTCTTCAGAATTTGAGAATCATGGATCTCTCCGACAACATGTTTGTGGGTGTCTTGCCAGCAAAGTATTTTGAGAATTTCAAGGCAATGATCGGTGCGCATGCAAATAAGTTGGAGTACTTGGGATTGGATGATGAAATCTGGCCTACCTATTATAAAGACTCCGTGGCGGTGTCATTGAAAGGATACTACATCGAGCTGGAGAAAATACAAACCTTGTTCACAACGATTGATTTCTCAAGAAATGGATTCACGGGTGCGATTCCAAAAACGATCGGGAAACTAAATTCGCTCAAAGGCCTCAATTTCTCTCACAACAATCTCGTTGGTCCGATCCCACCCTCATTGGGAGATTTGAGTAATCTCGAATGGTTAGACCTCTCTTACAACGAGCTCGTCGGAGAGATCCCGCAACAACTGGCCTCGAACCTGAATCAACTCAATTTTCTAAATCTCACCCACAACAACTTGGATGGTAAAATACCTCGAGGAACACAATTTAACACGTTCAACAACAATTCATATGGTGGAAATCCGGGGTTGTGTGGATTTCCATTGACGAAGCGGTGTAGCGACGAAGAGGATGACAATGAAGAGGTTGACGATGGCGACGATGAAACACTGACGTGGAAGCTATTTGCAACTATTGGATACGGTGCGGGTCTCGGAATCGGAGTATCGATTGGGTACACTCTGTTCTTCACCAGAAGATTCGATTTTTGGCTTCAAAAAAAGGATTGCTAGACAACAATACTGCAAATGTCTAGCGGACATAATAAAGCAAAGGAAATAAGGTGTGATTTTCGGTAATTTCCTCTTTGATATTATATATATGGCTGTTCAGATTTTAACTTTTTTTCTTTTTCCCCTTTTCTACTCAGGAATGAGCACCAGAAGTGGTGTTGTGAGTTCTACATTTGTTTGAAGATGCACTTGTTTTTTTTTTCTTTCTATTTTCATGTAATATGATCTGAATGGACCAGAGGATTTGCCATTCTTCTCTGTACTTTTTAAGTGTAATCAAGTTGAAAGTAATTATCTATCTTAAATTGGGTCTTTTATTTATTTTGATGGGAAGCTAACAAATATATATTCCCGAATTTGGTCAAAATTCACTTTTTGTGCTTGAAATTTCAGTGTCAAATAATTAACTCCCGAATCTATGACCAGGATGTGAAATATATATAGATATATACCATGCATGAATAAAGTTGAAAATTCGGTTAACTTCGATTAACCTTTAACCAATTTTTGTTTCTCACGGTTAATTGTTAACCGAAATAGAAAAGTGGACAATTAATTGCAATTAATTGTTTTAACCGAAAAGTGGGCAATTGTGTGTGTGGCAGCTGTGGCTGTGTGTGTGTGGCTGTGTGACGTGTGTGTGTGGTTGTGTGTGTCAGTGTGTGTTTCAATTAACCTAGGTTAATTGATTTTTATTCGGTTAAAATTAATCGTACGGTTAATTTTAACCGAAAATTCAATTAAAATTAACCGTACGGTTAATTTTAACCGAACAATTTCGATTAAAATTTAAATCAAAATTCTTTTTTTAACCGAAATTTTTTCTTTATGCATGAACCAATTTTATCATTATATTTGTACCATGCAAAAAGTATAAATCCCGACTAATTTACATTTTTTTATGAATGAAAAAGAAAATCGACGGCTTGATCATATTTCACAAAATCCCATGGTAACGTTACGCAAGTATTTAATATATTTGTATTAATGAGTTTCGACAAAATTACTTCGGATATATTTGTATTTTTACCTGTTATCTTTGTGTACATATCTCACCCATTGTCATGAAAAAACTACATTAACGATATTTTAACGACAAAATGTTATTAAACAACTGTTTTTCATGACATTACTTCCCATAGTTTTAGAATAAATGACTCGTATTGAATAATGAGAAAAAAAACTACCAAGATGTCATATTTTTAGATTTATCCCTATCATAAAACTCTGTTATTGCTATATAATAATGGGTAATTTAGCAAAATAGCCACCTCAAACCTTAAAAATTGCTAAATAGCCAATGTTTTGTAAATAATAAGTAAATAACCAGTGGTCATTAACTACACGTCCAAATTTACAAAAACACCCAAATATTTCCCGCCCAATCGTCCCACCTGTTGACTTAAATTTTTTTTTTTTGAAACGTGATTCCGAGAATCGAGGATATTAATTACATTTAATTGAAACCATTCAACTACACAACCGCATATCTCTCGGCCATTAAGAAAAAAAAAATTCTCCCAAAAATTTTTCAATATCGCTTCACTCTTCCCCGACGAACTCTATTCATCTTCTCCGATGACCTATTTCGGCCACAAGATCTCAAACTGGCATGCATATGTAGAGTTATTCCTATTGTAACTCGTATTTACAATTTTTCATCATCGATTTACACAATAAAACAAGGAAAAAGTGTTTTTTTAGCGGTTATGAAATAAAATGGTTTTAATTATTCTTCTTCCTCTGGGTAATGTGTCGATTATTCTTCTTCATCGATTTGTCATTTTCAGAATCAACAATACTGAAAGCTAATGGGAACAAATTATTGTCCTCATCCTGAGCAGTCGCCAATAGTAACGTGGCATGTGATTTTCCTTTAAAAAATGTGTCATCCACCGAAATAACAGGCCTACAATACTGGAATCCATGGACCGATGCCCCAAGAGCCAAGCAAAAATATTTGAATGACTTATCCGGATTTACTTCGGTAACAGAGTATGAACCTGTGTAAATATAAAAAACTGTAAATCAGTTCAGTAAAATATTAACGTCAAATTTGTAAATCAGTGTAAATAATGATACAGTGTTACAATATGGAATAAATACTTCCAAAAAAATCTCCAAAACAGGGAGTGATTATGTAAAATTCGAAATTACCTGGATTTTTTTCAGCAATCAAATCACCAATAATAGGTAAACGAGACAATATAAATCAAGCAGTAAATATAAGAATAATATATAATAGGAAACAAATAAATTGGTCTTGCCACGTACAAAACAGTTCCTAAAAATGAGGAATAATTAAGTAGACTTGATGTTGTTCACACTTGAAATCAGGAATTTAAGTTCCAAAATACGGGTTAGTTATATAATTCGTATTTGAAAAAAAAATTCTAAATTCAAACTCAAATAGGGGCAATTTTCGGAGATGAAAAAAAATTATAATTGGGCCACATCATCCGAGTGGCTATTTACTTAATATTTACAAAATCTTGGCTATATAGCAAATCATAACGTTTGATTTGGCTATTTTGCTAATTTTTTGATATAATAATTGCAATTAAAATTCGAAAACAGAGGTTAACCACTTCTCAAAAACACTTGGAAAATGTTATTTGTTCGAGTAATTAAAGAAATCTCAACAGATTCGGAATATGAAACGGTTATCAAAGCTCTCCCTAAAGTGTTTCTTTTACCATTTACTATATGTATTATCTAATCAAAAGGGTATAAATTGGATATGCACCGTGACAATTATATCAACATTCGTGCCGGGTCCGTTGTTACTAGAGGCTTATGGACGACATCGTTACTCATGAGGTTACACATCGTCCAAAATAATATATTTTATTAAATATCACTTTCACGTCATTTTTACTAGGCTTATGAAACATCATTACTCATAATAATAGTGAACATTTGATAAATCTTAAGTAAATAACCATAAATAATGACGTAGCTTAATATGGAGGTGACTATTTATCTAAGATTTACATCTGTAAATACATGAAAATGACTATTTACCTAAGATTTATCAAACATTGACTATTTAATAATATCAAACGTTTAAATTGGTTATTTTCCTAATAGACCCTAATAATAAGGTACATCAAATGCATATTTCAGGATTATATAGTTAATTTTTTTTAAAGATTTTATACTATGCATTCATAAAGTTCTAAACAAGTGAATATTAAATTTTCATTATTATTATTATTACAGAAAATTAGAAAAATAGTCAAGTTAAACGTTTGATATTACTAAATAGTCAACGTTTGGTAAATCTTAGATAAATAGCCGTAAATAATGACATGGTTTAATATATGAAGGTGACTATTTATCTAATATTTACGTCTGTAAATATACATGAAAATGAATATTTACCTAAAATTTACCAAACGTTAGCTATTTAGCAATGTCAAACGTTTAAATTGGTTATTTTTCTAATGTACCTTATTATTATTATTATTTTTTTATAGTTTGAGCAGAAGAGAGGGCATGTTGCGTCGAGTGTTGAGTGCTACATGCAGCAATATGGTGCGTCGGAGGAAGAAACGCACAACATATTTCGTAGGAAAATTAAGGAAACGTGGAAGGATATGAATGAAGAGTTTATTGAGCCTAGGGCTGTGCCAATAGCTCTTCTTACACATACGATGAATTACACACGTGTTATAGATCTTTTATACAAAGATGGCGATAATTTCACCCACGCAGGAGGACTCATGAAAGATCTCATCAACTCTATGTTCGTTGACTCTATTCCAATGTGACAAATAAAGCTTTACATTTATTTTCCGCGTTTTCATTATATTTCTATTATATTTTGTAAAATAAAACATTTTTAATGTGGTTTGTAGTGTTGTGTTGAAGATAAAGTCGTTGTATATCTCAATATGGCTTGAGAGACCTTTATCTCTTTTGTGTGTATATTTTAAAGCTTTAATGTAATCTTTTATATATTATATGACATTACTAAGTATGTGCTTTGAAGGTTGTTCAATAGGTTTGTAGGATACAACTAGTTGAACAGTAATAATTATGATATAGCTGATCACATGAACAAACATTTTTGAGAAAGTAAAGGTTATATCACTGAATTAACTGTTAACTATCGGTTTAATATTTGTATCCCTCGAATGTTATTTTATTAGCTCATATATAATTAATTAGCCAAGTAAGCAATTAATTGAGTGTTGTTCGGTAACATGGATTAGGGGTATCCCACCCTGGTTGTATGCTTTTAATCAGGCCGTTGATTTGGCATAATTTGTAATAATTTTGCTTATTCAAACAAAAACAAAATTCCAAGAAAAAAAAAAAGGGTAATTTAGCAAAATAGCCAACTTAAACGTTGAGAATTGCTAAATAACCAAGGTTTTATAAATATTAGGTAAATAGCCATCAGATTTTAATTACACGGCCAAGTTTACTAAATTGCCCCAATTTCATTCCCGCCCAATCAGACTTTCTAATAATATTTAAATAAAAAACCAAGTAAATTGGGAATTGAATGCGTGAATCGAGAGCATTAAAAATCAAATTGATAACCGCAATCCAAAAAACGGAAGCTCATCTTTCTTCCCCGACTAGGAAATCTGTTCATCTTCCCAGCCATTGTTATTCAAAAAACTTAACTGTAACATAACAGCGACAGTAAATATACATAAATAAAATGGTAATTTAACGTAAACCTATGCGAAAACGGCAGAAATATTATGATTACAGTTTGTAAATAATTTTGATTACATTTTGTATTTATACCACCTAACAATGAATAATGATTTTCCAACCATTGTTCAAAAAGCTTAACTGCAACGTAACAGCGACAGTAAATATACGTAAATAAAAGGTAATTTAACGTAAACCTGTACGAAAATGGCATAAATATTAAAAAAAAATAAAGAACCCCACCTGATTCAATCAAAGAAAACCCAGCTATCGTGTGAATCGGTGCAATTTCCAGAAGTTTGAATGAAAAAAAATGAACGCTTGAAATAAAATAAGAATAAACAACTATTAAGGAAATATAACTAATAAGGAAACAATATATATTTCAGTTGCTAAAAATAAGGATTTGAAATTAATCACCAAATTTTGTTCACACTGAATTTCGGGATATTTGAAAATATTCAAAATTCAAATATTTTCAGATTTAAATGCTAAAAGAACACGCTCTATAATTTAAAAAAAAAAATTTTGATTAGTCCACGTCATGTGAGTGGCTGTTTACTTAATATTTACAAAACCTTGGCTACTTAGCAATTGCTAACGTTTAAATCGGTTATTTTGTTAATTTTTTGAATATATATATATATAGTATCGAAGGCTAATATTCATATTTCCTGAATATCTTTTACAAGCATTGTATATATAGTATCGAAGGCTATTATTCATATTTCCTGAATATCTTTTACAAGCATTGCACTATTTAATATACACAAAAATTTGATCAAACATCAAAGTGTGCAAATAAACAAATTTTTTTAAAAAAATTGACCATTGGATTAATTTTTTTGAAAGTGATAAATTACTTAAAATAATTGTTAAAAAAAATTAATTTTGGTGTCAACAAAAATTTTGACAGTGTAATTTTAACTACTTTACTGAAAATTTGAAACTTTGATTATTTTTCTTTTCAATTAATTTCAAATGGTATAATTTTTCCTTCATAGATTTTGGAGATTGCAATGCTCTAATTTTGGAAAAGAAATATAGTACGCTATTGTCGATTCCATTTCCAATACATACATATAATAGCAAATTTTCCATTATTACTTGTTACAGACTCAGGCTGGGCCTCATAAGCAGGCTTGGCTTTCTTCCTGTGGGCTTGAGCCTGCAGTGCTTCTGGGCTAAATTCCAATGTTTTGGCTCAAGTTTAAAAAAAAAACGTTTAGAAATTTAATTTCAAGTTTCTAATGAACCAATTGGGAATGGCTCTTGTTGAGGAGAATACCACGTCAGCAGCATTGGATTCTCCGAGTCAAGGATGTTGAGTCAGTATGCCACTAGGCAAAGTTAGTTAGAGCTGATAGGCTGTAAATGCAGTCAGCATTGGATTAATTTATATCAATGTAACCAATTAACAAGAATCAATAACAAACCATTGATTCTCAAATCTCTCTCTCTCTCTCTCTCTCTCTCTCTCTCTCTCTCGTTCTGTGATTGTGAGCTTGGAATCTTCTTGTTTAAATCTCAACTTGGTATCAGAGCCATAGCAATGGCGTTCAAACACTCGAACGAGAACTCGTCTTCATCCTCTGGATCACGCTCGATTCTGCATCGGAACTCGTCTCCTTTCTCTCCGTCGCTGAGTACTGCAATCTCCGTGAAGCTCGATCGTGAGAACTACTCTGTTTTGCGATCTCAAGTCCTTCCGGCTATCAAAGGCCACAACCTACAAGGATTCATCAATGGAGCCAATGCATGTCCACCGGAAATGATTGAGAGAACCGATGACGAAGGAAAAGTCGTCGCTGAATTCAATCCGGATCGCGAACAATGGATCAGAGATGACCAACTCTTGCTTAGTTGGCTTCTCTTGTCTCTATCCACGACGATCCTCGGGTCTGTAACTCGCGTTCAAACCTCTTTTGGATTGTGGAATTGCCTGGAGAAACTGTTTGCAGTAAGGTCTAGGGCACAAATCTTGCCGCTGAAGATACAGTTGCAGACAACGAAGAAAGGATCGATGACTATCTCAGACTACTTTGTGAAGATGGAAGGAATAGCGGACGCACTTTTCCTCGCAGGTCACAAGGTCTCAGAAGAAGAATTGGTAATGGCTATCTGGATTAACGGTCGAATATGATGTGATTGTCGCACTCGTGAGTAACAAGTTGCAGAATACAAGTACTGGCTTTGCTGATCATGAACTGGTTGGACCAGTAATCTCGGTCCAAGAAGTCCAGTCAATGGCTCTGTCTCAAGAGACGCGAATCGAACATCAAAACTCTTCTACAACAATCGAAGCTCATAATGCCATGGCCAATCTCACTGAGAACTACGGAAATCGTGGTCGTTCAAGAGGACGCTGTTGGAATCGATCTAGGGTTTAAGAAAATAATTAACGCTTCGGTAAGCGGCGGAATTTTAAAAATTTTCTTTTTCAAGTAAAACGGTTTTTACTAACCTAGACAAAGAGCAAGTACACGTAATTAAAAACTATTATAAGCTAAGAAGTTTACTAACCTTTCTTGAAGCTTGCTCTTTGAGAAGCTCCTAGAAAGTTGCAACGCTCGTCTCCCCTCGTAGCACGTCCCTCTTTCTTTCCTCGGCACCTCGAGCAACCACGAAAGTTTCTATCACTAAATTACTCGAGAGAAAATGAATTAGTGAGTCGGCACTTTTAAACACTACGACTTAAGAACAAGTCTTGAAGTCGCAGAGCTAATTCTAGGTCAAATGAGGACCTAGGTGCCAAGACAAAAATCGAAAATAAACTAGAGAGAGAGAGAGAGAGAGGAGTTCGGCCAAAGTTCTAGAGAGAGAGTCTCTCAAATCTCTTAAACTTGGATGAATGAAATGTGAGGAAATGAGGCTCCGATTTATAGGAGAGGTCTCACATTCAATAAGGTAGTTTCCTCTTCTATAGAATATCACATATTCATGAGCCAATTTCCTCTTTTTCCCTTTGAGATACTCGGCCAACACAAGGCTTCTAGAAGCCTTGATTTGTTTCCTATTTTGTTTCATGCCTTCCTTTTTCTCAACTTGGCCGATTCCCCTATGCATCCCATATGCAAATTTGTTTCCTCTTTTTCTTTTGGCAAGTATCTTGATACATTTATGCACAAAATAATCTCTCCTATTTCTCTATAGGGTAGGCGCCCATATTGTCCAGAAAAGGCTTCTGGAAGCTTTTCCATTTATTCATGACAACATGAAAAAGACCCATTAAGAATTTTCAATAAAATTCTTATGAAATGAAATTAATCCACAAGGCCCAATAAGACTAGTATTGGCCGAGTGATACATGTCATCAAATGACCTTGTCAAAAAATTTATTGACATTCATTTCATCTTATGTCTCAAAAGACAAAAATACCATTTTGACAATTTTCGTTCTTGTTTTGACTTAGCTTCCAGTTTAACTATTCCTACTCGATGTCATTCGTGACAGTGACCTCATGGACCCAAATGAACAAAGCTTGAGCTAAACACTGGGACTCAAAAGTTCACAAACCTTTTCCAAGTTTAGCTTAATGCCAACTGACTCCACTAAAGAGTTGACACTGAAAATCTCTCGGTTCAAATGAATTTATTTTCTACTCAAGAATTCGACCTAATTATGATGAGCGGATCCACTGAATATTATCTATGTTTACCCTTCATGAATGTCATCAGCTAGTCGGGATTTACTAAATTACCATTTTACCCTTCTAGCTGTTATTTCCTCAACTCCTTTGTCGCTTGTGAATAAGTTAGAAACAATGTATTGACGAGGAGCTAACAAGTCACATTGTTTCATCCAAAAGAGTCAGAACTCAATTTGGACACTGGCCAGTTCATTTATTCACACTCCAAGGAACAAAGCACGAGGTGACATACATTGCATTTTAGCAATCGCTTGTACATGAATTCCATATCTATGAGAACTTCACAAAGTTACTCATGACATTCTCACAACTTAGTACTTCACCAATAGGCCCTGTTCGGAATCACATAGTGAGTCCGAACTCTGGCTTTCTCAAATGAGAATACTAAGCTGTGAAATGGCATGTCTCATTTCAGGATTAAGGTAAGCATGATGCAATTCATACGTAGTGACTTCGAGACATAAGAGGTTAAATGGTTTGTTCTTATCTTGTCTCTAGAAGTGCACTGGTCAATTCAGTACCTTCGGAAGATACCTAGAAGAACTATAGAGTCTCCAACTCTCAATGCCTCATAACCAGACATCATAGATTCTTCTAACAATCATACTGAGGTCAATAGTCCTTTGACCCTTAGATTGCGAATACATCGTTTTAAGCAAACTACGAAGAGTTTGTTCATGCAAATCTACATTTGTCTCTTCGTAAGTTGTTAAGTTTGTTTATGGACTAAAAGACTAAGGTTTTATCATAAAGCTTCAAACAAAGAAAGAATGAATGAACGTTTCAACTTTATTATTAATGAATAAGCAATTACAAGCAAGAGTCTTCATGAGACTTTATTACATTAAATGCATAATACAAAGATTACAACTCTTCTTGTGGGCACCATTGACAACAAACTCCCACTTGACTCAAAGAAGATGTGTGTAGTCTTTCATGCCTAATCCCTCTCGATGTTGGTCGAAGACCTTGTTCGCTAGGGCCTTTGTGAATGGATCTGCTAGGTTGTCCACCGTTGAGATCTTCTTCACTTCCACGTCTCCGCGCTGCACAATCTCTCGAATCAAATGGTATTTCCTCTCAATATGTTTCTCCAAAGCAATAATGACCTCATGCCGATACGATATTCGTATTGGGAGATTATAATCACGACAAAGATGTTCAAGGAGAAGCTTGGCGAGGGAGGTTTCGGATCCGTATACAAAGGAAAGCTCTCCAACGGTCGCCTTGTGGCCGTCAACGTGTTGGGAAAATCAAACGGGAACGGGCAAGACTTCATAAACGAAGTCGCAACAATTGGAAGGATTCACCACGTCAACGTCGTGCACTTGATCAGTTTCTGTGCATCAAAGTAAAAACGAGCTCTCGTGTACGACTTCATGCCCAACGGGTCTCTAGATAAGTGCATCTCCTCCAAGGAGGGAGATATTACCAAAGAAAAGTCCTTAAGTTGCAAGGAAATCTTAGAGATCTCGCTCGGAATCTCTCGTGGAATATGTTATCTCCACCGAGGTTGCAACATGCAAATTTTGCACTTTGATATCAAACCCAACAACATTCTTTTGGACGAGAATTTTGTTCCGAAAGTTTCGGATTTTGGGCTAGCAAGGTCATGTGCGCTAGAAAATAGCATCGTGTCGATGACGGCGGTGAGAGGAACTTTGGGATACATCGCTCCGGAATTGTTTTACAAAAACATCGGACGAGTCTCTCACAAAGCCGACGTCTATAGCTTTGGAATGTTGTTGTTCGAAATGGCTAGCCGAAAGAAAAACGTTCGTGGCAATGCGGAGAAAACGAGCCAGATCCACTTTCCCACGTGGATTTACGACCATTTCAATGAAGGAAATGATGTCACTGTGATAGAAGACGCTACCGAGGATGAAATTGAGAAGATGATCATCGTCGCGTTGTGGTGCATTCAATTGAAGCCATGCGATCGACCATCGATGAGCAAAGTCATAGAAATGCTCGAAGGAGATTTCGAGAGCCTTGAAATGCCTCCTAAACCATCCCTATACCCGCAAGAGGAAGAGCGTGAGAATCAGAATCTTGATTCCAGTGAAGCCACGGAGTCATCATGGTGTTTGACGCCACCTAATGAGGACTCTATGGAGATTTCATAATAATTAAATTTTGTTCCAGTTGTATATGTTTTGTGAAACCTTTTATGTGTGATTTGGTTGCCCTGCTCTGATATTATTACAGGCAATGCTATGTGTTTCTTAGAATAATTTTATATATCAGGCCCAAAAATAATTTTATATATCAGGCCCAATAATAATTATAAGTATGAAATAGACAGTTAGTAAATTAATAGTAATTTGAAACCAATATTATCATTTTATTATCACTTACCAAAAATGAAAAATTGACATATCTATTATTAAATGAATGTAAAAAGACTGTAATACCCTTAATGAAATCTTCAACTTCGTGATATACATTTCGTGATAGATGTCCAATTTCTTAGGATGTATGAGTTTTATTATTTAACGGAATGAAGTAATTTCTTAGGAGGTATGAGTTTTATTATTTAATTTCAATTTAAGGTTATTTTTATTTCAAAATTGAGAATTTGAAAGTTAGGGCACTGATTAAGATTTGATTTGGTTTTTCTTATATAAGAGTTAATATCAATGAAAGGGAGATATTTGTGACGTTGTTATTCATTTCAGGGTATAATTTTATCATTTTAGTTAAACAGATGGTATGAACTCGACATTTTTGAAAACCGAGGGTTAAACTCAACATTTCACTAAAACACAGAGTATAAATATGTTATTTTCCCTAAAATCTTTGTGTAATATGTATACTCTTTACTTTATTTCTTCTTTTTTATTTATTTTATTTAATTGATAAGTAATAATTTTGTAACCAGGATTTTTTCAGCCATAAGAGAGCTTTTTAATAAAATTTTGTGGTATTAATATTGTCCACGTTTATAAAAATAAAAAATAAAAACAATAGGTAACAGATTAATTTTTATGCGCATTTAGTGTCTTTCCTGTAACCTTCCGCTATCATATCTTTTATTCTATCATAGAGTCTTCAGATCCGAAGTCAAGCAATACTAACAAGAGAAATTTCTCATCCATCAACTGTCTTTTGAGTCCTAAATTTAATTCTTTTTGTTTTGTTTTGGTCAAGTCAACACTCAACACCTTATCAAGCCTATTGATTTAGTCTTTTTTTTACCCGTTGTTTCTCTTTTATGGAATTATTGACACCATACTGCACGCAACTAGGGTAGGAATTGGTCAAGTTTTGAGACTAAAATAATCTTCTATTGATTTTACTACTTAGTTTTTCAATAAAAATTGTCGTTTTCATCTCTTATCTTGAAGTACCTCAAAGAGTCATCGTCTCAACAGAAAGTCATCAGCATATTAATTCAAGACAAATTAATCTAAATATCTTTATTATCTTTGTTTTGAATTTTCTATTGACGTAGAAGCTGCTTGATCATATCTTATTTCTCTATGAATTTTATGCTCTCTTTATTACTTGTTGATTGAATAAGTCTTATCATTTACATTTTCTAGATATTTTGTAAAACTTTTACTTTTAAGTTTGTAAAAAAACGAATAAAGTTATTCAAAAGCTCTCTGGATTGTTCTTCTATTTTTCTTCTTATATTCTGACTATACCGTGCTAGAAAAATAAATGAATTCTAAGGTAAAGTAATATTTTTTTTAATAATATTTGAAATTGATGATTATGCTAGATAAACTAAAGACCTGCACAATCTCTCTTTTTTCTTAGGTGATCTTCTGACAAATTTCTGAGGTTCTTTCAAACATTTATTTCTTTACTGAAGGACGCATAATCTTTGTGAAGACTTTGAATTTTTAACAGTAGGATAAAATATCGGAGCATCTCTTATTAATTAACGATTTTAGTATTAATTTGATTTTGGGAAAAGTTGACATATCTTAAAACGGAAATGAGGTAAAGATAATGAAAATCAGGTGAACAGAAAATGAAAAATAAAACAGAGTAATTATGGAATAAAATACAGAGTAATTTCCAATGATGAGAAATAAACAACATTTTTGTATCGTTTACCATGAATGCATTAAAATCAAGGGATAATACAGAAAAACTTTTATTCGGCATTATTGATTTTCCACACAAAAAATATTGTTACTATTTCTGAATTTATAGAAAATAAATTACCTTTTAATTTTACTACAAAATTACCTTTTAATTTGACTACAAAATTACCTTTTAATTAAAAGTACAACGTCATAATAGTCAATCTAAACTAATGTATGTGTAAATAGCCAAATTTTTTCCAAATTTAGTGACCAAGTTATTGTTGAAAATTGAGTAAAATTAAATAGGTGTTTTAATTAGCTCAATTTAATTTGTTCATTAAAAGACAAAATAGTGTGTTGTTGATTGAGAAAGTGAGTTTGTGAATGAGGAAGTGGCGAGCTCGACCTCCTGGCGAGCTCGGCCTCCTGGCGAGCTCGACCTCCAGGTGAGCTCGACCGCCTTTTTGCGGAAATTCTCGCCAACGGTCGAGCCTCCTCATTTAGCAGTTATTTGTGGTTACCGTTCGAACTAACGGTCACGTCTCTTCAAAACGAACTATCGTTTGGCCAACGGTTGTGTCGTTTGAGACTATAACCGTAGTTCGACCGAATCAGTGCGTCTATTCGCAGTTCGGCCGAATCAGTGTGTCTGTTCGCAGTTCGACCGAATCAGTGCGTCTGTTCGCAGTTCGACCGAAACAGTGCGTCTGTTCGCAGTTCGACCGGAACAGTGCGTCTGTTCGTCGAACCTATTCGCGAACATGTACGATTGATTATATAATCCGACTTCGGATTCAGTAGTCAACACAGGTTTTCGAACCAACTTTCTCAATTCCCGAAACATTAATCCAGAAACACAGTTCTTGCTTATTTTCGGATTTTCACTCTGTCTTGGTGCAGTCCGAACTAGGCTTGTCGTATCCTGCAGTATTCTTGTAGAATAAACCTTAAGACACTTTGGGGTACTCGAAATACTATAAGGAAAGCGTTCCTATGCGTGATTCAAGCCTCGAAGTCTTCAATTTCGAAGAATTATCTAACAATCTTATAGTATCTTGTGCTATGGCTACCGAGGCGTCTGTTTCAAGTCTGAAAGTGATGAGCCAGGACTTCGTCAAGTTAGATCGCTTCGACGGCACTAACTTTACTCGCTGGCAAGACAAGATGCGTTTCTTCCTCACCGCCATGAAGATCTTCTACGTGGTCGACCCGACGTTGGTGCCCATCCTAGAGCCGACGGACGAAGATGATGACGAACTCAAGGCGGACCGGAAGAAGCGTCAAGAGGACGAGCTGCTGTGCCGGGGTCACATTCTGAACACATTGTTAGACCGACTCTACGATCTCTACACCGACAATCCATCGGCGGTCGAGATATGGAAGGCTCTCGAGTACAAGTTCAAGGCCGAAGAAGAAGGTACCAAAAAGTTCCTTGTCTCGAGTTACTTTGATTTCAAGATGTTTGATGACAAGCCTTTACTTGCTCAAGTTCATGAATTGCAAGTTATAGTCAACAAATTGAGGGCTGTGAAGATAGATATTCCGGAGTCTTTCCAAGTTGGTGCAATTATTGCGAAATTGCCCAATTCGTGGAAAGGTATCGGAAGAAACTTCTTCACAATACCGAGGACTTCTCTTTGGAGCAAATCCAGAAACATCTTCGAATCGAGGAGGAATCGAAGATGAGAGAGAAGACGACAGATGCCGGTACTTCCAAGGCCAATGCGGTGAGCGCTAAAGGCAAGAGGAAGTGGAATGACAAGGAAGGAATTTCGGGTTCCAAAAAGGACTCGAAGAAATTCAAGCATTCCGGCAAATCCAAGTCCGGTAACAAGCCCGGGTTCAAGGGGTCCAAAGGGGGCTGCTATGTATGTGGCAAACCCGGTCACTATGCTCGAGATTGTCGACACCGCAAGACGGATGTGAAAGAGATCGACGCCGTTATGACCGATACTAACATAGTCGCTACGTTGAGCGAACTCATGGCGGTCAAAGGCAAGGTTCAAGGGTGGTGGTATGACACTTGTGCTACCGTTCACGTCGCCTATGATAGGGCTGCCTTCAAAACCTATTCTGAAGTCAACGATGGACAAGCGGTTCAGATGGGAAACGAGCATCGCTCTCAAGTTGTCGGCATCGGGAACGTGGATCTCAACTTCAACTCCGGGAAGACAGTCACTTTGACCAATGTTCTCCATGTTCCGGATATGTGTAGGAACCTAGTTAGTGGCGATCTCCTAGGCAAACCGGGGATCAAATCTGTGTATGAGTCGGGCAAGCTTATCTTGACCCGTAATGGTGTATTTGTTGGCAAAGGCTATTCCAGTGAAGGGATGGTCAAATTATGTATTCTTGACAATGTTATCAATGAAATTTCTCCTTCTGCTTACATGCTTGATTCCGTTTCTTTATGGCATAGTAGATTAGCACATATTGGTTTTAGCACTATGAAAAGGTTAATTAAATGTGGTTTAATTTCGTGCAAATCTGATAAATTGGATAAATGTGAAATATGTGTGAAATCTAAAATGATAAAGAAACCGTTTTATAGTGTAGAGAGAAATTCTAAGTTGTTAGATCTTATACACTCCGATATATGTGAATTTAATGGCATGTTAACCCGTGGGGGAAATAGGTATTTTATTACCTTTATTGATGATTGCTCTAGATTTACATATGTGTATCTTTTGAAACATAAAGATGATGCTTTTAATGCTTTTAAGGTGTATAAGGCTGAAGTAGAAAATCAATTAGGAATTAATATTAAAGTCCTTAGAAGTGATAGGGGCGGTGAATTTTTTCCTAGTGATTTTAATGCTTTTTGTGAAGAAAATGGCATTGTTCATGAATGTTCCGCACCTAGAACACCACAACAAAACGGTTTAGCCGAACGTAAAAATAGGACACTTCAAGAGATGATAAATGCCATGTTAACGCATTCTGAATTACATCTTAGTTTGTGGGGTGAAGCTTTACTATCCGCATGTCATATTTTAAACCGTATTCCTTTAAAGAAAACCCAAATATCTCCGTACGAGGTATGGAAAGGGCGAAAGCCTAATATTGGGTATTTCAAAGTGTGGGGGTGTCTAGCCTACTACAAAAACATGGATCCTAAAAGGACCAAGTTGGGTCCTCGAGGGATGCGAAGTGTTTTTATTGGCTATGCTATGAATAGCAAGGCATATAGACTTCTAAACTTAGAGTCTAATGTCATAGTAGAATCCCGAGATGTGGAATTCTTTGAGAATCTTAACTCGACAGGAAAAGAACCTCAAAATTCCACTTATGAAGAACCTCGACCAGGCGAGCTCGATCTCCAAGGAGGATCGACCTCAAGGCGAGCTCAAACCCCTGGCGAGCTCGACCAGCAGGGAGGTTCGACCTCCAAGCGAGTTCGACCCCAGGTGAGCTCGACCCCAGGCGAGCTCGACCTCCAGAAAGGCTCGATGCCTCGAGAGGAAAGTTCTTCTAGGGAAGTTGTAGAACAACCCGAACTTCGGAGAAGCAAAAAAGTCCGTAAGTCTAAGGAAATAGATTCTCGCCTCATTTCTTTTTACCTAGTAGAAGGAAATAGAGAGAGTTTCGCTCGGAAAATTCCTATTATTCTTCTTATTGAAGATGATCCTAAGACTTATAATGAAGCTGTGGCTTCTCGAGACTCTGCCTTTTGGAAGGATGCTATCCAAGATGAAATGGATTCTATTATGTCAAACCACACTTGGGAGATTGTCGATCTACCCAAAGGGTCGAGACCTATTGGGTGTAAGTGGGTGTTCGGAAAGAAGTACCATAGTGATGACACTCTTAACACTTACAAGGCTAGATTAGTAGCCAAAGGATTTCGACAACGAGAAGGAATTGATTACTTTGACACATATGCACCGGTAGCGAGGACAACAACAATTAGAGTGTTGTTTGCCTTGGCTTCTTTGTATAACCTCAATGTTCATCAAATGGATGTCAAGACGGCATTCTTGAATGGAGATCTCGATGAGGAGATTTACATGGAGCAGCCGGAAGGTTATGTGCTTCCGGGTAATGAACAAAAGGTTTGCAAACTTGTTAAATCCTTATATGGATTAAAACAAGCACCCAAACAATGGCAACAAAAGTTTGACTCGGTCATAATTTCGAATGGTTTTGTTCCTAACGTTTTGTGACAAGTGTTTGTATTCAAAGGTGCGTGGTAACCTTGTGATCTTCCTATGTCTCTATGTTGATGATATGTTGATCATTAGCAATGAGATGAAAGGAATTTTAGAAACGAAGAGGTTTCTATCTTCCACTTTCAAAATGAAAGATCTTGGACAAGTTGATACTATTTTAGGTATCAAGGTTCGTAGAACCAGTGGGGGTTATGAACTTAGTCAATCACACTATGTTGAAAAAGTGCTTGATAAGTTCAAACATTTAAATTTCAAAGAAGTGAATACCCCATTTGATCCAAGTGTAAAACTTGAAAAGAATGATGGAAGGGCTGTGGCTCAATTGGAATATGCTAGTGCGGTTGGTTGTCTTATGTACTTGATGCAATGTACTCGACCAGACATAGCATTTGCCGTTATTAAAATGAGTAGATTTACTAGCAATCCAAGTGCCGAGCATTGGAAGGCCATTGGGAGAATTTTTGGATTTCTTTTGAAAACCAAAAATCTTGGACTTCAATATGGTCAGTTTCCTGCCGTACTAGAAGGATATACTGACGCAAGTTGGATATCGAGTGTCGGAGATAATAAATCTACGACGGGATGGGTGTTTACACTTGCCGGTGGGGCAGTTTCTTGGAAATCAAAGAAACAAACATGTATCACTCATTCGACCTGGAATCAGAGTTCATGGCTCTTGCTTCCGCAGGTCAAGAGGCTGAATGGTTGAGAGATCTTCTTTTAGAAGTTCCATTGGCGAAAGACAATATATCAACCGTGTCGATACATTGTGATAGTCAATCAACTTTAGCGAGAGCATACAGTGAAGTGTATAATGGAAAGTCTAGACACATTAGTCTGAGACATGACTATGTGAGGAAATTGATCAAAGATGGGATCATTTCGCTCACATATGTAAGATCAAGCTTTAATATTGCTGATCCGTTCACTAAACCTCTTGCAAGAGATTTGGTGAGATCGACCTCGAGAGGTATGGGTCTTAAACTCCTTGAGTAGCGATCTGACAATGATGGCAACCCAACCTAAGGTTAGGAAATGACTAACTATAGGTTCAATGGGTACGAACAAGTCATTGAATTGGATATTCATAACATTATATAATAATGTTGACTGTTACAATCGGGAGGTTGAGTTTTCTTAACTCTTAATGAAGTTCAGTCTTGAAGACAAGTATCTATACGTAACAGAGATACTGTAAGAACTTCACCTATGCGAATTTCGGGATGGTGCCGTCCCAAAGTGAGAGTTGGAGTTTTCTCTCATGAAAAATTCACGAGACAGGATGAGCACATGGCCATTAACGGTGCTAAGCGTGTGATATAGGCGAAGAACACTAAAGAGTGTGTGTTGAGTAACACCGATTTTATCACAAGGAAAATAGGTTCAAAGCCTGGCTACCTAATTTCCGATAAAGTCTTGTGTTGCTTATACTAAGGATAAGTTCATCAAATCGAAAGATACTTATCTGTACTAACATTCTTTGTCTCTTTTCTGGATTCTATCTTGTTTTTTCTGAACAAGTGGGGGATTGTTGGAAATTGAGTAAAATTAAATAGGTGTTTTAATTAGCTCAATTTAATTTGTTCATTAAAAGACAAAATAGTGTGTTGTTGATTGAGAAAGTGAGTTTGTGAATGAGGAAGTGACGAGCTCGACCTCCTGGCGAGCTCGGCCTCCTGGCGAGCTCGACCTCCAGGTGAGCTCGACCGCCTTTTCGCGGAAATTCTCGCCAACGGTCGAGCCACCTCATTTAGCAGTTATTTGTGGTTACCGTTTGAACTAACGGTCACGTCTCTTCAAAACGAACTATCGTTTGGCCAACGGTTGTGTCGTTTGAGACTATAACCGTAGTTCGACCGAATCAGTGCGTCTATTCGCAGTTCGACCGAATCAGTGTGTCTGTTCGCAGTTCGACCGAATCAGTGCGTCTGTTCGCAGTTCGACCGAAACAGTGCGTCTGTTCGCAGTTCGACCGGAACAGTGCGTCTGTGCGTCGAACCTATTCGCGAACAGGTACGATTGATTATATAATCCGACTTCGGATTCAGTAGTCAACACAGGTTTTCGAACCAACTTTCTCAATTCCCGAAACATTAATCCAGAAACACAGTTCTTGCTTATTTTCGGATTTTCACTCTGTCTTGGTGCAGTCCGAACTAGGCTTGTCGTATCCTGCGGTATTCTTGTACAATAAACCTTAAGACACTTTGGGGGTACTCGAAATACTATAAGAAAAGCGTTCCTATGCGTGATTCAAGCCTCGAAGTCTTCAATTTCGAAGAATTATCTAACAGTTATTATATATAAGGGTCAATATTTTTATTAGTTGTATGAATTTTTTTTTTTTTTTTTTAAAGTGTAATTTCTTATATAAAGCAAATGTACAGTGTACCGGGAGAAATTCCTAACCATTTTTACAGCTATTGATTTATGGGGTGTAGTGACTATCTAACCATATGAAACGTTAACAATTTTCAAATTGTCAACGATTCGTTAATTTTTGGTAAATAGCCACGTATATTTATTTTCTCTATCAAAATGATAAAAAAAATCACAGAGTAAATAATATGTGAAAATAACGTTGGCTACGTCATATTTTTGGCTATTTACGAAACATTTACAAAACATTGGCTAAAATGTAAACGCTTATATCACTACAACAAATACGACATTTACCGACGATTTATTTCGTCGCTAAAAACCCCGAAATCGTCGCTAAATCTCTTTAGCGACGATTTTAGCGACGATAATAATCGTCGCTAAATATGCATGCCTAAATCTATTTAGCGACGATTTTTTCGTCGCTAAATATTTACCGACGATATTAGCGACGATAATGTCGTCCCTAAATGTCGTGACGAGAAGGTTTTTTTCCATTTTGAAACAGGAAGTCGTCGCTAATTCACGTGCGAAAATTTCCCGCGTGAATTATATGTCACGCGTGAATATTATTACTTCTGTGTAATAATATTTAGCGACGACTTCGTCGTCGCTAATTATTATTATTATTATTTTTTTTTTAATTTTTTTCGTCGTTAATTATTTTTTTTTATGGTTTTTTGTTTATGAAATTCTAAAATGAAAAATCAAATAAAAACTAAATTATATTATCCAAATCAAGAAATATATAAAATCCGATTACGTACGTTTTCGATTATCGAGAAATATGTAAATAATAATCTACTATACACAAAATTTCTAATAAAACACTACTCGCGACGTTTGCTTTGTCGTCCCGCCGCTCGTTTTCCTCCTCCTCGACGTGAAACGCTCTTTTGCTGGCGCTGAAGTTCTGCAGGCTGCGGCGTCGGAGTAGACTGACTTGGTCCGCCGGGCGTCGTCTGCTGGCTGGCGTCGGGAGTCCTCTGCTGGCCGCCCGTCGGAGTGTGGACGTCGGGCGTTGGAGTGTGGACGCCGGCCGTCGGAGTCTGCTGGCTGTGGGATGACGGAGCCTGCTGCGAATTCTGCGGAAATTGGGACATGAACGAGCTAAGGTTGAGGCCGGGCACCTGACTCTGTATTGTCTCGGCGAACGCGGCGAGCGTCGATGTCAACACCTCCTGCGAGACATCTTGGTTGCGACGTCCCAGCCTCCGAACCGTAGACTTTGGCGACTTCAGCCGCCATCCGTGCTCCCTGTGGCACCAAACGTCCGACGCCGGTCAAGTGATCAGTCCGCGAACCCATAATATCGCGGATCGCCTGCTGCTCTAGAACGGAAATATCAACGTCCGCTCCTTGGTGCTCAGCCTCCGCTCGCAACGTGTTGAACCTAGCGACCAGTCGATCCTGATATAATTAACTAGTTAGTATATATTAATCGAAAAATAAGAAAAATAAATGTAAACTTACATAACGTGCGGAGGCTTCAGGAGTCAGCCTTTCGGACTTGTCGGACTGATGTTGGCGCTTGTAGTTCGCAAACAAGCTCTCGAAAGCGCCTGTCTCGACGCTCTTCTGCATGTAAACAAAACTTCAAGTGTTAGATAATTTTAACGATTTGATGTATCATATAAACATAAAACTTACGTTCTTCATGCGGTGGGTCGAGAACCCAATCGTCCCCTGTCGAGTCTTAGTCTTCTTCTTCGCGCGATTCGCCTTGTTCTTCGCTTGAATGGCCTGTAATATAAGTAACCGTACATGTAAAGAACAAATCGTTTAATAAAAGGGTAAACACATATTTAACGTAAATGATTTGATTACCTTAAATTCATCGCTCGTATATCGTTGTATCAGCGTCTCCCATTCAGTGTCGAGCTTAACGGTCCTCGGTTTCAGCGACCGCGCCACCTGTACGCTGCTCTTGCAGTCGATGTCGAACCATGACCGCAAGGTATGCCTCCAATCGCGAAGACGAGTCTTCGCGTCTCGAATGATTGCCGCATCGACAATCGCCTTCTTCTTCCCGGTTGCATCACCATCGACTCGAATGTCGTACTTGTCTCGAATCGCTGCTCGGATCTCGGCCTCCTTCTCCGGCCCCACGTTCGCATTCGTCCACCTTGGGACCGTAGGCGAGATCTTGTCTCGGACGACCAACCCGAGCGTGTTCGCGAACGTCGCGAGATCCGGATCCATCTCGCGCTCTGGCTGCAAGAACGACTGAAACTGAAACTCCTCGTTATAAACGATGACTTCCTTCACCCCGGGGCGCCGTGCACGCTCAGATTGAATCCCGACCGTCGGCCCACGCACGGCCGGTTCGATATGCTCGTCTTCTTCTTCGACGCCATCACGTACGGGCGCCGACTGGCAATAATTCGGGAGACGGGCTAAGAAGTCATCCCCGCCTCCGCTGCCTACAGCTCCTGTAGCCGCAGCCATCTGAAATTCAAAACAAAATACGATCCTACCGAAATTTCGGCAGAACCTCCCCTATAAACTTAACAACCCGGCATCAGCCTTTAACTTTAAAACCTGCATAGAAACATCCTAAAACTAACAATAAATCCAACCTCAGTGGTTCGATCATTTTTAAATCTATAAACAACTAATTAATTTCACATTTTTAGTCATTTCTAACAAAAATTAAATCCAATTTCAATTTCAATCCATAACCAATTAATTAATTTCACATAAACTACCTAATTTTCGTTAAACTAATTCATTAATTTAAGTTTGTTACCTTTAGAGAATCGGTTAGTAATTACCTTTAAACTAATTCGTTAAACTACCTTTAATTCATTAATTCATACATAAACTACACAAACTTAAACAATTTTAAATTTTCTAATCGTAATTAACAAAATTACATTTCCTAATTTATTAATCTCTAATCTACTATACTTATATACATAATTAATCTCTAATCCTAATTTACAATTTTAAATTATCAAACTTCCTAAATTATATCGTAATTAAATTCTAAATACTAAATTATATACTAAATTATATCCTAAATACTTATAACCTAAATAATTATATATATAATTATAACTAATTATATATATAACTAATTATGTAAATACTTATATCCTATATAATTATAACTAATTATATAAATACTTATATCTATATACTAAATTATGTAATTATATAAAATATAACTTATATATATATATATATATAAATATTTATAACACCAAAATAAGCATAATATCACAATTTTTATAACTAATTCATACAATTCCATTTATTTATAACTAATTTAAATAATTTAAATTACCTAATATAAATAATTATATACTAATTAATACAATTCCATTTATTTATATAAAGTTATATATATATATATAAATAACTAATATATATATAACTAATATATTAATTATATAAATAACTAATATATATATATATATATATATAAAGTTAAAAAAAAAAAAAAAAAAAAAAAACTTACCGGGGAGTAGAGGACGGTGGACGAGGACGAGGAAGAGCAGCGCAAGCTGCCGGACCGGGGCGGACGAGGACGAGGACGGCGTCGGTGGTGGAGCGGCGACGGCGTCGGCGGCGGAGCTGCAGACAGGAGAGAGATGTGAGGAGAGAGAGAGAGATGTGAGGAGAGAGAGAGAAGTGAGGAGAGAGAGACTTACCGGGGAGGTAGAGATCGGCGTCGACGGCGTCGGCGACACACGGCGGAGGAGGCACACGGCGGAGGAGGAGAAAACAGAGAGAAAAAATTCGATTTTAGGGTTTGGGAGCGAATGAGGGAACTGATACGCGACCTGGTATTTAAAGACATTTACCGACGATTAACTCGTCGCTAAATGTTTAAAATTCATAGCTAAATGAACTTAAATTTTCAGTTCATAAACCAGGCATTTAGCGACGATTTACTCGTCGCTAATAGATTTTTTACACATTTACTCGTCGCTAAATCATTTCATTTAAATTATTTTGGGGGGATTTTTCCCTCTTTGAATTTCGTTAAATTTCGAAATTAATTCCAAACTATTAGCGACGATTTAATCGTCGCTAATTGTTTCCCCGCGAACTTAACGACGAATTTACACATTTAGCGACGATAAATTCGTCGCTAATTATTTTTGCCGCCAAACTTTAGAAGTTTTGGCACCAAATAATTAGCGACAGAATTATCGTCGCTAAAAGGTTGATTAGCGACGATTTAGTCGTCGCTAATACTTCCGTCGCTAAATGTTATATTTCTAGTAGTGTATTTATGTGGCTTATATCGCAAAATTTCGGTTGATTTCTCCGTTAATAACTTCACGTGGGAGATCCCAAAGCTGCTCGGGATGCTCAAATCGCTGAAGGGCCTCAATTTTTTCCACACATCGCTTAGGAATACTCAAGGGTGGAGCTAGGAGGTAAACATGTGGGGCCGAGGGGAAAAAAATAAAATTAGAGTAAAAATCGAAATAAAACTTTGAGAAGGTCAAAATTGAAATTTAAATATTTTAAGAAAAAAAACAGACTATATGTAATTTATAACAATATAAAATAAGAATAAGAAATTTTTAATTTTTTTAATATAAATTAAGGGTTGCTATAAATAACTATAACTAAAAATAAAACGACAGGTGGATCGCCTCCATAGTTAAGATTTATAAATTAAGTGTTGCTATAAATTTTTATTTTTTTATTTTTACCCTAAAAAATTTATAAATCAACTCCCCTAAATGTTTTTTTTTTTTTTTTTTTTTTTTTTTTTTTTTTTTGCATATTAGCTCTCCATAGTTAAGATTTATTATTGGCTTCGTCCTGACCTTATCCCTGTGACGTTTGAGCAGCCTCGAGTGGTTAGACCTCTCTTCTGGATATTTGTGAAGACTTTACTAGAGACTTTGAGTTGTCCTTCAAAGTTTTTATTATCTTATTTTTTTTAAATATATTTTTATGTGATTTATATCGCTAAATTTTGGTTGATTTCTCCGTTAATAACTTCACGTGGGAGATCCCAAAGCTGCTCGGGATGCTCAAATCGCTAAAGGGCCTCAATTTTTCCACAAATCGCTTAGGAATACTCAAGGGCCGAGCTAGGAGGTAAACATGTGGGGCCAAGGGGAAAAAAATATAAAATTAGAGTAAAAATCGAACTAAAACTTTAAGAAGGTCAAAATTTAAATATTTTAAGGAAAAAAAAACAGACTATATGTAATTGATAACAATATAAAATAAGAATAAGAAATTTTTAATTTTTTTAATATAAATTAAGTGTTGCTATGAATAACTATAACTAAAAATAAAACGATAGGTGGAGCCTCGGCCTACTCAAGCCACTACCTTGTCCAGGCACGTAGCCAGTAGGTGCTCAGTGAGGGTTATAGCCCCCCTCAAAAAAATTATTTGAATTTCTGATCAGTTTTTTATTTTTTATTTTTACCATAAAAAATATATAAATCAACTCCCCTAAATATTTTTTTGCATATTAGCTCTCCATCTCTTCTGGATATTTGTGAAGACTTTACTAAAGACTTTTAGTTGTCCTTCAAAGTTTTTATTATCTTTTTTTTTTCTTTTTAATATATTTTTATGTCTAGGCAGCTTCTAAGAAAATACAATGTTTGAAACAAAGACTATAACAACTTGTTTAAATAGAATTTGGATTCTAATATATAAAAA
Organism: Urtica dioica subsp. dioica; assembly: GCF_054948205.1. Lineage (NCBI taxonomy): Eukaryota > Viridiplantae > Streptophyta > Magnoliopsida > Rosales > Urticaceae > Urtica > Urtica dioica. Next base: position 41,843,943 of record NC_142760.1, read on the forward strand.
AAATATATATAATTTGGATTATTAAATATTTCTTCAATGTTAGAGAGCTCTAATTTTTTTTTTAACTCTACTTCTTGTTGATAATTACAATGTCATAAAAATTTCTTTTAAATTCTTCTCTGTTTTATAAAATAATAAGCTAGTTAATGAAAAAAAAGGGGGAAATTATGCCGGTCATTATTCAGTACATGAAACTTGAGCGAAACGTATAACTTGGATGTTTGTGAAGACTTTAGCGACGACTTTGAATTTTCAATCAATAACTTGGAAAAGGATAAGATACAAATTTCAAACAAAGATTGGATGAGAATACAAAATACCAAAGAAAGACTAAAAACACTTGTTGAAAAGGATTAAAATACGTAGTAACTTGCTGTGTAGAAAACAACAACCTTGAATGAAAAGAAAAGAAAAACAAAGCTTAATAAAGACTGATTATTCCATCACTGCATGAAAAACTATGTTGATTCCACCACCGCATGAAATTCAACAATTTTTTTAGGGAAAATATCTAGAGTATCCTCATGTTTAATCGAAATGCGAGATTTATCCCCTCTATTTCTAGAAATATCAGACATATCCCTTCAGTTTAATATAAATGACATATACCTCCCCTAAAAAAAATGTTATATTACAAATATCACCATTTTCGTTTATTTTTTTACAACAAAATAATTTGAACTCCTCAAAATACCCTTAATAGAATAAATATTTATTTACTATTTTATTAAAAAAAATCAAAATCTCTCTTTATAAAAAAAACTTTAACTTTTTATAAAGAAATTTTTTAATTTAATTTTTTTGTATATAGAATAGAAGATAAAAAATTATTTCATTAAGGGTATTAGGGGATTTCAAATTATTTTTTTGTAAAAAATAAACGAAAAATTGTGATATTTGTAATATAACATTTTTGTAGGAGATGTATATGTCATTTATATTAAACTGGAGGGATATGTCTGATATTTCTAGAAATGGAGGAGATAAATCTCGCATTTCGATTAAACACAAGGGATACTCTTGATATTTTCCCATTTTTGTAGCGGAAGCCAGGGAAATTGCAAAACCAAAACTGTTGATTCGTGCATGAAAATTAATCGATGATTCTTCCAAAAACCTGTTGTTTAGTTGGTCTTCATATACCATGATTTTAGGGCATCATGTAAAAACTCTAGAATTCGAATTTGTAAAACTATGTGTATTTGTGAATTTCATTAAAAAGAAAAAAAAAAAAAAAGGAACCCACAGACATACATATTGTGTTTTTTATAATTGTTATCATTTCATATAAATTAAAAGTACAGACCAGTGCATATACAGATCTAATCCTGCGTAATCAAACGCAACAAGGCGGAGATATCTCTTTGAATGTCCAATTGTATTCTTTAGTATTTTTAAATCTTTTTTACATTTTAAATCAATGATTGTCTTCTAATTATTTAATTTTTATTTTATGCAACTCTTATTTATTTTATTACTATTTTTTCAATAGTAATATTTAAAAAAAAAACTCCGAAAATGTATTAAAAATTTGTATTTTATTTTTGTTTAAAATTTCTTTTAAATTTACTTTGTGCTCTTTAAAGTTCTTAAGTTAAAGGGAAATTGCCACATCTATTACCTATATGATAACTTTTTCCTATTCTCCACCAAATGCATAATTTGGACACCAATGTCACTAACACCTATGCAAAACTACATATTTATCCTTCACTTCTTACATTCTTACAATCTCACCAACCCCACTCTATTTGGCTCTCTCTCTCTTCGCGTCAGTCTTATCTCTCCTCTTTCTCGTTCTCTCTTCCCGTCAATCTATCTATTTCTCTCTTCTCGTTCTCTCTGTCCCCTCGTCGGACGTCGAACTGTTTTTTTCCCGATCTCTCTCTCTTTCTCTTTCTCTTTGTTTACCCCAAAGCCACCAGACCCAAGAAACCCAGGAGCCCGAGGACCAGCTCTCTTTCTCGCACCAGCTCTCTAAAACCCGAGGACTCAAACACCCACGAGACCCAAACGCCGACGAGATCCAAACACCAAAGCTCTCTTTCTCGCACCAGTTCTCTAAAACCCGAGGACCCAAACGCCCACGAGACCCAAACGCCGACGAGATCCAAACGCCAAACTCAAAACTCCAGATTTAGTCCAAGATCAGGTCGCTTTTTCCCTAAATTTTGTGGTTAAAATTTTAGGATATTGTTTGGGTATGTTAAGAATCTTCAAAGTTCATCAGTTGTTGACATTAGATGTCAACAATGGACGTCAATTGTTGACATTACAACTGATGGAAATTGACTTCTAAACTCTACAGAGTTCATCAGTTGTTGACATTAGATATCAACAATGGACGTCAACTGTTGACATCTAATGTCAACAACTGATGAGATAAATTGACGTCTAAACTCTACAGAGTTCATCAGTTGTTGACATTAGATGTCAACAATGGACGTCAATTGTTGACATCTAATGTCAACAACTGATGTGAGAAATTGACTTCTAAACTCTACAGAGTTCATCAGTTGTTGACATTAGATGTCAACAATGGACGTCAACTGTTGACATCTAATGTCAACAACTGATGAGATAAATTGACGTCTAAACTCTACAGAGTTCATCAGTTGTTGACATTAGATGTCAACAATGGACGTCAATTGTTGACATCTAATGTCAACAACTGATGAACTCTGTAGAGTTTAGAAGTCAATTTCTCACATCGGTTGTTGACGTCCATTGTTGAAATCTAATGTCAACAACTGATAAACGTTGTTGACTCTAATATTGTAAAAAATATGCAGAAATGTCAGAAAAACACTCCTTTGAATCTCCGGTGACAAGCTATGACGACTTCGAGCCTCGAAAGAGAAAATGTTCTAAAAATGAGGTACATTTTGATGGCAAGCAAAGCTGATTTTTGGTTATTATTTTTTATGATTGTAGACATTCATACCTATAATTGTAGACAATTACTAAAATTGTAGTCAATTGATGTTAATAAGGCAAGCTGATCGGAACTCGGTGATGCACAACTCACGGAGTTTCAAATGAGCGAGGCTGAGTACACATGGTACTTGGATACTTTTTGTAGTGAGACTGAATCGGGTCCGATCATGTGTCTCGAAAGTGTTATGAAAGAAATCCTCGGAGACGACTGGGAGACTCAGTTGAAGAAAAAAAGAGATTTTATGGAAGTCGTGCCCAAGGGGACACGACTTTTTATGCTGAAAATCCAGAGAGAGGAACTCCTCTACTATAGGAGGATGAGGATTAACAAGAAATGACTCTGCCGATGAATTCCCCACATCATTGGTCTAAACTTCGTAATATTTATGTATAGATTTTTGTATGACTTGAATGCCTGAAACTGCTTAATATGTCTATTTACACTATGTTTTATATATGAACAAACTAGTCATTGACAACAGATGTTTGACATAAGAGTACATAATCTAGTACATGAACTACAAAAGATTGCTTAATCTATTATATGAACAAACTAGTACTTAAATAAAGAGAATGTCATAATTTAACCAACCAAAATAAAAAGTTTCCTAATCATCATCCATTTTAAAGTCTGAACCCACTTTTGTTGCTATTTTAACCGCTCCGTGTCTGTATAGATCAATTGTGATCTTTTGTCGATACATGGCCATGTCGTCTTGTCGGATTTCCGATAGATCATACCCGTGAGTCAAAAACTCCATGGCCTTTATAACAAACATTACACAATCGTCACTGTTTTTAAAAATTTGAAATTAGACATCTTGAATGTTCAATAATATGATATTATTCTATAATAGCAAGACGTACCCATTATTCAGCAATTTTTTGTACGTGAGCCGTTACCATTTTTCGGTGACGCTTGTTCCCGGACAACGAGTCGTAGATCATGATAGAACGTTCCCGAATCGTCACAGCTAGAAGAAGCCAATGTGACCTATCTGTGAAGCATACGGGAAGGTAGACTACCCCGACATCCACCCAGGGAGAAGAATGCTTCAAGGACTTGTTGGTGGTTGTAATGTAGTCATGGATTCGAGATTGGTTTGTCCAATCAAACCTATCTTTATCTTCATAGTTGAGCCATGCTTCGTACCCTTGGATGCAGCAGCTATGAAAGAAACTGTTCATTATTGTGAATGATTCTTTCAACTCACCTGTCATTCTCTTCTTCCTCAGGTAGTACGACACAACATCTACATGCTGCAAAAACAATGAAAAGGTGAGGAATATTAATATAATATAAGATCAATTGTAAAAAAACATACAACAATAGAAATCAACAATAGACATCTATTGTTGACATCTAGATGTCAACAATTGACATCTATTGTTGACATTGATGTCAACAGTTGACATCAATGTCAACAATAGATGTCAATTGTTGACATCTAGATGTCAACAATAGATGTCTATTTTTGTAGATTCAGATCCTTGATAGACAAAAGGATCTGAATCTACAAAAAGTGTAGTTTTATGATGCAATCGCAAGAAATACGGATTGAATCTCTAAATTCCTCTGTTCACTCAAAGAATTCAGGTCTCATGTATGCAAATTTTGCCTATCAAGGTTCAACTGGTGAAGGCTCTAACAGAGGTGGTCGAGGAGGCTTCAATAGAATCAATCATGGAGGATTTCATAGAAGAGGCATTGTCAATCGGAGAAGGTCCTGGTCGCGGCTCTCATACTAGTGATGAAGGACGAGTCATGAGTCAAATCTGCAACAGGCTAGGTCACTCAGGTTTAGAGTGCTTCCATCGATTTGATGTGCATTTTGAAAGCTCCGAGACCGGCTCACAACATCAACAAGGATATCAAGCTCAACTAGAAGATTCTGACTACAACAATTACTCAAATCAGTACTATTTTATTGAATCTAAGACTGATCAAATGCACTTCGAAGAGAATTTATGCAATCCTTCAGAAGTGATGAGTGACTACACCTACAATCGCTCTCAGACTCTCTCTCTCTCTCTCTCTCTCTCTCTCTCTCTCTATATATATATATATATGTATATATCTATATATATCTATATATATATATATATTCAAGTGGGTGCCAATAGTAAAAAATTAATTATAAATTTTGGTGACATCCAAAAATTATTTAATAAAAGTATATAAAGATAATTAGAATTAAAAGTTAATATAAGGAAATAAAAGAGTTAAGAGAGAAAATATATAAGCCAAAAGCAAAAATTACGTGCAAAAAAATTCAAAATATAGTTTTTAGTTTTTTAGTTAAAATGTTAAAAAACACTTAACAAAATAGTTTTATCAAACACTAAAATACGATTTAGCTTTTTAAAAAAATTAAAAACAAGCTTACTAAGCAATATCAAACAATACCTAACAGTAACCACTAAATCCACTACTTCAACGCACAACACCAAATGTAGTTTTAAATAAATAAATAAAAGGTTGCACCTTGACCAACTCAAGATTACAACTCACATTTATATTCTATTCTGGTTATTTTCCTTATCTTTATTCAATTTCTTTTTAAAGTGATGGAAAATTTTCCAAAAATCAAATTAAATCTAATAATCGCGTATGTGGTATTTTCCGTGCTCCTGCGCTTAAATTTATTCGTTGAGAATACAAAAGTCTTCACAAAGATTGTAGGTCCTTCTGTAAATAAATAAATGTTTGAAATAACAAAAAAATAGAGAGATTGTGCGGGGTTTTCTACAAATATCGATCTTATTAAATAAAAAATATTACTTTAGCACATAAATAACGCTGTGTCGACAGAAAATAAGAAGCAAAATAGATTAATAATCCAGAGAGACTTTTAAACAACTTTAATAGCTTTAAACAATACCAAGACTTTTAGAAAACTTTGTATTTTCAATGAACAAGTAAGAAATAGAGCATAAAATTCATAAATGAAATTAGTTAACGTATACTGAAAAAGGTTGTTAACTATGTCTGTGGAACAACTGCAATTTGTTTTACCAAACTAAAACTTATTCCATAGAGGATCCAACAATCTCCACCTTAACATTTGCATTTTTGGCAAAAAAAAAAACAAAAAAACAAAAAAAAACTACGCATAGTGCTTCAAGCAAACAAAACAACTAGAACAGTTATAACGAGTTCAAGCATAACTAACAACCCAAAATACACCCATTTTTTATCACAAAAAGACAAGGCAATGAAATATAACAATCTAGGTTGATTGAAAAAGTACTGAAGAAAACACAAAAGACAGAAAAAATTACATATTTCTTCACGCAGCGGCTTGATCACGGTCTTCTTCTTCATCTTCAGCTAGGACTTCTTCAACCGAGTACTTTAAGTCACGAAGGAGTGAGAATGGATGCTTCTGGAAGTAGTAATCCTCTTGATATCAATAGTCTTGAAATTAATCTCCGTTTTGAGCTGTTTGAATATCCCTTCTTTCATGCCATCAGAGAGAAAATATGATATAACTGCACCAGAGAAAAAGTTGGTGGAACAACTTCCTGAACAACTGAAGCAGTCTGCTCCCCCTCAATGTCGTTCCTATGCTTCCCTTTGAACAACTTGGGATTTGTATTGAAACACAGAGGAACTCCAAAAAATGCATCATACTGTGTTTTGAACTCTTGGCACTGCTCGAGTACCAGCTCACAAATGAGATAAGGAAACTCAATGAGGTGATTCACTTACTTATATGTGGCATGCGCAACAATATGATCAAATATAATATGCCAAATAAACACTTTGCTCTTATTGCCAACAACAAATAAGAACACGTTGAAATTCTTTTTAGCAAAAGAGATGTAAGATGTCGCACACAATGTAGGAGAAATGCGTTCGACAACTTGCTTTGATGCAGATAATGGATAATAAAATAAAATCTGCGTAAAGTATATGACACACAATATGTTTACCCAGTTCGGTGCAACGTGACCTACATCTGGGGGCTCTCAGCCAGTGGAAGTGATTTCACTATCAAGTAGTCAATAGTATGAACAATGGACTTATATGAACAACATCGGAATCAATGCCCTACCCTAGAACTATTACTACAAGTGATTACCAAATCAGTGACTCGGTCTTCTAAAATAGTGTTTGTAGAAATACACTGTTCTTATCAAAACAAATAGTCTCCCAATCCGCCAATCGTGCACTTCTAGAAACCCTAAGTATTTTGATAAAGCGTCAAAAACTGCTAAGAGGGTAGGACTCAAATTTTATAGCAGTCATATAAGTTTGGAAGTCAATCTAGGGTTTCCTTACCCATAAACGCGTGAAGATCATCAAGGAAAGTCTTCAGCGATAAGATCTGACAAAACAAGAAACTTGCCAGAATTACAGTCTGCGCACAAAGAGAATGATGTCTCTACAAATCTTGAAGCATATTGTCTAACATCTGTTTTGATAAAGCGTCAAGACTTGCTAAGGGGGGTAGCACTCGGCTTTTATAGCAGTCATACAAGTCTAGAAGTCATTCTAGGGTTTCCTTACCCATAAACGCGTGAAGATCATCAAGGAATGTCTTCATCGATAATATCTGGCAAAACAGGAAACTTGACAGATTATAGTCTGCGCACAAAGAGAAAGATGTTTGCTCGAATCCCGTCCTCGTCTCGGGATTTCCGGCAAAGTGACTGCACTTCCCGGAGGGTCCCGTTCGTCACTGCCTTTGTTTGTCAAGATTCCGAGGTTTTTGAGAGGTACGTGTCTAGGGTTACGGAGATTTGAGGATTTTTTCAATTTTTTCAAAAATTTGTGTTTTAATCCTAGAATATGATGATGAATTGATTAATTTGATGATTATTGTTATGATTATGTTGAATTTAAATTAATCTGGGGATGATTCGATGATTGTGATGGTGATTATATTGAAATTAAAATTAATTTGATAATGAATTGATGATTGTGATCATGATTATGTTGAATTAAAATTAATTTGATGATGAATTGATGATTGTGATGGTGAATATGTTGATTTGAGATGAGTGTGATGATGAATTGATGATTATGATGATGAATATGTTGATGAATTGATGTTTATGATTATGGATATGTTAATGAGTTGATGATTATGATGATGAATTGATGATGAATATGTTGATTTTAGATTATTAGATGATGAATTGATATTTATGATTATTAATATGTTGACGAATTGGTAACTATGATTATGAATATGTTGATGAATTCATGATTATGATGATGAATATGTTGATTTCAAATGAATGTGATGATGAACACATGATTATGATGATGAAGTATGGCGTCAGATTTGGCACTTGAGTATTGCAAACCCGTCGAAGGATGACCGAATGCAAGCAAATACAAATTTTGCGGGTACATCATTGGCGGTGGTGGAATCACTCGTTTGAAAAATCACTTGGCGAACATAGACAAGACAAATAGTGTGAAGGTTTGCGACAAGGTTCCTCTGAAGTACAGGAGGAAATGCGGGAGTTACTCTACGTACACTCTCAGAAGAAGAAGGAATGTGAGAGTTAGTGTGAGTCGATGCGAGCCGACCTCCGAAAAAGTCTAGGGGACTCTGACGAAGAAATAGACGAAGGTCCCGGTGGATCTTTGGGGTCCTCTAATCCAAGAAGATCGTACTCCGAGGTCAAGAGGTTGGCCAAAGTCGTCGACTGAGATTCTTCATTCACGAGTGACGAGACACTCCACGTATAATTAATTACTAATTAGTGTGTTAATTTTCTATGTTGTCGTACGTATTGTAATCAAGGTTTGACTTTATGGTACTTTATAAATTTTGCACGAATCGGATTTTTTGAGGAACATATCGAGTCTTGGTTTGAACTTTGTGTTTAATATTTTGTTTTAGGTGTTGTAATCAAGATTTGACTTTATGGTACTTTATGTTGAATTTTATCTTGGTTTGAACTTTGTGTTTTATATTTTGTCGTACGTGTTGTAATCAAGGTTTTACTTTATGGTACTTTATGTTGAATTTTATCTTAGTTTGAACGTTGTGTTTTATATTTTATCATATGTATTGTAATCAAAGTAATTTAGTTTTGCAAAATATGAAAAATATGAAAAGTATGAAAAAGTATGTTTATTTTTGCGAAATATATGTCTGAATACCCATCGGTTTCTTACATTTTTTTCCGTTTGCTGATGTGAATTTTCTTAACTAAAGAAAAATTCTACACGACGCAAGCGAACGTGTCGTCAAGTAATAGAGTGCAAAAGCACGGATATCGATCCCACAAGGACTCTAGACTATTTCCGAAGCAAACACACTAGCTTTCTTTTTCGAGTTATGAAAATGAAAAATGGGGGTTTTTGATTGTTTTAAGAACAAGATAAAATGTAAACAAGAGTGAAAACAATATTTAAACACAAGTTAAAAGGAAGGGGCACGATTTTGTTATTTCATCGAGTCGGTCGGTCAAGGTGCGATTCTAAGCTCGGGTTTAGAGTGTTAAAACTTAGTCTCAATCCCTCCTATAACATTCACTAATCTCTCTCGAGCCTGTAGGAATCTAGCTATGTGTCGAACTTACACCTCTCGGTTTGGGTTCTATTAAAATGCAAAACCGCATTTAGCCCGGGATTTCAATCAACTACAACTACCCCCTACTCTTTCTATAGTTCTAGGAAGGTTAAAGATGGGATGGGTCGAGCTCACTCGTTTATTACCTCTCGGTGTCTAAACTTGTCTAAGATTCACTAACTAGGTAGCTACTCTAGTTAGCGCTAACACACACCCATACCCATAGAATTTCACTCTCAACCCAACCATGAAGCACCAATCTAATCCAAATGTTTGACCAACCAACTCAACTACTCAACTACATCGCACCATAAATCTATTTAGCTACTCATCATTAAGAATAAACAAAGTAAAATTGAAATAAGTAAAATAAGTAAAACAATAAAGAAACAAGACATTGAATGCTAATCTCAACAACCAAATAAAGCTTCCATTAAACTCAAGCACTACTTCAATATTCCACTTAGATAAAACAATAAAGTAATCACAATACTCAATGCTCAATAAATAAAGGTAGTTAACCAAAAACTCAAATAGAATATTTGAAAGCTTAAAATATGTTCAACAAAGCAAAAAGTGAAGTAAATAAATAAATAACTATAAATAAAAGAGATAGAGTTAAGGATGAACAAATGGAGGTGATGAGGATGATGGATGTTGTCACTTCTCCCTCTTCTTCTTCACTCCCAAGCTCAAGAACAAAATGAGTGCCAAACCCTAGCTTTCTCTCTCTCACTTTCTCTTTATAGTTTTTCAAACAAAAGTAAAAGTGTTCTCTCTCAAGCCTCCTACCCCTCCTCTTTGAATAAGTGTATATGAGGGTTTATGAGAGGTTTTCAGAGCAAATATGGACCCTTGGATGAGATCCAACGGCCAAAAATGATTTAAAAGACGAGCTCCAAAAATACTGAAAAAGCAACTGGCGCGGCGCGCCACATAACAGGCGCGCCGCGCCACTCGTAAAATTCTAAAGGCGCGTCGCGCCTCTCTTGCGCGTTGCCCGCTCGAGCTCTCGGGTGTAAATTTAGTCATCAGGGCGCGGCGCACCATTCAATAGGCGCGGCGCGCCAACATTGAAACGCTGACTTCTTGTTGACCGTCGTTGACTTTTGTTGACTTGACTTCACAAGGCCATAACTTCCTCGATTTAGCTCCGATTCAACCCGTTTTTGCACCACAGCCTTCTCTCACTCTCTTTATCCTGAAAACATAATAAAACTACAAAATAACATAAAAAACACTAAGAACAAGTTCTGATTCTTATCTAAGAGTCATAGATAAGTGTGAATGAATCTCACTTATCAGTTGCCTCATTGACTGGAAAGAGGTCGAGGCGGATCTAGGCCGACTTGTCCTTGGCAGTCTCAGCTTCTTTCGAGCTCTCCCCGGCTTCGTCGATCGACACGAGCACGGCATCCGAACTATCCAGCATCGAGCCGAACTAATCTGCCACACGTCAACAACCTCTGACATCACCACGTTGAGGGGAGAGCGGTCATCATACGGGGTGAATTCGAGATCTTCAGCCCCGACAAGAGAAGGTAAGGGCACGCCATCCAGCTCGGCCTGGAACTTCACCAGCTCGCCCTTGGCCTCCTCCAGCTCGGCATCAGCGTCGTAGATCTCCTTGTTGACGACCTCCCGGAAGATTGAGGACGCGGCCTTGGCCTGATCAAGGTTGCGCATGATCGTCGTCCTCCTTTTCCCCGCCGTGACGAACTGACGATAGGTCGTCAACGCCCCCTTGTACTTCGCCCCAGTAGCCTTCCTGCCTGAGCGGATGCCGTCACCCTTTCTTCAGCTCGATCCGTGTCCTCTCAGTATCCTAAAGGCGATCTTCGAGGTCCTTTTGGCGACGGACATGCTTGCCCGCCTCGGCAATGAGGAGATCCATCTGGCCAAGAGGGCCTTTTCACTTCGCAAGGTCGTCCTCGGAAGCCTTCAGCTTGGTTCGCAAATCCTGGTTCACGAGGGAGAGGCGGTCATACATCACCTCGTACCCAAGAAAGTCCTTGTTCATCTCGGCCGTGAACTGTCAGAAGAACAAGCAGGTAGTCCTGAATGATGAATAAAAAATAGACAAGCGAAACTTACCCAAGGCCCCGCCGCGCTGACGGAGCGGTAGTAGTTCACCTCGTGCATCATCGAGACCACTGGAAGCCGATACTCGGGGAAGTTGAACTGGCGCAAGAGGCATGCCGCCGCCGCCGGGTCCTCACAGACCGGCCTGTCGATGTTCCAGTCGAACGTCAACTTGCAGGATCCTAGTGGAGATCCCTGCGACGGGCCAGACTACGAGGTCGGTTGGCGGGACAGCTGGCCAGATCCCTTCACGATCTTCCCTCGGTCGTCAGTTCGACCCTTCTACAGGTCACTCGATTGCTGAGGGGTGCCTTCGACCCCATTTCTCTTAGCTTGGGAGGTCGAGACCGGCGAGGTCTTAGCTGGTGCAGTCGAAGTCTTGGTAACTTCGGCACCAGAGGTCTTGACGACCTCGGTAGCAGAGGGCTCGATCGTCTGAAGAGTCGTATGTAGAAAAGCATTGGTAAGAAGATAAGCATAAAAACGCAGCTCGACAAGTCGAACTAACCTGAAGAAGGGGCCGGCCAATGACCAGCTTGAATGAATCGAGTTTCGGAAAAAGACTTCCAAGAAACCTCGCCGGCACGTAACTTTTGGACTTTGAGATCGAAGGCCTCTGATGGGTAAAGCACGACCTTCTCTGCAAAATAGCAAAGTAAGACATCAGTTCGGACTCCAATCACAGATCACTGGCGAAAACCTTCCCAAATATATAGTACCACAGTCCGTTCTCCATTTCACAGATAGGCAGTTTTTCACCACCTCCACTGTTTTATCGCTGATCTCGAAATAGAAATATTTCGAGCCCCAGTTTTTATCCTTGCCAGAAGGTCGGTAAAACTCCTTGGTGAGGCCGGTTCGCCAAAGAGAAGCATATCGGATGATGCTTCGAGTTGCGATTTGCGACAGCAAGCAGTCGAGGTCATTAACGTCCAAGGAGACTCCGACCTCCCTGGACAACAACAACAGCGCCATTACTTAGCGCACGAAGTTCAGACACATCTGGGTGAACTGAAGGCCCAGACGGTCGCAGAATTCGATAAGAAGTTTGGGCACCGGGAAGTGCAGCCCGCACTCCTCGAAAAATACCCGGTACGCACAAACGTACCCAGGTATAACTCGGTCAGCGGACTGGCCTCCCACCTTCACTTTCAACCCATCCGGAAAGTTGTAACGCTCCCCCATGTCAGCGAGGTTGCGCTTCGTCAAGGTTGACGGTAACGACAACTTGCTGTTGGGATCCTCGCTCTTTTTGTCAAGATTTGACATTTTTCACAAAAAAAATAAAATAAATAATAATAATAAGGGTTTTGGTTTCGCGTAAAGAAGAAAGGGGAAAAAGAAAAGGACAAGAGCCCAGAACAAGGGTCGACTAGGCTCAAGAAACCTAAAAGATTCACTAATACAACAAAGGAGGGGGGAAATTCAAGGTCTTGGCGCGAGCGAAATGGCTAAACCAGAAAAATCGGAAGAAGGAAGAAGAACAAATAAAGAAAATTGTGACTTTACCTTAGGAGCGGCGAACGAATGGATTATAATGAGAAATCCGAAGGCCAGGGGTCCTTATTTATGCGTCAAATCAACGGTTGGGGTTTCCGAGATAATCGGGATGATTATGGAAATGTTTGGGTTCCCAAAGCACGGGCGTGGTGACGTGTCCTGGACTCTCGGCCCGAGGTAACCAAAAGGAGAAAATATCCGAAAATCTCGTCAAATCCTAACCAGAATGAGAGAAACCTCTGTTTGACTAAAAATTATATTTTATATTATACTATCCTAAATATAAGAAAATACTGGGGGACTGATTGTGGGAGTAGATATCACCTCTCACGTCGAACTGGACCAGTCAGGCCCGAGGCCCAGTCCAACCCAAGTATCCAGAGGTCTTGGCGAGCTCGGCCCAGTTCGATGACGAGAAGTCTCTCCTCAAGGATAGGCGCTGAGGCCCAGTCCGACCCAAGGCCCATGATCCCTTCGTTTTTGAAGGATGGTCCCGCCAAGTAGCGTGCATGTACCACTTCTTCAAGGAAACGGTCAAATCGCCTGAAGAGAAGGATGAGTCCCGAGATCGGTGAGGTGAAGACTATTCCCGATCGTACACGTGGAACGACCTGAAGGAAGGAGATGATCGACGAGCTGGCTATAAAAGCCAGTTTCATTTCGTTTTAAGGGGACTTTTAATTTATTTTTGAAGAAAAAAGCTTACAAAAATCTTGGCCTTTATTATTTTCGTCTGTTGCTAAATGGATTCCAATTCGTTTCACCTTCGTTGTACTGCTTACGTTCGTATTTTAATAAAGAAATCTTTCTTGCGCCTGCTTTTTATATTTATACTCTAATATCTTGACATCTTCGAATTTCGATCACTTCTTCATAATCGGATTCTGAGACCCTTCATTCTTAAAATAAGTATACGAATCCCCAACTTTCAATAACATTCGTATAGATTGTTGGAATGAGAAATCGGTTAAACTTTGTTCTAGAAATTTAATATACATGAGTCAAATGACCATATGCCTAGGCGATTTTATTTTAATTAAAGGGTATCTTTTTCTTTAGTGTATTTAAAGGGTATTTATTTGCTGATGCTGTACTGTTACCGACACGTCATTATTCATTTCATAAAATAATAATACACCAGTGAACGAAAACAAGTATTTCGCTGTCTTGAAAGATAAACTAATGATCAAACTCTGCAACATTGAGGATTATTTAACCAAGACCAATCCACGGTGTTTTGAAGAACGGTCAGAAAATATGGGTTTTCAATCACTAGAAGCAGTTTTAAGCCACAATGGCCTATTCTCACTCATCCTTTTCCTTTTCATTCTATTGCTTGCTTCAATTCTCTATCTTCGCAGTAGAGCTCTAGGCAAAGAGTCAAAGTTACCACCGTCTCCTCCGAGGCTCCCCATAATCGGAAACCTCCATCAGCTAGGGGAGATGCCACACCACTCTCTCCGAGCTCTAACCAATAAATATGGCCCCCTATTGTATCTAAAGCTAGGCTCAGTCCCGACTCTCGTCATTTCATCTCCGGATATTGTCCGAGAGATCGTAAAGTCTAACGACATTGCCTTCACGAATCGTCCCAAAACCCTAGCAAGCGACATCCTTTTCCCAAGCGACATTATTTTCGCTCCCTACGGAGAGTATTGGAGAAAAGCTCGGAAAACTTGTGCTGTTAACATCTTGAGCCTCAATAGGGTCCAATCCTTTCAACACGTGATAGAGCAAGAAGTCACGCTCGTAGTGAGTAAGGTTCGAAACGCTTGTCTTGATGATAATGGCGTAGCCATAAATCTGAGCCAAGTTTTGAATCAAGCTACGAACAACATAGGCTGTCGATGTATTCTAGGGAAAAGTTATCGAAAGGAGGACGGTTCGGTTGATAAAATCGGAGATTTATCAAACCAAGTGACACATCTATTTTATGCCTTCAGTGTTGGAGATTTGTTTCCTTGGTTGGGATGGGTAGATGTGGTTAGGGGTTTGGTTAGTAGATGGAGGTCAACTTCTAGGGAATTTCAGGCTTTACTTGACCGTATAATTGAAGAACATAAGGCTTCTTTTGGTGGTGGATCAGATGCCAAAGACTTTCTCGATGTTCTCCTCCAGATTCAGCAAGATCCGAATTCTGATTTTGAGCTCACTCAAAAACGACTAAAGGGAATACTTCAGGTCTCTCTCTCTCTCTCTCTCTCTCTCTCTCTCTCTCTCTCTCACACACACACACACACACACACACACATACACCCACACACGCGCGCGCGTACATACAATTTCTACAACTACAAAGAGGATGAATTATTTGCACGACTTGTGGATTAATTACTTTTTACAGTATATATAAGTTATAATACTGAGCTGAGTATTTCCTTAAAATAAGAATAGAACTGTAGGACACGATCAACTTAAAGAAAATGGGTAATAAACCCGTAAAATGATGAAAAAAATACTCTTTTATTATTATTATTATTGATATACTTGCCTGAACTGATACATTTTAAAATGTTGCTCATACACACATACATGACTTGCCTGTCGGTGGAATAGACACTACTTATAATTCACTCGTTGCATTTTCATATCGAAGCTTTTAATGGAAAATAACTCGGGATCTAACTATGGAGAACGTACTCAATTTTTAGCTTACAGTGGATTCCATTACTAGTATAAACAAACTTTGTCCTTAAGTTTAATCTATTATATATTCAGGACATGTTGGTCGGTGGAACCGACACTACTTCCGTGTTGACAGAATGGGTAATGGTCGAGTTGTTGAGGAATCCGGTGGCAATGATGAAGGTTCAGGAAGAGGTCAGAAATATCGCGGCAGACAAAAAAAGAGTAGACATCAATGACATTTGTAGAATGGATTACCTAAAAAATGTCGTGAAAGAGACCATCAGGCTACACCCTCCAGCTCCACTAATCCCCCGTGAAACCACTGCGAGGGCTAAGATCGGACCCTACGAAATTCCGGACAAGACGAGAGTCTTCGTCAACATTTGGGCAATCCTGAGAGATCCGAGTGTATGGGACGATGCAGAGGAGTTTATTCCAGAGAGGTTTCAGAGAAACCCGCTGGAATATTTTATTGGCGATGATTTCCAGTTCATACCGTTCGGATTCGGGAGAAGAAAATGCCCCGGAATTGCCTTCGGTTCTTCTAGCATTGAATATGTGATTGCCAATATGTTGTATTGGTTTGATTGGAAATATCCAGAAGAAAGCGGATCGGCTAAGGACATGGATATGAGTGTGATCTATGGACTCACTCTTCATAAGAAGTTTCCTCTTCATGCTGTGCCAATACAGTTCATCCCTTGACTGTTACGGGCCATCAAATAGTTTATAGGTATAGTGTGCTAAATTTGTCATCATGTCTACTTTTATATTTCATGCATTTCTTCAACTCGTTGATGTTCCTAGTTTTAAATTTTATTGTGTGGGGTCGCATTTTGATATGTTAATTATGTATGCTATATTTTATGAATTTTGAGTCCGAAGTTTTATTCTCAAGTATTTCTCAGCGCAAAAAAATCGTAAACCGGACCGGATCAGTGATTTTTAAACCGCCGGTCCGATTTGAAACGGTTTTTTTCATCCGGTGCGGTCTATTCATTACAAACGGTCCGGTCCGATTTTTTTTTAAATACGGTTAAACCGGACCGGACCGGTTTATTTAAAAAAATAATTAATGTCTAACTAAAATACGGTAAATTTTGTGGTTTCCTAAACAAATAAATAAAATGTACGTTTGAATATATATATATATATATTGGATCTTCTGTGATATGATTTAGTTCGACCAAACAATTTTATTTAAGTTGTTCGAGCGAAGCTACAAGAAGTTGTTTACATATATATATATATATATATATATATATATATATATATATATATATATATATTGACAAAAGGTTGTTCGAGCGAAGCTACAAGAAGTTGTTTAATACCCGGGTTGCACTACTACAAATAAGCATTTCTGGTGCGGAGGGGCATTAGGTGCGACAAGTCGCACCTAATTGGGCATCAGGTGCGACTTGTCGCACCCAAAAGGGCTCCAGAAAAGAAAAAAAATTCGCTGATTTTAAGTGGTATTGGGTGCGACTAGTCGCACCCAATAGTTTTGAAAACTTTCAGGTGCGACAAGTCGCACCTGAAAGTCCAAAATAAATTCGGCGCTCAACTTCTCCCCCTCATTTTTTTCATTTGTCTGACGTGGAATTAATTTTTAAGTTTTTTTTTTACTATCAGGTGCGACTAGTCGCACCTGATAGTTTTTTTAGATGCGATATGTCGCACCTGATTACTAGGGTTAGTTTATAAACTCAGCTTCGTCTTCTTCACTTCTCCAGCCTCTTTCTCTCTCTCAAACTCCGACTCTCCCTCCCTCTCTCCCTCCCTCAGCGAGCCACCACCAAATATCTCACTCCCTCTCTCTTCTCCAAGCCACCACCATCCCTCCCTCTCTCTTCATCTTCATCATCTTCAACAACAACAACAACAAGAACGACCACGACCACCGTCATCTTCATCTTCATCTTCTTCTCCTCCTTCTCTCCAGCTCGCCAACAACCCGAACTCCGCCGCGCGCGCTATCGGCCGAGAGAGGAAGTCGCCGCGAGTCACCGGAGATGCCGGACCAAAAGCGAACACCGGGAAAAGAAAGAGGGAGCACCGAGAAGTGTGAAAATCATGGAATCAAGGTAAGCAAATTTATTACCCGGATTGAATTTGAAAATTAGGGTTTGAGATTGAAATTGGGGATTTTTGATTCCATGATGATTTTCGTGAAATTGATTTGATTGGGTTGTTGATTGAGCTCGGTTTGTGATTTGTTGTTTGGATTTGAAGTTGATTTCTTCGGATTTTCATGATTTTGGCCGAAAATTAAAACCTAGGGTTTATGTTCAAAATTTGAAGATTTTGGATTTGTGATGTTTTTGAGGTTGGTTGGTCTGATTCTATGCTTGAAATCGTGTTTTAAATTGATTGTTCGGGTTGGTTTTGAATTGAGAGTGATTTGGAATTTCGTCGGGTTTTTACGGTTTGAACAGCCTCTGTAAATTGACGTGGACAGTTTAGTACCAGTTTAGTTTGGATTTGTTGATATTTTTCCTAGATAATAGACGTTATGGGGTTTCTAAAACATCCAAGAACGTGTAAATCCGTAAAGAATTGAATAAGATATGAATTTTTGAAATTGGTGTTTCAAAGCTGGAAAACTGGAATAATTTTGAGATAGTTGTTTGAGTTCAAAGTTGTCTTGTAATATCTTGTTAGAAAGGTGTGGATGTTAATTTTATTATGAAATTGGAATTGTTGGATTTCGAATTGTGTAGCCGAAGATATGGTACGTTCTTTGCCTAGTGCAAATCTGGAATTTTAATTTTGAATGGAGTTGATTTGTGGAATTGTTTTGGTCGTGAACTAGCTTGGCCGTGGTTTTTTTTTTCTGGCCGTGTGTGTGTGTGTGTCTGTGAATGTTGTTGTTTGATGATTCGATGATGATTTGAAAGGTTAGTGCGGTTTTCCGAGTTTCGTTGTGCTCGGCCGGGGGATTTTGTGACAAGTTTAATGACTTTGTGATATGTTGGTTCATTGATATTCTTGGCTTGTTTGATGTGTTTGGTCATGTTGGCTCGGCCATATTGGGGTTTTATTTGGTTGACTTGAGTTTCATATTCGATGTTCGGTTTGGAAATTGCTCGGATTATATATTTATTTAAGACTCGTTGGAAATAACTCGTTGAACTTTTATTTCGTACGATATCTTCGGTACGAACACGTATGAGTCTTAAATAAGTTTAATTTCTGAAAAGCCGGGAAATAAGTAAATTAAATTCTTGAACCCCCGAACCGAATCACAACGAATCCCGACAACGACCTTAAACTGTGCAATATCTTCCGAATCTAATAACTAATGAAGTTTCAACTTCTGATTCTAGTTCTCTCGATGCTTCAGGACGTGCTAAGAGTCTCGAGAAGCGTTAAAGCAAGGAAACTCCGGAAGTTAACAAGTTTTTCGACGAACTATTCCGGGTAACTGTGGAAACTTAATTCAACTAAATACCCAGGGAATAACTCTGTCTACGTGCATTATTACGTGTTAGTAAACATGAGTAGGAAAAACCATAAAAACGGTTTAGTATGCTTAGGTTAATGGTTTAGTATGCTTAGGTTAAGAAAAAAAAAACTTTAGTATGCTTAAGTGGTTTGTATGCTTAATTGTAATTGTATGTAATTGAAATTAAATGGTTTAGTATGCTTAGGTTAATGGTTTAGTATGCTTAGTTGATCTTTGGACCCGATTATTGATGTTGATGACTTGAAATTGGTGATTGGTTTCGGATTTCTTGGTTGTGGTTTGAATTTGGCCGAATTTTTGAAAAAGAAAAACTGTTTGAACTGTCTATAATTTTTGTTTCCAAAAGTGTGGCACAAGGACTAAAAAAAATTAAAAAACAATTCTCATTGAACGTTAACTCGCGAAACAAGGTGTCACTTGAAGTTCCAAACGTATCAACAATGTGTAAGCATTATTTCTAAAAACTATCCAAATGATTTTATTTGACATCATGATTTAGTGTTTATAATATTTGTAGGTTGTTTATTTTAATTTACTGTATTAGTGCTGCTTGTATTTAGTACTTTCTCATTCAAGCAGCACTAATACAGTTATCAATTCGTAAAGTATTTTGTTTGAGCAAGTTTTGTTATAAAGAGGCGTTGGACCCAAAGAAGGTGAAAGTGAAGGTGGTATTTTGCCAGCAAGGGAATCCGGGCACGGACGCGGCGATCAAAGAGATCGGAGGAGTTGGGACCATTCTTCAAAGCTATCAATATCTCGATATCTTTTATTTTAATTTACTGTATTAGTGCTGCTTGTTTATTTGTAGGTTGACATCATGATTTTTTTTTAGAGTTTAGGTTGTTAGGCCGGCCCGTGTGTTTAGACTTTTGTTTTTTTTAGAGTTTAGGTTGTTGGGGGGAGCATAATAAACATATTTTCTTTTAAAATTATATGCATTATTTATTTTTTTGGCTGGAATTATGTTTTGATTAAATCTTGGCTGATTTTTTTTTTTTTCCAAAAACGAAATAAGAAATGAAGTCACTTTTAAATAAACTGACATCCAAAAAACTGCTCTTTTAAAAGATTTGACGTCGCTTTTTTAAAAAGCGACGTCTAAACTACTGTTTGGTGTTTTGGTGGGAAGACTATTGGGTGCGACATGTCGCACCCAATATGTTGGCGGGAAGACTATTGGGTGCGACATGTCGCACCCAAAGGTCAAATTCCCGCTTTATTCTTGATTTTCCACGGAAAAATAGGTCCGACTTTAGGTGCGATAAGTCGCACCCAATAGTGTCGCACCTAAAGTCACACCCGATAGTACTATCGGGTGCGACTGTGTGGGCATCAGGTGTTGCTTATGTCACTTTTCTCCCATGCGCATATAAGTAGAAATATCCTGTTTCCAATTTTGACTTATTTGGTAAGATATTCTCGGATATTTGATTTCCAAGAATGACAGATTCGCGAGAGATTCTGTGGCAACCTAATAAAGTTCCTTGTGGGTGGAATTATGCTATTCACTTTGTTGGAAAAATTCATGTTGCCTTAAACATTGAGCTGGTTTCTCTGCCTTGGAGATCTTCAACGAAAACTAGCTCTTGGTGCTTGGAATTTCTAGATCACTGCCTTGATCAGAATTTGTGAGTGCGTGTGTTTGCAATAACATGCTTAATAATCTTCGGGAGAAAATTGGGTGAAATAGGGAGAGGGAGTCTCAAATCTGAAGGGCGTTCGGATTTACATCTATTGGAAAAGTCAAAGACATAGGTGTTTGCGAGTGAGTCATCAAACTTAATATTTCTATTTATTTGACTGATTGATATAGTTGATTGTTTTCACTCAGATGTATCATTTCTCAAGAGTAGGTGGTTTATCACCGAATAAGGTTATCAATTATGTTGTATTCGTTATTGCTTATAGTTTGATTTTTTGCTTAATTATCACCTTGATAAACTTGTCTAAAACCAATAAGTTGCACAAAAAAATTAATTTCACCTACTAGTTGAAAAAATGTTACAACAATTATCATGCGAAGAACACCAGGTTCCGAACAGTAAGTCTCGAGCACATAAAGTTTCCAGGCAGGATTTTCTCTAAATACAAACGAATCTAGTAAAATAGACAATGTAAATGAGGGAGCTTTGTCATAGGTGAGACTTCTGATGTGTACTTGTGTTTAGCCTCTCGTCTTTGTTGCTTTGCTTCTCTTTTATAGTGATAAGTTTAAAGATCATGGGGTGATCAAGCCCATGGTGTGGTAGGTACTTTGGGCTCGCTAAGCTTTGCTCAAAAGATCAAAGCATCGTGTCCATGACTGCAACTCGGGGGACAATGGGTTACATTGCCCCCGAAGTCTTCTCCAAAAGTTTTGGATCAAAAGTGTCGTGCAAGTCAAACGTCTATAGTTTTGGGATGTTGCTTCTAAAGATGGTGGCCGGGAGAAAGAACACGGCTAGCTCAGAGGAGGAAAATGGAGCCGAAGAGATTTATTATCCAGAGTGGATCTACAACCTTCTAGAAGAAGGAGAGGATCTTCGGATTTAGGTAGAGGACGAAGGGGACGGCGAGATCGTGAAGAGGCTGGCGATCGTGGGGCTGTGGTGCATCCAGTGGCATCCGGCAGCAGGCCGTCCCACCATGAAACTCGCGATTCGGATGTTGGAAGGAAAATATGGAGATTTGAAGATTCCACCAAATCCGTTTGCTTCCACGACGGGTTCGTCTTACACGCGACACCAAAGATTCCCGCGATGCAACCTTTGGCCTTTGAGTTGGAGGCTATTGACGAGTGATCTATTGAAATATGTATTATATAAAAACCAAAAATAAATATGCGTTACAATAATTGTTGTCCCTAATCCGATGTCTTTTTACGGTTTGTTGTAGCTTGTCTATGTTCTTTTTCATTGCAAAAGCTCTTTGAACTTTCTTAAATTTAGTTTTTCTTTTGTGCTGATTTTCATTCGGTTGTTATTACGGTATGAAAATAATAGTCACAACTTCATTTTTATTTTGTTTTCAAAGAAGAAATTATTGGGTCACGAACTTGAGAATGTAATCATAAATTGATTTTCTATTATTTTTTCACATGATCATCTAATACTATTTTGTCGGAATAACTAAGATCATCAGATTTTACACGGGGTTTTTATATATTTTCCTAGATATTTCCTCTGTTTTATTTGAGCCGAGTATTCTTGGGAATGTGTAATTAGCAGCAGATTATGGTAGAAGATTTTGAGTTAAGAATGAAGTGTTAAAATGTGGGAGAGAATATAAGTTTAAGAGAAGAGAATACTACTTATACTAATGAGTGAATCTATTTTTTTTTTTTGCTTAATTCGAACTCTAACATGTCACCTCTATATATGCTAGTGGCATTTCTAAATGAATAGTTAAAATTTTTGTATTATAAATTTAATTTAATGACTACACAGAATACAACTTTGAGCTACAAATATTAGCTAAAAAACAGAGATACTATATATGCGGGGTAATCCACAAATGTTTTTTTGGTCTATCTAATAATCAATTTCAATCTTTTTCAATTCTAAAAAAAATTACTTAATCTTTTTCAATTCTAGCCCAACTATCACTTAAATTATGTAACTAACCAAATCCACTACCAAACAATATTATATTCCTATTTTACCCCTCATCAAATACACACCAAAATTTTCGCCTCCGACTCCGAATCCTCCAATCCTCCGATATTGCCTCCAAACTCTGTGTCGATTTCGAATACTTCAATTCTCCGATATTGCCTCCGACCTCCTTTTCCGCCACAATTTTTTTTATTTTGCCACATCCGAAGCCGATGAAGACGTCTCCGTTCTCATACTTGGAAAAATGGTGAGTAAATATTATTTCCAATTCGATTAACCCATAGGACACTATAAAAACTATAAATATGGTGAAAGATCAAAAAAATTTCCTTTAAAAAAGATATTGTCTCGGTACTCACGTCATATATGGTGTCTCATCCCTTTCCTACCTTTATCGTCGTCTTTGCTGCTTTTGACTTCCCTGCCCTTGCGAGTGGGTAAGCCCTTGAAACGTCTTCAGTTCTTTAATTCATTCCGTGGCAAGAAATCCATTCGAAACCCTAGCCCGTATCTCCGATCAATTCTTTGTTAGATTAACTATAAAATATGGTAAATATTATTTCCAATTCGATTAACCCATAGAACACCATAACCGAAACTCTGGAACTTTAATGGTAAATAATATTTACAGCCCGATCATTCGATAGTAAATATTATTTACCATTCGAAAAAGCAAAATACTTGTCTCCAATTTGGCGAACGATTCCATGATTCAGATCCGATGATGAATAACTGGAAAAAATTAGAATTAACAAACAAATAAGAACGAAGTTTTATGAAACCAAAGAACCTAAACACCTACACTAGACAAACATAAACTAAGAAGGATTAAATGACTAACCTAGACAAACAGATAATATAAGAATAATAGAAGAACATCTATGAAATCGACGATCTTAAACATCTATTCCAAATGAGTCGTCGAATACCCTGGTTGCAAATCGCAGGATAATTTTAATGGTAAATAATATTTACAGTCCGGCCATTCGATAGTAAATATTATTTACCATTCGAAAAAGCAAAATACATGTCTCCGATTTGGCGAACGATTCCATGATTCAAATCCGATGATGAATAACTGGAAAAAATTTGGAATTAACAAACAAATGAGAACAAAGTTTTATGAAACCAATGACAATTTTGAAAGTATGAGAAATATAGGCTATTTCCCTAAATAAATGGATAGTTGAGTTATAATTTAAAAGTTCCCTATATAAGTATGCTAATTGTTTACAAATCTCTATATTAAAAAAGAAAATAAGAAGATAATTGTCTATTTACTCGTATGAAATAAAACAGAGGAATAATCCAGCTAGACTATATACAGTATTTTTTTTCAAAACTTTATGAAGAAATCTTTGTTGAAATCAGTGTAGCTTTTCTGAAGACTTCCCAATTTCAATCAATAACGAATAGACAGAGAAAAATCGTTACAAAGTTTTTTAATTTTTTAATTTTTATTTAAATTTTTTATTTTCTGATCAAGCAGCTTCTAGATAATAAATTTTT
Source organism: Urtica dioica subsp. dioica (assembly GCF_054948205.1). Classification (NCBI taxonomy): domain Eukaryota; kingdom Viridiplantae; phylum Streptophyta; class Magnoliopsida; order Rosales; family Urticaceae; genus Urtica; species Urtica dioica. The sequence continues at coordinate 41,868,200 of NC_142760.1, forward strand.
TAAAACGAAGATTATGATGACTTGTTGGAAAAGCATTTGAATTAAAAAATTTGAAGCAATTTTTAAGGTCTATTTTTTAGCCCTACTTTTGGTGGATAACTAACAACGTCACAATTGTTGAGTACAAATAATCAGATTAAAAGAAAAACAAGGGATACAAATGTCATTATTAAATACAAGCAATGCTCAACTTATACAGAATACTTACATCTTATAAAAGTAATAAAAAATATCATAAATAAAAAAAAATATGAAGATCGTTGCGTTTTTATTGGCATGAAATAAAACAGAGGAAACATGTATACACATTATTTTTCCCAAAGCTAAAAAGTAAAACTTCCACAAATTGTCGACGCATTCTTCAGGGGAACACATGAAACTTGAGAAAATCTTCCTTTTTCTCTAAATAACTTGGATATCTGCGAAGACTTTGAGAGAATAATTTGATATGACTGCAGACGTTTTTGCGCGAGCTGGATCAAAACTACAACGGGAGTGTGCTATACAGCGATAGCAAGAGAGTCATCAAAATGGAAAAGCATCTGGTGTATCATGTTCGGAAGAAACACATACAGTTGCGATACCACTTTATCAAATCAGCATTGGAAGATAGGATGCTAGTCCTTGAAAAGATCGCGAGAAGTCAGAATTCAGCTGACATGTTGACGAAGTCAGTGCCATATGACAAATTGAAGTTATGCTCAACTTCAATTGGATTCCTTGCTTGAGGATCGGAGTCGCCGTTGCAGATGGAGATATGATGTGATTAGTCTCCAAGTGGAAGATTTTAGAGGTGTGGAGCCTAATCGGTCACCGAGCTGACGAGCTGAAGACCGGCGCCTAAGTGACAACTGAAGACCTTACGACGATGATTTGCAGATCGACCTTCCCGAGAGTCGACGTGGGGTTTGGACATGGGGTTTAATCCCATTTTATGAAGGTCGTATGGAGCAGAGCTCCTTGGGCGAAAATTATGCTGTAAATGTTATTAGTCAACGGTATTTTGGGAATTCAGACCTGTTTGTTAGCCCTAGCATTTTTCCTATAAATACCCTATGCGTCGATGTTCTTTGTAGAGCGTATGATAGTTATAAACACATTTTCTCTCAATTTGGGTTTTAGTAAAAATCTACAGCAGCAAAATGGATGTAACTTTCACATTGAAAGTGAACCACTATAAACCCGTATGTGTTATTTGTTCTTTGCGGATAAATCTTAACAATATTAATTTTTAGCTTTACTCTATGTGTGGATGACTAACATCTCTTTGAAATTTTCCTCAGTTTTATCTCAAACAGGGGTGGCAATTCGAGTTACGTGTCGTGTTCGTGCCGTGTCTTATTCGTTTTTATGTATTTTTTGACAGACCCAGACACGACCCATTTATTAATCGTGTCTAGGAGCAAAACCCAAACACGACCCACTATTTTTTTGTCAAACCCAGACCCAACCCACTAAGACCCATTTATTAATCGTGTCTCAATGAACCATGTAACCCACGAACCCACTTAGACCCACAGACTCATTTAGACCACTAAACTCATTTGAACACGCGAATCGGTTTAGGCCCTTAGACATGTTTACTTTAAAATATTGAAATTCTCTAAATCAAATTAAATAACAAATTAGTCAGAATAAGTAATTAATAAAAATACTCCATATAATCAACTAAGCCACCAACATAATATTTTTACTACAAAAGAGAAGCTCAAACACAATCCATTGGATCATTATGGGTCTTTATCGTGTTTACCCATTAACAACTCATTTAATATTCGTGTCTAATTGGGTCCTAATGGGTTGTCGTGTTCGTGTCGTGTTCACCCGTTATTTAATCGTGTTAATCGTGTTCGACACGGATGGACCCAGATCCATTTTAGGTCGACCCAAACCCATTTACACCGTGTCGTGTCTCGTGTACGGCCCCAAATTGCCATCCCTAATCCCAAACAAGTAAAAGTAAAACATGAGAGATTATGTAATTATTTATGTGATAATTAATACCGAATCTTATTAAGCACTATATAAAAAAAGAATATCCTTTAAGCCTAAAATATTTTATTGTTCTAGCATGATATCATAAACAAAAAAGGACAAGAACGTTGAATTTTTACTGGCATGAGATAAAACAGAGGAATAATATATACGCAGGCCATTAGCTTTCCACAAGAAAAATAAGTTGTATTTTGTACAATTTCCATAAAATAATTATTCTGGGCAACACATGAAACTTCAGAGAATCTTCCTTTTGTCTGTATAACTTGGATGTTTGTGAAGACTTGAGAGAAGACTTTGTATTTTCAGTTAACAAATTGGAAAAAAGAGAAGCGAGAAATTTCAAACAAAGATTGGATGAGGATGCAAAATCCCAAAGAAAAACTACAAAGACTTGTATAAAAGGATTGAATAAGATATTTTGTCTTCAGTAGTAAGTTGTTGTGAAGACTTTGACTCTCTAAGCTACCTTGAAGAACAATAATGCTTTAATTAACTGTTTAACCCGCTGGTACTTCTCTGCTTCTATCATATTCATTGAACATTCGAAGTTGTCGATTAAGTCTTCGATATGTAGCAGAAGCCCGGTAAATCGCATGAAACCAAGAATATTGTTGATTTCTGAACGAGTTTAGTAATCCACGATTCTTCCAAAAACCCGTCAAATTGCTAGTAGACAAATTTTTTTTAGTGCATCAAATCAAAACTCTGTTGAATTGGAATGTCGGAAAATAAGTGTTAAACAACACGGAATAAACTGCATTATATCCAAGAAGAAAAGTGTTAAATACTGAACCGAAAACCCTATAAAAAAAAAAAAAAAAAAATAAAAAATAAAAAAAAGAGGAAAAAAACTACCAAGGAAAAGTCCAGAATAAATACCTTTTGCGCCTAAAATGTGATTGGGAATTTCATTGAAAACACACCCGCAGACACATATACTCTTTCTCATACTTTTTATCATTTTATTCAAACTAAAAGTACAGGTCAATGCATATGAGGATTTAATGTCGCGCTTATTAATTCACCACCAATTTTGTTTTTCGTGCTTTGCATAATATTTCAATGTGATACAGAGCAGTGAATTTCTGGGACAGAGGGAAGTGAAACTCGGTCTTCGACTACAAAAAATCTCTCTTGAGTTCTTTTCCTTAGCCTATCAATTGTTAGCTACAACTTAACGATACCTTGAATCACGATCTGTCAATGTAGGAATATATCAAGTTGAATATATGACATTGAAAAATATTTAAGACCAAGACCCATTTATATGTAGTACATTTTTCCACAATATTATCTATCCTACATGGATATAACAAATTAAATTAGATAAAAAAAAATTTAAAAATGTAATTTAAGCTATTAAGTTAACATCTTATTAGTAACACTTTATCAAATTATATTTTCATTCAAAGTCAATTTAAGTTACACAAGATCAAGTTGACTTGGTAAAACAAATATGCATAATCTACTTTTACACAAGAAAGCAAAGGGTACGTAGAATAATCAACTTATGGTAAACATGTGAAAAGATTTCACTCAGCAATAGTTTCCAACTCAAAGGCAACACGCTGCCTCGCCGGAATCTTCGCGTTCGACGAGCCCACAAACGGATTTGGTGGCATCTTTAACTCTTCACTTGCTCCTTCCAACATCTGAACGACGTGTTTCATGGTGGGACGGCCCGCCGGATGCCATTGGATGCACCACAGCCCCACGATCGCGAGCCTCTTCGCGATCTCGCCGTCCCCTTCCTCCTCGACCTGAATCCGGAGATCTTCTCCATCTTCTAGAAGGTTGTAGATCCACTCTGGATAGTAAATCTCTTCGGCTCCATTTTCCTCCTCTGAGCTAGCCGTGTTCTTTCTCCCGGCCACCATCTCCAGAAGCAACATCCCGAAACTATAGACGTCGGACTTGTACGACACCTTTCCAAAGTTTCTAGAGAACACTTCGGGGGCGATGTAACCGATCGTCCCACGTGTTGTGGACATAGAAACGGTGTTTTGATCCTTCGAGCACAGCTTTGCGAGACCAAAGTCGCATATCTTCGGGGTAAAGTTTCGATCAAGCAAGATGTTGTGGGGTTTAATGTCGAAATGAAGAATTCTTTGGTCGCAGCCTTGGTGGAGGTAGTCGATCCCTTTGGCTATACCTAATGCGATTGCCTGAGATTGCGTCCAAGTAAGCAGTGATTGGTTTCGGGATATGTACTTGTCGAGAGTATGATTCGACAGCAATTCGTAGACAAGAGCTCTTCTGAAGCCGTCGGCGCAGAAGCCGACCAAGCGGACCACGTTTACGTGGTGAATTCGACCCATCGTTGCCACTTCGTTGACGAAGTCTTCTCCGTTTCCGGCGATGTGATAGGGGATTGTTAGAATCTTCACGGCCACAAGGACATCGCTCGAGAGCTTCCCTTTGAACACCGTCCCAAACGCGCCTTCGCCTAGCTTGATCTTGAAGTTGTCCGTGATCTTCTTGATGTCGGCGTAGCTGTACCGCGACGGCTTAGATGCCATGTAATCCTCGAGAAATTTCTCGATTTTTACTTGGTTTTCTATTTCTTTTTTGTCCGAGGTGTAAACATACAGAGCAGCGTAAATCCCAATAGCCACACAGAGAACAAACTCAAACGAACGGACCGTCCCTGCAATTATATTTAAATATTAGACCCTATTCGTATGTAAAGAACTATGATCAATGAAACAATAAAAACTCTTGTGCGAACCCTTCACAAAACTAACCTGCAATAATCAAAATCGCTCGTAGTGGATCTGAGAAAAAGCCTGGAGAAGAATATGAAGAATAATCTGGAAAAAAGAAGATAATAAGCAACAAATTAGATTTTGAATAAACTGAACTGAGTATAATTTGAATTACCATTACTGTATGGATTTCCATAGGGTTCAGGTTCAGGTTCAGGTGCAAGGTTGAAACTTGGTGCCCAAGTGAGCTCAATATAGTCCAAGGAGACATCATCAGGATCTACTGGTGCGTTGTAGCTGTACATCTTTGTACAAGTAAGCAAAAGAGGGTTGTAACCAATTTGGCTCTTGGGTTTCATGGCGTAAATATCCGAGTTTTTTCCATGGCCTCGGTGACCGCACTCAATCATGCCGTTTCTGTCAGCTGACGACGATGCTCGATCTGAGCAGTTCATGAAGATTAGACGTGAGAATTCAAAACGGAATCTGAACGGAGTTGTTGATAAAAGGTTACTCGGCAGCTCCAAACTCGGTATCGACTCGGGCTCGGGGTTGAGACTCACTTCAAGAACTTGAGCAGAGTAGAGTATCTTTTGAACGTAGAGCTTGTTCGGATAATTTGGGAGGTGAAGCACAGTTCTATTGTCGTTTGTGCATGATAGCTCGAAACCGGGAAGACCACAGTGCTCCGCCTGAAAGTTTCTCAGTCTGAAGGGTGGTTTAATAGTGACGAGCTCATCGAAAGATTGTTTGCCCATTTCCTCGCAGAAAGGCGATGGAACGCAATCGTCTAGTGTTCCTCTAGCAAAGCCAGTTATGATCAAGACGAGTACTAAACAACCAAGAGAAGAGAAATCACAAATCATCTCTCTCTCTCTCTCTCTCTCTCTCTCTCTCTCTCTCTCTCTCTCTCTCTGAACAACCACACTTTCTTTCTCAACTTGAACAAGATAAAGAAAAGAGTATACACATCACCAAAACGAAAGCAAAAGACGTCAAAATAAAAAATTACTTCTTTTTATTCCACCTATCAAAGTATTAATGGAAACTTCACGGAAAAAGAGAGAGAGATTTTTTTTTTTTCAAGAAACCAAAATGAAAACAAAGAAGATGTCTTTTTAGATGGGGCCATTTAAGAATGACTTTTGACCATTCTATAAATAAAAGAAGACTACACTTAAACATAATATATATATATAGAAAAGAAGACTATTAGCCTATTTGTGAGGCATACTTTGTCCCAAACCAGTTTCTTAAAAAAATGGATATCAGTAAAAGAGCAACATCATTCACAAAATTTCTGTTAGCCTTAATTATCTTAAGGATCTTCACATTTGCCGAAAAAAATTGCGCCACCGCAAAAACCAATCCATTTTCTTCGTGTGGAAATATCAGCAACATTAGCTCTCCTTTCAAACTCGCAACAAATTTAAGCTTTCACCCGGAAGTGTTTCAGCTCTACTGCGAGGGTAATCGAACGGTAATATACTTGACTGACTTTCAATCCAACGATGATTATGGCTACTCCAACGATTATTATTGTTATGATCGAAGAAAGGTTTATGGTGAAAAAAGAATGATGTACAAATATTATGTAAATGCGATTAATTACAATAACTTCACAATCAGGCTCGTGGCTCCTAATGTATACCAGAAAAATTGCTCTTCGATCCCCATTTTTTCTCTGACAACATACCTTCTCGAGGAGTACAATTTTTTTCAATCAGGGAATTCGTATTATTCATCAGCCCAACCCCCACAGATCGTAGCGTTTTTGAGGTGTGAAAATCAAGTGAACTCTTCAAGCTACATCGACACAACTCCTTGTGTCAATAGCTCGGCGTTTTCTCCGTCCGCAAAGAAATATTATTCATATGTGTTTGTGGGTGAAGATTTAACGTTTTCAGACTTAAAGGACTCTTGCCGCGTCGAGTTAGTCACTCTAATTTCGACAAGGAAACAGAAGATGAGTTCATACGCAGAAGTTCACGCAGAGCTTTACCATGGCTTCGAGCTTTCTTGGGAAGCTTATGACTATCGTTCTTTATATGGAAACTACAATGATGATTGTGGTAAGTAAACTCGAGTCAGAGTAAAACTATTTTCATTTCATTTTGTTTATTTTATGGTGTTAATAATCCCACAGTAAAATGATAAGTAGACTTGATAAGATTTATATGGTAATTATGAGTTACTATCTTATTATAAATTTAATTTGGGTAGGAAGCCCTTAATACTTTAAGTACGGTGATCTTATGAATAAAAAGAATCACTCAATTAATTTAACTGATTAACGATCGTAAATGATGCAGGAGTCTTCTGTGAGATTGTGAGGGTTTGTGGATGTAAGGATTTTTCTCTTCGCTTTATTTTTATTTTTCATCCTAACATGTATCATGGAAAGATCAATTATTCGCAATATTTTACTTAAAATCATTTTGCTCTGTTTTGGTTGCAGATTTCGTTAGAAAAGTACTTGTACATATCGGTAAGATTTTTACTTTTATTTTTGAGTTTTAGTTTGTCAAGGAATATTCTTGTGGGCTTACGCTAGATTAATTTTATTCTGCAGAGATACCACGAATGGTATGCTTTGTTCTTGTGATCATTATTTTGGTGTATACATGGTACAAGCGACACTCCTCGATGTTCGATGGAGTTGAAGAATTTCTCCAAAGCAATAATGACCTCATGCCGATACGATATTCGTATTGGGAGATTATAATCATGACAAAGATGTTCAAGGAGAAGCTTGGCGAGGGAGGTTTCGGATCCGTATACAAAGGAAAGCTCTCCAACGGTCGCCTTGTGGCCGTCAAAGTGTTGAAAAAATCAAACGGGAACGGGCAAGACTTCATAAACGAAGTCGCAACAATTGGAAGGATTCACCACGTCAACGTCGTGCACTTGATCGGTTTCTGTGCATCAAAGTCAAAACGAGCTCTCGTGTACGACTTCATGCCCAACGGGTCTCTAGATAAGTGCATCTTCTCCAAGGAGGGAGATATTACCAAAGAAAAGTCCTTAAGTTGCAAGGAAATCTTAGAGATCTCGCTCGGAATCTCTCGTGGAATATGTTATCTCCACCGAGGTTGCAACATGCAAATTTTGCACTTTGATATCAAACCCAACAACATTCTTTTGGACGAGAATTTTGTTCCGAAAGTTTCGGATTTCGGGCTAGCAAGGTCGTGTGCGCTAGAAAATAGCATCGTGTCGATGACGGCGGTGAGAGGAACTTTGGGATACATCGCTCCGGAATTTTTTTACAAAAACATCGGACGAGTCTCTCACAAAGCCGACGTCTATAGCTTTGGAATGTTGTTGTTCGAAATGGCTAGCCGAAAGAAAAACATTCGTGGCAATGCGGAGAAAACGAGCCAGATCCACTTTCCCACGTGGATTTACGACCATTTCAATGAAGGAAATGATGTCACTGCGATAGAAGACGCTACCGAGGATGAAATTGAAACGGTGAAGAAGATGATCATCGTCGCGTTGTGGTGCATTCAATTGAAGCCATGCGATCGACCATCGATGAGCAAAGTCATAGAAATGCTCGAAGGAGATTTCGAGAGCCTTGAAATGCCTCCTAAACCATTCCTATACCCGCAAGAGGAAGAGCATGAGAATCAGAATCTTGATTCCAGTGAAGCCACGGAGTCATCATGGTGTTTGACGCCACCTAATGAGGACTCTATGGAGATTTCATAATAATTAAATTTTGTTCCAGTTGTATATGTTTTGTGAAACCTTTTATGTGTGATTTGGTTGCCCTGCTCTGATATTATTACAGGCAATGCTATGTGTTTCTTAGAATAATTTTATATATCAGGCCCAAAAATAATAATTAAGTATGAAATAGACAGTTAGTAAATTAATAGTAATTTGAAACCAATATTATCATTTTATTATCACTTAGCAGAAATGAAAAATTGACAGATCTATTATTAAATGAATGTAAAAAGACTGTAATACCCTTAATGAAATCTTCAACTTCGTGACATACATTTCGTGATAGATGTACAAATGGGTCACAAAATATGTCATTAAATTTGTCACGAAATTGAAAAATTTCGTGACAGGTTTTGTTAAGGGTATTGTAGTCTTTTTACATTTTTTTAGTAATAATTTATCAAATTTCTAATTTTGGTTAATTTTTTTAAGTGGCAATCAAATGATAACAATAGTGTCAATATCCCTAAATTAATCTATATATACATATTTTTTTTTATATAAAAAACAGAGTAGGTATATTTTGAAGTCGATTTTTTATTTTTATTTTTGCATACAAAAATAATATATCGATGGAACATGATTACGAAAACCTTAACGAAAATTCACATCAACCATGCGTATTCAAAGAAGAACATGGTGGCTGACTCGCTTAATAAGCTTGGTTTTTTTTAGATTGTTTTCCTGTTTTTTGTTTTGATAGTTTATCAATTAATATTCCATCTTTGATTGTAAAAGATGGCACGGATATAGATATCATAAAATCTTGGGAAAATAACACATTTATACCATGTGTTTTAGTGAAATGTCGAGTTTAACCCTCGGTTTTCAAAAATGTCGAGTTCATACCATCTGTTTAACTAAAATGATGAAATTATACCATTTGTTTAACTAAAATGACGAAATTATACCCTGAAATAGACAACAGTTTCACGAATATTCTTTTTATTGACTTTTCATTGACGTTGACTATAATATTTATATATAAACACCAATTATCTTTATCCATTCGCGCCATATATGTAATTTATTTAAAAACTAAAAAAATAAACAACAGTCTCTTAATCGTGAAGAACACAGAAAGAGGCAAAGGGGTAAACATCGATAGTTGATAGTCATCAAAATTGCATATTCGAACAGAGAATCCATGATTTAGAGTTACAATTCGAACACGGAATGAAGTCATTTCTTAGGAGGTATGAGTTTTATTATTTAATTTCAATTTAAGGCTATTTTTATTTCAAAATTGAGAATTTGGAAGTTAGGGCACTGATTAAGATTTGATTTGGTTTTTCTTATATAAGAATTAATATCAATGAAAGGGAGATTTGTGACGTTGTTATTCATTTCAGGGTATAATTTTGTCATTTTAGTTAAACAGAGGGTATGAACTCGACATTTTTGAAAATCGATGGATAAACTCAACATTTCACTAAAACACAAGGTATAAATGTGTTATTTTCCCTAAAATCTTTGTGTAATATGTATACTCTTTACTTTCTTTCTTCTTTTTTATTTATTTTATTTAATTGATAAGTAATAATTTTGTAACCACGATTTTTTCAGCCATAAGAGAGCTTTTTAATAAAATTTCGTGGTATTAATATTGTCCACGTTTATAAAAATAAAAAATAAAAAAAATAGGTAACAGATTAATTTTTATGCGCATTTAGTGTCTTTCCTGTAACCTTCCGCTATCATATCTTTTATTCTATCATAGAGTCTTCAGATCCGAAGTCAAGCAATACTAACAAGAGAAATTTCTCATCCATCAACTGTCTTTTGAGTCCTAAATTTAATTCTTTTTGTTTTGTTTTGGTCAAGTCAACACTCAACACCTTATCAAGCCTATTGATTTAGTCTTTTTTTTACCCGTTGTTTCTCTTTTATGGAATTATTGACACCATACTGCACGCAACTAGGGTAGGAATTGGTCAAGTTTTGAGACTAAAATAATCTTCTATTGATTTTACTACTTAGTTTTTCAATAAAAATTGTCGTTTTCATCTCTTATCTTGAAGTACCTCAAAGAGTCATCGTCTCAACAGAAAGTCATCAGCATATTAATTCAAGACAAATTAATCTAAATATCTTTATTATCTTTGTTTTGAATTTTCTATTGACGTAGAAGCTGCTTGATCATATCTTATTTCTCTATGAATTTTATGCTCTCTTTATTACTTGTTGATTGAATAAGTCTTATCATTTACATTTTCTAGATATTTTGTAAAACTTTTACTTTTAAGTTTGTAAAAAAACGAATAAAGTTATTCAAAAGCTCTCTGGATTGAAATTGATGATTAGCTAGATAAACAATCTCTCTTTTTTCTTAGGTGATCTTCTGACAAATTTCTGAGGTTCTTTCAAACATTTATTTCTTTACTAAAGGACGCATAATCTTTGTGAAGACTTTGAATTTTTAACAGTAGGATAAAATATCGGAGCATCTCTTATTAACGATTTTAGTATTAATTTGATTTTGGGAAAAGTTGACATATCTTAAAACGGAAATGAGGTAAAGATAATGAAAATCAGGTGAACAGAAAATGAAAAATAAAACAGAGTAATTATGGAATAAAATACAGAGCAATTTCCAATGATGAGAAATAAACAACATTTTTGTATCGTTTACCATGAATGCATTAAAATCAAGGGATAATACAGAAAAACTTTTATTCGGCATTATTGATTTTCCACACAAAAAATATTGTTACTATTTCTGAATTTATAGAAAATAAATTACCTTTTAATTTGACTACAAAATTACCTTTTAATTTGACTACAAAATTACCTTTTAATTAAAAGTACAAACGTCATAATAGTCAATCTAAACTAATGTATGTGTAAATAGCCAATTTTTTTCCAAATTTAGTGACCAAGTTATTATATATAAGGGTCAATATTTTTATTAGTTGTATGAATTTTTTTTTTTTGAAAGTGTAATTTCTTATATAAAGCAAATGTACAGTGTACCGGGAGAAATTCCCAACTATTTTTACAGCTATTGATTTATGGGGTGTAGTGACTATCTAACCATATGAAACGTTAACAATTTTCAAATAGTCAACGTTTCGTTAATTTTTGGTAAATAGCCACGTATATTTATTTTCTCTATCAAAATGATAAAAAAAAATCGCAGAGTAAATAATATGTGAAAATAACGTTGGCTACGTCATATTTTTGGCTATTTACGAAACATTTTGGTTACTTACGAAAAATTTACAAAACATTGGCTAAAACGCAAACGCTTTTATTTATGTGGCTTATATCGCAAAATTTCGGTTGATTTCTCCGTTAATAACTTCACGTGGGAGATCCCAAAGCTGCTCGGGATGCTCAAATCGCTAAAGGGCCTCAATTTTTTCCACACATCGCTTAGGAATACTCAAGGGCGGAGCTAGGAGGTAAACATGTGGGGCCGAGGGGAAAAAAATAAAATTAGAGTAAAAATCGAAATAAAACTTTGAGAAGGTCAAAATTGAAATTTAAATATTTTAAGAAAAAAAACAGACTATATGTAATTTATAACAATATAAAATAAGAATAAGAAATTTTTAATTTTTTTCAATATAAATTAAGGGTTGCTATAAATAACTATAACTAAAAATAAAACGACAGGTGGAGCCTCCATAGTTAAGATTTATAAATTAAGTGTTGCTATAAATTTTTATCTTTTTATTTGTACCCTAAAAAATTTATAAATCAACTCCCCTAAATATATATATATATATTTTTTTTGCATATTAGCTCTCCATAGTTTAGATTTATTGGCTTCGTCCTGACCTTATCCCTATGACTTGGATGTTTGTGAAGACTTTAGCGACGACTTTGAATTTTCAATCAATAACTTGGAAAAGGATAAGATACAAATTTCAAACAAAGATTGGATGAGAATACAAAATACCAAAGAAAGACTAAAAACACTTGTTGAAAAGGATTAAAATACGTAGTAACTTGCTGTGTAGAAAACAACAACCTTGAATGAAAAGAAAAGAAAAACAAAGCTTAATAAAGACTGATTATTCCATCACTGCATGAAAAACTATGTTGATTCCACCACCGCATGAAATTCAACAATTTTTTTTAGCGGAAGCCAGGGAAATTGCAAAACCAAAACTGTTGATTCGTGCATGAAAATTAATCGATGATTCTTCCAAAAACCTGTTGTTTAGTTGGTCTTCATATACCATGATTTTAGGGCATCATGTAAAAACTCTAGAATTCGAATTTGTAAAACTATGTGTATTTGTGAATTTCATTAAAAAAAAAAAAAAAAAAAAAAAAAAAAGAACCCACAGACATACATAATTGTGTTTTTTATAATTGTTATCATTTCATATAAATTAAAAGTACAGACCAGTGCATATACAGATCTAATCCTGCGTAATCAAACGCAACAAGGCGGAGATATCTCTTTTAATGTCCAATTGTATTCTTTAGTATTTTTAAATCTTTTTTACATTTTAAATCAATGATTGTCTTCTAATTATTTAATTTTTATTTTATGCAACTCTTATTTATTTTATTACTATTTTTTCAATAGTAATATTTAAAAACAAAACTCCGAAAATGTATTAAAAATTAATTTTTTTCATTTAAATTTGTATTTTATTTTTGTTTAAAATTTCTTTTAAATTTATCTTGTGCTCTTTAAAGTTCTTAAGTTAAAGGAAAATTGCCACATCTACTACCTATATGATAACTTTTTCCTATTTTTTACCAAATGCATAATTTGGACACCAATGCCACTAACACCTATGCAAAACTACCTATTTACCCTTCACTTCTTACATTCTTACAATCTCACCAACCCCACTCTATTTGGCTCTCTCTCTCTCTCTCTCTTCGCGTCAGTCTTATCTCTCCTCTTTCTCGTTCTCTCTTCCCGTCAATCTATCTATTTCTCTCACTCTCTCTTCTCTCTTCTCGTTCTCTTTGTCCCCTCGTCGGACGTCGGACTGTTTTTTTCCCGATCTCTTTCTCTTTCTCTTTCTCTTTCTCTTTGTTTACCCCAAAGCCACCAGACCCAAGAAGCCCAGAAGCCCGAGGACCAGCTCTCTTTCTCGCACCAGCTCTCTAAAACCCGAGGACTCAAACGCCCACGAGACCTAAACGCCGACGAGATCCAAACACCAAAGCTCTCTTTCTCGCACCAGCTCTCTAAAACCCGAGGACCCAAACGCCGACGAGACCCAAACGCCAAACTCAAAACTCCAGATTTAGTCCAAGATCAGGTCACTTTTTCCCTAAATTTTGTGGTTAAAATTTTAGGATATTGTTTGGGTATGTTAAGAATCTTCAAAGTTCATCAGTTGTTGACATTAGATGTCAACAATGGACGTCAATTGTTGACATTACAACTGATGAAAATTGACTTCTAAACTCTACAGAGTTCATCAGTTGTTGACATTAGATGTCAACAATGGACGTCAACTGTTGACATCTAATGTCAACAACTGATGAGATAAATTGACGTCTAAACTCTACAGAGTTCATCAGTTGTTGACATTAGATGTCAACAATGGACGTCAATAGTTGACATCTAATGTCAACAACTGATGTGAGAAATTGACTTCTAAACTCTACAGAGTTCATCAGTTGTTGACATTAGATGTCAACAATGGACGTCAACTGTTGACATCTAATGTCAACAACTGATGAACTCTGTAGAGTTTAGAAGTCAATTTCTCACATCGGTTGTCAACAGTTGACGTCCATTGTTGACATCTAATGTCAACAACTGATGAACGTTGTTGACTCTAATATTGTCAAAAATATGCAGAAATGTCAGAAAAACACTCATTTGAATCTCCGGTGACAAGCTATGACGACTTAGAGCCCCGAAAGAGAAAATGTTCTAAAAATGAGGTACATTTTGATGGCAAACAAAGCTGATTTTTTGTTATTATTTTTTATGATTGTAGACATTCATACCTATAATTGTAGACAATTACTAAAATTGTAGTCAATTGATGTTAATAAGGCAAGCGGATCGGAACTCGGTGATGCACAACTCACGGAGTTTCAAATGAGCGAGGCAGAGTACATATGGTACTTGGATACTTTTTGTAGTGAGACTGAATCGGGTCCGATCATGTGTCTCGAAAGTGTTATGAAAGAAATCCTCGGAGACGACTGGGAGACTCAGTTGAAGAACAAATGAGATTTTATGGAAGTCGTGCCCAAGGGGACACGACTGTTTATGCTGAAAATCTAGAGAGAGGAACTCCTCTACTATTGGAGGATGAGGATTAACAAGAAATGACTCTGCCGATGAATTCCCCACATCATTGGTCTAAACTTCGTAATATTTATGTATGGATTTTTGTATGACACTAGTACAAAATATAGCATCAGGTGCGACTTTTTTCGCACCTGAAAGTGCAAAAGTCGCACCTGAAAGTACTTTCAGGTGCGACTTTAGATGCGACAAAGTCGCACCCGAAAGTCCGCACCTGATAATCCTCTTGATTATCAGGTGCGACAAGTCGCACCTGATGCTCTTTATCTTTTAAAAAAAAATTAATATGCTGATTATATATTACAATATATAATCAGCATATTAAAACTAATCAAAACCAATTTCATTATATTCCTAATTGATAAATTACAATATATCTTAATTTTAATTTCATTAACTAATTACAATTCCTAATTAATAAATTACAATATATCAAAACTAATTAAAACAAAAACAAATTTAAACTAATCACATTATTACAATTACTAATCAATTAACTAATTAACTAATTACAATTCCTAATTGATAAACTAATCACATTATTACATTATTACAATTATTAATCTTAATTTTAATTTCATTAACTAACTACAATTCCTAATTGACAAATTACAATATATAAAAACTAATTAAAACAAAAACAAATTTAAACTAAACACTAACCTGCAGACTCGGGACGAGGCGAGCGCACGGCGGAGAGTGAGCAGGGGCTGAGTGCACGGCGAGAAAAATCAAAATCGGACCACGCGAATCAGCAAACACAGACCCTCACTCCATACAAACATACAAACCATAAACAAGAATCATGTTTTGTTTATGTTTGTGTATTCCTATGTTTGTGTTTATGTTTGAATTCCTCTGCAAAATCCATAAAGTTACAAGGGCTTGTCACAGAGTCTACTAACCAAAAGTGAATCAAGAGTAAGAGTGAATTAATAAAAAAAAATATGAACCTAACAAGCGAGTCCAGTTTCGTTCACGTTCTAGGGAAACAAGTCCTGAAGATCAAGGATATCGGCAAGGATGCCACAAGCCGTGCGAACTCTTTCTTGAATATCTGAGTCGAGCAATGGAACTCCACTGTGCAGAAACTCTTGAACAGACATCACACCGGGCCCCATTTCTTCAGGATACAAGCTCTCAATCTAGATCATAAAGAAAACAATTACTAAAACATATGTAGGCTTAGCTAAGATTTATGTTGAGTTTTTCCTTTTGCCCAAATCACGCAGAAACAAGAACACAACAAGATTGTTTACGAGGTTCAGTCAAATCGACATAATCCCCGAAATTCCCCTCTCGGAATTCGTTATGCACTATGATCAAAGAAAACCCTTTCAATCGCTCACCCGGTGATCTCACAATCCGAGAAACACCACCTAAGAATTGGAGAAGAAGAAGATGAAGAACTACCCAAGAATTTCCCAACTCTCTCGCTCGACCTCTCAGACTCTCTCTCTCTCAATTCTTTTCTTTATGCGACTGTGTGTCTATATTACCGTTAGCACAGTACTATATATACATCTCCTTTTAACTCAACAACTAACTTAACCATTTATAAACCATGATTAAGATTAGCTTTACAAAAGAGAAACAAAAGCACTAACCGCTAACAACCTAACCACGGTTAAGGTACAACTAATATCAATAAACTCCACCTTAGTTGTTCCTTGACCGCCAACCATAGTGCTGAGCTCCGAGAGGATCATCACTCAATCTTCTATCTTCTTGCTTGAACCCCAAGCAACTTCAAGCAGTGCTTAAACTAGCTCAGAGGAAGAACCTTCGTGCCACAGTCCGCCGGATTCTCTTCTGTCCCCACTTTCTGAATCTCCACCACACCTTGCATCACCTTGTCCCTTATGAAATGATATTTCACTTCTATGTGTTTCGTGCGGTCGTGAAACACTGGATTTTTGCATAAGTGAATTGCACTTTGACTGTCAGAAAATACAGTAGCCTTTCCAGTGAAGAACTTCAACTCTCTCAACATTCCTTGTAGCCAAATCCCTTCTTTCACGGCCTCTGTAGCGGCGATGTACTCTGCCTCGGTGGTGGAGAGAGTTACAACTGGTTGAAGCTGTGATCTCCAGCTCACACAGTTATTACACACAAGGAAATAATAGGCTGATGTTGACCTTCAAGTGTCTCTGTCTCCAACATAGTCAGAATCCACAAATCCACATAGACTAACCTCTTCATCAGGCTTGCCAAAATACATTAGACCAGTTCGTGTTGAACCTGCTATGTATTTCAACATACCCACAATAGCAAACCAGTGAGACTTTCCCGGATTTGACATGAATCGACTGAGACAGCTAATGGCATAAGCCAAGTCCGGACGTGTACAAGTCATGGCGTACATGATAGAACCCACAACATTGGAGTAAGGTTTATCAGCCATGAATTGATGACCCTCTGCATCAGTCGGACACTGAGATTTTGACAGTTGTACTTGGCTTCCCAATGGCAAACTGTTCACTTTGGCTTGATTTACTCCAAACTTTCCCACCAGCTTTTCAAGGTACCCTTGCTGATTTAAAAAAAGTCTTTTTTCTGCACGGTTCCTCTCGATCTTCATTCCTAAGATCTTGCCAGCTGCTTCAAGGTCTTTCATATCGAACTCAGACCTGAGTAGTTCCTTCATTTTGTCGACTCTAAGCTTGTCCTTGCTTATTAACAACATGTCGTCAACATAAAGTAGCAGGTACTCAGCATCTACAGGACTTAGTCCTCTGAAATACAGGCACGAGTCATAGTAGCTCCTACAGAACCCTTGAGCAGTGATAAAAGTGTCAAAACGAATGTACCACTGTCTCGGGGACTGTTTCAACCCATAGACAGACTTTTTAAGTAGACAAACCATGTCCTTCTTCTTCTGAACCTCATACCCTTCGGGCTGTTCCATGTAGATAACCTCATCTAAGTCTCCGTGTAGAAACGTAGTTTTGACGTCCATTTGTTCTAACTCAAAGTTGAACTGAGTTACAAGAGACAACATCACTCTAATGGTTTTGTATTTGACCACCGGTGAGAATATCTCGTTGTAATCAACCCCCTCCTTTTGAGTGAACCCTTTTGCTACTAATCGAGCCTTGTACCTCACGGTATCACTGTCCGTAGCTCATTCTTTTACCTTATAAATCCATTTGCATTCCACTGTAGGCTTATCCTTTGGTCGCTTCACCACCTCCCATGTATGATTCTTGTGGAGTGAATCCATTTCTTCATTCATTGCCATTCTCCATTGTTTTGACTCTTTACACTTCATGGCTTGTGCAAACGACTCAGGCTCTGTCTTGTTGATTTCCACAGCCGCCATAAAAGCATAAGCCAGCAACTCTGTGTAGGCTGAGAAACCATATCTCTCAACAGGCCTGTGCACTCTTCTATCCTTGTCTCTTACTAGTTGATAGCTCGTAGGAGATTGGCTTCCATCTTCCGGTAAGGACTCTCTTGAGGTCTTGGTGTTTGAGGCTCAATATCAGCAGCTTCATTATCTCCCTTGTCTTGTGTCTGTTGAGTGTCTAAACTCAGCTCCACCTGATCAGATAACCCATGTATATGTTGTACTGTGATATCTTTCTCTACAGTCCCTGCAGGGTTAGTTTTCGCAGACATAGTAGTAGAAATATCACCAGGTTTTTGAAGACAAGGAAAATCATTTTCATTGAAGATTACGTCTCTACTATTGATAACCTTAAAACCCTTTTCACCTCTAAGCCACAACCTATAACCTTTTGTACCCGATGGATAGCCCAAGAAAACACATTTTATTGCTCTAGGATCTAACTTGCTTTCCTTTTGGTGAGCATAAGCACTACAGCCGAAAACCTTAAGGTTAGAGAGATCAGGAATTTTACCAGACCATACTTCTTTAGGTGTTTTGAAAGCTATGGCACTTGAAGGACTTCTATTTACCAAGTAGGTCGCTGTCATCACAGCCTCTCCCCAGAAGTTCTTCGGCAGTCCAGAGCTGATCAGCATGCACCTTGATTTGTCAAGCAATGTCCGGTTCATTCTTTCAGCTACACCGTTCTGCTGTGGTGTGTGCCTCACCGAGTGATGTCTTTGAATTCCCGTTTCCTTACAATAAGAGTCAAACAGCTCATTGCAAAACTCCAACCCATTGTCAGTCCTCAAGGTCTTGACCTTTCGATCCGTTAGATTTTCAACAAGAATTTTCCAAGTTCTAAAATTTTCAAAAGCATCACTCTTATTTTTAAGCAAGTAAACCCATACTTTCCTAGATGTTACCACCATGTGTAGGATTCTTCTCTGGCCCCCACAAATCGGAGTGGATATACTCGAGAATGTGTGTGGATGAGTGTTTGCCCGGCTTGAACTTCAACCGGTGATGTTTGCTGAGCACACAATGTTCGCAGAAGTCAAGGTTTGACAATTTGTCCTTGCCAAAGTATTGATTTCCTTTCATGATCTGAAGACCCTTGTCGCTTATGTGTCCTAATCTCCTGTGCCATAGGACAGCTTTCTGGTCCTCCGAGGAATCAATTGCTGGTGCTGCTGTGCCTGATATCGTTTCTCCGATAAGATAGTATAGGCCATCTATCTTGACTCCCTTGATATATGTCTTGGCTCCCTTGGTGATCTTCATTGTCCCTGACTCGATCTTGTTGCTGTAGCCTGAGTCATCTAACACTCCGAGAGACACCAAGTTCCTACTTAGACTAGGAACTAGCCGGACATTCTTTAGCACTCTGCAGCAACCATCGAACATCTTTATAGTGATATTCCCAATGCCTGCTACCAAGCATGTTTCACTGTTGCCGAGGACCACTTTGCCTCCTTCAACTCTTCTGAAATCCGAGAGATATTCCTTGTTGTGCGTCATGTGATACGTACAACCGGAATCCAAGATCCAATCACTCTTCTCTCCTTCATTTGAGATCAGCAGAACCTCTCCGTTATCGCAGCTGTCGCCATAGTTGGCTAAGTCTTGATTTGTGGTACTTGAGCTCGCTTTGTCCTTCTGATTCTTCTGCCATTTGAAGTAGTCCTTTTTCAGGTGTCCGACCTTCTTGCAGTAGAAGCAGGTTCTTGACTCCTTGTTTTCATTGTTAGTTGACTTTTGCAGACTCTTATTACTGGACTTTCCCTTCTTGGCTTTTGGATTGTTTCTGTTCTGACTTCTTTCTTGACCGTAGTGAATTTCTGCATTAGTTGAGTTGGTCTTCTCTGACTTCATCTCAAATTCCTTGGATCTCAGAGCAGACACAACCTCATCGAGTGTAATCTGTGTACGGCCATACTTGATAGCAGATTTCACTGTCGTTGTTTCGAGGATCTCATTCTTCTGATCCTCGGTCGTTTCTTCTGGCCAGATTATCGGTTCCTCGATAGCCTTCAGAAGATGTTGTTGAGCGAGCAACGCCTTTATTTTCCTCCGCCATATCCGATAGTCGCCGGAGCCATCGAATTTGTCGATGTCGATCCTCATACTGCTCGCCGGGATTGGATTTGAGAACAGCTGGATTTCGCCGATCCGACGACTCTGAATGGCTCTTGATTCTTCTTTATCCGTGTTTCTTTGATCTTCAGATTCTTCTTTGACCGGATCTGATTTCAGCTTCGAGTCCGCCAGCTTGATTCAATCTTGGTTTCACGAGGTGTGATTCTTGAGCGAACGCCGACCAGGCTCTGATACCACTTGTTGAGTTTTTCCTTTTGCCCAAATCACGCAGAAACAAGAACACAGCAAGATTGTTTACGAGGTTCAGTCAAATCGACCTAATCCCCGGAATTCCCCTCTCGGAATTCGTTATGCACTATGATAAAAGAAAACCCTTTCAATCGCTCACCCGGTGATCTCACAATCCGAGAAACACCACCTAAGAATTGGAGAAGAAGAAGATGAAGAACTACCCAAGAATTTCCCAACTCTCTCGCTCGACCTCTCAGACTCTCTCTCTCTCAATTCTTTTCTTTATGCGATTGTGTGTCTATATTACCGTTAGCACAGTACTATATATACATCTCCTTTTAACTCAACAACTAACTTAACCATTTATAAACCATGATTAAGATTAGCTTTACAAAAGAGAAACAAAAGCACTAACCGCTAACAACCTAACCACGGTTAAGGTACAACTAATATCAACAATTTACATACAGACAAAAAAAGGAACAGGAAATAGGAAAAACAATGTCAACCTTAATGCTATCCATGTTAATGCGCTGGCCAAGAAGTCGAGCTAGTATCAATGCCTGCTTAGAAACAATCCAGGAATGTTGTCAGAAACAAGTGTGTGAGCTCTTTGTATGGAAACATGAAGCACAACAAGTTCACTAAATCTATGGAAAGCCTCAACTACCCCTTCTTTCCATGTACGAGTAAAATACGAATCAGTATGTTTAAAGAATACAATAAGACAAGGATAAAAAAGTAAACAGATTAAAAAAAGTAAAAATAAGTTTATTTATCGTATGTGATCTAAGAGAGCTTGAGAAAAAGAAGAAAACAGATTAAAAAAAAGTAAAAGAATATATAACCTTATGAGTCTTTTTCCGGGGATCACCTTTGCAGGCAAACACACAATCTTGCTATAGTGAAGATTCTGGATACTGAGAGAGAGAGAGAGAGAGAGAGAGAGAGAGAGAGAGAGAGAGAGAGAGAGAGAGAGAGAGAATTCCCGACAGCCTGACCCACTAGCGCTTAAGCCATCATAACTCGAGCTACAAAACTTGAAATCGATTGATTCTAGCGTCAAATGAAAGTAGACTCATGTAGCTTTCTAACGAGATATTACAAGCATATATACGACAAGAATAACTATCTCAAAAACAGCCCGTAATTCACTGTTACAATTCTGGAAATCTCGTTTTACTGCTGCGAAACACAAACTTTGGAAATTCATAACCCATTCAATACTCAATGGATTTACATGTTCTTGGTCATTTTAGAAAGCTCATACAGTCTACTATCCATGAAAAATATCCAAAAATAAGAACTCAGATCATTTCGGTCTGTCCACGTCGATTTACAGAGGCAGTTCAAACACTAATCCGGATCCAAATCACACGGCCAAGATCCAAATCAAAGGCAAACTCAGTTTAAATCAAGAAAAAACATCATTGAATCGATTCCTAAACTTTTAAATCCGGAACAAATACTAATCCACGCCCAAAATCACCCTAAGACAATCAGAGAGAAAAACCCCAACCCAAACCCTAGAATCGAATATCAAAATTGGGGAAAAGAAATTCTCACTTGAATATCTCCGATTGGCTCTCCTCTCCTCTGATTCCGGCGTCCTCGACGTGCTCGCGGCGGCGCAGGTTCCTTCTCGGCCGCGCGCGGGTGGCGCTCGGGCTCGGTGGCTGGCTGGATGGCGCGCGCACAGGGCTGGGGTCTCGGGCGGGTGCTGGTGGTCGTGCGTCCTCTCCCTCGGTCTCTCCCCTTCTCAGTCTCGCTCTCTCACTCTCTTATCATCTCTCTCTCGCTCGATTTCTCTTTCCCCCCCTCTCGGTTTTTTCATTCAGTTTTTAAAACTGAATGAAAAAATGAGGGGGAGAATTGGCCCGGTTAAAATTTTAAACAATCAGGTGCGACTTTGTCGCACCTGATAGTAATTTTAAACTATCAGATGCGACTAGTCGCACCTGATACTCAAAAGCAAAAAAAAAATTAGCGAAATTTTTTATACTTCGGGTTGACAATCTGGCGCGACTAGTCGCACCTGAAAGTCATTTAGATGCGACTTTTAGGTGCGACTAGTCGCACCTGATAGTCATGCGCATCAGAAAACCAAATTTGTAGTAGTGTGACTTGAATGCCTGAAACTGCTTAATATGTCTATTTACACTATGTTTTATATATGAATAAACTAGTCATTGACAACAGATGTTTGACATAAGAGTACATAATCTAGTACATGAACTACAAAAGATTGCTTAATCTATTATATGAACAAACTAGTACTTAAATCAAGAGAATGTCATAATTTAACCAACCAAAATAAAAAGTTTCCTAATCATCATCCATTTCAAAGTCTGAACCCACTTTTGTTGCTATTTTAACCGCCCCGTGTCTGTATAGATCAATTGTGATCTTTTGTCGATACATGGCCATGTCGTCTTGTCGGATTTCCGATAGATCATACCCGTGAGTCAAAAACTCCATGGCCTTTATAACAAACATTCCACAATCGCCACTATTTTTAAAATTTTGAAATTAGACATCTTGAATGTTCAATAATATGATATTATTCTATAATAGCAAGACGTACCCATTATTCAGCAATTTTTTATACGTGGGCCGTTACCATTTTTCGGTGATGCTTGTTCCCGGATAACGAGTCGTAGATCATGATAGAACGTTCCCGAATCGTCACAGCTAGAAGAAGCCAATGTGACCTATCTGTGAAGCATACGGGAAGGTAAACTACCCCGACGTCCACCCAGGGAGAAGAATGCTTCAAGGACTTGTTGGTGGCTGTAATGTAGTCATGGATTCGGGATTGGTTTGCCCAATCAAACCTATCTTTATCTTCAAGTTGAGCCATGCTTCGTACCCTTGGATGCAGTAGCTATGAAAGAAGCTGTTCATTATTGTGAACGATTCTTTCAACTCACCTGTCATTCTCTTCTTCCTCAGGTAGTACGACACAACATCTACATGCTGCAAAAACAATGAAAAGATGAGGGATATTAATATAATATAAGATCAATTGTAAAAAAAACATACAACAATAGAAATCAACAATAGACATCTATTGTTGACATCTATTGTCAATAATTGACATCTATTGTTGACATCTAAATGTCAACAATTGACATCTATTGTTGACATCTAGATGTCAATTGTTGACATTTAGATGTCAACAATAGATGTCAACAATAGATGTCTATTTTTGTAGATTCAGATCCTTGATAGGCAAAAGGATTTGAATCTACAAAAAGTGTAGTTTTATGATGCAATCACAAGAGATACGGATTGAATCTCCAAATTCCTCTGTTCACTCAAAGAATTCAGGTCTCATGTATGCAAATTTTGCCTATCAAGGTTCAACTGGTGAAGGCTCTAACAGAGGTGGTCGAGGAGGCTTCAATAGAATCAATCATGGAGGATTTCATAGAAGAGGCATTGTCAATCGGAGAAGGTCCTGGTCGCGGCTCTCATACTAGTGATGGAGGACGAGTCATGAGTCAAATCTGCAACAGGCTAGGTCACTCAGGTTTAGAGTGCTTCCATCGATTTGATGTGCATTTTGAAAGCTCCGAGACTGGCTCACAACATCAACAAGGATATCAAGCTCAACTAGAAGATTCTGACTACAACAATTACTCAAATCAGTACTATTTTATTGAATCTAAGACTGATCAAATGCACTTCGAAGAGAATTTATGCAATCCTTCAGAAGTGATGAGTGACTACACCTACAATCGCTCTCAGACTCTCTCTCTCTCTCTCTCTCTCTCTCTCTATATATATATATATATATATATATATATATATATTCAAGTGGGTGCCAATAGTAAAAAATTAATCATAAATTTTGGTGACATCAAAAAATTATTTAATAAAAGTATATAAAGATAATTAGAATTAAAAGTTAATATAAGGAAATAAAAGAGTAAAGAGAGAAAATATATAAGCCAAAAGCAAAAATTACGTGCAAAAAAATTCAAAATATAGTTTTTAATTTTTTAGTTAAAATATTAAAAAAAAAACCACTTAACAAAATAGTTTTATCAAACACTAAAATACGATTTAGCTTTTTAAAAAAATTAAAAACAAGCTTACTAAGCAATATCAAACAATACCTAACAGTAACCACTAAATCCACTACTTCAACGCACAACACCAAATGTAGTTTTAAATAAATAAATAAAAGGTTGCACCTTGACCAACTCAAGATTACAACTCACATTTATATTCTATTCTGGTTATTTTCCTTATCTTTATTCAATTTCTTTTTAAAGTGATGGAAAATTTTCCAAAAATCAAATTAAATCTAATAATCGCGTATGTGGTATTTTCCGTGCTCCTGCGCTTAAATTTATTCGTTGAGAATACAAAAGTCTTCACAAAGATTGTAGGTCCTTCTGTAAATAAATAAATGTTTGAAATAACAAAAAATAGAGAGATTGTGCGGGGTTTTCTACAAATATCGATCTTATTAAATAAAAAATATTACTTTAGCACATAAATAACGCTGTGTCGACAGAAAATAAGAAGCAAAATAGATGAATAATCCAGAGAGACTTTTAAACAACTTTAATAGCTTTAAACAATACCAAGACTTTTAGAAAACTTTGTATTTTCAATGAACAAGTAAGAAATAGAGCATAAAATTCATAAATGAAATTAGTTAACGTATACTGAAAAAGGTTGTTAACTATGTCTGTGGAACAACTGCAATTTGTTTTACCAAACTAAAACTTATGCCATAGAGGATCCAACAATCTCTCCCTTGACATTGGCATTTTTGGCAAAAAAACAAAAAACTACGCATAGTGCTTCAAGTAAACAAAACAACTAGAACAGTTATAACGAGTTCAAGCATAACTAACAACCCAAAATACACCCATTTTTTATCACAAAAAGACAAGGCAATGAAATATAACAATCTAGGTTGATTGAAAAAGTACTGAAGAAAACACAAAAGACAGAAAAAAAAATTACATATTTCTTCACGCAGCGGCTTGATTACGGTCTTCTTCTTCATCTTCAGCTAGGACTTCTTCAACCGAGTACTTTAAGTCACGTAGGAGCAAGAATGGATGCTTCTGGAAGTAGTAATCCTCTTGATATCAGTAGTCTTGAAATTAATCTCCGTTTTGAGCTGTCTGAATATCTTTTCTTTCATGCCATCAGAGAGAAAATATGATATAACTGCACCAGAGAAAGTTGGTGGAACAACTTCCTGAACAACTGAAGCAGTCTGCTCCCCCTCAATGTCGTTCCTATGCTTCCCTTTGAACAACTTGGGATTTGTATTGAAACACAGAGAAACTCCAAAAAATGCATCATATTGTGTTTTGAACTCTTGGCACTGCTCGAGTACCAGCTCACAAATGAGATAAGGAAACTCAATGAGGTGATTCACTTACTTATATGTGGCATGCGCAACAATATGATCAAATATAATATGCCAAATAAACACTTTTCCCTTATTGCCAACAACAAATAAGAACACGTTGAAATTCTTTTTAGTAAGAGAGATGTAAGATGTCGCACACAATGTAGGAGAAATGCGTTCGACAACTTGCTTTGATGCAGATAATGGATAATAAAATAAAATCTGCGTAAAGTAAATGACACACAATATGTTTACCCAGTTCGGTGCAACGTGACCTACATCTGGGAGCTCTCAGCCAGTGGAAATGATTTCACTATCAAGTAGTCAGTAGTATGAACAATGGACTTATATGAACAACATCGGAATCAATGCCCTACCCTAGAACTATTACTACAAGTGATTACCAAATCAGTGACTCAGTCTTCTAAAATAGTGTTTAAAGAAATACACTGTTCTTATCAAAACAAATAGTCTCCCAGTCCGCCAATCGTGCACTTCTAGAAACCCTAAGTATTTTGATAAAGAGTCAAAAACTGCTAAGAGGGTAGCACTCGAATTTTATAGCAGTCATATAAGTTTGGAAGTCAATCTTGGGTTTCCTTACCCATAAACGTGCGCGTGAAGATCATCAAGGAAAGTCTTCAGTGATAAGATCTGGCAAAACAAGAAACTTGCCAGAATTACAGTCTGCGCACAAAGAGAATGATGTCTCTACAAATCTTGAAGCATATTGTCTAACATCTGTTTTGATAAAGCGTCAAGAATTGCTAAGGGGGGTAGCACTCAGCTTTTATAGCAGTCATACAAGTCTAGAAGTCATTCTAGGGTTTCCTTACCCATAAACACGTGAAGATCATCAAGGAATGTCTTCATGGATAATATCTGGCAAAACAGGAAACTTGACAGATTACAGTCTGCGCACAAAGAGAAAGATGTTTGCTCAAATCCCGTCCTCATCTCGGGATTTCCGGCAAAGTGACTGCACTTCCCGGAGAACCCCGTTCGTCACTGCCTTCGTTTGTCAAGATTCCGAGGTTTTTGAGAGGTACGTGTCTAGGGTTACGGAGATTTGAGGATTTTTTCAATTTTTTCAAAAATTTGTGTTTTAATCCTAGAATATGATGATGAATTGATTAATTTGATGATGATGATTATTATTATTATTATTATGTTGAATTTAAATTAATCTGGGGATGATTCGATGATTGTGATGGTGATTATATTGAATTAAAATTAATTTGATAATGAATTGATGATTGTGATCATGATTATGTTGAATTAAAATTAATTTGATGATGAATTGATGATTGTGATGGTGAATATGTTGATTTGAGATGAGTGTGATGATGAATTGATGATTATGATGATGAATATGTTGATGAATTGATGATTATGATTATGGATATGTTAATGAGTTGATGATTATGATGATGAATTGATGATGAATATGTTGATTTTAGATTATTAGATGATGAATTGATATTTATGATTATGAATATGTTGACGAATTGGTAACTATGATTATGAATATGTTGATGAATTGATGATTATGATGATGAATATGTTGATTTCAAATGAATATGATGATGAACACATGATTATGATGATGAAGTATGGCGTCAGATCCGGCACTTGAGTATTGCAAACCCGTCGAAGGATGACCGAATGCAAGCAAATACAAATTTTGCGGGTACATCATTGGCGGTGGTGGAATCACTCGTGTGAAAAATCACTTGGCGAACATATACAAGACAAATAGTGTGAAGGTTTACGACAAGGTTCCTCTGAAGTACAGGAGGAAATGCGGGAGTTACTCTACGTACACTCTCAAAAGAAGAATGAATGTGAGAGTTAGTGTGAGTTGATGCGAGTCGACCTCCGAAAAAGTCTAGGGGACTCTGACGAAGAAATAGATGAAGGTCCCGGTGGATCTTTGGGGTCCTCTAATCCAAGAAGATCGTACTCCGAGGTCAAGAGGTTGGCCAAAGTCGTCGACCGAGATTCTTCATTCACGAGTGACGAGACACTCCACGTATAATTAATTACTAATTAGTGTGTTTTCTATGTTGTCGTACGTATTGTAATCAAGGTTTGACTTTATGGTACTTTATAAATTTTGCACGAATCGGATTTTTTTAGGAACATATCGAGTCTTGGTTTGAACTTTGTGTTTAATATTTTGTCTTAGGTGTTGTAATCAAGGTTTGACTTTATGGTACTTTATGTTGAATTTTATCTTGGTTTGAACTTTGTGTTTTATATTTTGTCGTACATGTTGTAATCAAGGTTTTACTTTATGGTACTTTATGTTTAATTTTATCTTAGTTTGAACTTTGTGTTTTATATTTTATCATACGTATTGTAATCAAAGTAATTTAGTTTTGCAAAATATGAAAAATATGAAAAGTATGTTTATTTTTGCGAAATATATGTCTGAATACCCATTGGTTTCTTACATTTTTGCCGGTTTCCTCATTGACTGGAAAGAGGTCGAGGCGGATCTAGGCCGACTTGTCCTTGGCGGTCTCGGCTTCCTTTGAGCTCTCCCCGGTGTTGCGAATTTTCTCGCACACGCAAGTGCACGTGGTCGCAATAGTAATAAATCGTAAGAACGAGTCGATCCCACGAGGACTAGCTAAATTGAAGATTCAAGATTCACAAGTTTGAATGAGAACCCAAAAATAATGATAGAAGGTTTGTCACAAAATTATCTAGCAAGTAATAAAATAAACAACAAAACTAAAGAACGGTTTTACAATTATGAAGACGGAGGACTATGGTTTCACGAGTTCAATCTACGGTTCGGATTCACAAAAATTACGCACGATTATTGTTGTTCATATATTACTACTCGTACTCACGCTAATCGTATCACTAAATCTCTCTCGATCTCGAGCATCTAGCAACCTAAACTCAATGCCAGAGTTTTATCTCTCGATCTCAACTCCTAAAAAGCACGGCAAGCATTCACAACAAGAGTACACACACGAGTCTAAAACAGCCTAGCTATCTCTAGCCTAGGAATGTATTTTAGTAATCCAAAACAAAAGCACAACAATCTAATCTTTCTCAAGCATTAGAATTGAACATAAAACATGCATAAGGTAGCTAATCTCATACAAGGCATTAAACATGGAATTGAACTAAGCAACATGACAAGAGCAACAACAATAAAATCAATCTATTTAGGAATCCATAACCGTCAAGAACTCGCTACACCATAGCCCTATGGAGGCTTAGTTCATGGTGATACAAAGAACAAAGCAAACATAAATCAAGAACAATGAAACCAAAATAATCTTCATAAATAAATGGAGTTCAAGAGATAGAGGAAGAGGATAAAACTATGGTGGTGGTGGCTGGACGAATTCTGGTGAGATGGCACTCCGATCTCCTTCTTCTCCAAAGCAAAACCAAGAGAAACTCTAAGGAAAAAATGAAGAACAAAGAAAAGCTCTCTCTCACATGAGATGAGATGAGATCCCCAAACCCTAGCATGCCTTAGTATGATTGTATTTGTGTTTTTAAAGATGAATGGGGTCATTTTCGGAGCCATATGGACCTTTCATTTTGATCCAATGGCCCAAATCCGCTTAGAAACGCAACAGTGGAAAAAGCTGATTTCGGGACCGCGCGGCACGCACTTTTGTCTGCGCGGCGCGCAGATCATTTTTTCAGCTTCGTGCGGTTCGCGCGTACGACTCTGGAGGCAAAAACGGCGAAATTTTCGTCCGCGCGCCGCGCGCTTCCGGTTCGCTGCACACCGTTTTTTAAACGGTCGTAACTCCTAGCTCCGATGTCCGATTTCTGCAAATAAACATGCGTTGGAAAGATAAGAGGGAGCTCTATCCAATTATGGAAGTGGATCATACAGAATAATCATTTAAAAATCCCAAAATCCTGCCGAAGAGGACGTCGTTCCTTGTTTCGCTCCAAGTTGTCCAAATGTGTATGAATCTCCTTGAAATTGTTCGGAATCGTCACATGATGCGCTAATAACCTCCTCAAGACTCAATTGACCTTTTAAACCTGGAAATCACTCACAAACATACAAAAACTATCAAAAACACTTGAGGACTCGTTAGTTTTTAGTCTGGGAAATAGGAGTTTTACGCGTAATAAACGCACCTTCGTCGATCGACACGAGCACGGCATCCGAACTATCCAGCATCGAGCCGAACTAATCTGCCACATCAACAACCTCTGACATCACCACGTTGGGGGGAGAGCGGTCGTCATACGGGGTGAATTCGAGATCTTCAGCCCCGACGAGAGAAGGTAAGGGCACGCCATCCAGCTCGGCCTGGAACTTTACCAGCTCGGCATCAGCGTCGTAGATCTCCTTGTTGACGACCTCCTGGAAGATTGAGGATGCGGCCTTGGCCTGATCAAGGTTGCGCATGATCGTCGTCCCCCTTCTCCCCGCCGTGACGAACTGACGATAGGTCGTCAGCGCCCCCTTGTACTTCGCCCCAGCAGCCTTCCTGCCTGAGCGGATGCCGTCACCCTTTCTTCAGCTCGATCCGTGTCCTCTCAGAATCCTGAAGGCGATCTTCGAGGTCCTTTTGGCGACGGACATGCTTGCCCGCCTCGGCAATGAGGAGATCCATCTGGCCAAGAGGGCCTTTGCACTTCGCAAGGTCGTCCTCGGAAGCCTTCAGCTTAGTTCGCAAATCCTGGTTCACGAGGGAGATGCGGTCATACATCACCTCGTACCCAAGAAAGTCCTTGTTCATCTCGACCATGAACTGTCAGAAGAACAAGCAGTTAGTCCTGAATGATGAATCAAAAATAGACAAGCGAAACTTACCCAAGGCCCCGCCGCGCTGACGGAGCGGTAGTAGTTCACCTCGTGCATCATCGAGACCACTGGAAGCCGATACTCGGGGAAGTTGAACTGGCGCAAGAGGCATTCCGCCGCCGCCGGGTCCTCACAGACCGGCCTGTCGATGTTCCAGTTGAACGTCAACTTGCAGGATCCTAGTGGAGATCCCTGCGACGGGCCAGACTACGAGGTCGGTTGGCGGGACAGCTGGCCAGATCCCTTCACGACCTTCCTTCGGTCGTCAGTTCGACCCTTCTACTGGTCACTCGGTTGCTGATGGGTGCCTTCGACCTCCTTTCTCTTAGCCTGAGAGGTCGAGACCGGCGGGGTCTTAGCTGGTGCAGTCGAAGTCTTGGTAACTTCGGCACCAGAGGTCTTGACGACCTCGGTAGCAGAGGGCTCGATCGTCTGAAGAGTCGTATGTAGAAAGGCATTGGTAAGAAGATAAGCATAAAAACGCAGCTCGACAAGTCGAACTAACCTGAAGAATGGGCCGGCCAAAGACCAGCTTGAACGAATCGAGTTTCGGAAAAAGAATTCCAAGAAACCTCGCCGGCACGCAACTTCTGGACTTTGAGATCGAAGGCCTCCGATGGGTAAAGCACGACCATCTCTGCAAAATGGCAAAGTAAGACATCAGTTCGGACTCCAATTACAGATCACTGGCGAAAACCCTCCCAAATATATCAGTACCACAGTCCGTTCTCCATTTCACAGATAGGTAGTTCTTCACCACCTCGACTGTTTTATCGCTGATCTCGAAATAGAAATATTTCGAGCCCCAGTTTTTATCCTTGCCAAGGAGGTCGGTAACAACTCCTTGGCGAGGCCGGTTCGCCAAATAGAAGCATATCGGATGATGCTTCGAGTTGCGATTCGCGACAGCAAGCAGTCGAGGTCATTAACGTCCAAGGAGACTCCGACCTCCCTGGACAACAGCAACAGCGCCATTACTTAGCGCACGAAGTTCAGACACATCTGGGTTAACTGAAGGCCCAGACGGTCGCAGAATTCGATAAGAAGTTTGGGCACCGGGAAGCGCAGCCCGCACTCCTCAAAAAATACCCGGTACGCACAAACGTACCCAGGTATAACTCGGTCAGCGGACTGGCCTCCCACCTTCACTTTCAACCCATCCGGAAAGTTGTAATGCTCCCCCATGTCAGCGAGGTTGCGCTTCGTCAAGGTTGACGGTAACGACAACTTGCTGTTGGGATCCTCGCTCTTTTTGTCAAGAGTTGACATTTTTTCACAAAAATAATAATAATAATAATAATAATAATAATAATAATAATAATAATAATAATAATAATAATAATAATAATAATAATAATAATAATAATAATAAGGGTTTTGGTTTCGCGTAAAGAAGAAAGGGGAAAAAGAAAAGGACAAGAGCCCAGAACGAGGGTCGACTAGGCTCAAGAAACCTAAAAGATTCACTAATATAAAAAAGGAGGGTGGAAAATTCAAGGTCTTGGCGCGAGCGAATGGGCTAAACCAGAAAATCGGAAGAAGGAAGAAGAACAAATAAAGAAAATTGTGACTTTACCTTAGGAGCGGCGAACGAATGGATTATAATGAGAAATCCAAAGGCCAGGGGTCCTTATTTATGCGTCAAATCAACGGTTGGGGTTCCCGAGATAATCGCGATGATTATGGAAATGTTTGGGTTCCCAAAGCACGGGCGTGGTGACGTGTCCTGGACTCTCGGCCCAAGGTAACCAAAAGGAGAAAATATCCGAAAATATCGTCAAATCCTAACCAGAAGCAGAGAAACCTCTATTCGACTAAAAATTATATTTTATATTATACTATCCTAAATATAAGAAAATACTGGGGGACTGATTGTGGGAGTAGATATCGCCTCTCACGTCAAACTGGACCAGTCAGGCCCGAGGCCCAGTCCAACCCAAGAATCTAGAGGTCTTGGCGAGCTCGGCCCAGTTCGATGACGAGAAGTCTCTCCTCAAGGATAGGCGGTGAGGCCCAGTTCGACCCAAGGCCCATGATCCCTTCGTTTTTGAAGGATGGTCCTGCCAAGTAGCCTGCATGTACCACTTCTTCAAGGAAACGGTCAAATCGCCTGAAGAGAAGGATGAGTCCCGAGATCGGCGAGGTGAAAACTATTCCCGATCGTACACGTGGAACGACCTAAAGGAAGGAGATGATCGACGAGCTGGCTATAAAAGCCAGTTTCATTTCGTTTTAAGGGGACTTTTAATTTATTTTTGAAGAAAAAAGCTTACAAAAATCTTGGCCTTTATTATTTTTGTGTGTTGCTAAATGGATTCCAATTCGTTTCACCTTCGTTGTACTGTTTACGTTCGTATTTTAATAAAGAAATCTTTCTTTCGCCTGGTTTTTTATATTTATACTCTAATATCATGAAAGCTTCGAATTTCGATCCCTTCTTCATAATCGGATTCTGAGACCCTATTCCTTCTTAAAATAAGTATACGAATCTCCAACTTTCAATAACATTCATATAGATTGTTGGAACGAGAAATCGGTTCAACACTTAGTTGGTTACAAATTTCTTTATTATAATGAATGATTTATGGTTAATTGGTGTGCATTGGTATATGGTGGCCAAGTTTTTAAACTTTGTTCTAGAAATTTAATATACATGAGTCAAATGACCATATGCCTAGGCGATTTTATTTTAATTAAAGGGTATCTTTTTCTTTAGTGGATTTAAAGGGTATTTATTTGCTGATGCTGTACTGTTACCGACACGTCATTATTCATTTCATAAAATAATAATACACCAGTGAACGAAAACAAGCATTTCGCTGTCTTGAAAGATAAACTAATGATCAAACTCTGCAACATTGAGGATTATTTAACCAAGATCAATCCACGGTGTTTTGAAGAACGGTCAGAAAATATGAGTTTTCAATCACTAGAAGCAGTTTTAAGCCACAATGGCCTATTCTCACTCATCCTTTTCCTTTTCATTCTATTGCTTTCTTCAATTCTCTATCTTCGCAGTCGAGCTCTAGGCAAAGAGTCAAAGTTACCACCGTCTCCTCCGAGGCTCCCCATAATCGGAAACCTCCATCAGCTAGGGGAGATGCCACACCACTCTCTCCGAGCTCTAACCAATAAATATGGCCCCCTATTGTATCTAAAGCTAGGCTCAGTCCCGACTCTCGTCATTTCATCACCGGATATTGTCCGAGAGATCGTAAAGTCTAACGACATTGCCTTCACAAATCGTCCCAAAACCCTAGCAAGCGACATCCTTTTCCCAAGCGACATTATTTTCGCTCCCTACGGAGAGTATTGGAGAAAAGCTCGGAAAACTTGTGCTGTTAACATCTTGAGCCTCAATAGGGTCCAATCCTTTCAACACGTGATAGAGCAAGAAGTCACGCTCGTAGTGAGTAAGGTTCGAAACGCTTGTCTTGATGATAATGGCGTAGCCATAAATCTGAGCCAAGTTTTGAATCAAGCTACGAACAACATAGGCTGTCGATGTATTCTAGGGAAAAGTTATCGAAAGGAGGACGGTTCGGTTGATAAAATCGGAGATTTATCAAACCAAGTGACACATCTATTTTATGCCTTCAGTGTTGGAGATTTGTTTCCTTGGTTGGGATGGGTAGATGTGGTTAGGGGTTTGGTTAGTAGATGGAGGTCAACTTCTAGGGAATTTCAGGCTTTACTTGACCGTATAATTGAAGAACATAAGGCTTCTTTTGGTGGTGGATCAGATGCCAAAGACTTTCTCGATGTTCTCCTCCAGATTCAGCAAGATCCGAATTCTGATTTTAAGCTCACTCAAAAACGACTAAAGGGAATACTTCAGGTCTCTCTCTCTCTCTCTCTCTCTCTCTCTCTCTCTCACACCCACACACGCGCGCGCGTACATACAATTTCGACAACTACAAAGAGGATGAATTATTTGCACGACTTGTGGATTAATTACTTTTTACAGTATATATAAGTTATAATACTGAGCTGAGTATTTCCTTAAAATAAGAATAGAACTGTAGGACACGATCAACTTAAAGAAAATGGGTAATAAACCCATAAAATGATGAAAAAAATACTCTTTTATTATTATTATTATTGATATACTTGCCTGAACTGATACATTTTAAAATGTTGCTCATACACACATACATGACTTGCCTGTCGGTGGAATAGACACTACTTATAATTCACTCGTTGCATTTTCATATCGAAGCTTTTAATGGAAAATAACTCGAGGATCTAACTATGGAGAACGTACTCAATTTTTAGCTTACAGTTGATTCCATTACTAGTATAAACAAACTTTGTCCTTAAGTTTAATCTATTATATATTCAGGACATGTTGGTCGGTGGAACCGACACTACTTCCGTGTTGACAGAATGGGTAATGGTCGAGTTGTTGAGGAATCCGGTGGCAATGATGAAGGTTCAGGAAGAGGTCAGAAATATCGCGGCAGACAAAAAAAGAGTAGACATGAATGACATTTGTAGAATGGATTACCTAAAAAATGTCGTGAAAGAGACCATCAGGCTACACCCTCCAGCTCCACTAATCCCCCGTGAAACCACTGCGAGGGCTAAGATCGGACCCTACGAAATTCCGGAGAAGACGAGAGTCTTCATCAACATTTGGGCAATCCTGAGAGATCCGAGTGTATGGGACGATCCAGAGGAGTTTATTCCAGAGAGGTTTCAGAGAAACCCGCTGGAATATTTTATTGGCGATGATTTCCAGTTCATACCGTTCGGATTCGGGAGAAGAAAATGCCCCGGAATTGCCTTCGGTTCTTCTAGCATTGAATATGTGATTGCCAACATGTTGTATTGGTTTGATTGGAAATATCCAGAAGAAAGCGGATCGGCTAAGGACATGGATATGAGTGTGATCTATGGACTCACTCTTCATAAGAAGTTTCCTCTTCATGCTGTGCCAATACAGTTCATCCCTTGACTGTTACGGGCCATCAAATAGTTTATAGGTCTAGTGTGCTAAACTTGTCATCGTGTTTACTTTTATATTTCATGCATTTCTTCAACTCGTTGATGTTCCTAGTTTTAAATTTTGTTGTGTGGTCGCATTTTGATATGTTAATTATGTATGTTATATTTTATGAATTTTGAGTCCGAAGTTTTATTCTCAAGTATTCTTCAGGGCAAAAAAACCGTAAAAATCATAAACCGAACCGGATCAGTGTTTTTTTTACCACCGGTCCGGTTTGAAACGGTTTTTTTCATCCGGTCCGGTCTACTCATTACAAACAGTCCGATTATATGTTTTTTGTTTTTGTGGAAAATTAATGGTTTTTTTTCTTTATAATTATGTAAAACAATTTTAATGTAATTTTGTGGACCATTTTGAGCGGTCTGGTCTTGTTTTTTGGCCGGTTTTGGACCGGACCGATCACAGCGCTAGACCAAAGTGAAATGATAGGTTCATAAGGATATTTAAAATTCTAAAACTTGATTTAGATTACTACTAAACTTGTTTTGTGACTAGTACTCTTCAGATATAAATTGAAATTTTAAGCCCATTTATTTCGACTAAAAATGGTCTTCTATGCGATATAACAAGCTAAGATTTTCACACAAGTTACAAGTATAATTTCTTCATTGCTTTGAAAGTTTCGAAAATCATTAGACCACAACCTCGAGGCACGCTAAAAGCCCTCAAGTGGCGACTCAAGACCTGAGGGAGAGTTTTGAATGCTGAACGAGGATTCCGTAGCGCAGACTTGAGGAAACGCCTAAATTCCCAACATCGCACATGGAACACAACTCTACCCAACATCGTTGACCAATGGCCAAGATGTCGTGACCATGATTTAACGTCTCAGGGACAAAATCGGAAACCTGAGAAAAGCTAGGGTCGAAACTCTACTGTCCATGAGTGGAAGAAGAGGCATCATCTCCTTTTGCCACCAATGTCCTCGACGATGATTATGTTGATGATCTCATGATGCCCCTACCCGTTAATACAATGTAAAAGTTGATCATGACTACCACATCCAACAATACAAGACTTGGATTAAGATGAAAAAAAATACCCTAGCAGCCATGTGCTAGGCCTTTTACCTCATCCTCACATGGTCGGCTTTCGATTGGTTCAAAAACTTGAAGACATGGACCATCTGCTCCTTTGATGAGTTGTAGGAAATATCTTAATCCTATTTATGAGAGTGAATAAGTGTCCTCCAAGAGATTCATTATCTATTGCTATTGCCGCATCTCTTATTCTACTATTAATTAATCCTCTTACCGCACCGATATATGTATATATATATCTCAAGTATTCAAGAAAACGATGAGTTAGTATCGCATGTCGGTAAATTGAAACCGAAAGAGTAAACCGCAAAATGAACGGTATATTTTGTGGTTTCATAAACAAATAAATAAAATGTACTTTTGTATATACATATATATATATATATATATATATATATATATATATATATATATAGACAAAAGGTTGTTCGAGCGAAGCTACAAGAAGTTGTTTAATACCTGGGTTGCTTATGTCACTTTTCTCCCATGCGCATATAAGTAGAAATATCCTATTTCCAATTTTGACTTATTTGGTAAGATATTCTCGGATATTTGATTTCCAAGAATGACAGATTCGCGAGAGATTCTGTGGCAACCTAATAAAGTTCCTTGTGGGTGGAATTATGCTATTCACTTTGTTGGAAAAATTCACGTTGCCTTAAACATTGAGCTGGTCTCTCTGCCTTGGAGATCTTCAACGAAAACTAGCTCTTGGTGCTTGGAATTTCTAGATCACTGCCTTGATTAGAATTTGTGAGTCCGTGTGTTTGCAATAACATGCTTAATAATCTTCGGGAGAAAATTGGGTGAAATAGGGAGAGGGAGTCTCAAATCTGAAGGGCATTCGGATTTACATCTATTGGAAAAGTCAAAGACATAGGTGTTTGCGAGTGAGTCATCAAACTTAATATTTCTATTTATTTGACTGATTGATATAGTTGATTGTTTTCACCTAGATGTATCATTTCTCAAGAGTAGGTGATTTATCACCGAATAAGGTTATCAATTATGTTGTATTCTTTATTGCTTACAGTTTGATTTTTGGCTTAATTATCACCTTGATAAACTTGTCTAAAACCAATCAGTTACACAAAAAACTATTTCACCTACTAGTTGAAAAAATGTTACAACAATTATCATGCGAAGAACACCAGGTTCCGAACAGTAAGTCTCAAGCACATAAAGTTTTCAGGCAGGATTTTCTCTAAATACAAACGAATCTAGTAAAATAGACAATGTAAATGAGAGAGCTTTGTCATAGGTGAGACTTCTGATGTGTACTTGTGTTTAGCCTCCCGTCTTTGTTGCTTTGCTTCTCTTTTATAGTGATAAGTTTAAAGATCATGGGGTGATCAAGCCCATGGTGTGGTAGGTACTTGGTAACATCTCATTGTTTCATGTAAGTGTGTGGTTATTTTGCATAACCGCTCAAGAGTGATTTTTATTAAGGTAACTGTTGAGCACGTGTTCGCAGGCGGTTTAAATTATGATATGGCCACATTTTCTAGTTTGACTAGTCTTTGGACCTACCAGCTACTCTTCTCTTCGAAGTTATGCTCGATAGGGTTCATTCTTACCTTATGAACAGGTCGTTCATTAACTTATTGATCTCTTAGGCCTCAAGTCCCTCGCAGCCCTTGATTTATCTTTTAACAACTTGATCAGAACAATCCCTCGATGCATTGGAAGCGCTATCAATCGTCTCGCGGTCCTCGATCTACGAAGGAACAGACTCCACGGCACCATCTCCGCATTATTGTTTCCAAAGAGAAATCGACTGTGGACTTTAAATCTAAATGGGAACCAGTTTGAAGGACAGCTTCCGAGATCCTTAGTGAACTGTAGTAATCTTGAAGTTCTAGATCTATGAAACAATGCGTTCAACGATACATTCCCCGGCTGGCAAGAATCTCTTCCTCTGTTGCAGGTCCTAGTACTCAGAGATAACAAGTTCCACGGTTTGAACGGAGCCCCTAGAAATTAATCTTTGTTCCAGAAGTTGAGAATCATGTGTTTGTCCCACAATGAGTTCACCGGTGCTCTTCCAAGAAAGTATTTGGAGAAATTTGCGGCCATGAAGATAGCTGGAACAGAGAATGGGGTGATTAGTTACATGGGTAATCGTGTGGGTTTCATCTACTATCAAGACACCATAGTGGTGACTATGAAAGGCTATGACTTCGAGTTGGTGAAAATTCTAACCATTTTTACAGCGATTGATTTCTCCACGAATAACTTCACGGGACAGATCCCAAAGTCGCTCAGGAAGCTCAAATCGCTCAAGGGCCTTAACTTTTCACACAACTCGCTTATGCATAATATACCCTCGTCCTTGGGAGGTTTGAGCAGCCTGTTGCGATATTTCTCGCGCACGCAAGCGTACGTGTGTCGCCCAAGTAATATAGAATGTAAATTCGAGTATCGTACCCACAGAGACTAGTCACTCTAGCGATTTTCTAAAACTTGATGCTAATTAATTCCAAGTAAAGTTGAGAAGATGGTTGTAACAAAAGAAATAATAATAAAACTAAAGCAGAAAGTTAAATATGAGTTTTGCAAGAAGAGAAGGTAGGGGTCACGATTTCACCGGAACTAACTAGGTCGGGGGTTTCGGGTTTGAATCAACAAAATCTACTCCTATGGATGCTAATCTCACTCTATCAAAATTATTCACTAGCCTCTCTCGAGTGTTCTAGCAAACCTATGCAATTGACGGATTATTATCCTCTCGGCATCTAATCCTATTAAAACAATCACACGCAATGAAACAAGAGTTCAAATGATTACATAAATTGCCTAGAGTTTAAAACCTAGGATCAACTATGAAGACATGAACAAAAGCACGATTATTTATTCTCTCTCGAGTAGCTAAACAATCCTAGATACAGTTCTAATGGTGATCAAGCATAAGAACGCATAATGAACGATTCATATCAAGCAATCCATAATGATGAAGCAAACAATGATTATCTATCCCTAACTAACCCCCCAACCATTATCAATCCCGGCTACATCGCAACCCCATAAGAAACTTAGCCTCTAATGGAATTCATAATCAACGCTAAACACAACAGAATAAATAAAAGCACTAAAATAAAGATTGAAGCCAAAACAGAACTCATATTAAATAAAATTGATGTTCAACAATAATCTAAAGCAATAAAACAAATAAAAGAAAGGAAAGAAAGAAGAACGAATGAATTCGGAGAAGGAGAACTCGTCGGGTTGTCAATTCCGTTGAAGAACGCCTTTTTCCTCTTCCAAAAGCTCTCAAGAACAACCAAACAATAAAAGAGAAACTAAAACTAAAAAGGAGATTCTGTTTTTCAGAGCTTAGAGTTACATATATAGGTTTAGGGGTGATTTTCGGAGCATATTGGGCCTTTGGAATGGGTTGATTCGCTCAAAAACGTCAAAAACGGAAAGTAACTCCGTCAAAACCCGAAGAGGAGCGCGGCGCGCGGTCTAGGGGGCGCGGCGCGCGGCTTCAAATTCAGCTTATGCGCGGAGCGCGCGTAAGACTCTGTGGATTTTCGAGTTTTCGTTCCCGGGATGCGCGGTGCGCTACTGCCTAGGCGCGGCGCGCGGTCTTCGATTTCGCCATCGCGCGGCGCGCGGGTGTGGCTGCGCGGCTCCAATTTTCTTGCTTGTGATTTTTGACTCTATTTCGACCGTTTTAACTCCAAATCCCGTCCTTTTTCCACGAAATTGATTGTAGACGCTCTATTGCTCTTTTGAACCTGAAACTACTAAAAAACATACTAAAAACCATTAAAATACTTGAGGACTCGTCGGTTTTCGGTTCGGGAAATAGGGGTTTTACGCGTGATTAACGCACCTATCACAGCCTCAAGTTGTTAGACCTATCTTCTAACAAGCTCGTCGGGAAGATTCCACTCTCGTTGGCCGATATAACAACTCTCGCAAAGCTTGACCTTTCGTACAACCGACTCGAGGGAGCTATTCCTGAAGGAAGACAGTTCCACACGTTTGGTAACGAGTCCTTTGAGGGAAAATTGAACTTGTGTGGGTTCCCATTGACCAAAACTTGCGGAAAACCCACCAATCCATTTCCTCCCGAAGAAGAAGACGATCACCATCCGAGCGTCAGAATTGGGTTCATTTGGAAGCTTCTGATGATGGGTTACGCAAGTGGTTTCGTGATCGGGATCTCCGTCGGATATTGCTGTACTCGGACGGAAAGCTCAGCTGGCTTTCTGAGAGGATCATTGAAAAGCTACAGTTAATGACCACAAAGAGAAGGCAAAAGAAATCAAGGAAATGTTAGGAGGAGATCGTAAAAACGCGAAAGCAGAGCCAAATAGCTTTTGTTTTGTTTCTGTTTTTTTTTTTGTTCTGTCTTCATATATATTGTTCTCTTTTTTTCCTGTTCAGATAAAGTGTGATGATTGTATACCGATCTACGGTATTGAACCAAATATATTAAGCCGATTACTTAAACTCAAACTGATAGCCACTATATGTACATTCCCTAAAATGGTTGCGGTATTGAACAGAGAATTAAGAGAAAGGAAAGTACATTCCCTAAAATGATACAATGCTCGAGTCACTATATTAATATACTAACTCGATAAATGTATGGGTCACACACTTGAGATTCCGTAAATAAACTATATATTCAAGCTTCAACAATGAATTTTATGGGTCACACATTGAGATTTCGTAAAAAAAAATAAAAAAAAATAAAAAAATAAAATAAAATCCAATATGAGTATTATCTGAAATGCATAGAGAGATCATACAGGGCATTCAACAAGTGTAAGTTGGTTTTATAGTACAATCAAATACAATATTTTTCACTTCACCAAAAAAAAAAAATTTAATTCAACCGTAAAATTTATATATTTCTAGCATGATGTTGCAAGCAGAAAAATAAGAAAATAGTTATGTAATAAATGATAAACAGAACCATAATCACTTCAAGGGAGTCGTACTATTCTAAAACATTATTTATCAACTTTATGAAGCAATCTCTGTGGAAAATTACCATTCTCACAACTAATAACTTGAGTTAATTCGAAAGTCATGCTATGTCCTCGTAACATCCACACTCATTGTATTTAAAACTATATTATTTGAGCAAGATACATACACTTGTGTGTTTAAAAACAAAAGCAACAACAAGATGAGTATAAGAGAATTTATCTGCCCTTAAAAGAGTAAATTTAGTCAGAAATATGGAAGAGAAGTAGTGATGTTAGTTTTCCTAAATATGTGTTCTAATTATTATTCATAGTAAATTGGACATCAATATTACTATCTTTGATGTCTTTTTTATCTTCTTTTTTTTTTAACCAAAATCAAATAATTTTTTTTTCTACTTTTATTACTAAACTTGTCACAAATTCCTATAAATTTGTCACAAAACTCATTTTTTTATATAATAAACTTGCACGATTTTCATTATTTTGTTACAAATTTAATAATATATACAAAGATTAGTAAAAAAAAATTAAAAAAAAGGTCCATTAAGAAAATAGCCAACTTAAACGTTTGAAATTGCTAAATAGCCGACGTTTGGTAAATCTTAGGTAAATAATCAATTTCAGACGTAAATAGGTAAATAGTCACTTTTATATACCAAACGTTGGCTATTTAGAGATTTACGTCTGAACGTGACTATTTATCTAAGATTAAGATTTACCAAATGTTGGTTATTTAGTTATGTCAAACGTTAAAATTGGCTATTTTCTTAATTTTTTTGTAAAAAAAATAGTAATATTTATGTCCTGATTCCGATTCCAATTACCTAACGGCCAGTCAAACAGGAATGACTCAATCATATCGAAATCACGAATGAGAGTCAGAGTTATTGGCCAAGAAAGTATTTTAAGCCGATACTCTGAAAATAAGGTTCAATAATACCCAAATTAAATTTTATTTTTTTTCATTCGTTCCGCTTAACTACTTTTCTCTAATTTTTTTTCCTATAAAGAATTTTTTTTTTTAAACATTAATCCCGACTGGGATCCTAAAAAAAATGTTAAACGAAAACAAAAATAAAAATAAAATAACAACTACGTAAGAAAAAAATCTAACATCACAAAATAGGGTACTGTGTGTTTGAAGGTATTTATATTTTTTCATTGCTCGGTTCTTGTTCCATTCGTGCTGATTCTCGGTTTTCTTTGTTAACTTAAAAGAGTATCAAAAAACTTGTATTCTATTTGTGCTGTTTGATTTCTCGATTATGAATTCTAAGGTAGCTTTATTATATATAGTAAACTGGAGATACATGCGACACATTTTGAAAACCAAAGATAGGAACTTAGCATTTCAATTAAGCACAAAGTATAAATATATATATATATATATATGATCATTGGCTTAATATAAAACTAAGAACAGCCAATAATTTAAATAACATGGTGATGAAATATAAAAGTGGACACGATGGTACAAGTCTACATTGAAGGAAAGAACTGTATTGGCACAGCATAAAGAGGAAATTTCTTATGAACAGTGATTCCGTAGATCTCACTCATGTCTATATCCTCAACTGATCCTCTTCCTTCTGGATATTTCCAATCAAACCAATACAACATATTGGCTATAACATATTCAATATTCAACGTAGCGAACGCCACTCCGGGGCAAATCCTTCTCCCGAACCCAAACGGGATGAACCGAAAGTCATGTCCACCTTCATAATCCAACTGATTTTTCTCAAACCTCTCTGGAATAAACTCCTCTGGATTGTCCCATAGACTCGGGTCTCTTTGGATCGCCCAAGCATTGACCAGGACTCTAGTCCTGGTCGGAATGTCATAGGGTCCAATCTTAGCCATCTCTGTGGTTTCGCGAGGAACGAGTAGAGGTACCGGAGGGTGTAGCCTTAGGGTTTCTTTGACGACATTTTTTAGGTAATCCATTCGGTTGATGTCGTTCATGTCTATCTTTTTCTTGCTTCCCCAAATCTTTCTGACCTCTTCTTTGGCTTTCTTCATTGCAGCCGGATTCCTCAACAACTCGGCCATTATCCATTCGGTCGTGGAGGAAGTAGTGTCGATTCCTGCTGCGACCATCTCCTGAAGATGTTTATGATAAAATTACATCATAAGCAAGTATTTTAAATCAGTTTAAGTATACTAATGAATCAATAAATAAACAAAAAAAATTAGGTAAATAGCCAATTAAAACGTTTGAAATTGCTATATAGCCAACATTTCGTAAATCATAGGTAAAATCATAAAGATGACATGACCTAATAAATGGAAGTAGTTATTTACCTAAGATTTACGTCTGTAAATATATGAAAGTGGTTATTTATCTAAGATTTACGAAACGTTGATTATTTAGCAATATCTACTGTAAATGTGGTTATTTACCTAATGGACCCATAAATAAATAAATATGTATTCCTTACTTCAAGATTATCTAGATGATTAACAATTTTAGTTGATTTTAAGGTTGCACACAAATATAATTTAGTTTAATGAGAATTCATTAT
Source organism: Urtica dioica subsp. dioica (assembly GCF_054948205.1). Classification (NCBI taxonomy): domain Eukaryota; kingdom Viridiplantae; phylum Streptophyta; class Magnoliopsida; order Rosales; family Urticaceae; genus Urtica; species Urtica dioica. Next base: position 41,912,241 of record NC_142760.1, read on the forward strand.
TAAAAATCTCAATGTTCAAGGTTAAATTCATTATCAAGCGTTGTGATGCTAGTAAAAATGGGCATAATAACCACTTAAAATTTCTGCCCAGAATTAACCAGATTTGAATCCGTTAGTTTTAACTGGGCAGTTAAAATGAACCTTTTGAATTTAATTTTATTTATATATTCCGGTTGTTGACTCGTTTGTTTAATCGTTAACCGTTACCCCCTGTCAACTGCTGTTCTCAACTCTTGATACGAAGATTATGTTGTAATTGAAAAAGTAATAAAAAAGAAAATGAGCAAAACAGGTTTAAAAAAATGTGAAATAAAGTTTATTAAAAAAATGAAAATTAATGTCTTAAAAAAAAGAATATAATTTCAAGCTACGGTGTATTATTACATTGAGTGTTAATTGCTCGAGCTATTTTCTATCGAAAAGGTCCAAAATGAAAATGGAAGAAGTTATGACTTATGTCGTAACTTAATTAGCTTTTGAGGGCAAAATAATGGTGGCCATTAGCCTAATGTTATTCTTTCCGATGTGTGTGAGTGTGTGCGCACGTGTGTGTGTGTGTGAGAGAGAGAGAGAGAGAGAGAGAGAGAGAGAGAGAGAGAGAGAGAGAAAGAGAGAGACCTGAATAAGTGCCTTAAGGTTTTTTTCAGTGAGCTCAAAATCAGAATTCGGATCCTGCTGAATCCGAAGGAGAACATCCACAAAGTCTTCGGTACCCGATCCACTACCACTAGAAAGCCAGAGATTCCCTAGAAGTTGATCTCAGTCTTCTAACCAAACCACTAACTACGTCGACCCATCTCAAGCAATGAAAGAAATCTCCCACACTGAAGGACAAAAGTTGAGTCGACATTTTTTTCGTAAGCTCTCCAACTTTGTTCACCGAACCGTCCTCCTTTTGATAACATTTCCCTAAAATACTTCTAGAGACAGTATTTCCCGATGCTTCAATTATAATTTGGCTCAGATTTATCGCAACCCTACTATTATTATTATTATTAAGGCAAGCATTTCTAACCCTATCGACTATAACACCGACCTCTTGCTCTCTCACTAGCTTAAAGGATTTTACCATCTTGAGGCTCAAGAGGTTTATGACGCAAATCTTCCGAGCACTTCTCCAATACTCGCCGTAGGGAGAGAAAGAGATGTTGTCGCCGCCGAGTAGAAGGATATCGCTCGCTAGGGTTTTGGGTCGACCAGAGAAGATAATGTCGTGTGACTTGACCATCTCGCGGATAATATCCGGAGACGAAATGACGAGGGTTGAGACTTGCCCTAGCTTTAGATACAATAAGGGACCGTATTTTTCGGAGAGAGTGGTGTGGGACGTTCCCTAGCTGATGGAGGTTTCCGATTATGGGGAGCCTCGGGGGAGATGGTGGTAGATTTTTTGACTCTCGGCCTAAAGCTCTGCGGCGGAGATAGAGAATTGAGGCGAGCAATTGAATGAAAAGGAAAAGGAAGAGAACGAAAAGGTCACTGGTGTTAAAAAGTTCTAGTGATAAGAAATCCATTTTTTTTTTTTGTATTGTTCTATAGTAGACCATGGATTGTTGTTGAAGATGGGTCAATAAATAACACTCATAAAGTGTCTGCAGTGCTGTAGTATTAATTTTTATTGTGTATGAGTATCTGTAATTGTTGTGTTAAATTAAAAAGCGTGATTAGAAACAGTTATATTCAGCGAATAAATACCCTTCAATTATTAGTTAAAACGTTGATTGCATTATTTTGATGGGTATAGTGTAAATGAATTACAATATAACACTATGTATAAGCTATAAAGTGTTGCTAATTCGATATATATCTACGAAAACTCATAACTGACTAACTCATTTCACCAACTGTCTAATCATAAGCTATTATATAGAAATTTTATTATTATGGGCTCATATATATAATGAAGATGATTAGCCATATACATCAATTTGTCTTTGAAAAGCTTATTATTACACTTGAGGAAATTCATCACATCCTACTAGACTAAAATAATTTGGATATATAGCCACTTAAAAGAAGGGATGTAAAATCCTAAAATTGTTCATTAAAATCTCTTTTAAATCTACTGAATCTATTTTTAAGAGAGAAGTCAAAACACTTGCTATCAAAATTTTGTAATCTTGTGTTAATAGAAGGTTGTTATAGTAAATACACCTTAGTTATAAGCTGCCACGTTTACATAAGTACTGTTGCAATTTTTTTTATAATAGTTGAAATGTTGGCTAAATAAAATTTTAAAGAACTCACGTGGCCTACCTTAGCATTATTATTTTTATTTTTGGTTTTTATCAATTACAAATTAACATGTAATTATGTGCAGCTACGCGCACCATGCATGGGCGCATTTGAAGATAACCAACAAGTAAAGATGACCTTTTGATCACAAATGCAACTTTCATGGTGTGAAGATATACAAATTAAAGCGAAAAAAGTTATTGACTGGGCTAATAAATTGTGCTCAATAATACAAAGTTTTATTCACTTTCTTTAAGAGGCAAAACTCTGAGATTCATATATTATGTTAGAAAATAATTATCGCATGTAAAGTTTAGAGGAAAATTTGCATTTAAAGATTATAAGAAACAATATTATCTTATTTTATGCCATTTAAACATAAATTTATTTTTTATGTTTGGTTTGGGTACCATTTTCCCTTTTGATTTATACAAGAATATTATTATAATCCCTAGTTAAACAATCTATTTTATTATGTCCTTAAAATGAATATAGATTCCCTAAAAAATGCACTTTAGCTTTGAATGTTAAAGTTTTTACTAATTTATGCTATTTCTAATATTATATTTTGAAGCTGTTTGAACTTTCCACACTTCTAAAAAAAAATCTTATATTATTCTAAAAAAAAGTTTAAACATATTTCTTATAACTTCATTGATAATAAATGTGTGCATCAATTAAAAATATATATGAGCCACACATGAACCAAGGTTCTAAATGACGACGATTTTCGTCGGAATTCGGCATCGGCACCGCTGCCAGAGCCTCAACGGCTGGCGAAAAGCTTCTTTTCGTTTATTGTTGTTTTTCGATTTGTTGTCGTTTTTTTTTTTTCTGAATTTCGTTATCAAAATTAAGAGAAAATTTGGCTTGGCTGAGATTTGAACTCAGGCCCTTACATTATGGGAGCAAAACCACTTCCCACCCAATCAAGTTGCCATTTTAAAATAGTTGTACAGTTTTGATATAAATTATGTAAATCAATAATTATAATATAAAAATCAATATAAAAAAGAAATAATATTAAATTTATAAAATACCTAGTATTAATTTATAAAAGAATGTGTAACATATAAATTTAAAAGTATTATTGACATAAATTTTACCTACGTTTAAAAAATAAAACATATATATATATATATATATATATATTAAATTTAATATATATGTATATAAAAATATTTATACAACTATATATATGTATTGGGTATAAATATTTATTAGACATTATATTTGATGCAAAATCAATTAGGTATTGAAGATTATATAATCTAGTTGACATAAATTTCAAGTTTAAAAATTGAAAGATATTATATATACATAACATATCATGTAATATTATTTTCATTCGGTTTTTCGTCGGTATACCGGTTTTTCATAGAAACGGTATTTGAAAATAGTATATTAATTGTTTTTTTTCATATTTTATTCGTTCGATTTTTCATCGATGTGTCGGTTTTTCGTAAATCAAAAGATTCGAAATGGTATCAAAAACAACATTTCGAACTTCGACAGGAATTGGTAGAAAGACAAAAAAAACGTGTGATACCACAAAGTTGTATACAAAAATATGCAATTCAGTAAAAATAACCCTTTGCTGAAACTGGAAATTTCGATAAGCCCTTTGATTTTTTTAAGAAGACTTCCAGCTGATCATAGCTGCAGGGAAGATATTGAAATTGGATATCTTTCAGAAGCCTCGAAGAGCTCGCCATCCAAATAATTTTAGAGTTTTTGAAGGCTAGTCATTTCAGACTAAAAATCTCATTATTTAGCTTTGCAGAATTATCACAACAGATCTTGTTCCCCATGGGCCATCTTGAAAACTATGATATCCTTCAAATCTACTGAATTTATTTTTTAAAAGAAAAAGTCAAAACACTGTCTATGAAATTTTTGTAATGTAGTGTTAATTACATAAGTGTTGCTATTTTTTACAATAGTTGAAATTATCCTATATAATTAAAAAACCCCCCAAAATACTGTAGTAACTACAGTACCTCTATTTTATTTAATAATATTTACTTTATTCTTACACTTTATATATGCATACGTTATTTCTTTTTTTTTTTATATATCATCTATATACACACATACAGTCATAAGTTAGGGGTTGGGTTTTCTTATATCAATTTAAAATTTTCTTTTATAAAAAACTTGAACCTTTTATCTCCTATATAGGTTGTTACATATACATATAATTCATATGGACAAAAATATAAACATAAATTGATTGTGACCGATTAAAAAATTTATATATATATATATATTCCAAATTGAGTTTCTCTATTTGTAAATCAATTTAAAAATTGTGTATTATCAATTCTTAGCTTTATTTATACGTGATACATTTTAGTTTTGTTATATTTAGCATATATAAAATCATTTCTTAAGAATATAAATACAATATCATAATTTATAGCTTATAAATTTATTATATATAATCATCTTTTATGAATATGAATAAAAGGTCATAGTAATAGCTTAAAATTTTATTATTACATATATTTTCTTTCAAAGTACACAAGTGTATTTTATAGTCCATTACAATTTTTTAAATATATATTTAGCATGTAAAATTTAAATTTCTTCAAAATATTACAACTTTATGAAATTTAATTCCCGTTGCAACGCTCGGGGTAAAATGCTTGTCTTGTCTAAATAACAATTTAATTTAAATGTTTCATATGGCCTACTTTAGCATTATCATTTATATTTTTGGTTTTTTTATTAATTACAAATTAACATGTAGATTACGTGCAGCTACGCGAACCATTTTTAGTCAGGGATCGAAATCTCAAGAAAACAGGTCGAGAACTGACCGAGAACCGGAAAATAGATAGGTCACAGTACGATTCTTTACAAAATTGGAGTTTTTCCTTAGAACCGGGGTAAACCGGATGGGAAACAGTCCCGTTCCCGGTTTGAAGATTCCAGCTTGGTTCGGTTGGTTTTTTTTTTCTAGAAAAACCATTGGTATATAACCGAATGTCGAAAACATATTTCAAAATCATGCCGAAAACTAGGTCTTTGTTTCATGTCGCCGCTTTGAAGCTTTCTCACACATTACCATTGTGGAAAAATCGGGGAGCTCCGAGCATTTACCAAAGCAGTTCACAGGTTTGTCGATTTTTTAATCACAAACATGAACTACATGAAGTAAATTATATGCTTAATTGTAATTATTTTGATATATCTACTATTTTTCAGTTGGAATATCAACTGTATACACCAACTTCCGAAGTACATGAAATACATTTTTAAGTCATTGTTAGATCTATACGACGAGATTGAGGAATGGATGGAAAAAGAAGGAAAGGGATCATATCGAGTTCAATATGCTAAAGATGTAGTAAGTAATTAACTCTATGCTTATATATTCAATTTCTTGTTACTAGAAATATAAGTCAATATGTAGTTGAATTTTTTCTTGAATTCATTTTCAGAAACATCGTGCTTGCATTTTTATAGAGCGAATAAGCTTAGATTTTAGTTTATGAATTAGGATGCATATACGTGTCATTGCTAGTATATGCATTCCCATGCAACTATTTTGTAGACAATGATGTTATTGCATACGTACATATTTTCAGAAATTTCTTTGGTAAAAAATATAGGATCTTCGTATCTAACTGATTAAATTAATCATTCATGGAACCCCACTAGATGAAAGAAATGTGCCAAGCGTACTTGAAAGAAGCCGAATGGTGTAAAAAAGATTATGGGCCTACAATGGAGGAATATATGGAACATGCTTTAGTGACATCTGGTCAGTGCCTTTTTGCTATCAGTTCTTTCATTGGGATGGGAGATATTGCGACCGAGGATGCTTTTGAATGGACATCTAAATATCTCAAAATCATTCGTGCCGGGTCCGTTATTACTAGGCTTATGGATGACATCGTTACTCATAAGGTACACATGATAATATATATATATATATATATATATATATATATATATATATATATATATTAAATATGACTTTCACGTCATTTTTACTAGGATTATGAAACATCATTACTCATAATAATAAGGTACATCAAATACATATTTCAGGATTATATAGTTAAAAGTTTTTTTAAAAGATTTTATACTATGCATTCATAAAGTTCTAAACAAGTGAATATTAAATTTTCATTATTATTATTATTATCATGGGTCTTTTAGTTATATAAACATTTGACTTAAAATGTTTTATATAATAGCTAATTTTTTGTTAGTTTTTTGTAAATAGTCACCTCAACTTATTTACGACACTAAAAAAAAAACCCAAAATAAGCGTGGATGGTTTTGGATATTTTTGTATTTTTTTAGTGCCGTAAATAAGTTGAGTCGGTTATTTACAAAAAAATTAAAAAAAATTGATTATCTAGCAATTTTTGGATTGACTAATTTTTTGAATAATTATTATTATTATTATTATTATTATTATTATTATTTTTGTAGTTTGAGCAGAAGAGAGGGCATGTTGCATCAAGTGTTGAGTGCTACATGAAGCAATATGGTGCGTCGGAGGAAGAAACGTACAACATATTTCGTAGGAAAATTAAGGAAGCGTGGAAGGATATGAATGAAGAGTTTATTGAGCCTAGGGCTGTGCCAATACCTCTTCTTACACATACGATGAATTACACACGGGTTATAGATCTTTTATACAAAGACGGCGATAATTTCACCCACGCACGAGGACTCATGAAAGATCTCATCAACTCTATGTTCGTTGACTCTATTCCAATGTGACAAATAAAGCTTTACATTTATTTTCCGCGTTTTCATAATATTTCTATTATATTTTGTAAAATAAAACATTTTTAATGTGGTTTGTAGTGTTGTATTGAAGATAAAGACATTGTGAATCTCAATATGGCTTGAGAAACCTTTATCTCTTGTGTGTGTATATTTTAAAGCTTTAATGTAATCTTTAATATATTATATATGACATTAATTACTAAGTATGTACTTTGAAGGTTGTTCAATAGGTTTGTAGGACTACTAGTTGAACAGTAATAATTATGATATAGCGGATCACATGAACAAACAGTTATGAGAAAGTAAAAGTTATATCACTGAATTAACTGTTAATTATTGATTTAATACTTATATCCCTCGAATGCAATTTTATTAGATCATAATATTAATTAATTAGCCAAGAAAGCAATTAATTGAGTGTTGTTCGGTAACATGGATTATGGATATCCCACCCTGGTTGTATGCTTTTAATCAGGCTACTGATTTGGCATAATTTCTAATCATTTTGCTTATTCAAACAAAAATAAAATTCCAAGTAAAAAAAAATAATATAATAAAAATCTGAACGAAGGCTCGAAGTAAATGAGAACATTTAAAGGCGCTCTGATATATGTTATAGAAATAGCTATCTCCACACAAATTCCAATGGAATCCAATTATTAAGTTGTCATATACTTTTCTGATCCATGGTCCTGGTCCACACTCCACACCTATCCATTTTATTTATTTATTATTTTAGTGATACCCAGCCACTTGGAAGTATGCCTTGATCGCTTCTAGCCAGCAGAATTTGTTCATTTAAACGGGGGGTTTTTTTTTTTATATAAATAATATCGAAGGCTAATATTCATATTTCCTGAATATCTTTTACAAGCATTGCACTACTTAATATACACGAAAAATTGTGGTTAAATGTTTAGGGTTGTTAGGATTAGTTTTTTTTTTTTTTTGGTCGGTAGAAAGTGAAAAAGCAAGTTTAAAATATTGGATTTGCATAATAACCAAAAATCATTTAAAATTAGTGAAATAATCAAAGTGTGCAAATAAACAAATTTCAAATTTTTTTTTTCCCTTGGATTAATTTTTTTTGAAAATGATAAATTGCTTAAAATAATTGTAAAAAAAATAATAATTTTGGTGTAAAAAAAATTTGACTGTAATTTTGACTGCTCTATTGAAAATTTAAAATTTTGGTTATTTTACTATTCAATTAATTTCATATGGTATAATTTTTCCTTTATGGATTTTGGAGATTGTAATGCTCTAATATTGGAAAAGAAATATAGCACGCTATTGTCGATAATAGCAAATTTTCCATTATTACTTGTTACAGACTCAGGCTGGGCCTCATAAGCAGGCTTAGCTTTCCTCCTGTGGGCTTTAGCCTGCAGTGCTTCTGGGCTAAATTCCAATGTTTTGGCTTAAGTTAAAAAAAAATCTGCTGGGCCTAAAATGAATTCATTGGCCTAAAATTTATTAAAGTGCAAATTAAATGAGCCATATATTCTGAAAAGATTTTGAAATTTTTATTTGAATAGGCCTAATAGATCAATTAGATCGGATATATTCATAAAAAGAGAAATACATAAAAATCAGTTGATCTATTCATGTTGTTAATAGCACTAGACATTTATTTTATTTTATATCAAATGACCATTCTTGCTTTATTTCATGGAATGAATGTGCATGATTTATTTATTTATTCTTTTGAGCTTTGTTGCAAACTTCGAAATTTTTGTTCAACTTTATTGCTTTTATTGCAATAATTTAATAATTAGGATATATTTTAATAAATTAGTAGACTTTGTGAGAAAGCTAATAAAAGACTAATAAGCAGTTATGTATACGAGAGTGCCTCATGCACCTCCTGTGATGCTGGTGGATTTAATAATTACTCAGATTGTCAAAATTATAAATTAATATAAGCTTATCAAAGCTAGATTATAAAGGAGTAGTATTGTGAGGAACCATTTTTCGGATCGTCTTAATTTATCTACTTTTTTAGTTTTGTTAAATTTGTTATAAACTGTTTCGTTTTCAGTTTATGATTGCTGCGATGCCGTCAATATTGAGGCTCCGTTCTCTATTAGTTTATAAGAGAAAGTTGTTTCTAAAGTCGATTCTCTTTTAAAATTATATGTAAGTTGTAGGCTTTTGAATGCGACTTTTATTTATATTTAGTGCGTAATACTTATAAAGGCCCATTTTATTAATGGTTCATTAGGTAAATAACCATATTTATAATTTGAGATTAGTGCGTAATACTTATAAAGGCCCATTTTATTAATGGTTCATTAGGTAAATAACCATATTTATAATTTGAGATTGTTAAATAGTTAACGTTTCGTAAATCTTAGATAAATAGTCACGTCCATATATTTACATGTGTAAATTGACGTAAATATCTCTCATTTTTATTTCAATGAAAATGTAAATCAGGAATGTCACGTCATCATTATGGCTATTTAACTAAGATTTACGAAACGTTATAACAATTTCAAACGTTTTAGTTGGTTAATTATCTAATTTTTTATTTTATTAATATCGTATATATGAATGTTTTGCATATTTTGTTGCCTGAGAGTCTTAGGCAACAATAAACCCTAAAAATATCCACAAACTAGAGTAAAAAAAAATATCCACAATAGCAAATTTCGTGGTTAGCTTTATTTGGGTAGTTATGGTGTCAGACAACTCAGTAGGTGCAGTCATAGTTATTTTTATTGCATTGCAGAGACAACTCAGTAAGTGTGCGTCTTATTTGGGTAATTATGGTGTCAGATTTCACCAGCTGGGATCTTTGGAATATTTTGCCTATATTTGAGTTTTCAACTTCTTTTCAAGATGTTCACACATACAATCATTTAAAAGCTGATTACGAGGTGGCATGATTGCAACCTCTCGTAAACATCTAATATATATGATTCTGACAAAAAAAAACATCTAATATATACGATTTTCGTAGTATTATATAACTATTGAACAACTTCCGTCCGAATTTTTTTTACCATATATTGTTTCAATTTATTTTTTGTCAGAAATCTGACACCATAATTACCCAAATAAGATGCACACTTACTGAGTTGTCTCTGCAATGCAATAAAAATAACTATGACTGCACCTACTGAGTTGTCTGACATCATAACTACCCAAATAAAGCTAACCACGAAATTTGCTATTGTGGATATTTTTTTTTACTCTAGTTTGTGGATATTTTTACTATATATATTAATCACTTTTGTTAATATCGTAGACTATTTTTTTTTTAAACGGTCCTCGTAAAAACCTCTCCATGGCCTCATAGTCGTATTTTGGTGATGTATGTGAAAACTTTTATTTTTGAACAAGCAACAAGTTTATCGACATAATAATTTACCCGTAGGTAATAATCATCCGTAATTTGTTAGAATTCGACACACAAATTCGACCTAAAATAAAAAAACAAAATTCGCAAAAAACAAAATTAGCACACACAGATTTATAATGGTTCACTTTCCCAACTTAGCGAGCGATTTTCTCGTTTGGCTTCCGACGATATGTACTTCTCCAACGAATCGTTGGGCAAGAACTCGTAAACTAGGGCTCGCTTGAACCCGTCAGCACAAAATCCAACCAAGCGAACCACCTTGACGTGGCGAACAGAGACGATAGAGAGATTGATGAAGAGCACTTTCATTGATTGAGTTTGACAAATTAACTGGTTAACCAATCAGTTGCTTTACACATAAATACAATACTGAGATCTATTCTCCACCTTCTAACTCTAACTGAGTAAGATCTGACAGTTGACACTTAATATGCTCAAGATTTCTTACATAAAGTTTTTGAAAACATATGATCAACACAGCAGCACGAACTCGAAACTAACATCCCCTATCTACTAACCAGCTTTTCCATCTAAATATTGTAAGCAACAAGCAAAAAAAGGTTTGATAATCATTTAAAAATGATAGATATAACATATTAAAATGCCAGCACACTATGACATTTAAAACAAGGAACAACAAAGAGTTTACATCACCAGGGATGAAAGATAAAAATTACAATGATAAAGATATAATGTTTGGAACATTATAGCTATATAGTTTTTTTTTAAATGTGGCTTGTAACATTCAAGGGAAGAACTGTGTTGGCACAGCATGAAGAGGAAATTTCTTACGAACAGCGAGTCCATAGATCTCACTCATGTCCATATCCTCAGCCGATCCTCTTTCTTCTGGATATTTCCAATCAAACCAATACAACATATTGGCTATCACATATTCAGTGCTAAAAGTACCGAAAGCAACAGCGGGGCATCCTTTTCTCCCGAAACCGAACGGCATGAACTGGAAATCATCGCCGGTAAAATAATCCAGCGGATTTTTCTCAAACCTCTCTGGAATAAAATCTTCTGGATCGTCCCATAGACTCGGGTCTCTCTGGATCGCCCAAGCGTTGACCACGATTCTCGTCTTGGCAGGAATTTCGTAGGGTCCGATCTTAGCCACGTCATTGGTTTCGCGAGGGACTAGTAGAGGGAGCGGAGGGTGGAGCCTAAGGGTTTCTTTTACGACATTTTTTAGGTAACCCATTCGATCGATGTCATCCTTGTCAATCTTTTGATTCTCTGCCCCGATCTTTCTGACCTCTTCTTGGGCTTTCTTCATCACTATCGGGTTCCTTAAGAGCTCAACCATTACCCATTCCGTCGTGGAGGAAGTAGTTTCGATTCCTCCGGCCACCATGTCCTGCATATATTTATGATGAAATTCAAAGACTATGTTATTAATTTCTTATGTATTACTATATTAAATAAATATTCAACGAAGAGTATCTTATTAGTTTGCTCAATTATAAACTCTTTTGTTGGTTCTTATATCTCTTTCTATAACGTGGGATTCTTAACAAGCTAAAAAAAGGCTATCATGATATGATAAATGAAAATCGGAAAATGAAAACTAGTATATATGTCTTTATAAATAAAGAGTATAATTTCAAGGTACGGCTAATAATACGTAAAAAAGAAGTACGTGTTGGTAAAACTTAAGTATTAGATGCTAGAGTCATTTTATATCAAAAAGCTCCAAAATAAAAATGGCACTTCTAAGTTTGGTTTTTAACATAAGAAATGAGAATATATATATATATATATATATATATATATATATATATATATATATATATATATATATATTAAAGGTGGTTAATCTTTCAAGGCATGATCACAAATAATCCATTTTCTTCAAAGTGTTAAAATTATTTGTAAATGAGAGAGAGAGAGAGAGAGAGTGAGAGTGAGAGAGAGAGAGAGAGAGAGAGAGAGAGACCTGCATAATTGCCATAAGTTGGTTTTCAGTGAGTTCGAAATCAGAATTCGAATCTTGCTGAACCTGAAGGAGAACATCCACAAAGTCTTTGGTATCTGATCCACGACCACTAGAAGCCTTGTGTTCTTGAATAATAAGGTCAAGGAAAGAATTAAATTCCCTAGAAGTTGACCTCAATCTACCAGCCAAACTAGTGACCACATCTAACCATCCCAAGCAAGGAAAAAAATCTCCAAAACTGAAGGAAAAAAGTAAAGCGGATATTTCTTTCAAAATCTCTCCAACTTTGTTCAGCGAACCGTCTTCCTTTCGATGACTTTTCCCTAAAATACACGTAGAGGCTATATTGTTTGAGGCTTCAATCAAAATTTGGCTCAGATTTATTGCTACCCCGTTAGTATTATTAAGGCAGGATTTTCTAACCATATCAACTGCAACACTGACTTCTTGCTCACTCACTGGCTGAAAAGATTTGATCTTCTTCAGGCTCAAGAGGTGTACCGCACAAAACTTCCGAGCTTTTCTCCAATACTCTCCATAGGGAGCGAAAGCAATGTCGTTATTGAAAAGGATGTCGCTTGCTAGGGTTTTGGGTCGACTCGAGAAGACAGTGTCATGTGACTTGACGATCTCCCGGACAATATCCGGAGACGAAACGACAAGGGTTGAGACTTGCCCTAGCTTTAGATACAGTAAAGAACCGTATTTATCGGCAAGAGCTCGGAGAGAGAGGTGTGGGACATTCCCTAGCTGATGGAGGTTTCCGATTATGGGGAGCCTCGGAGGAGACGGAGGTAACTTTGACTCTTTGCCTAAAGCTCTAGTTCTGCGGAGATAGAGAATTGGAGCAAGCAATATGAAAATGAGAAGGAAGAGTAAGAATAGGTCATTGTTGCTTAAAACTTCTTCTAGTGATTGGAAAACCATATTTCTGATTGTTCTTCAAAAGACCTATGGATTGATCCTGGTTAAATAATCCTCAATGTTGCTAGGGATATATGGGTCAATTACGAAAATAAGATTTTGATTAGTTTATGCTTCAGGACAGCGAAACGTGTATATTTTCCTTCAATAGTGTAGTGCATGTATACTATAGTATATGAACTATTACGTGGTCGTTTGACTCATGTAATCCAAACAGTAAGAAAATGGCCATATGTCAGTATTCTACCATTATGATGAATGGACACCAAAATCAACCATCATCATAAATTAAATGGACCATAGTTAAGATGGTTAATTTAAAACACAATGGTGATTAATTTGATTTAATTATTACGTATGCTGTCAATTGCGAACGACTAGTTAAGAAATCAGAAGTTCCATAGAGATGAAAGACCATGAAGGTTAGGTCTTTTTTCTCATTTTGATGGACATTAATAATTTAGTTTCCTGTTTCAAAACGATGATTGGTTGCGTGTTGCCTGATTTGTAGTCTTGTTTAATGGATAATATTTATTAATTTTTTTTTCAAGTAATTTTTTGTGTGTAAATGGGCAAGGGTAATATTGTCATTTTTGTTGGGTAATAATGCTGAATAGCTAAATAATAAAAATTATCCAAACAATAGCTACTTTACAATTTTAAAAATTTAGGAACGGTGAGTTAACTATACCCCTAAATTTTACTATTGTATAAGTTGGAATATATGTGGATTTTTTATTCTACGGACAAGGACAAAATTTTCGCCTGCAACAAAACTGCGACAAGTCGATTGTAACAGGCCGTAATAGGGCTGCAACAAAGATGTGAATTTTTTTTTTTTTTTACTATATTTCTAATTTTCTATATAAACATATATATCTAATTTTTATATATGGAGACATTGATCTATTTGATTAAATTGCACATGATATTTACTTAATGAGAAGTCAAAAAACTTCAATTAATGTCTAGAAGTATTTTCTTGCGATAAAACTTAGTGAAGTCGTATAAAATTTCAATTCTGGAGTTGGAACAAAATATGTGGCAATTTGGAAGAGAGATAATTGACTGGAATGAATTATTTAAGCAGATTCCAGCTCTTATTTGCTGGGAAAATATTAATATTGGACCTCACTCCTGGCCTGTCTTTATCTTATTAAAGAGTATCAGTGGTCTTTTTCAGAAGCCTCTAAGCTAGCCAGCCAAATTATTGTAGTTTTGTAGGACCTTTTGGAGATATATTAGAACGTTTAAAGCTGTTTCAGTTTGAAAATATCATTATTTAGCTTTGCTGGGACCACAACAGATCTTGTCCCCCATGGGCCATCTTGAAAATTATGATCTGCCAGAAAAAAAAAAAAAACAATAATTTTGCTCTATTTTTTGTGTAATAATAATTTTTCTTGTAAAATATTATGTACATAATTTTGCTTCCGTCTAAACACAGTTTCAATTGATATCGGAGGGGACATCTTGCGTTCTTGAGTGTGTTCCTCATGTGCTTAATCTCTCTAGTGCGACTCAGAATTAAATAGTAACAAATGGCTATTGTATATCATATGTACAATCTCTCTAGTGCGACTCAGAATTAAATAGTAACAAATGGCTATTGTATATCATATGTATTTCTAATTATACTTTATATTGAAATTTATCAATATATATGTTTGAGGGATATACACTGAAGAAGTCCATAATTATTCCGAGTTGCCACATAAAAAAATACCAAGTAGAAAAGCCTTGGAGCCACACCGAATGAGAAACGAGCATGACCATAAGGTGAGGTCCAATAACCTCTTAACATAATCGAGAAGATCATAAAAATTAGCGTTACTAAAAAATTAGGTTAACTTGAAACAAATGTTTACTATGACCACATAAACACCAAATAATTTTTAAAGTCCCCTAAGCGCACTTGGTTAACAAATAAATGTCGTAATATTACATGACACAAATGGTTATCAAAATAATTGTTCAGACGTAGGATTTCAAAACAAGCCTGAACATTAGTCTTCTAGAGACTCGTACGAAATTCAAGTGTAGCAAGGGATTCACTTGTCTTCACTTTACCTATTTTTAGCAACCTCATTTACTTTATATCTATACTTCTTGTATTGAGATTAGTGTAATACAATAACAATCCGACCTAGATTATCGTTGTATCGACGGAATCTGCATGGCATACATTATACTCTACGCCGAGACAATTGTTGTATATTGTTTTTGTCATTAACAGTTTGGCGCTAAAAGTAGGGGAATAATGTTGAAGTGCGGTGGCGAGTGCTACCCAAGAGACAAGCGGAGGAAGTTCATCATGGAGAGGGATCGAACACCACAATCAAACTCTGCCGCTATCCATTAAAGAGATAGTATAGATGATCTTTCAGCCTAGCTTTCCTAAGAAGTTCCAAAGAGATGCAAGAGCGTCTACTATATACCTAGAAAAGAAGAACAAAGAGCTCGAAGAAACGATCAAGTCTCGATGGATCACAATGCATGTACGGTGGTCATTCCCAAGGACGACTGCCCTTGCTAAAGGCCTTAAAAAGGAGATAGATGATGATGACAATAGGTCTAAGAAGACCAGAAGTCATGCCATAAATACATATGAAAATGGAGTTGCGATGATGATAGTGATATATCCAACTACAACAGAGAAGCATAAGATCGCCAATAGGTATCAAACCATCTGGTGTGAACCCTGGGTCTAATTAAAGATACAAGGTCACCGAAGAGAGTGTGAGTACAACTCAGACAAATTATCAAAGGTTAAAGCGTCGGATCGAGTAAGTGGCGCTCGGACAAAAGAATAACATCCCGTTGGAATGAGAAACAACATCATCCTCTACGGTAATGATATTAAATTACATCTCGCATGAAGGTTTCAGGATTCCAAGTATCATCTCGTATGATGGAAATTTTGATCTCAGAGACTACTTTGACACCTTCAAATCTTGGATGTCCCTTCAATGAGAGAGTCCCTAAGTAATGTGGCATGCCTTTCTCGATTACCTCAATCAGAACTACTAAAAAGTGGTATAAAAAATTGCACCACCCAAACTCAATTGTATCGTGGAGACAGTTACGCAAGATATGCATGGAACAATTTGTGGGATCAAAACCTGGTCGAATCAGATATAAGTCCTCAAAAGACTAGATACAGTGCTACTCGGAGCAAGCTATTATTGTGGATGATCTAAACGCGGGCTTCAAATTATTAGGACTTACCTCTTTCTACGCATTGATTCAGTATTCTTGTTGTCACTATTAAAAATATGGTCATCGAGACTATATTAAATTCCTCCTAAAAGCTTAGAAGTATATCCACTGAAGAGGATGAGATAGCCATTGGAGTGATGGAAATGCCGAAGGGTCAGTATGACGAGAGAGAGAGAGAGAGAGAGAGAGAGAGAGAGAGAGAGAGAGAGAGAGCGACTAGTGAGGCTGAGGATTGTATTTTTAATCTTATGTAATGAATGGCTCAATACAAAGTTCTTATATAGTGTCATAACGGACTCTAATTGTTCGCTTATTTGCATTAACTCAGCATCAGCTTTACACATAAGCATACTCTACTAATACATGTAAGCAACAAACAATACATATACGTAATACAACATTGATCAACAGTGCCCCTCAAGCTAAGTTCCATGCACAACACAGGTTAGCTTGGAACACAAGTCATGAAACCTTGGAATTGATAGTGCTTTCGTGAATAGATCAGTTAGTTGACTCTCAGATGGTACATAGTAAATATCAAGCACCTTGAGCATGACCTTTACTTTAACAAAGTGCACGCGCGTCTATTTTAATGTGCAGAGTCCTTGCGTAGTATACATGATTTGATGCCAAGGAAGTGACTCTCATATTGTCACACCACATCACAGCACAAGGATCACTTGACAGCTTCAACTCACTTAGAAAACTCTGGATCCACACCACTTATACAGTAGCTTTAGACAAGGCCCTATACTCTACTTCACAGCTTGATCTAGCGACCACTCTTTGCTTTCTAGACACCAACTCACTAAACAATCGTTCAGAAACAAACAAAAACATGTTGTGGACATTCGATCCTCACTTGAGCTTTCCCAATAAGCATTAGTGTAATACACTATGCTCAGACTCTTTGCATTGCCTAAATATGAGAACTCAGTGCCTTGATCTAAGGACCCTCTGAGATACCTTAGTATTCTCTTACAAGCACTATAATGTTCCACAGAAGGAGCTTTCAAAAATTGACTTAGCTTATTTACATCAAAGGCTATATTTGATCTTGTCAATGTAAGATATTGAACAACCCTTATTGTATTTCGATATACACAGTCTCTTGTAAAATGTCATTGAGAAAGGCATTGTTGACATCCACTTGTTGAATAGGCCAACCAAATTGAGTAGAAACTGTGAAGAGCACTCGAATTGTTGAGTGTTTTGCTACAAAACTGAAGGTGTCAAAGTAGTCAACACTTGTATTTTTTTGAAAACCACGAGCAACAAGTCATGACTTGAGTTTATCCAACGAGCCATCTGTTTTAAACTTAGTCTTGAACACCCATTTGTCAAAGATAACATTCATATCCACATCCCTAGGCACTATAATCCATGTACCATTTCTCATAAAGGCATCATATTCATGTCTCATAGACAACATCCCCTCAGGGTCACGAAGAGCTTCTCTGGAAATTTGTGGTTCAATGGGCAGTTTGTTGGCTATAAAATCAACTAAAAGGGCTCTTGGTTTGAAAATTCTTGCTTTAGATCTAGTTTTCATAGTGTGAGAATTTTGAGTGACATGAAGTGGTGGTAAGAGAGAGACATAGATGTAGAGATGGGAATGGGACTGACACATGGAATGGCTGAGGATGATGATGATGACGACAATAGGGATGAACTGAACTGATGATGAGCAGACTCAGAGTGACTGGGATTTAGCACAGACACAGACTGATCAGCAAATGCACCAGAACTGGAATCATTTACGACATATGTATGCAAAGAAGATGGCATATGAGTAAAAGTAATATGCCGCTGAGATGGTGAGTAAGAGAGAGATCTGGACACATATGGGGGAAAGAGAGACACATATGGGAACTCAGACTCAACAAATTTGACATCTTTGACAATATACAAACGATCACTTTGTTCTAGTAGACATCTATAACCTTTGCGATGACCACTAGGTCCTAGAAATACATTTTGTGGACTTAAAATATAGTTTGTGAGAGTTGTAAGGCCTGAGAAAGGGATAACGTGCATACCCAAAGACTTTCAAAGAGGTGAGATTTGGTGATTTAGCATAGAGAACCAGAGATGGTGACTTGTTTTGCAAGGACATGGATGGAAAGACATTGATAAGAGACTCACCTATGAAAAATGAGTCCCACCAAAAGTGAAATGGTAAGTGGGCTTGAGACAACAATGTTAAACCAATTTCCACAATGTGTTGATATTTTCTCTTTGGGATTCCATTTTGTTGGTATATATGTAGACAAGAATAAATGTGTTTTATGCCTAACTTTTCAAAGATAGAAACAAGAGATCTATATTCATCACCATAGTCAAAGTGAAACACTTTGATTTTCATTAAAAAAAAAACACTAACGCTCTACAAAGGCATTAAATCTGAGAAAGGTGTTTAGAGTTTCAAATTTTAGTTTGAATGAAAAGATCCAAGTGTATCTAGTGAAGTCATCTATAAAAACTACATAGTTTATATCCATCTTGAGATAGACGAGGTGCTCGTCCCCATAAATCTGAGTGAATAAGATCAAATGAAGATTTAGTTTTGGTAGATGACTGTGGAAATGAATTTTGATGCATTTTTCCATGCACACGAGAAGTACAAATAGCAATATGTTTTATTTCATGAATTGAATATTACATGAATCATGACATAAGGAGATGGATGACTTAAACGTCTAACACTTCTAAAATTATCAAACATTTTACAGGGATCAATATCTAATACAAAAGACACATTTCACTAGTACAAAATATAGCATCAGGTGCGACTTTTTTCGCACCTGAAAGTGCAAAAGTCTGACTTTGTGACGTAACATACTCAGTTTTGCAGACATTGACATAACTGGAGACACTGTGGTTGAAAGGCTTTGACAAAGAAAGCTGGTACAGACCATCTTTAAGACGTCCTTGCACTAAGACACGTCTTGAGCTTCTATCTTTTATATAACATGCATCAGGATGAAATTCAATGATCACAATATTGTCACGTGTAAACTGAGAGCTGCTAAAAAGCTTTTGGTGATTTGTGGGGCATGAAAAATGTTTTTGAGTTTCAATTGAATCTGAGAAGCAGGAACATGCATTATTGAATCCTCAATATGAGAAATAGAGAGCAAGGATCCATTATCTGCTGCGAGCTTAACTTTGCCTTTGTAATCGGACCGAACAATTAGATTTCCAAGCTGAGATGCCACGTGATTTGTTCCTCCGCTATCCAAGTACCAAGCAGGTTCAAACACAGCTAGAATAAACTCGCTTGTTCTTGAGTTGGTGTGGAGTGCTTGAGCTTGTAGTGGAAAGTGATGAGAAGAAGATTGTGCAAGACACTGATGTGGAGCAATCTAAGGTGAGTATTGGAGAGGTACATATAGAGCTTGAGATGTAGTCTGAGAGCGGTTGTAGGTGTAGTCACTCATCACTTCTGAAGGACTGCAGAAATTCTCTTCGAAGTCCATTTGATCGGTCTCAGATTTATCAAAGTAGCATTGATCTGAGTAATTGTTATAGTCAGAATCTGCTAGTTGAGCTTGATATCCTTGTTGATGTTGTGAGCCAGTCTCGGAGCTTTCATAATGCACATCAAATCGATGGAAGCACTCTGAAGCTGAGTGACCTGGCTTGTTGCAGATTTGACTCATGACTCGCTCTTTACCACTAGTCTAAGAGCCGCGACCAGGACCTTCTGCCATTGACAATGCCTCCTCTATGAAATCCTCCATGATTGATTATTGAAGCCTCCTCGACCACCTCTATTGAAGCCTCCACTAGTTGAACCTTGATAGGCAAAATTTGCATACATGATGATGAGTGCGTATTTTACGTACGAATCTGCTGATTTAGCGCGTTCTCAAGTGTTTTTGATGGTTTTAGTGTGGTTATAGTGAATTTCAGGTCAACATAGATGAAAAGTAGCTGTCGGGTCACATATCGATGGAACGGAAGTAAAAGCGATGAATTTGGAGTCAAAATGAAGAAAATGAAGATTTGGAGGCTGGTGCGCAAGACCTCGCGCCGCGACCAGAAGACCTCGCGCCGCGACCCCTGCATTTTCACGAACACAAAAAGTTCCAGGAGCTTCTCGCGGTGCGCCTCGCGGTGATCTCGCGCCGCGACGATGCGAAGAAAGGAGCCTCGCGCCGCGAGGATGGATGGCGCGCCGCGAGACGACGAATCCTGACGAAAATAAAGTCGAATTTTGACTTAATCTCAGTCGTTGGATCGTTTTTTAAGGCCCAGATCAGTCCAAAATTGTACTTCGACCTAAACCACTATAAAACATAACTCAGCCTCTATTTTTAGGTTACGCTTTATTTTATTATTGTTTTGGAGAGCTTTTGCAACGGAGAGAAAGCTTATCAACGGAATTGACAAAATCCGATCAGCCGGAACTCCATTAATAGTTTTTCTTATTCCTTCTCTTTATTTTCTGCTCTTAATTTACTATTGTGTTGAATTCCTTTTTCGTTATAATCATGAGCTCTCTCCTTCATTCTATGCTAGTTTTATTGCTTTTAATCACTCTCATTGTTTTGATCATGGTCATGAACACCGTTAGAGGCTAAGTCTTTAGCGGGGTTACGATGTAGTCGGGGTTAGATGTAGCTTAGGGGTTTCGTTAGGGTTTGATTAGTTATTAACTGTTTCATGAATATGTTTGCTTGTGTGGAAGTGTTCTTAATGCATTCTTTAGCTTGATCACCTTTAGAATTGTTTAATTAGAGTTTTTAGCTGCTTGAGAGAGAGTAAAAATTCGTGCCCTTTTTCACTCATCACATTGTTTTAGGTTGCTTGACGGCTTAGACGAGTGTGTAATCGTTAGAATTCTCGCGTTTAGTGCATGTGGTTGTTTTAATAGGATTAGAGGCCGAGAGGATAAGTAATCCGACAATTGCATAGGTTCGCTAGATCACTCGAGAGAGGCTAGAGAATATTAATGAGAGAATGAGATTAGCTTACATAGGAATAGTGGTAATTGTTCGTTCCCGAAACCCCGATGCTGTGTTACCTGGTGAAATCGCAACCCCGTAGTTTTCTTTGCTTGTTATCTCGTGTTTGTTTCTCTTTTATTTTTACGTTAATTCATTTGCTAGTTTTATAAACACATCCATCAACAAATCTGTGAAATCAATTTGCTTTAGGTTGTTTAACGTCGCTATAGTAACTAGTCTCTGTGAGATCGATATCCGTTACTTACGTAACACTATTACTTGTTCGATACGTCAACTTGCGTGCTAGTTATAAAAATATCGCAACACATGAGACTTGAATTCTCAGAGTGAACAGAGGAATTCAGAGTTTCAATCCATCAATCCACATTTCTTGTGATTGCATCATAAACTACACTTCTTATGGATTCAGATCCTCTTACCTCGAGGTCAAATTGACAACAACAGATTCATACTCTGGACCTACTCCTCCAAGTATATACAAGATCAGTTCATCATTGGTGATCATTTGACCACTCGAATTGTGATTATCGGCTAAAATTTTCATGTTGATAATGTAATCCTCAATTTACTGATGAACTTTCTTCGTTGTTTACAGAAGTAACTTGAGCTTCAACTATCTCGCCTTTGATTGTGTGGAGTTCAACATCTCTTTCTTTGCCATTTGCAGAAGTAACTTGAGCTGCAACGATCTTGCCTTTAAAGTGTGGAGTTCAACCTCAACAGAGTGAACCTGATTTCTCACAAGGTTTTGCATCGATTCACATGTCCAAGTATCTGCTCCAATATAGATGCGAATAGTCAGCTCAGAAGAAATTGATTGTACCTCATTCAGTTGGGAAACTCTGGATTCGGACGACGAATTGGTGGATGAGCTAGATCCGGCTGTACTTCAATAAATTGAGTCGGAATCGGAGTAGTCCCTTTGAGAATGGAGTCGAATCCATGAGCTCGCACTGTTGGAAGAACCTGTGAACGCTAGAGTATGTAATTGTTTCGATCCAAAGGCATCGGAAGCGGATTGAGGTGAGGCGCGAAGTTTGGAGCTGCTTGAAACATTCCTTCTCCGTGAACTAATGGATGAGCTGCCATTGGTACTCTAAACTCGAACCCTAGGGCTATGATACCATGAAGAGAATAGAGAGAGAGAGAGAGAGAGAGAGAGAAAGAGAGAGAGAGAGAGAGACTAATGGGGCTGAAGATTGTATTTGTGAATCTTAGCCAATAAATGGCTTGATACAGAATTCTTATACAATGCCATAACAAACTCCAACTGTTCGCTTATTTCCGGTGACTCAGCATCAACTTTACACATACTCTACTAATACACGTAAGGAAATGCAACAAACAATATACATAATATAACAATGATCAACAATCAGGGAACTGGGCTGGGATAAGGCTTGGTCAGGGCTGGCCAGGGATTGGTCGAGGAGTGCACGGAGGCTGGCAGCTAGGGAGATAGTAAGCTCCGTTTGGAACCCGGAAAATAAGTGAGAAAGTGAAAATAATAGAGAAAATGAAAATGTGAGAGAAAATAATAGAAAAAGTCAAAATTCTAATTGTGTTTGGAAGTCATGGAAAATATGAGAGAAAATTAACGGGAAAGTAACGATGCCCTCCCCCCCCCCCCCCCCCCCCTCAATTTTTTTATTTACATTTTTTGCCCAATTTAAAAAAGTTTTACGTTTTTACCCCAAAAAATTTACACTTTTGACCTATTTTTTTTAAAAAAAATTTATTTTTACCATGAATTTTTTAATTAGCCCCCCTCAAATATTTTTTATTTACATTTTTCGCTCATTTTTAAAAAGTTTTACATTTTTACCCTAAAAATTTTACACTTTTGACCCATTTTTTTTAAAAAAAAATCATTTTTACCATGAATTTTTTTAATTAACCCCCCTCAAATATTTTTTATTTACATTTTTTGCCCATTTTAAAAAAGTTTTACATTTTTACCCTAAAAATTAACACTTTTGACTTATTTAAAAAAAATTCATTTTCACCATGAATTTTTTTTAATTAGCCCCTCTAAATATATTTTTTTCAAATAAGCCCCCCCTTATTGAGCTTTTATGGTTCGATCCCTGGACGAGACACACAAATGTGATACACTCATAGATAAATTTGGAGAGATTCTCATTTTCCATTTGATTTTCGAATGAAAATGAAATTCTCATTTTAGTTATACATTTTCCCTCGTATTTTCTATCATATTTTTTTTCCATCATATTTTCCTCGATCCAAACAACCTAAGTAAAATAGGAGAGATTTCCATTTTCATTTTCCTCTTATTTTCCGGGTTCCAAACGGAACCTAAGGGTTTCCTACTTTACAGTAATAGTTACCTCGGTTTTCTACATTTACAGTTACCTGAGTATTATACGTCGGTTTCCTAAGATCTGGAATTTTTCAGTTTCAACATAAAAAATGTTATTTAAGCATATATGTTAAAAAAAAAAAAAAATAGTATCGAGTCTAAAAAATTTATAATCTAGTCATGTGAATATTTGTGGCTTAAACTGAGAGAATTAAAGTCAAATTTCTCGTGGCAGTGCATGAGTGTAAATTTCTCCACCACACACACCCAAAGTTTAAAAATAATATAGCTTGAAAATATTATTATAATTATGTTTAGTAAGGAAGCATAAAATAAATCGAATCCTACTTAATTAATTGGCAGATCAAACCACAGTGCTTTATACAGCATTCAGGCTATAAAATAGTAGCGGTGAACAAGTAACACTCTCTTTCTTATGAAAAACAAGATATTCCATTAAAAACATTTCCTCTTCTCTATATTCTATATATGGCTTGTCAGCATTCAGATCACACTGAGGCAAATTCAGACCAAGCAAATGTCCATCGTCGAACTGCAGATTTTCACCCAAGCGTTTGGGGAGATTTTTTCCTCAAATATGCAACTGAAACATCGGTATAACAATAAGGCTATCCTGTATAAATGTACACATACATGTCTTAGGCTAATTGATTGGGACGTGATTCTAACTTATTGTTCATTACCACATCAAATTATTTACTCTGCGGTGTTTTTTTTAATCTACGCAAAGGTATGGTCATCTGTATGTCTAGTTTGATTCCTTTTATAATTATGTCTTTGTTCTAATTTACTCAATTTCTGTATGCCCTTAATTAGTAAATGTTTTTCATCCTTATGTGTGTGTGTATATATATATATAATTGGTGTACATATTATATATTTAATCTTCTTGTTAAATGAGTATTTAGGAAATTGATGCCGCCATAGAGGAACAAGTTCAAAGTCTGAAAGAGGAAGTGAAGAGAATACTGCTAATTTCCACAACTACTGTCACTAATACGCTCTATCAAACCCTAGAGTTGGTTGACACAATCCAACGTTTAGGTGTCTCTTACCATTTTGAGGAAGAAATCTCCGAAATCTTGAGACAGATCAAGAACTGTACCACCGTTGATGAATTTGAAGATTATGATCTTCAAACCGTTTCGCTTTGGTTTCGATTACTCAGGCAAGAAGGGTATAACATATCTTGTGGTACGCATATTATCACTGCACTCTTATATTATAACACTATTTTCCAAATAAATTCATAGAAAATCTCGAGTCAAGTACTCTCGTTATTTGATCATTAGTATGTATAAAATAATATATAAATATATATGTATATATATATATATATATATATACACATAAATAGATATATTCCGGAAGTTCACGAACGAAGAAGGGAAGTTCAAAGATGAGCTTGTTAGTGATGTTCAAGGAATATTGAGCTTATACGAAGCTTCACCTTTCATGGTCGACGGTGAGCCTGTACTTGAAGAAGCACTCACATTCGCTACGGTTTGCCTAAAATCTCTAAACACAAGCACATCTTCAAGTTTTAGTCCTTTTCTTGCCGAGCAAGTCAAACATGCCTTAGAACTGCCCATCTTGAAGGAGTTGCCAAGAGTGATGGCAAGGCACTTTATTTCTATTTACCATTTAAGATCTTCCCACAACAAAGATTTGCTCAAATTCGCTAAACTAGACTTCAACTCCGTGCAAGAGTTGCACCGGAAAGAGCTTGGCTATAAAACAAGGTAATTAATTTGTCTTAAAAACTTCATCTATTTGATTTTCTTACACCTTTCAAGTACGATACAGTGAATTAAAACTATTATAGTTTCAATTCTTCATGCTAAGTTTTTTCTCCACTTAAATTTTCTTATAATAAAAGTGATAATTTTTAGGTGGTGGAAAGTTTTGGATGTGGAATCAAAGCTGCCTTACGCTCGAGACAGACTGGCTGAACTTTATTTTTGGATGACGGGAGTGTTTTTCGAGCCCAAATATGCCCTTGGTAGGAGCATACTGTTGAGAGTATTGTCATTGTTATCAATAATTGACGATACATATGACCAGTGACGGAGCCAGAGAAGCCCATCAGGGGGGGCTAATTTGAAAAAAAAAATTCAGGGGGGGGCTTGATTGTAAAAAATTTATAAAAATTGGGCCAAAAGTATAAATTTTCAAGGGAAAAAATGTAATTTTTTTTTAAAATGGGCAAAAAGTGCAAAATTTTTTTTTGAGGGGGGGCTTAAGCCCCCCTTAGGCCTTAGCTGGCTCCGTCACTGCATATGACACCCATGCATCATTTCATGAACTTCAAGTTCTAACACCTGCTATTGAGAGGTTTGTTTACTATATTCACCCTCATCAGCTATTTTGTAAAATCACCGTTTATATTTATATATGTCCACTGAACTTTTGAAAATTAAATTTTGTACCAGTTTTATTCATTTTTATATTTTAGCCCAAAATTGTATGATGTTTTTCATGCTATATATATATATATATACTCAAATATTTTCTAAGCTCTTTGGTAGGAGTAGGATTGCACTAACACATAAGATTTTTTTCGTATTCGAATTTTTTTATTTTTGCATCCTCAAAAGGCTCGTATACTAAAGTTCTTATCAATTGTTTGCTCTACATTTTGAGAGAGTCTGGCTGTAAAAAAAAAAGTAAGAGAAAATAACAGGCCTGATCTTAATGTGATGATTATGAAACACATAGGCATTGTTACTTAGTTATGTGTACAGATGAACTCCAAAATTACATGAAACACACACACATATATATATATATATATATATATATATATACAGAGTTTGTTGTTCATTTTTCAGATGGAATATGGACTGTGTAGATGAGCTCCCTGATTACATGAAACATATTTATAAGGCATTGTTGGACACGTACGACGATATCCAGAAAGAGCTAGAGAAGGAAGGCATAAGATCATTTCAAATGGAATATGCAAAAGATGCAGTAAGTGAATAATATAATGCTCAATATGTTGTTGGGACATTTATACTATTGTTTTTCTTTTCATTTTTAATGTAATAGTTCATGAACATGCCATGCATGGGCCGGATGAGAGGGTTTAAATAATCGTGAAGATTAAATTTTATGGCTAAAATGTTTTGAATCACGAACAATTCGAGTAATACTCTATGAAACAAAAGAAAATCATCCTTGAATACATAATGCAATCGAGTCCATTGACGAAGAAGAAGATTTGAGAGAAAAGAGCTTTATCTGAATCATGATCACAGTTGCAAGAAATTGAAATTGATATATTAATTAATTAATTAATCAAACCAACGCTTACAAGCGGTATTTAAACGACTTTCACACGTCTGCATATACAAACTTTAGTATAGTTAATATAACCATGGTATTTACTAAGTAACCCAGAAAACAGTAGTAACAAAATTACAATTAATAAATATGTATATTTATAAAAAAACAGAAAATTAGGAAAATAGCTAACTTGAATGTTTGACATCGCTAAATAGTCAACGTTTGGTAAATTTTAGGTAAATAGCCACTTTGGAAAATAAATCTTAAGTAAATAGCCAATGTTTAATACATGAAAGTGACTATTTGCTTAAGATTACGTCTAAAAGTTACTATTTATCTAAGATTTATCAAAAATTAACTATTTATTAATGTCAAACATTTAAATTGACTATTTTTCTAATGAACTTTATAAAAACAAATACTAATTAATTGGGTCATATGTTGAGTTTACCAGATGAAAAAGATTGTCCAGGCCTACATTGAGGAAGCCAAATGTTATCACAAGAACTATGTTCCCACAGTGGAGGAGTATTTACAACTATTTGGTCGGGTAACAAGTACAGTCTGGCTTCTTACAGTCACTTCTTTCCTGGGAATGGGAGAGACTGCAACACAAGAGGCCTTTGAGTGGGCCTCAAGGTTTCCCAAAATTATACACGGCGGGTCGCATCATTAACAGGCTCTTGAACGACGTCGTTGGCCACGAGGTTAGTCGATTTCGACACTATGTACATTCTTTTTTAAAAAAAAATTAGATAAATAGCCAACTAAAATGTTTGGTATTGATATATAGTCAACGTTTCGTAAATTTTAAGTAAATAGTCATAAAGATTACGTGACCTAATAAATGAAAGTGACTATTTACCTAAGATTTACGTCTGTAAGTATAGTGATTATTTACTTAAGATTTATGTCTGTAAATATATGAAAGTGGTTCTTCACTTAAGATTTACGAAACGTTAGCTATTTAGCAATGTCAAACTGTAAATGTGGTTATTTACCTAATAGACCCTTCTTTTATTCCAAATACCAATGTATTGATATACTATTGTGGATTCTTTTGTGAATAAGGGTGAACAAAAAAGAGGGCATGTCGTGTCGTCCGTCGAGTGCTACATGAAACAGCACGGCGCATCGAAAGAAGAGGCGTATTTCGAGATTCGCAAGCTCGTTGCAGAGGTTTGGAAGGGCATTAATGAGGACTTGCTCGAGCCTAGGGCAGTGCCTATGTGTCTTCTCGTTCGCGTGCTCAATCTCGCGCGCTTGGGTGAGGTAACCTACAAGGTAGATGATATTTACACCCGCTCTGAAGGGCACATGAAATGTCTCGTCCAAGATGCATTTGTAGATCCGTTTCCCATGTAATAATAAGATGCAAATAAATCAAACCATTGGCTAGTTTTAAAGTCGCTTCGACTCCTCTAAGGTGCGCAGAGTGGTTATATTTCCTGATAATGATGCCGATCGAGATATAGTCATCTCGATGTATGTGATTTGTTTGTTCTGATTTATCTCTTTGCCATTATTGTCGTAAATAAGCTTTTTGTTTTGGTCAAACATCATGGCATTATTGCTTGTGGTTATTGCAAGAAAATGTATTGTAGTTGGTTTTTATTGTAAAATATGGTTCAAGTGGGATAGCACGTGTTAATGAAGCTTTGGCTCATCATCGTCGTTTTATGTTTGTTGTGTGTTAAATGTCGTTTACGTTTGTTGATGTAAGTTATCTTGAATTAAAAAAAAAAAGTGCGTGCAGGGGGCCGAACTAACATATACAATTTTTTTTTTTTTTTAAATTTTTTTTTTTTTTTTTTTTTTTTATATACAATGAAGACAAATTATCGTATCAAAGTAACATAAATAAAATAATACCTATTTAGCCCTTATTTTTTTTTATTTATTACTAAAATAATACCTTGTCCTAAGAGTGGGTGTAAAAAAGGCTAAAAAAAATGGGTTATAAATCTGTTTAGAGATAAAAACATGAGCAAAGATAAGTTGACATTTAAGTTATGTATCTATAATTCACCCCATATATATACATTTTGACATTTTAGTTAAATTAGGAACCGTTGGGTTTACGTAGTTTCGAAATTACCTTAAAATGACGCAAAAATGAGGTAATTAGACCAATAGGAAAACAGTCCACTAAGTCGAAATAACTTAAATTAATCTAAATAGTTAAACATATCTAAAAAAATTGGCTAATTGCAACAAATATGGGCATCAGGTGCGGCAAAAGTCGCACTTGATGCCCACAAAGTCGCATCCGATAGTACTATCGGGTGCGACTTTAGGTGCGACGTAGTCGCACCTAAAAGTCTGCAGCTAATACTATTGGGTGCGACATGTCGCACCCAATAGTATATATTATTATGTGCGACACTATTGGGTGCGACGTATCGCACCTGAAGTCGAACCTATTTTTCCGTGGGAACTCAAGAATAAGGCGGGAATTTGACTTTTGGGTGCGACATGTCGCACCCAATGCTCTTCCCGCCATAATATTGGGTGCGGCTAGTCGCACCCAATACCCTTCTTGCCATAGTATTGGGTGCGGCTAATCGCACCCAATACCCTCCCTTCCTTACTATCAGGTGCGACTAGTCGCACCTGATGCCCAATTTATTTTGAAAAAAATTAAAATTTACAAATAAATAGAATTATAATTAGAATTAGAAATTAATATTTCATATTAAAATATTTTTAATATACAAATAAATAGAATTATAATTAGAATTAGAAATTAATATTTCATATTAAAATATTTTTAATATACAAACAACTAATACGAGTTTGTTCGCTAATATAAAAATATACAAGTCCAACTATTTTCGTTGTTGTCTATAAAACTTATCGATAGAGGAATTTCCTCTTCCAAATAAGTTGCCTCCGCGGCCACTGCCGTTACCGCTAGGACGATCTCGATGAAACTCCGCAGAACCTGGCGTCACATTATCAGCCATTGCCGTTGATGTCGGCGTAGGCTGAGGATGTGGGCTTGTGGGGGAAGCCTGAGTATGCATCTGTGTAAACGAGAGCAGCTATCGCTGCATCTCTTCCATCTGGATTTGTTGTGCCGCATTTGAGCTTGTTGTGCTGCCAACTGAGCTTGCAACTCGGTATACAGTACTGGATCGGCACGTGACTGAGATGACAAACCAGACGAGCTTCCGTCTTGAGCTCGAGCCACACTCAAAGCCCCAACTGGGGTCGTGGGTCCTATCCCGACATCCCAATCACGGCGTGGCCCGAGAACGTCATGCATCGCATACTCCTCTGCGCCTTCGAGGCTCACCTCTTCACCTTTCTCCTCCGCTTGTCGCAAAATATCTGCCACTTAGGCGTTGATTCGCGCCTTAACAAAAAAAACCAAATAAAATTATTATATTATTATTATTAAGTAATTAAATAAAGTAACTTACAAATTGTTGATTCGCGAAGGGTGTTGTCCAGTTGCCGTTAATATCTTGATGGTTTTTCTCCCACGTCGCTAATGCGGAGGGCAATGTCCCATCCTCCTTCCTCTGCAAGTTTTAATCATCAAAATAAGACTAATGTGTCTAATGCTAATAAAAATTAAGCAACTTACGCCCTTCTGTCGATGAGCGAAAAAAGGTATCGACCCTTGTCTGGCCTTTGTCTGCTTCTTCTACTTCGCATTTTGTCTGTTGCGGTCAGCCTTTGCCTGCGAGACATAAATTCATTTAATTCGATTCGATGAGAAAAAAAAAATAATGTTCAACTCATGCCTTATGGGCAGGTGTGTTGAACACCTCTATTGCCTTCAACCAAGCCTCGTGCGTATAGCCCTTTGGTGTTTCTTCTCTGGCGAGCTCTATTTTCCCGCAAAACTTGTTGAAGAATCTAGCTGATAACTTTGACTTTTGGTTGCGTCGCAACCACTTCATTTCGCGAATGATAGTAGACTCTATCTCGTTGCGAATGCAATCAGCTGGCACTCTCTCGCCAGTTGCAGAATCCTCGTACACAAAATGGTACTCGTTATGGATTGCGGTCATATTGGCCATTTTCATTCGATTGTCTGCTTGCAAGGCGGATAAACTCGTTAACCCCTGTTTTATACTGCAAGCTCAACCTCTCGTTCTCGGTAACCCAATCTCTACTTGGATTAGACATTGATTTCGCTGAACGAGAAAGAGAACGAGAATTATTAATTAGCATTGAAAGTCCGAT
Source organism: Urtica dioica subsp. dioica (assembly GCF_054948205.1). Taxonomy (NCBI): domain Eukaryota; kingdom Viridiplantae; phylum Streptophyta; class Magnoliopsida; order Rosales; family Urticaceae; genus Urtica; species Urtica dioica. The sequence goes on from NC_142760.1 coordinate 41,943,479, forward strand.
CTTACTAGATTGTGAAAGGTATCTTATTTTTTTAAAATGGATTGTAGAAATTGTGGGAAAGATACTAAAGCGCCTCAAAATCCTGGAAACAATCCTGGAAAATGGATTGTTTTTTAAAATGGACTGTTTCTAGTGGATTTCGATTCTAATTGGTTCAAAACTCTACCGAAATTTTGGCAGAGTTTTCCCTATAATATTGTTAAACCAAAAACCTGCAAACTACTTTAAAAACATTTAAAATCCATCCAGAAACTATCATATTAATTAACTAAGTCCTAAACCGAGCCTCCGTGGCTCGGTCACAACATTTTATCAATGAAAACTATAAAACAATCACTCAGTAATTAATTAATTACAATATCATAAACAACTAATCTAATAGAATAGTTTAAACAATTAACCAATTTCAATCTTAATTAAACTAACATTTAAAATTTAAAATTTAAAATTAGTTACATAACCAATTTCATTATTAAGTACAAAGTGTTAACAATTAAACTACAAATTAATTAGTTACCTAAACTATCAACTTATTAACCAATTTGATTTCCATTACAATTTCAATTTCAAAATAATATTTAATCTAAACTTTTACAATTACAATTAATTTCAACTAAACATTAACCTAAACATATTACTAAACTAATTATAAACACTATATATATTAACAATTATAATTACATTAATTAATACATGTTACTAAACTAATTATAAATACTATATATATTAACAACTATAATTACTTTAATTAATACATGTTAATAATCAAAATCATACTAAACATACTAACAATTTATTTGATTTGAAACATAAATACTAAACTACTAAACATACTAAACACATATAGAATTTGAAACTAAACATACTAAATTACTAATTAAAACTAATTAATAATTATTAATACTAATTATATATGCTAATTAAAACATACTAAATTACTAATTAAAACATACTAAACCATTTAAAGTTTTTTTTTCTTCATATATATATATATATATATATATATATATATATAATACTAATTATTAATAAATATATACACAAAAAATAACCTTAGGCGGAGGAGAGGACCGGCGCGGAGGAGCGAAGGCGGAGGAGAGGACCGGCGCGGAGGAGAGGACCGGCGCGGAGGAGCGGCTGCGGAGGATCGGCGCGGAGGACCGGCTCGGAGGAGAGGACCGGCGCGGAGGAGCGGCTGCGGAGGAAAGGACCGACGGAGGAGGAGAAGACCGGTCTGAGGAGGAGCGGCGCGCGGACTTGGACGTCGGAGAAGGCTCGAAAAACTCCAGGTGGTGGCTCGGAGAAGAGAGAGGGAGGAGATGGTGGTGGCTCGGAGAAGAGAGAGGGAGGGAGATGGTAGTGGCTCGGAAAAGAGAGAGGGAGTGAGATATATGGTGGTGGCTCGCAGAGGGAGGGAGAGAGGGAGGGAGAGTCGGAGTTTGAGAGAGAGAGGCTGTGAATAAGTGAAGAAGATGAAGAAGACGAAGCTGAGTTTATAAACTAACCCTAGTAATCAGGTGCGACAAGTCGCACCTGGTACTCAAATGCACGACTAGTCACACCTAAAAAACTAATCGGTACGACTAGTCGCACCTGAAAGTAAAAAAAAAATTCTAAAAATTAATTCCACGTCAGACAAATGAAAAAAATGAGGGGGAGAAGTTGAGCGCCTAATTTTTTTTTTAGACTTTCAGGTGCGACTAATCGCACCTGAAAGTTTTTAAAACTATTGGTCGCACCCAATACCACTTAAAATCAGCGAATTTTTTTTCTTTTCTGAAGCCCTTTGGGTGCGACAAGTCGCACCTGATGCCCAATTAGGTGCGACAAGTTGCACCTAATGCCCTTCCGCACCAGAAAGACTTATTTGTAGTAGTGCCCGGGAGGATTAGAGCATGTGGCTAAGAACCATAGTGTCGGGGATTCGAATCCCTCGTCCACAACCATCCAAAACGGAAGTACATTTTCCTTTAAGGCAACGATAGTGATTTTTTTTAAACTGGTCAATGATTCTTCAGTCGACATTGTCGAAAATCAGATAAGGAATCAAGGATAAAGGAAGAGGACGGACAGGATTTCCAATCAGTCTCAGAGAAGCGAAAGTCGCTCTGATACCATTTCAAGATCTGAATCGGAGATTTGGGAATTTGGGGATAAACTTCTCCGAGAGAAAAGATTCGAGGAAGAAGAGAAAGTAAATTGATTTTCTCATTTATTCCAAAAGAATAATACAAACACATATATAAAGAGGCAACGGTAACAAGATACCGCAAAGACAAAAAAGCCCCCACTTACATATTGATAAGTAAGGATATAAAGGTAAAACAACAATTAAGATAAAAGCTTTAATAAAAGCCTCTGATCAAAGATCCGTACATAACAAGTAAGCTGCTAAAACACAAACACTAAGCTCTGATTTCTAATATTTTCTGATCAAGCAGCTTCTAGATAATAATTTTTTTAAAACGAAGACTATGATGACTTGTTGGAAAAGCATTTGAATTAAAAAATTTGAAGTAATTTTTAAGGTCTATTTTTTAGCCCTGCTTTTGGTGGATAACTAACAATGTCACAATTGTTGAGTACAAATAATCAGAGTAAAAGAAAAACAAGGGATACAAATGTCATTATTAAGTACAAGTAATGCTCAACTTATACAGCAATACTTACATCTTATACAAGTAATAAAAAAAGGAAAATTGCCACATCTACTACCTATATGATAACTTTTTCCTATTTTCCACCAAATGCATAATTTGGACACCAATGCCACTAACACCTATGCAAAACTACCTATTTACCCTTCACTTCTTACATTCTTACAATCTCACCAACCCCACTCTATTTGGCTCTCTCTCTCTCTCTCTCTTCGCGTCAGTCTTATCTCTCCTCTTTCTCGTTCTCTCTTCCCGTCAATCTATCTATTTCTCTCACTCTCTCTTTTCTCTTCTCGTTCTCTCTGTCCCCTCGTCGGACGTCGGACTGTTTTTTCCCGATCTCTCTCTCTTTCTCTTTCTCTTTCTCTTTGTTTACCCCAAAGCCACCAGACCCAAGAAACCCAGAAGCCCGAGGACCAGCTCTCTAAAACCCGAGGACTCAAACGCCCACGAGACCCAAACGCCCACGAGATCCAAACACCAAAGCTCTCTTTCTCGCACCAGCTCTCTAAAACCCGAGGACCCAAACGCCGACGAGACCCAAACGCCAAACTCAAAACTCCAGATTTAGTCCAAGATCAGGTCACTTTTTCCCTAAATTTTGTGGTTAAAATTTGAGGATATTGTTTGGGTATGTTAAGAATCTTCAAAGTTCATCAGTTGTTGACATTAGATGTCAACAATGGACGTCAATTGTTGACATTACAACTGATGGAAATTGACTTCTAAACTCTACAGAGTTCATCAGTTGTTGACATTAGATGTCAACAATGGACGTCAACTGTTGACATCTAATGTCAACAACTGATGAGATAAATTGACGTCTAAACTCTACAGAGTTCATCAGTTGTTGACATTAGATGTCAACAATGGACGTCAATTATTGACATCTAATGTCAACAACTGATGTGAGAAATTGACTTCTAAACTCTACAGAGTTCATCAGTTGTTGACATTAGATGTCAACAATGGACGTCAACTGTTGACATCTAATGTCAACAACTGATGAACTCTGTAGAGTTTAGAAGTCAATTTCTCACATGGGTTGTTGATATTAGATGTCAACAGTTGACGTCCATTGTTGACATCTAATGTCAACAACTGATGAACGTTGTTGACTCTAATATTGTTAAAAATATGCAGAAATGTCAGAAAAACACTCATTTGAATCTCCGGTGACAAGCTATGACGACTTAGAGCCCCGAAAGAGAAAATGTTCTAAAAATGAGGTACATTTTGATGGCAAACAAAGCTGATTTTTGGTTATTATTTTTTATGATTGTAGACATTCATACCTATAATTGTAGACAATTACTAAAATTGTAGTCAATTGATGTTAATAAGGCAAGCGGATCGGAACTCGGTGATGCACAACTCACGGAGTTTCAAATGAGCGAGGCTGAGTACATATGGTACTTGGATACTTTTTGTAGTGAGACTGAATCGGGTCCGATCATGTGTCTCGAAAGTGTTATGAAAGAAATCCTCGGAGACGACTGGGAGACTCAGTTGAAGAAAAAATGAGATTTTATGGAAGTCGTGCCCAAGGGGACACGACTGTTTAATCTAAACTTCGTAATATTTATGTATGGATTTTTGTATGACACTAGTACAAAATATAGCATCAGGTGCGACTTTTTTCGCACCTGAAAGTGCAAAAGTCGCACCTGAAAGTACTTTCAGGTGCGACTTTAGATGCGACAAAGTCGCACCCGAAAGTCCGCACCTGATAATCCTCTTGATTATCAGGTGCGACAAGTCGCACCTGAAAGTCTTAGACTATCAGGTGCGACAAGTCGCACCTGATGCTCTTTATCTTTTTAAAAAAAATTAATATGCTGATTATATATTACAATATATAATCAGCATATTAAAACTAATCAAAACTAATTTCATTATATTCCTAATTGATCAATTACAATATATCTTAATTTTAATTTCATTAACTAATTACAATTCCTAATTGATAAATTACAATATATCAAAACTAATTAAAACAAAAACAAATTTAAACTAATCACATTATTACAATTACTAATCAATTAACTAATTAACTAATTACAATTCCTAATTGATAAACTAATCACATTATTACAATTATTAATCTTAATTTTAATTTCATTAACTAATTACAATTCCTAATTGATAAATTACAATATATAAAAACTAATTAAAACAAAAACAAATTTAAACTAAACACTAACCTGCAGACTCGGGACGAGGCGAGCGCACGGCGGAGAGTGAGCAGGGGCTGAGTGCACGGCGAGAAAAATCAAAATCGGACCACGCGAATCAGCAAACATGGACCCTCACTCCATACAAACATACAAACCATAAACAAGAATCATGTTTTGTTTATGTTTGTGTATTCCTGTGTTTGTGTTTATGTTTGAATTCCTCTGCAAAATTCATAAAGTTACAAGGGCTTGTCACAGAGTCTACTAACCAAAAGTGAATCAAGAGTAAGAGTGTATTAATAAAAAAAAAATATGAACCTAACAAGCGAGTCCAGTTTCGTTCACGTTCTAGGGAAACAAGTCATGAAGATCAAGGATATCGGCAAGGACGCCACAAGCCGTGCGAACTCTTTCTTGAATATCTGAGTCGAGCAATGGAACTCCACTGTGCAGAAACTCTTGAACAGACATCACACCGGGCCCCATTTCTTCAGGATACAAGCTCTCAATCTAGATCATAAAGAAAACAATTACTAAAACATCTGTAGGCTTAGCTAAGATTTACATACAGACAAAAAAAGGAACAGGAAATAGGAAAAACAATGTCAACCTTAATGCTATCCATGTTAATGCGCTGGCCAAGAAGTCGAGCTAGTATCAATGCCTGCTTAGAAACAATCCAGGAATGTTGTCAGAAACAAGTGTGTGAGCTCTTTGTATGGAAACATGAAGCACAACAAGTTCACTAAATCTATGGAAAGCCTCAACTACCCCTTCTTTCCATGTACAAGTAAAATACGAATCAGTATGTTTAAAGAATACAATAAGACAAGGATTAAAAAGTAAACAGATTAAAAAAAAGTAAAAAAAAAAAAGTTTATTTATCGTATGTGATCTAAGAGAGCTTGAGAAAAAGAAGAAAACAGATTAAAAAAAGTAAAAGAATATATAACCTTATGAGTCTTTTTCCGGGGATCACCTTTGCAGGCAAACACACAATCTTGCTATAGTGAAGATTCTGGATACTGAGAGAGAGAGAGAGAGAGAGAGAGAGAGAGAGAGAGAGAGAGAGAGAGAGAGAGAGAGAGAGAGAGAGAGAGAGAGAGAGAGAGAATTCCCGACAGCCTGACCCACTAGTGCTTAAGCCATCATAACTCGAGCTACAAAACTTGAAATCGATTGATTCTAGCGGAAAAAGAAAGTAGACTCATGTAGCTTTCTAACGAGATATTACAAGCATATATACGACAAGAATAGCTATCTCAAAAACAGCCCGTAATTCACTGTTACAATTCTGGAAATCTCGTTTTACTGCTGCGAAACACAAACTTTGGAAATTCATAACTCATTCAATACTCAATGGATTTACATGTTCTTGGTCATTTTAGAAAGCTCATACAGTCTACTATCCATGAAAAATATCCAAAAATAAGAACTTAGATCATATCGGTCTGTCCACGTCGATTTACAGAGGCAGTTCAAACACTAATTCGGATCCAAATCACACGGCCAAGATCCAAATCAAAGGCAAACTCAATTTAAATCAAGAACAAACATCATTGAATCGATTCCTAAACTTTTAAATCCGGAACAAATACTAATCCACGCCCAAAATCACCCTAAGACAATCAGATAGAAAAACCCCAATCCAAACCCTAGAATCGAATCTCAAAATTGGGGAAAAGAAATTCTCACTTGAATATCTCCGATTGGCTCTCCTCTCCTCTGATTCCGGCGTCCTCGACGTGCTCGCGGCGGCGCTGGTTCCTTCTCGGCCGCGCGCGGGTGGCGCTCGGGCTCGGTGGCTGGCTGGATGGCGCGCGCACAGGGCTGGGGTCTCGGGCGGGTGCTGGTGGTCGTGCGTCCCCTCCCTCGGTCTCTCCCCTTCTCAGTCTCGCTCTCTCGCTCTCTTATCATCTCTCTCTCGCTCGATCTCTCTTTAGATGCACCTGAAACTCATTTAGATGCGACTTTTAGGTGCGACTAGTCGCACCTGATAGTCATGCGCATCAGAAAACCAAATTTGTAGTAGTGTGACTTGAATGCCTGAAACTGCTTAATATGTTTATTTACACTATGTTTTATATATGAATAAACTAGTCATTGACAACAGATGTCTGACATAAGAGTACATAATCTAGTACATGAACTACAAAAGATTGCTTAATCTATTATATGAACAAACTAGTACTTAAATCAAGAGAATGTCATAATTTAACCAACCAAAATAAAAAGTTTCCTAATCATCATCCATTTCAAAGTCTGAACCCACTTTTGTTGCTATTTTAACCGCCCCGTGTCTGTATAGATCAATTGTGATCTTTTGTCGATACATGGCCATGTCGTCTTGTCGGATTTCTGATAGATCATACCCGTGAGTCAAAAACTCCATGGCCTTTATAACAAACATTCCACAATCGCCACTATTTTTAAAAATTTGAAATTAGACATCTTGAATGTTCAATAATATGATATTATTCTATAATAGCAAGACGTACCCATTATTCAGCAATTTTTTGTACGTGGGCCGTTACCATTTTTCGGTGATGCTTGTTCCCGGATAACGAGTCGTAGATCATGATAGAACGTTCCCGAATCGTCACAGCTAGAAGAAGCCAATGTGACCTATCTATGAAGCGTACGGGAAGGTAAACTACCCCGACGTCCACCCAGGGAGAAGAATGCTTCAAGGACTTGTTGGTGGTTGTAATGTAGTCATGGATTCGGGATTGGTTTGTCCAATCAAACCTATCTTTATCTTCACAGTTGAGTCATGCTTCGTACCCTTGGATGCAGTAGCTATGAAAGAAGCTGTTCATTATTGTGAACGATTCTTTCAACTCACCTGTCATTCTCTTCTTGCTCAGGTAGTACGACACAACATCTACATGCTGCAAAAACAATGAAAAGGTGAGGGATATTAATATAATATAAGATCAATTGTAAAAAAAACATACAACAATAGAAATCAACAATAGACATCTATTGTTGACATCTATTGTCAACAATTGACATCTATTGTTGACATCTAAATGTCAACAATTGACATCAATTGTTGACATCTAGATGCCAATTGTTGACATTTAGATGTCAACAATAGATGTCAATTGATGTCAACAATAGATGTCTATTTTTGTAGATTCAGATCCTTGATAGGAAAAAGGATCTGAATCTACAAAAAATGTAGTTTTATGATGCAATCGCAAGAAATACGGATTGAATCTCTAAATTCCTCTGTTCACTCAAAGAATTCAGGTCTCATGTATGCAAATTTTGCCTATCAAGGTTCAACTGGTGAAGGCTCTAACAGAGGTGGTCGAGGAGGCTTCAATAGAATCAATCATGGAGGATTTCATAGAAGAGGCATTGTCAATCGGAGAAGGTCCTGGTCGCGGCTCTCATACTAGTGATGGAGGACGAGTCATGAGTCAAATCTGCAACAGGCTAGGTCACTCAGGTTTAGAGTGCTTCCATCGATTTGATGTGCATTTTGAAAGCTCCGAGACTGGCTCACAACATCAACAAGGATATCAAGCTCAACTAGAAGATTCTGACTACAACAATTACTCAAATCAGTACTATTTTATTGAATCTAAGACTGATCAAATGCACTTCGAAGAGAATTTATGCAATCCTTCAGAAGTGATGAGTGACTACACCTACAATGCCTTATGTATGGGCTTGATGTGTCATTTTTTTTGCTCTCGGGGTGTAATATACACCATATAGAAATAATGACATAACATTAATCCCCCAGTTTCTTGAGTGACTTGTCGTGCGAGATATTTAATTTGAATTCCTTATATAAAGATAATTAGAATTAAAAGTTAATATAATGAAATAAAAGAGTTAAGAGAGAAAATATATAAGCCAAAAGCAAAAATTACGTGCAAAAAAATTCAAAATATAGTTTTTAGTTTTTTAGTTAAAATATTAAAAAACACTTAACAAAATAGTTTTATCAAACACTAAAATACGATTTAGCTTTTTAAAAAATTAAAAACAAGCTTACTAAGCAATATCAAACAATACCTAACAGTAACCACTAAATCCACTACTTCAACGCACAACACCAAATGTAGTTTTAAATAAATAAATAAAAGGTTGCACCTTGACCAACTCAAGATTACAACTCACATTTATATTCTATTCTGGTTATTTTCCTTATCTTTATTCAATTTCTTTTTAAAGTGATGGAAAATTTTCCAAAAATCAAATTAAATCTAATAATCGCGTATGTGGTATTTTCCGTGCTCCTGCGCTTAAATTTATTCGTTGAGAATACAAAAGTCTTGACAAAGATTGTAGGTCCTTCTGTAAATAAATAAATGTTTGAAATAACAAAAAATAGAGAGATTGTGCGGGGTTTTCTACAAATATCGATCTTATTAAATAATAAATATTACTTTAGCACATAAATAACGCTGTGTCAACAGAAAATAAGAAGCAAAATAGATGAATAATCCAGAGAGACTTTTAAACAACTTTAATAGCTTTAAACAATACCAAGACTTTTAGAAAACTTTGTATTTTCAATGAACAAGTAAGAAATAGAGCATAAAATTCATAAATGAAATTAGTTAACGTATACTGAAAAAGGTTGTTAACTATGTCTGTGGAACAACTGCAATTTGTTTTACCAAACTAAAACTTATGCCATAGAGGATCCAACAATCTCTCCCTTGACATTGGCATTTTTGGCAAAAAAAACAAAAAAACTACGCATAGTGCTTCAAGTAAACAAAACAACTAGAACAGTTATAACGAGTTCAAGCATAACTAACAACCCAAAATACACCCATTTTTTATCACAAAAAGACAAGGCAATGAAATATAACAATCTAGGTTGATTGAAAAAGTACTGAAGAAAACACAAAAGACAGAAAAAAAAAAATTACATATTTCTTCACGCAGCGGCTTGATCACGGTCTTCTTCTTCATCTTCAGCTAGGACTTCTTCAACCGAGTACTTTAAGTCACGTAGGAGCAAGAATGGATGCTTCTGGAAGTAGTAATCCTCTTGATATCAGTAGTCTTGAAATTAATCTCCGTTTTGAGCTGTCTGAATATCTTTTCTTTCATGCCATCAGAGAGAAAATATGATATAACTGCACCAGAGAAAGTTGGTGGAACAACTTCCTAAACAACTGAAGCAGTCTGCTCCCCCTCAATGTCGTTCCTATGCTTCCCTTTGAACAACTTGGGATTTGTATTGAAACACAGAGAAACTCCAAAAAATGCATCATATTGTGTTTTGAACTCTTGGCACTGCTCGAGTACCAGCTCACAAATGAGATAAGGAAACTCAATGAGGTGATTCACTTACTTATATGTGGCATGCGCAACAATATGATCAAATATAATATGCCAAATAAACACTTTGCTCTTATTGCCAACAACAAATAAGAACACGTTGAAATTCTTTTTAGTAAGAGAGATGTAAGATGTCGCACACAATGTAGGAGAAATGCGTTCGACAACTTGCTTTGATGCAGATAATGGATAATAAAATAAAATCTGCGTAAAGTAAATGACACACAATATGTTTACCCAGTTCGGTGCAACGTGACCTACATCTGGGGGCTCTCAGCCAGTGGAAATGATTTCACTATCAAGTAGTCAATAGTATGAACAATGGACTTATATGAACAACATCAAAATCAATGCCCTACCCTAGAACTATTACTACAAGTGATTACCAAATCAGTGACTCAGTCTTCTAAAACAGTGTTTAAAGAAATACACTGTTCTTATCAAAACAAATAGTCTCCCAGTCCGCCAATCGTGCACTTCTAGAAACCCTAAGTATTTTGATAAAGAGTCAAAAACTGCTAAGAGGGTAGCACTCGAATTTTATAGCAGTCATATAAGTTTGGAAGTCAATCTTGGGTTTCCTTACCCATAAACGTGCGTGTGAAGATCATCAAGGAAAGTCTTCAGCGATAAGATCTGGCAAAACAAGAAACTTGCCAGAATTACAGTCTGCGCACAAAGAGAATGATGTCTCTACAAATCTTGAAGCATATTGCCTAACATCTGTTTTGATAAAGCGTCAAGAATTGCTAAGGGGGGTAGCACTCGGCTTTTATAGCAGTCATACAAGTCTAGAAGTCATTCTAGGGTTTCCTTACCCATAAACACGTGAAGATCATCAAGGAATGTCTTCATCGATAATATCTTGCAAAACAGGAAACTTGACAGATTACAGTCTGCGCACAAAGAGAAAGATGTTTGCTCAAATCCCGGCAAAGTGACTGCACTTCCCGGAGGATCCCGTTCGTCACTGCCTTCGTTTGTCAAGATTCCGAGGTTTTTGAGAGGTACGTGTCTAGGGTTACGGAGATTTGAGGATTTTTTCAATTTTTTCAAAAATTTGTGTTTTAATCCTAGAATATGATGATGAATTGATTAATTTGATGATTAATTGATGATTATTATTATTATTATGTTGAATTTAAATTAATCTGGGGATGATTCGATGATTGTGATGGTGATTATATTGAATTAAAATTAATTTGATAATGAATTGATGATTGTGATCATATGATTATGTTGAATTAAAATTAATTTGATGATGAATTGATGATTGTGATGGTGAATATGTTGATTTGAGATGAGTGTGATGATGAATTGATGATTATGATGATGAATATGTTGATGAATTGATGATTATGGATATGTTAATGAGTTGATGATTATGATGATGAATTGATGATGAATATGTTGATTTTAGATTATTAGATGATGAATTGATATTTATGATTATGAATATGTTGACGAATTGGTAACTATGATTATGAATATGTTGATGAATTGATGATTATGATGATGAATATGTTGATTTCAAATGAATATGATGATGAACACATGATTATGATGATGAAGTATGGCGTCAGATCCGGCACTTGAGTATTGCAAACCCGTCGAAGGATGACCGAATGCAAGCAAATACAAATTTTGCGGGTACATCATTGGCGGTGGTGGAATCACTCGTGTGAAAAATCACTTGGCGAACATATACAAGACAAATAGTGTGAAGGTTTGCGACAAGGTTCCTCTGAAGTACAGGAGGAAATGCGGGAGTTACTCTACGTACACTCTCAAAAGAAGAAGGAATGTGAGAGTTAGTGTGAGTCGATGCGAGCCGACCTCCGAAAAAGTCTAGGGGACTCTGACGAAGAAATAGACGAAGGTCCCGGTGGATCTTTGGGGTCCTCTAATCCAAGAAGATCGTACTCCGAGGTCAAGAGGTTGGCCAAAGTCGTCGACCGAGATTCTTCATTCACGAGTGACGAGACACTCCACGTATAATTAATTACTAATTAGTGTGTTTTCTATGTTGTCGTGCGTATTGTAATCAAGGTTTGACTTTATGTTACTTTATAAATTATGCACGAATCGGATTTTTTTAGGAACATATCGAGTCTTGGTTTGAACTTTGTGTTTAATATTTTGTCTTAGGTGTTGTAATCAAGGTTTGACTTTATGGTACTTTATGTTGAATTTTATCATGGTTTGAACTTTGTGTTTTATATTTTGTCGTACGTGTTGTAATCAAGGTTTTACTTTATGGTACTTTATGTTTAATTTTATCTTAGTTTGAACTTTGTGTTTTATATTTTATCATACGTATTGTAATCAAAGTAATTTAGTTTTGCAAAATATGAAAAATATGAAAAGTATGAAAAAGTATGTTTATTTTTGCGAAATATATGTCTGAATACCCATCGGTTTCTTACATTTTTGCCGGTTTCCTCATTGACTGGAAAGAGGTCGAGGCGGATCTAGGCCGACTTGTCCTTGGCGGTCTCGGCTTCCTTCGAGCTCTCCCCGGCTTCGTCGATCGACACGAGCACGGCATCCGAACTATCCAGCATCGAGCCGAACTAATCTGCCACATCAACAACCTCTGACATCACCACGTTGGGGGGAGAGCGGTCGTCATACGGGGTGAATTCGAGATCTTCAGCCCCGACGAGAGAAGGTAAGGGCACGCCATCCAGCTCGGCCTGGAACTTTACCAGCTCGCCCTTGGCCTCCTCCAGCTCGGCATCAGCGTCGTAGATCTCCTTGTTGACGACCTCCTGGAAGATTGAGGACGCGGCCTTGGCCTGATCAAGGTTGCGCATGATCGTCGTCCTCATTCTCCCCGCCGTGACGAATTGACGATAGGTCGTCAGCGCCCCCTTGTACTTCGCCCCAGCAGCCTTCCTGCCTGAGCGGATGCCGTCACCCTTTCTTCAGCTCGATCCGTGTCCTCTCAGAATCCTGAAGGCGATCTTCGAGGTCCTTTTGGCGACGGACATGCTTGCCCGCCTCGGCAATGAGGAGATCCATCTGGCCAAGAGGGCCTTTGCACTTCGCAAGGTCGTCCTCGGAAGCCTTCAGCTTAGTTCGCAAATCCTGGTTCACGAGGGAGATGCGGTCATACATCACCTCGTACCCAAGAAAGTCCTTGTTCATCTCGACCATGAATTGTCAGAAGAACAAGCAGTTAGTCCTGAATGATGAATAAAAAATAGACAAGCGAAACTTACCCAAGGCCCCGCCGCGCTGACAGAGCGGTAGTAGTTCACCTCGTGCATCATCGAGACCACTGGAAGCCGATACTCGGGGAAGTTGAACTGGCGCAAGAGGCATGCCGCCGCCGCCAGGTCCTCACAGACCGGCCTGTCGATGTTCCAGTTGAACGTCAACTTGCAGGATCCTAGTGGAGATCCCTGCGACGGGCCAGACTACGAGGTCGGTTGGCGGGACAGCTGGCCAGATCCCTTCACGACCTTCCCTCGGTCGTCAGTTCGACCCTTCTACTGGTCACTCGGTTGCTGAGGGGTGCCTTCGACCCCCTTTCTCTTAGCCTGGGAGGTCGAGACCGGCGGGGTCTTAGCTGGTGCAGTCGAAGTCTTGGTAACTTCGGCACCAGAGGTCTTGACGACCTCGGTAGCAGAGGGCTCGATCGTCTGAAGAGTCGTATGTAGAAAGGCATTGGTAAGAAGATAAGCATAAAAACGCAGCTCGACAAGTCGAACTAACCTGAAGAATGGGCTGGCCAAAGACCAGCTTGAACGAATCGAGTTTCGGAAAAAGGCTTCCAAGAAACCTCGCCGGCACGCAACTTCTGGACTTTGAGATCGAAGGCCTCTGATGGGTAAAGCACGACCTTCTCTGCAAAATGGCAAAGTAAGACATCAGTTCGGACTCCAATTACAGATCACTGGCGAAAACCCTCCCAAATATATCAGTACCACAGTCCGTTCTCCATTTCACAGATAGGTAGTTCTTCACCACCTCGATTGTTTTATCGCTGATCTCGAAATAGAAATATTTCGATCCCCAGTTTTTATCCTTGCCAAGGAGGTCGGTAACAACTCCTTGGCGAGGCCGGTTCGCCAAATAGAAGCATATCGGATGATGCTTCGAGTTGCGATTCGCGACAGCAAGCAGTCGAGGTCATTAACGTCCAAGGAGACTCCGACCTCCCTGGACAACAACAGCCATTACTTAGCGCACGAAGTTCAGACACATCTGGGTGAACTGAAGGCCCAGACGGTCGCAGAATTCAATAAGAAGTTTGGGCACCGGGAAGCGCAGCCCGCACTCCTCGAAAAATACCCGGTACGCCCAGGTATAACTCGGTTAGCGGACTGGCCTCCCACCTTCACTTTCAACCCATCCGGAAAGTTGTAACGCTCCCCCATGTCAGCGAGGTTGCGCTTCGTCAAGGTTGACGGTAACGACAACTTGCTGTTGGGATCCTCGCTCTTTTTGTCAAGAGTTGACATTTTTTCACAAAAATAATAATAATAATAATAATAATAAGGGTTTTGGTTTCGCGTAAAGAAGGAAGGGGGAAAAGAAAAGGACAAGAGCCCAGAACGAGGGTCGACTAGGCTCAAGAAACCTAAAAGATTCACTAATACAACAAAGGAGGGTGGACAATTCAAGGTCTTGGCGCGAGCGAATGGGCTAAACCAGAAAAATCGGAAGAAGGAAGAAGAACAAATAAAGAAAATTGTGACTTTACCTTAGGAGCGGCGAACGAATGGATTATAATGAGAAATCCGAAGGCCAGGGGTCCTTATTTATGCGTCAAATCAACGGTTGGGGTTCCCGAGATAATCGCGATGATTATGGAAATGTTTGGGTTCCCAAAGCACGGGCGTGGTGACGTGTCCTGGACTCTCGGCCCAAGGTAACCAAAAGGAGAAAATATCCGAAAATCTCGTCAAATCCTAACCAGAAGGAGAGAAACCTCTGTTCGACTAAAAATTATATTTTATATTATACTATCCTAAATATAAGAAAATACTGGGGGACTGATTGTGGGAGTAGATATCGCCTCTCACGTCGAACTGGACCAGTCAGGCCCGAGGCCCAGTCCAACCCAAGAATCTAGAGGTCTTGGCGAGCTCGGCCCAGTTCGATGACGAGAAGTCTCTCCTCAAGGATAGGCGGTGAGGCCCAGTTCGATCCAAGGCCCATGATCCCTTCGTTTTTGAAGGATGGTCCTGCCAAGTAGCGTGCATGTACCACTTCTTCAAGGAAACGGTCAAATCACCTGAAGAGAAGGATGAGTCCCGAGATCGGCGAGGTGAAAACTATTCCCGATCGTACACGTGGAACGACCTAAAGGAAGGAGATGATCGACGAGTTGGCTATAAAAGCCAGTTTCATTTCGTTTTAAGGGGACTTTTAATTTATTTTTGAAGAAAAAAGCTTACAAAAATCTTGGCCTTTATTATTTTTGTCTGTTGCTAACTGGATTCCAATTCGTTTCACCTTCGTTGTACTGTTTATGTTCGTATTTTAATAACGAAATCTTTCTTTCGCCTGCTTTTTATATTTATACTCTAATATCATGATATCTTCGAATTTCGATCCCTTCTTCATAATCGGATTCTGAGACCCTTCCTTCTTAAAATAAGTATACGAATCTCCAACTTTCAATAACATTCATATAGATTGTTGGAACGAGAAATCGGTTCAACACTTAGTTGGTTACAAATTTCTTTATTATAATGAATGATTTATGGTTAATTGGTGTGCATTGGTATATGGTGGCCAAGTTTTTAAACTTTGTTCTAGAAATTTAATATACATGAGTCAAATGACCATATGCCTAGGCGATTTTATTTTAATTAAAGGGTATCTTTTTCTTTAGTGGATTTAAAGGGTATTTATTTGCTGATGCTGTACTGTTACCGACACGTCATTATTCATTTCATAAAATAATAATACACCAGTGAACGAAAACAAGCATTTCGCTGTCTTGAAAGATAAACTAATGATCAAACTCTGCAACATTGAGGATTATTTAACCAAGATCAATCCACGGTGTTTTGAAGAACGGTCAGAAAATATGGGTTTTCAATCACTAGAAGCAGTTTTAAGCCACAATGGCCTATTCTCACTCATCCTTTTCCTTTTCATTCTATTGCTTTCTTCAATTCTCTATCTTCGCAGTCGAGCTCTAGGCAAAGAGTCAAAGTTACCACCGTCTCCTCCGAGGCTCCCCATAATCGGAAACCTCCATCAGCTAGGGGAGATGCCACACCACTCTCTCCGAGCTCTAACCAATAAATATGGCCCCCTATTGTATCTAAAGCTAGGCTCAGTCCCGACTCTCGTCATTTCATCACCGGATATTGTCCGAGAGATCGTAAAGTCTAACGACATTGCCTTCACGAATCGTCCCAAAACCCTAGCAAGCGACATCCTTTTCCCAAGCGACATTATTTTCGCTCCCTACGGAGAGTATTGGAGAAAAGCTCGGAAAACTTGTGCTGTTAACATCTTGAGCCTCAATAGGGTCCAATCCTTTCAACACGTGATAGAGCAAGAAGTCACGCTCGTAGTGAGTAAGGTTCGAAACGCTTGTCTTGATGATAATGGCGTAGCCATAAATCTGAGCCAAGTTTTGAATCAAGCTACGAACAACATAGGCTGTCGATGTATTCTAGGGAAAAGTTATCGAAAGGAGGACGGTTCGGTTGATAAAATCGGAGATTTATCAAACCAAGTGACACATCTATTTTATGCCTTCAGTGTTGGAGATTTGTTTCCTTGGTTGGGATGGGTAGATGTGGTTAGGGGTTTGGTTAGTAGATGGAGGTCAACTTCTAGGGAATTTCAGGCTTTACTTGACCGTATAATTGAAGAACATAAGGCTTCTTTTGGTGGTGGATCAGATGCCAAAGACTTTCTCGATGTTCTCCTCCAGATTCAGCAAGATCCGAATTCTGATTTTAAGCTCACTCAAAAACGACTAAAGGGAATACTTCAGGTCTCTCTCTCTCTCTCTCTCTCTCTCTCTCTCTCTCTCTCACACACACACACACACATACACCCACACACGCGCGCGCGTACATACAATTTCGACAACTACAAAGAGGATGAATTATTTGCACGACTTGTGGATTAATTACTTTTTACAGTATATATAAGTTATAATACTGAGCTGAGTATTTCCTTAAAATAAGAATAGAACTGTAGGACACGATCAACTTAAAGAAAATGGGTAATAAACCCGTAAAATGATGAAAAAATATACTCTTTTATTATTATTATTATTGATATACTTGCCTGAACTGATACATTTTAAAATGTTGCTCATACACACATACATGACTTGCCTGTCGGTGGAATAGACACTACTTATAATTCACTCGTTGCATTTTCATATCGAAGCTTTTAATGGAAAATAACTCGAGGATCTAACTATGGAGAACGTACTCAATTTTTAGCTTACAGTGGATTCCATTACTAGTATAAACAAACTTTGTCCTTAAGTTTAATCTATTATATATTCAGGACATGTTGGTCGGTGGAACCGACACTACTTCCGTGTTGACAGAATGGGTAATGGTCGAGTTGTTGAGGAATCCGGTGGCAATGATGAAGGTTCAGGAAGAGGTCAGAAATATCGCGGCAGACAAAAAAAGAGTAGACATGAATGACATTTGTAGAATGGATTACCTAAAAAATGTCGTGAAAGAGACCATAAGGCTACACCCTCCAGCTCCACTAATCCCCCGTGAAACCACTGCGAGGGCTAAGATCGGACCCTACGAAATTCCGGAGAAGACGAGAGTCTTCGTCAACATTTGGGCAATCCTGAGAGATCCGAGTGTATGGGACGATCCAGAGGAGTTTATTCCAGAGAGGTTTCAGAGAAACCCGCTGGAATATTTTATTGGCGATGATTTCCAGTTCATACCGTTCGGATTCGGGAGAAGAAAATGCCCCGGAATTGCCTTCGGTTCTTCTAGCATTGAATATGTGATTGCCAACATGTTGTATTGGTTTGATTGGAAATATCCAGAAGAAAGCGGATCAGCTAAGGACATGGATATGAGTGTGATCTATGGACTCACTCTTCATAAGAAGTTTCCTCTTCATGCTGTGCCAATACAGTTCATCCCTTGACTGTTACGGGCCATCAAATAGTTTATAGGTCTAGTGTGCTAAACTTGTCATCGTGTTTACTTTTATATTTCATGCATTTCTTCAACTCGTTGATGTTCCTAGTTTTAAATTTTGTTGTGTGGTCGCATTTTGATATGTTAATTATGTATGTTATATTTTATGAATTTTGAGTCCGAAGTTTTATTCTCAAGTATTCTTCAGGGCAAAAAAACCGTAAAAATCATAAACCGAACCGGATCAGTGTTTTTTTTACCACCGGTCCGGTTTGAAACGGTTTTTTTCATCCGGTCCGGTCTACTCATTACAAACAGTCCGATTATATGTTTTTTGTTTTTGTGGAAAATTAATGGTTTTTTTTCTTTATAATTATGTAAAACAATTTTAATGTAATTTTGTGGACCATTTTGAGCGGTCTGGTCTTGTTTTTTGGCCGGTTTTGGACCGGACCGATCACAGCGCTAGACCAAAGTGAAATGATAGGTTCATAAGGATATTTAAAATTCTAAAACTTGATTTAGATTACTACTAAACTTGTTTTGTGCCTAGTACTCTTCAGATATAAATTGAAATTTTAAGCCCATTTATTTCGACTAAAAATGGTCTTCTATGCGATATAACAAGCTAAGATTTTCACACAAGTTACAAGTATAATTTCTTCATTGCTTTGAAAGTTTCGAAAATCATTAGACCACAACCTCGAGGCACGCTAAAAGCCCTCAAGTGGCGACTCAAGACCTGAGGGAGAGTTTTGGATGCTGAACGAGGATTCCGTAGCGCAGACTTGAGGAAACGCCTAAATTCCCAACATCGCACATGGAACACAACTCTACCCAACATCGTTGACCAATGGCCAAGATGTCGTGACCATGATTCAACGTCTCAGGGACAAAATCGGAAACCTGAGAAAAGCTAGGGTCGAAACTCTACTGTCCATGAATGGAAGAAGAGGCATCATCTCCTTTTGCCACCAATGTCCTCGACGATGATTATGTTGATGATCTCATGATGCCCCTACCCGTTAATACAATGTAAAAGTTGATCATGACTACCACATCCAACAATACAAGACTTGGATTAAGATGAAAAAAAATACCCTAGCAGCCATGTGCTAGGCCTTTTACCTCATCCTCACATGGTCGGCTTTCGATTGGTTCAAAAACTTGAAGACATGGACCATCTGCTCCTTTGATGAGTTGTAGGAAATATCTTAATCCTATTTATGAGAGTGAATAAGTGTCCTCCAAGAGATTCATTATCTATTGCTATTGCCGCATCTCTTATTCTACTATTAATTAATCCTCTTACCGCACCGATATATGTATATATATATCTCAAGTATTCAAGAAAACGATGAGTTAGTATCGCATGTCGGTAAATTGCAACCGAAAGAGTAAACCGCAAAATGAACGGTATATTTTGTGGTTTCATAAACAAATAAATAAAATGTACTTTTGTATATACATATATATATATATATATATATATAGACAAAAGGTTGTTCGAGCGAAGCTACAAGAAGTTGTTTAATACCCGGGTTGCTTATGTCACTTTTCTCCCATGCGCATATAAGTAGAAATATCCTATTTCCAATTTTGACTTATTTGGTAAGATATTCTCGGATATTTGATTTCCAAGAATGACAGATTCGCGAGAGATTCTGTGGCAACCTAATAAAGTTCCTTGTGGGTGGAATTATGCTATTCACTTTGTTGGAAAAATTCACGTTGCCTTAAACATTGAGCTGGTCTCTCTGCCTTGGAGATCTTCAACGAAAACTAGCTCTTGGTGCTTGGAATTTCTAGATCACTGCCTTGATTAGAATTTGTGAGTCCGTGTGTTTGCAATAACATGCTTAATAATCTTCGGGAGAAAATTTGGTGAAATAGGGAGAGGGAGTCTCAAATCTGAAGGGCATTCGGATTTACATCTATTGGAAAAGTCAAAGACATAGGTGTTTGCGAGTGAGTCATCAAACTTAATATTTCTATTTATTTGACTGATTGATATAGTTGATTGTTTTCACCTAGATGTATCATTTCTCAAGAGTAGGTGATTTATCACCGAATAAGGTTATCAATTATGTTGTATTCTTTATTGCTTACAGTTTGATTTTTGGCTTAATTATCACCTTGATAAACTTGTCTAAAACCAATCAGTTACACAAAAAACTATTTCACCTACTAGTTGAAAAAATGTTACAACAATTATCATGCGAAGAACACCAGGTTCCGAACAGTAAGTCTCAAGCACATAAAGTTTCCAGGCAGGATTTTCTCTAAATACAAACGAATCTAGTAAAATAGACAATGTAAATTAGAGAGCTTTGTCATAGGTGAGACTTCTGATGTGTACTTGTGTTTAGCCTCTCGTCTTTGTTGCTTTGCTTCTCTTTTATAGTGATAAGTTTAAAGATCATGGGGTGATCAAGCCCATGGTGTGGTAGGTACTTGGTAACATCTCATTGTTTCATGTAAGTGTGTGGTTATTTTGCATAACCGCTCAAGAGTGATTTTTATTAAGGTAACTGTTGAGCACGTGTTCGCAGGCGGTTTAAATTATGATGTGGCCACATTTTCTAGTTTGACTAGTCTTTGGACCTACCAGCTACTCTTCTCTTCGAAGTTATGCTCGATAGGGTTCATTCTTACCTTATGAACAGGTCGTTCCTTAACTTATTGATCTCTTAGGCCTCAAGTCCCTCGCAGCCCTTGATTTATCTTTTAACAACTTGATCAGAACAATCCCTCGATGCATTGGAAGCGCTATCAATCGTCTCGCGGTCCTCGATCTACGAAGGAACAGACTCCACGGCACCATCTCCGCATTATTGTTTTCAAAGGGAAATCGACTGTGGACTTTAAATCTAAATGGGAACCAGTTTGAAGGACAGCTTTCGAGATCCTTAGTGAACTGTAGTAATCTTGAAGTTCTAGATCTATGAAACAATGCGTTCAACGATACATTCCCCGGCTGGCAAGAATCTCTTCCTCTGTTGCAGGTCCTAGTACTCAGAGATAACAAGTTCCACGGTTTGAACGGAGCCCCTAGAAATTAATCTTTGTTCCAGAAGTTGAGAATCATGTGTTTGTCCCACAATGAGTTCACCGGTGCTCTTCCAAGAAAGTATTTGGAGAAATTTGCGGCCATGAAGATAGCTGGAACAGAGAATGGGGTGATTAGTTACATGGGTAATCGTGTGGGTTTCATCTACTATCAAGACACCATAGTGGTGACTATGAAAGGCTATGACTTCGAGTTGGTGAAAATTCTAACCATTTTTACAGCGATTGATTTCTCCACGAATAACTTCACGGGACAGATCCCAAAGTCGCTCAGGAAGCTCAAATCGCTCAAGGGCCTTAACTTTTCACACAACTCGCTTATGCATAATATACCCTCGTCCTTGGGAGGTTTGAGCAGCCTGTTGCGATATTTCTCGCGCACGCAAGCGTACGTGTGTCGCCCAAGTAATATAGAATGTAAATTCGAGTATCGTACCCACAGAGACTAGTCACTCTAGCGATTTTCTAAAACTTGATGCTAATTAATTCCAAGTAAAGTTGAGAAGATGGTTGTAACAAAAGAAATAATAATAAAACTAAAGCAGAAAGTTAAATATGAGTTTTGCAAGAAGAGAAGGTAGGGGTCACGATTTCACCGGAACTAACTAGGTCGGGGGTTTCGGGTTTGAATCAACAAAATCTACTCCTATGGATGCTAATCTCACTCTATCAAAATTATTCACTAGCCTCTCTCGAGTGTTCTAGCAAACCTATGTAATTGACGGATTATTATCCTCTCGGCATCTAATCCTATTAAAACAATCACACGCAATGAAACAAGAGTTCAAATGATTACATAAATTGCCTAGAGTTTAAAACCTAGGATCAACTATGAAGACATGAACAAAAGCACGATTATTTATTCTCTCTCGAGTAGCTAAACAATCCTAGATACAGTTCTAATGGTGATCAAGCATAAGAACGCATAATGAACGATTCATATCAAGCAATCCATAATGATGAAGCAAACAATGATTATCTATCCCTAACTAACCCCCCAACCATTATCAATCCCGGCTACATCGCAACCCCATAAGAAACTTAGCCTCTAATGGAATTCATAATCAACGCTAAACACAACAGAATAAATAAAAGCACTAAAATAAAGATTGAAGCCAAAACAGAACTCATATTAAATAAAATTGATGTTCAACAATAATCTAAAGCAATAAAACAAATAAAAGAAAGGAAAGAAAGAAGAACGAATGAATTCGGAGAAGGAGAACTCGTCGGGTTGTCAATTCCGTTGAAGAACGCCTTTTTCCTCTTCCAAAAGCTCTCAAGAACAACCAAACAATAAAAGAGAAACTAAAACTAAAAAGGAGATTCTGTTTTTCAGAGCTTAGAGTTACATATATAGGTTTAGGGGTGATTTTCGGAGCATATTGGGCCTTTGGAATGGGTTGATTCGCTCAAAAACGTCAAAAACGGAAAGTAACTCCGTCAAAACCCGAAGAGGAGCGCGGCGCGCGGTCTAGGGGGCGCGGCGCGCGGCTTCAAATTCAGCTTATGCGCGGAGCGCGCGTAAGACTCTGTGGATTTTCGAGTTTTCGTTCCCGGGATGCGCGGTGCGCTACTGCCTAGGCGCGGCGCGCGGTCTTCGATTTCGCCATCGCGCGGCGCGCGGGTGTGGCTGCGCGGCGCGCGGCTCCAATTTTCTTGCTTGTGATTTTTGACTCTATTTCGACCGTTTTAACTCCAAATCCCGTCCTTTTTCCACGATATTGATTGTAGACGCTCTATTGCTCTTTTGAACCTGAAACTACTAAAAAACATACTAAAAACCATTAAAATACTTGAGGACTCGTCGGTTTTCGGTTCGGGAAATAGGGGTTTTACGCGTGATTAACGCACCTATCACAGCCTCAAGTTGTTAGACCTATCTTCTAACAAGCTCGTCGGGAAGATTCCACTCTCGTTGGCCGATATAACAACTCTCGCAAAGCTTGACCTTTCGTACAACCGACTCGAGGGAGCTATTCCTGAAGGAAGACAGTTCCACACGTTTGGTAACGAGTCCTTCGAGGGAAAATTGAACTTGTGTGGGTTCCCATTGACCAAAACTTGCGGAAAACCCACCAATCCATTTCCTCCCGAAGAAGAAGACGATCACCATCCGAGCGTCAGAATTGGGTTCATTTGGAAGCTTCTGATGATGGGTTACGCAAGTGGTTTCGTGATCGGGATCTCCGTCGGATACATATTGCTGTACTTGGACGGAAATCTCAGCTGGCTTTCTGAGAGGATCATTGAAAAGCTACAGTTAATGACCACAAAGAGAAGGCAAAAGAAATCAAGGAATGTTAGGAGGAGATCGTAAAAACGCGAAAGCAGAGCCAAATAGCTTTTGTTTTGTTTCTGTTTTTTTTTTGTTCTGTCTTCATATATATTGTTCTCTTTTTTTCCTGTTCAGATAAAGTGTGATGATTGTATACCGATCTACGGTATTGAACCAAATATATTAAGCCGATTACTTAAACTCAAACTGATAGCCACTATATGTACATTCCCTAAAATGGTTGCGGTATTGAACAGAGAATTAAGAGAAAGGAAAGTACATTCCCTAAAATGATACAATGCTCGAGTCACTATATTAATATACTAAGTCGATAAATGTATGGGTCACACACTTGAGATTCCGTAAATAAACTATATATTCAAGCTTCAACAATGAATTTTATGGGTCACACATTGAGATTTCGTAAAAAAAAAATAAAAAAAAATAAAAAAATAAAATAAAATCCAATATGAGTATTATCTGAAATGCATAGAGAGATCATACAGGGCATTCAACAAGTGTAAGTTGGTTTTATAGTACAATCAAATACAATATTTTTCACTTCACCAAAAAAAAAAAATTTAATTCAACCGTAAAATTTATATATTTCTAGCATGATGTTGCAAGCAGAAAAATAAGAAAATAGTTATGTAATAAATGATAAACAGAACCATAATCACTTCAAGGGAGTCGTACTATTCTAAAACATTATTTATCAACTTTATGAAGCAATCTCTGTGGAAAATTACCATTCTCACAACTAATAACTTGAGTTAATTCGAAAGTCATGCTATGTCCTCGTAACATCCACACTCATTGTATTTAAAACTATATTATTTGAGCAAGATACATACACTTGTGTGTTTAAAAACAAAAGCAACAACAAGATGAGTATAAGAGAATTTATCTGCCCTTAAAAGAGTAAATTTAGTCAGAAATATGGAAGAGAAGTAGTGATGTTAGTTTTCCTAAATATGTGTTCTAATTATTATTCATAGTAAATTGGACATCAATATTACTATCTTTGATGTCTTTTTTATCTTCTTTTTTTTTTAACCAAAATCAAATAATTTTTTTTTCTACTTTTATTACTAAACTTGTCACAAATTCCTATAAATTTGTCACAAAACTCATTTTTTTATATAATAAACTTGCACGATTTTCATTATTTTGTTACAAATTTAATAATATATACAAAGATTAGTAAAAAAAAAATTAAAAAAAAGGTCCATTAAGAAAATAGCCAACTTAAACGTTTGAAATTGCTAAATAGCCGACGTTTGGTAAATCTTAGGTAAATAATCAATTTCAGACGTAAATAGGTAAATAGTCACTTTTATATACCAAACGTTGGCTATTTAGAGATTTACGTCTGAACGTGACTATTTATCTAAGATTAAGATTTACCAAATGTTGGTTATTTAGTTATGTCAAACGTTAAAATTGGCTATTTTCTTAATTTTTTTGTAAAAAAAATAGTAATATTTATGTCCTGATTCCGATTCCAATTACCTAACGGCCAGTCAAACAGGAATGACTCAATCATATCGAAATCACGAATGAGAGTCAGAGTTATTGGCCAAGAAAGTATTTTAAGCCGATACTCTGAAAATAAGGTTCAATAATACCCAAATTAAATTTTATTTTTTTTCATTCGTTCCGCTTAACTACTTTTCTCTAATTTTTTTTCCTATAAAGAATTTTTTTTTTTTTAAACATTAATCCCGACTGGGATCCTAAAAAAAATGTTAAACGAAAACAAAAATAAAAATAAAATAACAACTACGTAAGAAAAAAATCTAACATCACAAAATAGGGTACTGTGTGTTTGAAGGTATTTATATTTTTTCATTGCTCGGTTCTTGTTCCATTCGTGCTGATTCTCGGTTTTCTTTGTTAACTTAAAAGAGTATCAAAAAACTTGTATTCTATTTGTGCTGTTTGATTTCTCGATTATGAATTCTAAGGTAGCTTTATTATATATAGTAAACTGGAGATACATGCGACACATTTTGAAAACCAAAGATAGGAACTTAGCATTTCAATTAAGCACAAAGTATAAATATATATATATATATATATATATATATATATGATCATTGGCTTAATATAAAACTAAGAACAGCCAATAATTTAAATAACGTGGTGATGAAATATAAAAGTGGACACGATGGTACAAGTCTACATTGAAGGAAAGAACTGTATTGGCACAGCATAAAGAGGAAATTTCTTATGAACAGTGATTCCGTAGATCTCACTCATGTCTATATCCTCAACTGATCCTCTTCCTTCTGGATATTTCCAATCAAACCAATACAACATATTGGCTATAACATATTCAATATTCAACGTAGCGAACGCCACTCCGGGGCAAATCCTTCTCCCGAACCCAAACGGGATGAACCGAAAGTCATGTCCACCTTCATAATCCAACTGATTTTTCTCAAACCTCTCTGGAATAAACTCCTCTGGATTGTCCCATAGACTCGGGTCTCTTTGGATCGCCCAAGCATTGACCAGGACTCTAGTCCTGGTCGGAATGTCATAGGGTCCAATCTTAGCCATCTCTGTGGTTTCGCGAGGAACGAGTAGAGGTACCGGAGGGTGTAGCCTTAGGGTTTCTTTGACGACATTTTTTAGGTAATCCATTCGGTTGATGTCGTTCATGTCTATCTTTTTCTTGCTTCCCCAAATCTTTCTGACCTCTTCTTTGGCTTTCTTCATTGCCGCCGGATTCCTCAACAACTCGGCCATTATCCATTCGGTCGTGGAGGAAGTAGTGTCGATTCCTGCTGCGACCATCTCCTGAAGATGTTTATGATAAAATTACATCATAAGCAAGTATTTTAAATCAGTTTAAGTATACTAATGAATCAATAAATAAACAATAAAAATTAGGTAAATAGCCAATTAAAACGTTTGAAATTGCTATATAGCCAACATTTCGTAAATCATAGGTAAAATCATAAAGATGACATGACCTAATAAATGGAAGTAGTTATTTACCTAAGATTTACGTCTGTAAATATATGAAAGTGGTTATTTATCTAAGATTTACGAAACGTTGATTATTTAGCAATATCTACTGTAAATGTGGTTATTTACCTAATGGACCCATAAATAAATAAATATGTATTCCTTACTTCAAGATTATCTAGATGATTAACAATTTTAGTTGATTTTAAGGTTGCACACAAATATAATTTAGTTTAATGAGAATTCATTATTAAAAATCTCAATGTTCAAGGTTAAATTCATTATCAACGTTGTGATGCTAGTAAAAATGGGCATAATAACCACTTAAAATTTCTGCCCAGAATTAACCAGATTTTAATCCGTTAGTTTTAACTGGGCAGTTAAAATGAACCTTTTGAATTTAATTTTATTTATATATTCCGGTTGTTGACTCGTTTGTTTAATCGTTAACCGTTACCCCCTGTCAACTGCTGTTCTCAACTCTTGATACGAAGATTATGTTGTAATTAAAAAAGTAAAAAAGAAAATGAGCAAAACAGGTTAAAAAAATGTGAAATAAAGTTTTAAAAAATGAAAATTAATGTCTTAAAAAAAAAAGAATATAATTTCAAGCTACGGTGTATTATTACATTGAGTGTTAATTGCTCGAGCTATTTTCTATCGAAAAGCTCCAAAATGAAAATGGAAGAAGTTATGTCGTAACCTAATGTTATTCTTTCCGATGCGTGTGAGTGTGTGTGTGTGTGTGTGTGTGTGTGAGAGAGAGAGAGAGAGAGAGAGAGAGAGAGAGAGACCTGAATAAGTGCCTTAAGGTTTTTTTCAGTGAGCTCAAAATCAGAATTCGGATCCTGCTGAATCCGAAGGAGAACATCCACAAAGTCTTCGGTACCCGATCCACTACCGTTAGAGGCCTTATGTTCTTGAATAATACGGTCAAAGAAAGCAAGAGATTCCCTAGAAGTTGATCTCAGTCTTCTAACCAAACCACTAACTACGTCGACCCATCTCAAGCAATGAAACAAATCTCCCACACTGAAGGACAAAAGTTGAGTCGACATTTTTTTCGTAAGCTCTCCAACTTTGTTCACCGAACCGTCCTCCTTTTGATAACATTTCCCTAAAATACTTCTAGAGACAGTATTTCCCGATGCTTCAATTATAATTTGGCTCAGATTTATCGCAACCCTACTATTATTATTAAGGCAAGCATTTCTAACCCTATCGACTATAAGACCGACTTCTTGCTCTCTCACCAGCTTAAAGGATTTTACCATCTTGAGGCTCAAGAGGTTTATGACGCAAATCTTCCGAGCACTTCTCCAATACTCGCCGTAGGGGGAGAAAGAGATGTCGTCGCCGCCGAGTAGAAGGATATCGCTCGCTAGGGTTTTGGGTCGACCAGAGAAGATAATGTCGTGTGACTTGACCATCTCGCGGATAATATCCGGAGACGAAACGACGAGGGTTGAGACTTGACCTAGCTTTAGATGCAATAAGGGACCGTATTTATCGGCGAGAGCTCGGAGAGAGTGGTGTGGGACGTTCCCTAGCTGATGGAGGTTTCCGATTATGGGGAGCCTCGGGGGAGATGGTGGTAGATTTTTTGACTCTCGGCCTAAAGCTCTGCGGCGGAGATAGAGAATTGAGGCGAGCAATTGAATGAAAAGGAAAAGGAAGAGAACGAAAAGGTCACTGGTGTTAAAAAGTTCTAGTGATAATAAATCCATTTTTTTTTTGTATTGTTCTATAGTAGACCATGGATTGTTGTTGAAGATGGGTCAATAAATAACACTCATAAAGTTTCTGCAGTGCTGTAGTATTAATTTTTATTGTGTATGAGTATCTGTAATTGTTGTGTTAAATTAAAAAGCGTGATTAGAAACAGTTATATTCAGCGAATAAATACCCTTCAATTATTAGTTAAAACGTTGATTGCATTATTTTGATGGGTATAGTCACTATACCCATCAAAATAATGCAATCAACGTTGTTATAATTATTAGTCACTATACTATAGTGTAAATGAATTATTAGTCAAAATAAATACCCTTCAATTATTAGTCACTATACTATAGTGTAAATGAATTACAATATAACACTATGTATAAGCTATAAAGTGTTGCTAATTCGATATATATCTACGAAAACTCATAACTGACTAACTCATTTCACCAACTGTCTAATCATAAGCTATTATATAGAAATTTTATTATTATGGGCTCATATAATGAAGATGATTAGCCATATACATCAATTTGTCTTTGAAAAGCTTATTATTACACTTGAGGAAATTCATCACATCCTACTAGACTAAATTAATTTGGATATATAGCCACTTAAAAGAAGGGATGTAAAATCCTAAAATTGTTCATTAAAATCTCCTTTAAATCTACTGAATCTATTTTTAAGAGAGAAGTCAAAACACTTGCTATCAAAATTTTGTAATCTGTGTTAATAGAACGTTGTTATAGTAAATACACCTTAGTTATAAGCTGCCACGTTTACATAAGTACTGTTGCAATTTTTTTTTATAATAGTTGAAATGTTGGCTAAATAAAATTTTAAAGAACTCACTGTTGGAATGTGTTAATAAATTTTATTTATTATCTTGTGGATGGCTGATTTGTGGCAACAAGTTGAGTGGGTTCCACTCATCGGAATTGAATAATTCCAAGTGATACGGATTCCTCGTAACGAGGGTTATAAAATCGAATATTTGTTTGCCAAAATCGGACCTAAGATGAATGAGAAATTGATGCTCAAAGTAGGCTAAAGAAACACAATTGTTGTTGTGTTGTGGAAGTGAAAACCAAGAGTCCCACATTGGTTGGGGATGTGTGTTGTGGTAGTGTTTATATACTATCCTCTCTCTTTAGTGGTCAAGCAAGTGCAAGAGAGGAGAGTGTGGGTGGGTTATCTCTTAACCCCACGCGCGCCGCCGCCGAGCCGGGCCGGGCTCGGGCTCGGGTTCGGGAATTGTCTCGGTCTCGGGCTTTCTTTTTACTACAAATTTCACTTCTTATTGATTTAATTCCTCATGATGCGCGTTATGGTTGGGAATTAAACATGAAACCGTGCATCAATGCGCCATGAAGGCACGACGTTAATGGCCTCATTAGGAGCGAACGTTGGCTTGTAACCGAGCGTTAATGGCCTCATTAGGAGCATTAAACTCTTTTAAGGCTGGGCGTTTTGATGGCTGGTTCAAATTCGCTGTCTTGGCCTATATAAGAGGTCCTAAGCTCTCATTCAGTTTAACTCGAAAATTCCAAATATTCCCCACTGTTCCCGATTCTCTCTTGTTCCCAGAAAATTTTCTTTGTCTTGGTGATAGTATTCTCGCAGGTTCTAGTTCGCCGAGAGAGTCAAGTGGTTGGTGCTCACCTTGCCTCTGAAGTCGTTGTATCCTGGGAGGCTTTCGCTCACGAATTCCAGCACCTGTGGGAGAGCGATAAAAAGCTTCAAGGAGACCGTCCAACGGGCCTCGACTTTTCGACCTATTTTTGTTTTCCGGTTCTTAGTATAAAGGTGTAACCGGGTTTTTGTAATCTATTTTACGTGTACCTTTTCCATGCATGCAATTTGTCTTTTATTTACGTCAATATTACTATAATATTGCTAACACTCACGTGGCCTACCTTAGCATTATTATTTTTATTTTTGGTTTTTATCAATTACAAATTAACATGTAATTATGTGCAGCGACGCGCACCATGCATGGGCGCATTTGAAGATAACCAACAAGTAAAGATGACCTTTTGATCACAAATGCAACTTTCATGGTGTGAAGATATACAAATTAAAGCGAAAAAAGTTATTGACTGGGCTAATAAATTGTGCTCAATAATACAAAGTTTTATTCACTTTCTTTAAGAGGCAAAACTCTGAGATTCATATATTATGTTAGAAAATCATTATCGCATGTAAAGTTTAGAGGAAAATTTGCATTTAAAGATTATAAGAAACAATATTATCTTATTTTATGTCATTTAAACATAAATTTATTTTTTATGTTTGGTTTGGGTACCATTTTCCCTTTTGATTTATACAAGAATATTATTATAATCCCTAGTTAAACAATCTATTTTATTATGTCCTTAAAATGAATATAGATTCCCTAAAAAATGCAATTTAGCTTTGAATGTTAAAGTTTTTACTAATTTATGCTGTTTCTAATATTATATTTTGAAGCTGTTTGAACTTTCCACACTTATAAAAAAAAAAAAAATTCTTATATTATTCTAAAAAAAAAGTTTAAACATATTTCTTATAACTTCATTGATAATAAATGTGTGCATCAATTAAAAATATATATGAGCCACGCATGAACCAAGGTTCTAAATGACGACGATTTTCGTCGGAATTCGGCATCGACACCGCTGCCAGAGCCTCAACGGCTGGCGAAAAGCTTCTTTTCATTTGTTGTTGTTTTTCGATTTGTTGTCGTTTTTTTTTTCTGAATTTCGTTATCAAAATTAAGAGAAAATTTGGCTTGGCTGAGATTTGAACTCAGGCCCTTACATTATGGGAGCAAAACCACTTCCCACCCAATCAAGTTGCCATTTTAAAATAGTTGTACAGTTTTGATATAAATTATGTAAATCAATAATTATAATATAAAAATCAATATAAAAAAGAAATAATATTAAATTTATAAAATACTAGGTATTAATTTATAAAAGAATGTGTTACATATAAATTTAAAAGTATTATTGACATAAATTTTACCTACGTTTAAAAAATAAAACATATATATATATATATATATATGTATATAAAAATATTTATACAACTATATATATGTATTGGGTATAAATACATTAGCTGTGATTGAAATTAACAAATTGTGCATATTAGACATTATATTTGATGCAAAATCAATTAGGTATTGAAGATTATATAATCTAGTTGACATAAATTTCAAGTTTAAAAATTGAAAGATATTATATATACATAACATAACATATCATGTAATATTATTTTCATTCGGTTTTTCGTCGGTATATCGGTTTTTCATAGAAACGGTATTTGAAAATAGAATATCAATTGTTTTTTTTCATATTTTATTCGTTCGATTTTTCATCGATGTGTCAGTTTTTCGTAAATCAAAAGATTCGAAATGGTATCAAAAACAACATTTCGAACTTCGACAGGAATTGGTAGAAAGACAAAAAAAAAACGAGTGATACCACAAAGTTGTATAAAAAAATATGCAATTCAGTAAAAATAACCCTTTGCTGAAACTGGAAATTTCGATAAGCCCTTTGATTTTTTTAAGAAGACTTCCAGCTGATCATAGCTGCAGGGAAGATATTAAAATTGGATATCTTTCAGAAGCCTCGAAGAGCTCGCCATCCAAATAATTTTAGGGTTTTTGAATTTTGAAGGCTAGTCATTTCAGATTAAAAATCTCATTATTTAGCTTTGCAGAATTATCACAACAGATCTTGTTCCCCATGGGCCATCTTGAAAACTATGATATCCTTCAAATCTACTGAATTTATTTTTTAAAAGAAAATGTCAAAACACTGTCTATGAAATTTTTGTAATGTAGTGTTAATTACATAAGTGTTGCTATTTTTTACAATAGTTGAAATTATCCTATATAATTAAATAAAACCCCCAAAATACTGTAGTAACTACAGTACCTCTATTTTATTTAATAATATTTACTTTATTCTTACACTTTATATATGCATACGTTATTTCTTTTATATATCATCTATATACACACATACAGTCATAAGTTAGGGGTTGGGTTTTCCTATATCAATTTAAAATTTTCTTTTATATAAAACTTGAACCTTTTATCTCCTATAAATGTTGTCGGGGCAGGTAGAGAAGTAGCCACTTCAGGAGAGAGGTTTTAAAATAATAGCCCAATTATTAATAAATTTGGTATCTAGCCCAAATAATTTCAAAATTCCAACATTACCCTTCCAATTTCGAAGTTAATCTGATTAACCAAGTTGGTTAATCAGATTAACTATTTTTTTTTTAGGAAAAAAATTTTTTAGAATTTTTTTTTAAAGTTAATTTCGGAGTTAATCTGGTTAACCAAGTTGGTTAATCAGATTAACTAATTTTTTTTTCAAAAAAAAAAAAATTTTAGGAATTTTTTTTTAAGTTAATTTCGGAGTTAATCTGGTTAACCAAGTTGGTTAATCAAATTAACTAAATTTTTTTTTAGGAAATTTTTTTTTTAAGTTAATCTAATTAATCAAGTTAGTTAATCTGATTAACCATGAATGTTAGTTAATCTGATTAACCATGAATGTTAGTTAATCTGATTAACTAATTTTTTTTCTTGATTTTTTTCGAATTAACTATGTCTATTAGTTAATTTGATTAACTAAGTTAGGTAATCAGATTAACTATGTCAGTTAGTTAGTATGATTAATTAATCAATTGTTCAAAATTGGTTAGTTAATCCAATTAACTAATTTTTGTCGTTGATTCATCACAAATTACAACTTCTAGATTCAATTTTTTTGTTAGTAAATCAGATTAACTTAGTTAGGTTTTTGTATTAACTAACATTCAACAGATTTCACCAACTAATTCAGATTTAATGTATGTTCAAATCTGATAGTTAATCAGATTAACTTACTTAGTAAACTAGATTACCTAACAAAATTCCCAACAAATTGTGAACATTAGCTTAATTATAGGTTAGTTAATCATATTAACTTACTTAGTAAACTAGATTAACTAAACATCTAGCCAATCCACATTGCTAAACATCTCCTGAACTTTAGCAAATGCTTCCATGGGAAGACCTTCCTTCTCTTCAAATCCAGGCAAATCAATCGTCGTCTTCGTCGCTCCGAGAGACGGAACCGTAAGCGATCCTCCGCGATTGAGCGTCGCCGATCTCTCCGGCAGCGCCGAAGCTGAGCTCCAAGACTCTCCCGCCAGGCTCTATCTCGTCGGAGTCGCGCTACGCGAAGCATGATACCACACCGACGCGAAGCGTGTTACCACGCGACCACGAGATTCCAATGCGAGCGATCGGCAACCGAGAGACGGAACCGTAAGCGATCCTCTGCCATTGAGCGTCGCCGATCTCTCCGGCACCGCCGAGGCTGAGCACCAAGACTCTCCCGCCAGGCTCTATCTCGTCGGAGTCACGACGGAGAACAGCTACGCGAAGCATGATACCACACGACCACAAGATTCGGATGTGAGCGATCGGCGACTTTGCGAGGGAAGAGGAATGAAGAGGAATCGTAAGGATTTTGGTTATGGTGGTTTAGGGTTAGGCTGGAGTTTGTTGCAGGTTTAGGGTTAGGCTGCGTAGAAGACGAAGAAGAAGAATAGATGGGTCTGGAGAAAATGAACATACGAATTGTAAATAAAATTGGGGGTAAAGGACAATTTTGGAAACTCAAAATAATTTGGGCTATTTCCCTAATAAACTAATAGTTGGGCTATTATTTTAAAACTTGTCTCCTCAAGTGGCTAGTTGTTTACAAATCTCTAATTCATATGGACAAAAATATAAACATAAATTGATTGTGACCGATTAAAAAATTTATATATATATATATTCCAAATTGAGTTTCTCTATTTGTAAATCAATTTAAAAATTGTGTATTATCAATTCTTAGCTTTATTTATACGTGATACATTTTAGTTTTGTTATATTCAGCATATATAAAATCATTTCTTAAGAATATAAATACAATATCATAATTTATAGCTTATAAATTTATTATATATAATCATCTTTTATGAATATGAATAAAAGGTCATAGTAATAGCTTAAAATTTTATTATTTATTATTACATATATTTTCTTTCAAAGTACACAAGTGTATTTTATAGTCCATTACAATTTTTTAAATATATATTTAGCATGTAAAACTTAAATTTCTTCAAAATATTAAAACTTTATGAAATTTAATTCCCGTTGCAACGCTCGGGGTAAAATGCTTGTCTTGTCTAAATAACAATTTAATTTAAATGTTTCATATGGCCTACTTTAGCATTATCATTTATATTTTTGGTTTTTTATTAATTACAAATTAACATGTAGATTACGTGCAGCTATGCGAACCATTTTTAGTCAGGGATCGAAATCTCAAGAAAACAGGTCGGGAACTGACCGAGAACCGGAAAATAGATAGGTCACAGTACGATTCTTTACAAAATTGGAGTTTTTCCTTAGAACCGGGGTAAACCGGATGGGAAACAGTCCGGTTCCCGGTTTGAAGATTCCAGCTTGGTTTCTTAAAGGTGTGGGGTTCCATCTAAAACCAAGCTTGGTAATCAGAGGAGTAACCCACAAGCCTTATAAAGAGCCTATGATCGTAATACCCAGTCGATGTGGGACTATCCTTGATACACCCCCTCACGCGCACAGGCACAGGCACACATTGGCACAGGCACTGGAAGCGTAAAGTATAGGCCCGATCAGGTAGCCCATAATCGAGAATGGGCCCCGCTCTGATACCATCTTAAAGGTGTGAGATTCCATCTAAAACCAAGCTTGGTAATTAGAGGAGTAACCCACAAGCCTTATAAAGAGCCCATGATCGTAATACCCAGTCGATGTGGGACCATCCTTGATATGGTTCGGTTGGTTTTTTTTTTCAGAAAAACCATGGTATATAACCGAATCTCGAAAACATATTTCAAAATCATGCCGAAAACTAGGTCTTTGTTTCATGCCGCCGCTTTGAAGATTTCTCACATATTACCATTGAATTATGCCGATTTTGATGAATTTGCAGACAAACCAATGGTTAGAGAGTAAGAGAGAAGAAGATTATGGGCCCACTGAAAAAATTTACGGCCCACTCGAAAGAGGATCAAGCTCACGTGCGAAACAAATCTCACACGCGCACCGCGCAACAAGCGCATGGTGCAAGGGGCCTGGCGCGTTGCGTCATGTGCTCTTCAAAAGAGCACTGTGCGCACCTCTAAAAAGCAAGCGTGCACGGTGCACATTTACTTCGGCGCATGCGCTGCCGTGCGAGCGAAGCTCCTTGCTCCCGCGCGCTCCATAAAATGCGTCCAGAGACCCTCCTCAGCCTCCACATCCAATATAAATACCCCTCCTCACAGTGGATCAGA
Source organism: Urtica dioica subsp. dioica (assembly GCF_054948205.1). NCBI lineage: Eukaryota > Viridiplantae > Streptophyta > Magnoliopsida > Rosales > Urticaceae > Urtica > Urtica dioica. The sequence goes on from NC_142760.1 coordinate 41,979,132, forward strand.
TACACACTTTTTCTCTGAAAAACACGTTCATTCTCTCTCAAGATCACTCAATTCTTGAGTTCTGAAACGATCCCGATGACCATCGCACCTAGTTTCCTTTGTCGAGCACATCTTTCTAAAAATATCAAACTAACGAATATTGGCCCCCCACCTCACATAGCAATTAGATTGATGTTGTCGTCAAAGCGCGCTCCAGAGACACTGCATCTGCACCCATCTAAGCTTGATTTTCTCTTCTTCTTATTTTCTGATCTCCACGCGCACCGTCGAGCTAGAGGAGCGACAAACCCCGTCACTTTGTCCGCCCTAGGGTCGAGCCGCCTGAAACTTTAAATCGTTGTTCAATTTCGTGCGACAACACTAACCATTGTGTTACATTGCACTAATTATTGTTGGTTAAAATATCTTTTTTAATTATCATTTCTTAATAGTACGTTGTTTTTTTATGAGTTTTGTTATCAACTAAGTCACTTGAAACATTGGAATTTAATGTTAACCAATGTTTCAATCTTTCTATGAAAAAAGCCTTCAGGCTGATGTGGCAAATAAAATCAAGTATTTTATACTTAATTTACCCCTATCAATTAAGTAATTATATTTATTTTCTAAATTAAAAAAAATTAATTTTCAAATTAGTAGGATATTAGTACCTGATTAAAATTTGAATTTATTACTCTCTCTCTCTCTCCAAAAATCGTTCTCTCTCCCCAAATTTGCTCTCTCTCTCTCTCTCTCTAAAAAAAATCGTTTTTTCTCTCTCTGATACAGTACTGGAACAAGATGCAAAATCATAATTTCGCAAATAAGTAGTTATTTTTAGTGGAAACGGGCCAAATTATGTCGTTTCAGGCTCCAAAACGGTGTTTTTCCATTTTTTTTCCTTTTATTTTCATATTATAGTAAAAAAAAAAATTGTAGCATTCGTTTTATGTCGTTGTAGTTCTTTATCTTTCCTAACCCGCAATCTACATCACCCTCTCTTGGTTGAATTTGGATGGTTTACTGATTTTTTCTGCCAAATTGTGTACTTAATAAGCAGTAATAACATTTAAATCAGTAACAACTATTTTTTCTTCGGTTGATTTTTTATGAATTGTCAGTTAATTGTGGGTAATTATTGTTATTAGGTTGCTGATTTAGTATGATTATGAGCTTTTTTACTTTTGAATCTTCATAAAATTTTCGTTATTTTTTGTTAATTATCGTTAATTTTGTTAATAAATGATTACGTTTTCATATTTTTGGTGCAGTAACAATTCTAATTTTTTTTATGAAAGAAAAATTAAAGTGTAACATTTTTTTTTAAAATTTTAGAAATAATTAATTATGTGTATTTTATGGAAGTTACTTAATTTGTGTGATTTTAACTACTTTTCTTTTTTAATTTATGAAAATAAACAATAAAGAGCAATTAAGTAATAGACTAGCATGTCATGGTTAATTAGTTAAAGATTTTAAAATATTGTCATATTGAAATCTAATGTTTCAAAGTGACTAATAAGCTAAACTGCCCCCCCCTTTTTTATTAGTTTGCTTATGATATATACACGTTTTTATGGTTAATAGGCAGTTTTTTTTTTTATTTCGAATTAAATATTGAAACCGAATAGGGAAGTTTTCAAATTTGAAATTTGAATTTTGAACAGATTTTGAAAGTTCTCAGCCCATTAATTGTTATGTATTTGGAAATTTTCAGCGTTGACTTTAGGTAATTAGTTTCTATTTTCGTTGCAATTCATTATGGATAAAATCTGTATATATATTCTTCATTCATTGATATTATTTTGTCTTCCATATATTCATAATTTCCAGAATTCTCGTGCCCAAAATATTTCCAGAATTTTTTCAGTTTATTTACACGAATATACTGTAAATATGTTTTTTATTTACAGTGAATATACTGTAAATATGCTTTGTATTTACAATGAATATACTGTAAATAATCTTCGTATTTACACGAATATACTGTAAATATGATTTCTATTTACATGAAAATACTGTAAAAAAAAAAAAAAAAAAAAAAAAAAAAAAAAAAAAACTGTTCTTCACGGAGTCCATGATATCGATCGGGACCTTTGGACGCAGACTCTTCTCTTCTCGGAAAATTCAAACAGGGAGCACGAGAGAAAAAAAAAATCATAGCCTGCGATTGAAATTAATCCTTCAATTTTAACCAACAAAAATCAATTCAACAGCTTCCAGAATTTTTTCAGTTTATATACACGAATATACTGTAAATAGGCTTTGTATTTACAGTGAATATACTGTAAATATGCTTTGTATTTACAGTGAATATACTGTAAATAAGCTTCGTATTTACATGAATATACTGTAAATATGATTTCTATTTACACGAACACACTGTATAAAAAAAATAAAAATAAAAAAATTGTTCTTCACGGAGTCCATGATATCGATCGGGACCTTTGGACGCAGATTCTTCTCTTCTCGGAAAATTCAAACAAGGAGTACGAGAGAAAAAAAAATCAGAGCCTGCGATTGAAATTATGCCTTCAATTTTAACCAACAAAAATCAATTCAACAGCTTCAATTCATCCAAACCCGTCAGACCAAACAGGGAGCACGAGAGAAAAAAAACAACGACAAAACTTAACCAAGCAAGAACGATACAATCAGCCATTAGTCCCACCCTACACATTTCACCTTCTAAATACCATGACGAATTCAATTTCATCAAAATTACAACACATCAACATAGATCTAGCCCTTTTTATTTCCATAACGTACCTCGAGCAAAACGGAGCATCTCCGACCACCGATCGGAGAAATTTCATGAGAGCTTTTGTTACCCATGTCATGAACTTCATTTTTATACCGACGGTGAAGACCACCTCCCTCCGGTGATCGGAAAACTCGACATTGGGGCGGAGGTCTTTTCCAGCGATCTCCCACGACAATTAACCGAAATTTTTAGCAAGCATGATGGGTGTTTTCTTGAACCTCTCTTCGACACGAGTTCATAGCACTTGGAATCACCCAAATTGGAGCTCAAACGATAGAGATATGGTCAATTGAAGTTTTGAGGAAAAAAACATGAAATGAAATTTTGGAGAGAGAGAGAAAGAGAGTGACGGGAAGAGGAAGAAGAAGCCTTTAGTATTTAACAAAAAGCCCGGTCAAAGTATGACCAAGAAAAGAGAAAAAAAAAATAATTAATGATCTTAATGATGCTCCTTGATAACCGCGAGCAGTTATTATCGAAATATTTTGTTTTAAATATTTTTATTTTCAGCATGTTAATGGGCGGGAACAGTTGATGTTATTTTAGTATTTTGATGTTGTGTAAATAAATGGGTCTGGCTATTAACCCGAAATTAACCAAATGATGGTCAAATCCAAAACCGTCTAAACTAGGAGACTATTTAGCTATGTAACCCTATTATTAATTATTGTTAATACGTGGCCGTCTTCATATTCTTCAAAAAGAATAATTCATTAGTTTTTCTCATTTTGATGGACACTAATAATTTAGTTTCCTGTTTCAAAACGATGATTGGTTGCGTGTTGCCTGATTTGTAGTCTTGGTTAATGGATAATTATTACTAATTTTTTTTCAAGTAATTTTTTGTGTGTAAATGGGCAAGGGTAATATTGTCATTTTTTGTTGGGTAATAATGCTGAATAGCTAAATAATAAAAATTATCCAAACAATAGCTACTTTGCAATTTTAAAAATTTAGGAACGGTGAGTTAACTACACCCCTAAATTTTACTATTGTATCAGTTGGAATGTATGTGGATTTTTTATTCTACGGACAAGGACAAAATTTTCGCCTGCAACAAAACTGCGACAAGTCAATCGTAACAGGCCGTAATAGGGCTGCAACAAAGATGTGATTTTTTTTTTTTTTACTATATATCTAATTTTCTATAAAACATATATATCTAATTTTTATATATGGCGACATTGATCTTATTTGATTAAATTGCACATGATATTTACTTAATGAGAAGTCACAAAACTTCACTTAATGTCTAGCAGTTTTTTCTTGGATGTTTCAATTCTGGAGTTGACACAAAATATGTGGCAATTTGGAACAGAGATAATTGACTGGAATGAATTATTTAAGAAGATTCCAGCTCTTATTTGCAGGGAAACTATTAATATTGGACCTCACTCCTGGCCTGGCTTCATCTTTTTACAGAGTATTAGCGATCTTTTTCAGAAGCCAAATTATTGTCTTGTAGGACCTTTTGGAGATATATTAGAACGTTTAAAGCTATTTCAGTTTGAAGATATCATTATTTAGCTTTGCTGGGATATCCACAACAGATCTTGTCCCCCATGGGCCATCTTGAAATTATGATCTGCCAGAAAAAAAAAACAATAATTTGGCTCTATTTTTTGTGTAATAATAATTTTTCTTGTAAAATATTATGTACATGATTTTGCTTCCGTCTAAACACAGTTTCAATTGATATCGGAGGGGACATTTTGCGTTCTTGAGTGTGTTCCTCACGTGCTTAATCTCTTTAATTTTAATATGTACAATCTCTGAGGATATCTGTTAGCCAAGCTATGATGTTTGATGGAACGAACTAATCTAATAGATTGGGAGTGCTTTTCTCAAAAGGTTTTTTTAGATATATAATCGTATGAAAACTCAAATTTTGCTTATAGCCAATGTTTTAGAAATTTTATGTAAATACTTACGAAATTTTATTAACAAAGCAAAAAGCACATTAATAGTTGTAAATATTCGTTAATTATTGTAAATAACCATCAATCTCTAAAGACATAAATAAAATGCTAAAAACGTTCAAACAATGTCACATCACCATAATGATTATTTATTTAAAATTTATAAAAAATTGGCTTTATAGTAAATTTTCAAATTTTAGTGGTTTAGTTAGTCAATTAATTATTTTTCTGTATTGATAACAAGAAGTGTAAGGTCATTCTAATAAGTTCATGAGACTGTGACTGTTACATAAGAAGAACATGAATATTACTGAAGATGAAGTTGCTTTTGGGAACTCCTGTTCTTTCGATGCTATTTATAATCGCGTGGACATGAATCTATTTGGTTAATACTCGTAATTTCTGGTTGCACTAATATAACTAAAACTCAAATATCTCGTTTGAGTGAAAGATGACTGGATGATATCTTACCATGTAGACGTGAGAAGTATCTCCACGCCTCTACTCCATGAAAAATTAAAAATATAAACGAAAAGATGAAATTATAATTAATTATCAAATATACACGTAAAAGGTATAGTGGACCGAACAGCATTTATAAGACTATATAAAATAAGTAGCGTAGCACAACCAAATAACTTCATACTCAATTGTTCTCATATCAAATCTAAGATACCCCATATTCAAAAAATACCCACGAACATAATTCATAGTTTATAAAATGGCTGGTCAAACAAAAGTCCATCGTCGAACAGCTGATTTTCATCCTAGCGTTTGGGGAGATTTTTTTCTGAAATATGCTTCTGACTCATCGGTACGATAAATGGTACTCTGTATAAAGGCATACGTACTTGAGATGCAATATAAACATATCATTATTATTATGCCCTAATTCCGTGCAATTTTATTGAATCATTCGGAAATTATGCAAAAAAGTAAATTTCAAAATATGATTAATGTGTGTAGATTTTGGACGAGACAGCTGCGGAATATTTCCAGTTACAGAAAGAGGAGTTGAATATGATGTTGCTAGCTTCCACTAAACTCGTTCAAACCCTAGAATTGGTTGATACAATCCAACGGCTAGGTTTGTCGTATCACTTCGAGGATGAAATTTGCGACATCTTAAGACGGATAAATAAAAATTGTGATGATGAATTTCAAAATGATAGTTTGCATATTACCTCGCTTCGGTTTCGATTACTTAGACAAGAAGGACATGACGTATCGAGTGGTAATATATATATGTCTGATTAATTAATTGGTTAAGGTACTTAATTTGGGGTCAGCTTTAAATTTTTCTCATTTTGTTATAATTATAATGAATTGGTGAAAGCAGAAACATTCAAGAAGTTCACGAACGAAGACGGGAAGTTCAAAGACGAGCTCGCAAATGATGTTAAAGGAATGTTGAGCTTGTACGAAGCTTCTCATCTCATGGTTAATGGAGAGTTGATACTAGAAGAGGCTCTTTCATTTGCTATGGCTCACCTTCAATCTTCGGAAGCCACACAAGTTAGGCGTGCCTTAGAGCGGCCGATCAGGAAAGGCTTGCCAAGAGTGGAGGCAAAATATTTCATCTCTATCTACCATCAAGACCCTTTGCATAGTGAGGTTTTGCTCAAATTTGCCAAGTTGGATTTCAATATTGTTCAAAAGTTGCACCAAAGGGAATTACAAGAACTCACAAGGTACGTAATTGAAATCTTCCATGAACATTATTGATCATGGGAGTTTTGAAAATAAAGCATAATATTATGGTGTAACGTACTATAATATAATATAATATAATTTTCTTCAGGTGGTGGAAAGACTTGGACTTGGAATCAAAACTACCATACTTCCGAGACAGATTGGCTGAGGGTTACTTTTGGGTTATGGGAGTTTGTTTTGAGCCCAAATATAGCTTCGCTAGAAAAATACAGGTAAAAATTATTTGTATACTCGTAGTTATTGATGACACATACGATGTTCATGGAAAAATCGGGGAGCTCCGAGCATTTACAAAAGCAATCCACAGGTTTGTCGATTTTTTTAAGTACTACATGAAGTAAATTATATGCTTATTTGTAATTATTTTGATATAGCTGCTATTTTTCAGTTGGAATATCAACTGTAAACACCAACTTCCGAAGTACATGAAACACATTTACAAGTCATTGTTAGATCTATACGACGAGATTGATGAATGGATGGAAAAAGAAGGAAAAGGATCATATCGAGTTCAATATGCTAAAGATGTAGTAAGTAATTAACTATATGCTTATATATTCCATTTCTTGTTACTAGAAATATAAGTCAATATGTAGTTGAATTTTTTCTTGAATCATTTTCAGAAACATCGTGCTTGCATTTTTATAGAGCGAATAAGCTTAGATTTTAGTTTATTAATTAGGATGCATATACGTGTCATTGCTAGTATATGCATTCCCATGCAACTATTTTGTAGACAATGATGTTATTGCATACGTACATATTTTCTTCGGTAAAAAATATAGGATCTTATATCAAACTGATTAAATTAATCATTCATGGAACCCCACTAGATGAAAGAAATGTGCCAAGCGTACTTGAAAGAAGCCGAATGGTGTAGCAAAGATTATGTGCCTACAATGGAGGAATATATGGAACATGCTTTAGTGACATCTGGTCAGTGCCTTTTTGCTATCAATTCTTTCATTGGGATGGGAGATATTGCGACCGAGGATGCTTTTGAATGGACTTCTAAATATCCCAAAATCATTCGTGCCGGGTCCGTTGTTACTAGGCTTATGGATAGGGATGGCAATTTCGTGTTCGTGTCGTAATCGTGTCGTGTTAATCGTGTTTGCATAAATAATTGCTAGAACCAAATCCGACCATTTATTAATCGTGTTTGAAATCTAGATCCAAATCCGACCGTTTATTTTTTTTTACAGATCCATAACCGTTTAAATTAAACCGTTTAATAGTCGTGTTAAATGGGTATTTAATCGTATTTTAACCGTGTTTAGACATTCGGACTCAATTAAATGCGATATAATAATAAAAAACATATTAGTCATAAGATTAGAATTGTCCTTTTTCTTTTTACACTAACTTCCGATACATCGATACTGAGTCACGTGGCTAACTAATACTTTTGTTTTTCCTTTATTCTTTTCCTATTTTTTCACACACAAAATTTGGCAAAATATAAAATAAAAAAAAAAAAAAAAAAAAAAAAAAAAAAAGAGGGAAAATAATGAAGGGTAAAAGTAAACAAAATAGGTAGTTGAAATTTTAAGGAGAATATAGAGGGAATGTTATGGAGGGATATCAAATCTAAATATTAGTCTAATTATTTATAGTTTCATGGAGAATATGGAGGGAATTTTATGGAGGGATGTCAAATCTAAATATTAGTCTAATGTTATGGAGAATATGGAGGGAATGGTTTATTTGGATAAAAATTATATATTGAATTTGAAAGCAAATGGAGGTAATAAGTCATTTTACTATAATTGAAATCAAATAAAATTGAATACGATATGTTATTATGAGACTATAGTTATTGTGATAGTTAAATTTAAATTTTGATTTCTCGATATGAATTGAATTAAATTGAAATCAAATAAAATTGAATATGATACGTTATTATGAGACTATAGTTATTGTGATTGTGAATTGAAATCAAATAAATTGAATATGATACGTTATTGTGAGATGATAGTTATTGTGATTGTGTATTGAATTGAATTAAAATAAAATAAAATAACATTGAATATGATACGTTATTATGAGATGATAGTTATTATGATTGTTAATTGAATTGAATTAAAATCAAATAAAATTGAATATGATATGTTATTATGAGATGATAGTTATTGTGATTGTGAATTGTAATGGTTCGGTATGAATTGAATTGAATTGAAATAAAACAAAATTAAATATGATACGTTATTATGAGACTATAGTTATTGTGACTGTCAATTTTAAATTGTGATTTTTCAATATGAATTGAATTGAAATCCAATAAAATTGAATAAGATAAATTATTATGAGATGATAGTTATTGTGATTGTGAATTGAAATTGTTCGATATAAATTGAATTGAGATAAAATAAAATTGAATATGATACGTTGTTATGAGATAATAGTTATTGTGATAGTCAATTTTAAATTGTTATTTTTCAATATGACTTTAATTGAATTGAAATTCAATAAAATTGAATATGATACATTATTATGAAACTATAGTCATTGTGATTGTGAATCGTGATTGTTCGATATGAATTGAATTAAAACTGAAATAAAATAAAATTGAATTTAATACGTTATTATGATATTATAGTAATTTTGATTGCTCGATATGAATTTTGATTCTTATTGCTCGGGTTAAGTCAATTGGTATACTATAGACTATATATTATCATACGTGAATTGATATTTATACGAATATACTTTATTTTATTATATCATATTTTCTAATATCAATTTTATGTTTATAATTATAATTTTATGTTTATAGTTATAAATTTATAATTTTACATATATAATATTAATCGTGTTTAAATGGATCGTAATCGTGTTATTACTCGTAATCGTGTTATTTGGATCATATTCGTGCGGGTCGTAATCATGTTTCGTGTCGACCATTTAATAATCGTGTTAATCGGTTTTTTATCGTGTTACCGTAATCGTGTCGTTTTAAACCATTATTTAATCGTGTTAGCGTGTTCGATCCAATTAAGAACCGACCCATTTATTAAGATCCAAATCCGCTTTAAATCGTGTCGTAACCGTTTCGTGTTTCGTGTCCGGACCAAATTGCCACCCCTACTTATGGATGCCATCGTTACTCATAAGGTACACATGATAATATATATATATATATATATATATATATATATATATATTAAATATGACTTTCACGTCATTTTTACTAGGATTATGAAACATCATTACTCATAATAATAAGGTACATCAAATACATATTTCAGGATTATATAGTTAAAAGTTTTTTTAAAAGATTTTATACTATGCATTCATAAAGTTCTAAACAAGTGAATATTAAATTTTCATTATTATTATTATTATTATCATGGGTCTTTTAGTTATATAAACATTTGACTTAAAATGTTTTATATAATAGCTAATTTTTTGTTAGTTTTTTGTAAATAGTCACCTCAACTTATTTACGACACTCAAAAAAAAAAAACCCAAAATAAGCGTGGATGATTTTGGATATTTTTGTATTTTTTAGTACTGTAAATAAGTTGAGGTGGTTATTTACAAAAAAAATTACAAAAAATTGATTATCTAGCAATTTTTGGATTGACTAATTTTTTGTATTATTATTATTATTATTATTATTATTATTTTTGTAGTTTGAGCAGAAGAGAGGGCATGTTGCATCAAGTGTTGAGTGCTACATGAAGCAATATGGTGCGTCGGAGGAAGAAACGTACAACATATTTCGTAGGAAAATTAAGGAAGCGTGGAAGGATATGAATGAAGAGTTTATTGAGCCTAGGGCTGTGCCAATAGCTCTTCTTACACATACGATGAATTACACACGGGTTATAGATCTTTTATACAAAGATGTCGATAATTTCACCCACGCACGAGGACTCATGAAAGATCTCATCAACTCTATGTTCGTTGACTCTATTCCAATGTGACAAATAAAGCTTTACATTTATTTTCCGCGTTTTCATAATATTTCTATTATATTTTGTAAAATAAAACATTTTCAATGTGGTTTGTAGTGTTGTATTGAAGATAAAGACATTGTGAATCTCAATATGGCTTGAGAAACCTTTATCTATTGTGTGTGTATATTTTAAAGCTTTAATGTAATCTTTAATATATTATATATGACATTAACTACTAAGTATATACTTTAAAGATTGTTCAATAGGTTTGTAGGATTACTAGTTGAACAGTAATAATTATGATATAGCGGATCACATGAACAAACAGTTATGAGAACGTAAAAGTTATATCACTGAATTAACTGCTAATTATTGATTTAATACTTATATCCCTCGAATGCAATTTTATTAGCTCATAATATTAATTAATTAGCCAAGGAAGCAATTAATTGAGTGTTGTTCGGTAACATGGATTGTGGATATCCCACCCTGGTTGTATGCTTTTAATCAGGCTACTGATTTGGCATAATTTCTAATCATTTTGCTTATTCAAACAAAAATAAAATTCCAAGTAAAAAAAAAATAATGTAATAAAAATCTGAACGAAGGCTCGAAGTAAATGAGAACATTTAAAGGCTCTGGTATATGTTATAGAAATAGCTATCTCCACACAAATTCCAATGGAATCCAATTATTTGTCATATACTTTTCTGATCCACAGTCCACAGTCCACAGTCCACACCTATCCATTTTATTTATTTATTATTTTAATGATACCCAGCCACTTGGAAGTATTACTTGATCGCTTCTAGCCAGCATAATTTGTTCATTTAAACGGTTTTTTTTTTTTTTTTTTTTTATATTTACATATAAATAATATCGAAGGCTAATATTCATATTTCCTGAATATCTTTTACAAGCATTGCACTACTTAATATACACGAAAAATTGTGGTTAAATGTTTAGGGTTGTTAGGATTAGTTTTTTTTTTTTTTTTTTTTTGGTCGGTAGAAAGTGAAAAAGCAAGTTTAAAATATTGGATTTGCAAAATAAACAAAAATCATTTAAAATTAGTGAAATAATCAAAGTGTGCAAATAAACAAATTTCAAATTTTTTTTTTACCCTTGGATTAATTTTTTTGAAAATGATAAATTGCTTAAAATAATTGTAAAAAAAATAATAATTTTGGTGTAAAAAAAATTTGACTGTAATTTTGACTACTTTATTGAAAATTTAAAATTTTGGTTATTTTACTATTCAATTAATTTCAAATGGTATAATTTTTCCTTTATGGATTTTGGAGATTGTAATGCTCTAATATTGGAAAAGAAATATAGCACGCTATTGTCGATAATATCAAATTTTCCACTATTACTTGTTACAGACTCAGGCTGGGCCTCATAAGCAGGCTTAGCTTTCCTCTTGTGGGCTTTAGCCTGCAGTGCTTCTGGGCTAAATTCCAATGTTTTGGCTTAAGTTAAAAAAAAAAAAAAAATATTCTGGGCCTAAAATGAAATAAAATTCACTGGGCCTAAAATTTATTAAAGTGCAAATTAAATGAGCCATATATTCTGAAAAGATTTTGAAATTTTTATTTGAATAGGCCAATAGATCAATTAGATCGGATATATTCATAAAAAGAGAAATACATAAAAATCAGTTGATCTATTCATGTTGTTAATACTTAATAGCACTAGACATTTATTTTATTTTATATCAAATGACCATTCTTGCTTTATTTCATGGATTGAATGTGCATGATTTATTTATTTATTCTTTTGAGCTTTGTTGCAAACTTCGAAATTTTTGTTCAACTTTATTGCTTTTATTGCAATAATTTAATAATTAGGATATATTTTAATAAATTAGTAGACTTTGTGAGAAAGCTAATAAAAGACTAATAAGCAGTTATGTATACGAGAGTGCCTCATGCACCTCCTGTGATGCTGGTGGATTTAATAATTACTCAGATTGTCAAAATCATAAATTAATATAAGCTTATCAAAGCTAGATTATAAAGGGGTAGTATTGTGAGGAACCATTTTTCGGATCGTCTTAATTTATCTACTTTTTTAGTTTTGTTAAATTTGTTATAAACTGTTTCGTTTTCAGTTTATGATTGCTGCGATGCGGTCAATATTGAGGCTCGGTTCTCTATTAGTTTATAAGAGAAAGTTGTTTCTAAAGTCGATTCTCTTTTAAAATTACATGTAAGTTTTAGGCTTTTGAATGCGACTTTTATTTAGTGCGTAATACTTATAAATGCCCATTTTATTAATAGTTCATTAGGTAAATAATCATATTTATAATTTGAGATTGTTAAATAGTTAACGTTTCGTAAATCTTAGATAAATAGTCACGTCAATGTATTTACATGTGTAATTGACGTAAATATCTCTCCTTTTTATTTCAATGAAAGGGTAAACCAGGAATGTCACGTCATCATTATGGCTATTTAGTTAAGATTTACGAAACGTTGGCTATATTACAATTTCAAACGTTTTAGTTGGTTAATTATCTAATTTTTTATTGGAAAAATTATATGAACTAGCCAATCCAAACTATTGCTTTTGCAAAATAACCATAGTTTCATTTGTTTGATAAAATAGTCATCTCTCAAATAGCCATCTTTCTGGACCACGCCGCGTCGCGCGTTGCTCGCCAAAGCCCCCACTCTCATCGGAAAGCAGACTCTCGCCGAGTTCCAGTCTCACCAGGCCTACGGCGGAGGACTCGGAATCCCTAACCAGGCGAACTACCTCCGCTCCGTGAAGCCCAGGCTGTACCAGCACTCCTCTTCGCGATCTCGCCGCCCTCGCCGTCTCCGTCATCGCCGCCTCCGTTGACAACGTTGCTCGGAGAATCGTCTTCGAAGAAGGCGCCCTAAGACCGTCGAGTTTTCTCCCGTAGCGATCCGGTTTCGCCACCGCCGTCGGAGCGATCGGGAACATCGCGAGCGTCGAGGACGCAAGAATCGCGTCGCCGAAGAAGGAGATGTTTCGGTTCTGCTTCATATCCTCGATTTCCAGATTGTCATTAAATTTAATCCTGCCTCGATTAATTTTAATCCAGCCGTCATAAACCTTACATTATGTCTTTATAGTTCGTTGGGATTAAATTTAATCCAACCTAAATTAATCTTATTTTGGCTAGTTTGCTTATAATTAACAAACTACGGCTATTTTGCAAAATCTTAAGTTCTAATTGGCTATATAGCCGCTTGACCCTTTTTTATTTTATTAATCTCGTATATATGAATGTTTTGCATATTTTGTTGCCTAAGACTATAAATTAAAACAATATATGGTAAAAAAAAATTCGGACGGAAGTTGTTCAATAGTTATATAATACTACGAAAATCGTATATATTAGATGTTTTTTTTTGTCAGAATCATATATATTAGATGTTTACGAGAGGTTGCAATCATGCCACCTCGTAATCAGCTTTTAAATGATTGTATGTGTGAACATCTTGAAAAGAAGTTGAAAACTCAAATATAGGCAAAGTATTCCAAAGATCCCAGCTGGTGAAATCTGACACCATAATTACCCAAATAAGACGCACACTTACTAAGTTGTCTCTGCAATGCAATAAAAATAACTATGACTGCACCTACTGAGTTGTCTGACACCATAACTACCCAAATAAAGCTAACCACGAAATTTGCTATTGTGGATATTTTTTTTTTACTCTAGTTTGTGGATATTTTTACTATATATATTAATCACTTTTGTTAATATCGTAGACTATTTGTTTTTTTAAATGGTCCTCGTAAAAACCTCTCCATGGCCTCATAGTCATATTAATAATAATAAATTTTGGTGATGTATGTGAAAACTTTTATTTTTGAACAAGCAACAAGTTTATCGACATAATAATTTACCCGTAGGTAATAATCATCCGTAATTTGTTAGAATTCGACACACAAATTCGACCTAAAATAAGAAAACAAAATTAGCACACACAGATTTATAATGGTTCACTTTCCCAACTTAGCGAGCGATTTTCTCGTTTGGCTTCCAACGATATGTACTTCTCCAACGAATCGTTGGGCAAGAACTCGTAAACTAGGGCTCGCTTGAACCCGTCAGCACAAAATCCAACCAAGCGAACCACCTTGACGTGGCGAACAGAGACGATAGAGAGATTGATGAAGAGCACTTTCATTGATTGAGTTTGACTAATTAACTGGTTAACCAATCAGTTGCTTTACACATAAATACAATACTGAGATCTATTCTCCACCTTCTAACTCTAACTGAGTAAGATCTGACAGTTGACACTTAATATGCTTAAGATTTCTTACATAAAGTTTTTGAAAACATATGATCAACACAGCAGCACGAACTCGAAACTAACATCCCCTATCTACTAACCAGCTTTTCCATCTAAATATTGTAAGCAACAAGCAAAAAAAAAGGTTTGATAATCATTTAAAAATGATAGATATAACATATTAAAATGCCAGCACACTATGACATTTAAAACAAGGAACAACAAAGAGTTTACATCACCAGGGATGAAAGATAAAAATTACAATGATAAAGATATAATGTTTGGAACATTATAGCTATATCGTTTTTTTTAAATGTGGCTTGTAACATTCAAGGGAAGAACTGTGTTGGCACAGCATGAAGAGGAAATTTCTTACGAACAGCGAGTCCATAGATCTCACTCATGTCCATATCCTCAGCCGATCCTCTTTCTTCTGGATATTTCCAATCAAACCAATACAACATATTGGCTATCACATATTCAGTGCTAAAAGTACCGAAAGCAACAGCGGGGCATCCTTTTCTCCCGAAACCGAACGGCATGAACTGGAAATCATCGCCGGTAAAATAATCCAGCGGATTTTTCTCAAACCTCTCTGGAATAAAATCTTCTGGATCGTCCCATAGACTCGGGTCTCTCTGGATCGCCCAAGCGTTGACCACGATTCTCGTCTTGGCAGGAATTTCATAGGGTCCGATCTTAGCCACGTCATTGGTTTCGCGAGGGACTAGTAGAGGGAGCGGAGGGTGGAGCCTAAGGGTTTCTTTTACGACATTTTTTAGGTAACCCATTCGATCGATGTCATCCTTGTCAATCTTTTGATTCTCTGCCCCGATCTTTCTGACCTCTTCTTGGGCTTTCTTCATCACTATCGGGTTCCTTAAGAGCTCAACCATTACCCATTCCGTCGTGGAGGAAGTAGTTTCGATTCCTCCGGCCACCATGTCCTGCATATATTTATGATGAAATTCAAAGACTATGTTATTAATTTCTTATGTATTACTATATTAAATAAATATTCAACGAAGAGTATCTTATTAGTTTGCTCAATTATAAACTCTTTTGTTGGTTCTTATATCTCTTTCTATAACGTGGGATTCTTAACAAGCTAAAAAAAGGCTATCATGATATGATAAATGAAAATCGGAAAATGAAAACTAGTATATATGTCTTTATAAATAAAGAGTATAATTTCAAGGTACGGCTAATAATACGTAAAAAAGAAGTACGTGTTGGTAAAACTTAAGTATTAGATGCTAGAGTCATTTTATATCAAAAAGCTCCAAAATAAAAATGGCACTTCTAAGTTTGGTTTTTAACATAAGAAATGAGAATATATATATATATATATATATATATATATATATATATATTAAAGGTGGTTAATCTTTCAAGGCATGATCACAAATAATCCATTTTCTTCAAAGTGTTAAAATTATTTGTAAATGAGAGAGAGAGAGAGAGAGAGTGAGAGTGAGAGAGAGAGAGAGAGAGAGAGAGAGAGAGACCTGCATAATTGCCATAAGTTGGTTTTCAGTGAGTTCGAAATCAGAATTCGAATCTTGCTGAACCTGAAGGAGAACATCCACAAAGTCTTTGGTATCTGATCCACGACCACTAGAAGCCTTGTGTTCTTGAATAATAAGGTCAAGGAAAGAATTAAATTCCCTAGAAGTTGACCTCAATCTACCAGCCAAACTAGTGACCACATCTAACCATCCCAAGCAAGGAAAAAAATCTCCAAAACTGAAGGATAAAAGTAAAGCGGATATTTCTTTCAAAATCTCTCCAACTTTGTTCAGCGAACCGTCTTCCTTTCGATGACTTTTCCCTAAAATACACGTAGAGGCTATATTGTTTGAGGCTTCAATCAAAATTTGGCTCAGATTTATTGCTACCCTGTTAGTATTATTAAGGCAGGATTTTCTAACCATATCAACTGCAACACTGACTTCTTGCTCACTCATTGGCTGAAAAGATTTGATCTTCTTCAGGCTCAAGAGGTGTACCGCACAAAACTTCCGAGCTTTTCTCCAATACTCTCCATAGGGAGCGAAAGCAATGTCGTTATTGAAAAGGATGTCGCTTGCTAGGGTTTTGGGTCGACTCGAGAAGACAATGTCATGTGACTTGACGATCTCCCGGACAATATCCGGAGACGAAACGACAAGGGTTGAGACTTGCCCTAGCTTTAGATACAGTAAGGGACCGTATTTATCGGCGAGAGCTCGGAGAGAGAGGTGTGGGACATTCCCTAGCTGATGGAGGTTTCCGATTATGGGGAGCCTCGGAGGAGACGGAGGTAACTTTGACTCTTTGCCTAAAGCTCTAGTTCTGCGGAGATAGAGAATTGGAGCAAGCGATATGAAAATGAGAAGGAAGAGTAAGAATAGGTCATTGTTGCTTAAAACTTCTTCTAGTGATTGGAAAACCATATTTCTGATTGTTCTTCAAAAGGCCTATGGATTGATCCTGGTTAAATAATCCTCAATGTTGCTAGGGATATATGGGTCAATTACGAAAATAAGATTTTGATTAGTTTATGCTTCAGGACAGCGAAACGTGTATATTTTCCTTCAATAGTGTAGTGCATGTATACTATAGTATATGAACTATTACGTGGTCGTTTGACTCATGTAATCCAAACAGTAAGAAAATGGCCATATGTCAGTATTCTACCATTATGATGAATGGACACCAAAATCAACCATCATCATAAATTAAATGGACCATAGTTAAGATGGTTAATTTAAAACACAATGGTGATTAATTTGATTTAATTATTACGTATGCTGTCAATTGCGAACGACTAGTTAAGAAATCAGAAGTTCCATAGAGATGAAAGATCATGAAGGTTAGGTCTTTTTTCTCATTTTGATGGACATTAATAATTTAGTTTCCTGTTTCAAAACGATGATTGGTTGCGTGTTGCCTGATTTGTAGTCTTGTTTAATGGATAATTATTATTAATTTTTTTTTTCAAGTAATTTTTTGTGTGTAAATGGGCAAGGGTAATATTGTCATTTTTGTTGGGTAATAATGCTGAATAGCTAAATAATAAAAATTATCCAAACAATAGCTACTTTGCAATTTTCAAAATTTAGGAACGGTGAGTTAACTACACCCCTAAATTTTACTATTGTATCAGTTGGAATATATGTGGATTTTTTATTCTACGGACAAGGACAAAATTTTCGCCTGCAACAAAACTGCGACAAGTCAATCGTAACAGGCCGTAATAGGCTGCAACAAAGATGTGATTTTTTTTTTTTTTTTTACTATATATCTAATTTTCTATAAAACATATATATCTAATTTTAATATATGGCGACATTGATCTTATTTGATTAAATTGCACATGATATTTACTTAATGAGAAGTCACAAAACTTCACTTAATGTCTAGCAGTTTTTTCTTGGATGTTTCAATTCTGGAGTTGACACAAAATATGTGGCAATTTGGAACAGAGATAATTGACTGGAATGAATTATTTAAGAAGATTCCAGCTCTTATTTGCAGGGAAAATATTAATATTGGACCTCACTCCTGGCCTGGCTTCATCTTTTCTTGTAAAATATTATGTACATAATTTTGCTTCCGTCTAAACACAGTTTCAATTGATATCGGAGGGGACATCTTGCGTTCTTGAGTGTGTTCCTCATGTGCTTAATCTCTTTAATTTTAATATGTACAATCTCTGAGGATATCTGTTAGCCCAGCTAAGCTGATATTTGATGGAACGAACTAATCCTATTAAAGACTGGGAGTGCTTTTCTCAAAAGGTTTTCTAGATATATAGCAATATGAAAACTCAAATTTTGCTTATATCCAATGTTTTAGAAATTTTATGTAAATACTTACGAAATTTTATTAACAAATCAAAAAGAACATTAATAGTTGTAAATATTCGTTAATTATTGTAAATAACCATCAGACTCTAAGGACATAAATAAAATGCTAAAAACGTTCAAACAATGTCACATCACCATAATCATAATGACTATTTATTTAAAATTTATAAAAAAAGTTGGCTATATCGTAAATTTTCAAATTTTGGTGGTTTAATTCTCTTCCTATTTTTTTTTTTACATGCTTATTAGCCAAAAATCATCTATACACTTGTAAATAATTCTCTTTATTTACAATTCTTCCAACATTTTATCCTACGGACAAGGACAAAATTTTCGCCTGCGAATTGTAACAGGCCGTAATAGGGCTGCAACAAAGATGTGAAAAATATTTTTTTTTACTATATATCTAATTTTCTATAATACATATATATCTAATTTTTATATATGGCGACATTGATCTATTTGATTAAATTGCACGTGTTATTTACTTAATGAGAAGTAAAAAAACTTCACTTATTGTCTAGAAGTTTTTTCTTGGATGTGATAAAACTTAGTGAAGTCGTATAAAATTTCAATTCTGGAGTTGGAACAAAACATGTGGCAATTTGGAAGAGAGATAATTGACTGGAATGAATTATTTAAGCAGATTCCAGCTCTTATTTGCTGGGAAAATATTAATATTGGACCTCACTCCCTGGCCTGGCTTTATCTTAGTAAAGAGTATCAGTGATCTTTTTCAGAAGCCTCTAAGCTAGCCAGCCAAATTATTGTAGTCTTGTAGGACCTTTTTGGAGATATATTAGAACGTTTAAAGCTGTTTCAGTTTGAAAATATTATTATTAAGGTTTGCTGGGACCACAACAGATCTTGTCCCCCATGGGCCATCTTGAAAATTATGATCTGCCAGAAAAAAAAAAAAAACAATAATTTTGCTCTATTTTTTGTGTAATAATAATTTTTCTTGTAAAATATTATGTACATAATTTTGCTTCCGTCTAAACACAGTTTCAATTGATATCGGAGAAGACATCTTGCGTTCTTGAGTGTGTTCCTCATGTGCTTATAAATCTCTTTAATTTTAATATGTACAATCTCTGAGGATATCTGTTAGCCCAGCTAAGCTGATATTTGATGGAACGAACTAATCCTATTAAAGACTGGTAGTGCTTTTCTCAAAAGGTTTTCTAGATATATAGCAATATGAAAACTCAAATTTTGCTTATAGTCAATGTTTTAGAAATTTTATGTAAATACTTACGAAATTTTATTAACAAAGCAAAAAGCACATTAATAGTTGTAAATATATGTTAATCATAGTAAATAACCATCAGACTCTAAGGATATAAATAAAATGCTAAAAATATTCAAACAATGTCACATCACCATAATCATAATGACTATTTATTTAAAATTTATAAAAAAAAGTTGGCTATATCGTAAATTTTCAAATTTTGGTGGTTTAATTAGTCAATTAATTGTTTTTCTGTATTGATAACAAGACGTGTAATGTCATTCAAATTAGTTCATGAGACTGTGACCGTTAAACCTAAGAAGAACATGGATGTTACTGAAGATGAAGTTGCTCTTGGGAACTCCTGTTCTTTCGATGCTATTTAATCTATTTGGTTAATACTCGTAATTTCTGGTTGCACTATTATAACTAAAACTCAAATATCTCGTTTGAGTGAAAGATGACTGGATGATATCTTACCATGTAGACGTGAGAAGTATCTCCACTCCTCTACTCTATGACAAATTAAAAATATAAACGAAAAGATGAAATTATAATTAATTATCAAATATACACGTAAAAGGTATAGTGGACTGAACAGCATCATTATAAGACTGTATAAATAAGTAGCGTAGAACAACCAAATAACTTCATACTCAATTGTTCTCACATCAAATCTAAGATACTCCATATTCAAAAAATACCCACGAACATACTTCATAGTTTATAAAATGGCTGGTCAAACAAAAGTCCATCGTCGAACAGCTGATTTTCATCCTAGCATTTGGGGAGATTTTTTTCTGAAATATGCTTCTAACTCATCGGTACGATAAATGGTACTCTGTATAAAGGCATACGTAACATATCATTATTATTATGCCCTAATTCCGTGCAATTTTATTGAATCATTCGGAAATTATGCAAAAAAGTAAATTTCAAAATATGATTAATGTGTGTAGATTTTGGACGAGACAGTTGAAGAACATTTCCAGTTACAGAAAGAGGAGGTGAAGATGATGTTGCTAGCTTCCACTAAACTCGTTCAAACCCTAGAATTGGTTGATACAATCCAAAGGCTAGGTTTGTCGTATCACTTCGAGGATGAAATTTGCGACATCTTAAGACGGATAAATAAAAATTGTGATGATGAATTTCAAAATGATAGTTTGCATATTACCTCGCTTCGGTTTCGATTACTTAGACAAGAAGGACATGACGTATCGAGTGGTAATATATATATATATATATATATATATATATATATATATATATATAAATGTCTGATTAATTAATTGGTTAAGGTACTTAATTTGGGGTCAGCATTAAATTTTTCTCATTTTTTTTTAATTATAATGAATTGGTGAAAGCAGAGACATTCAAGAAGTTCACAAACGAAGACGGGAAGTTCAAAGACGAGCTCGCGAGTGATGTTAAAGGAATGTTGAGCTTGTACGAAGCTTCTCATCTCATGGTTAATGGAGAGTTGATACTAGAAGAGGCTCTTTCATTTGCTATGGCTCGCCTTCAATCTTCGGAAGCCACACAAGTTAGGCGTGCCTTAGAGCGGCCGATCAGGAAAGGCTTGCCAAGAGTGGAGGCAAAATATTTCATCTCTATCTACCATCAAGACCCTTTGCATAGTGAGGTTTTGCTCAAATTTGCCAAGTTGGATTTCAATATTGTTCAAAAGTTGCACCACAGGGAATTACATGAACTCACAAGGTACGTAACTGAAAGCTTCCATGAACATTTTTTTATCATGGGAGTTTTTGAAATAAAGCATAATATTATGGTGTAACGTACCATATTAATATAATATAATTTTCTTCAGGTGGTGGAAAGACTTGGACTTGGAATCAAAACTACCATACTTCCGAGACAGATTGGCTGAGGGTTACTTTTGGGTTATGGGAGTTTGTTTTGAGCCCAAATATAGCTTCGCTAGAAAAATACAGGTAAAAATTATTTGTATACTCGTCGTTATTGATGACACATTCGATGTTCATGGAAAAATCGGGGAGCTCCGAGCATTTACAAAAGCAGTCCACAGGTTTGTCGATTTTTTTTAATTACAACATGAACTACATGAAGTAAATTATATGCTTATTTGTAATTATTTTGATATATCTACTATTTTTCAGTTGGAATATCAACTGTATACACCAACTTCCGAAGTACATGAAACACATTTACAAGTCATTGTTAGATCTATACGACGAGATTGATGAATGGATGGAAAAAGAAGGAAAGGGATCATATCGAGTTCAATATGCTAAAGATGTAGTAAGTAATTAACTGTATGCTTATATATATATATATATATATATATATATATATATATATATATATATATATATATATATATATTCTTGTTACTAGAAATATAATTCAATATGTAGTTGAATTTTTTCTTGAATTCATTTTCAGAAACATCGTGCTTGCATTTTTGTAGAGCGAATAAGCTTAGATTTTAGTTTATCAATTAGGATGCATATACATGTCATTGCTAGTATTCATTCCCATGCAACTATTTTGTAGACAATGATGTTATTGCATACGTATATATTTTCAGAATTTTCTTTGGTAAAAAATATAGCTAGGATCTTCATATCTAACTGATTAAATTAATCATTCATGGAACCCACTAGATGAAAGAAATGTGCCAAGCATACTTGAAAGAAGCCGAATGGTGTGGAACATGCTTTAGTGACATCTGGTCAGTGCTTTTTTGCTATTAATTCTTTCCTTGGGATGGGAGATATTGCGACCGAGGATGCTTTTGAATGGACATCTAAATATCCCAAAATCATTCGTGCCGGGTCCGTTGTTACTTTTTTTTTTTTTTTTTTAAACAAACCACAGTAGCAGAACCTCAACCAGAGGCACAAATATCAGCAGCAATACAAGGAGAAAGCCACTGTGGGCAATAAGACAACTCAACATCGACAGTGAGGCCATCACGCCGAAACTTAGCCACCTCGTGCGCAGCACTGTTACACTTCCAGGGGACCCACCGCAGCCCGTCCCGCGAAGGTAATCACCTGAGCTCGGAGATAATATCTGCCACAATCGTACCCTGCCGCCCGAGGGTCTACTCCCCGCGGATCAACTGCGTCGCCCGGAGACAATCGGACTCGATCACCGAAACCCGCCAACCTCGCTTCCTAGCAAACCGTAGGCCTTCACAAATCGCGTAACATTCCGCGGACAGCGCGGAATCGACCCACTGTTTCCCCTTAGCCACCACGCCAACCACACCTCCGCCGTCCGACCACGCTGCGTCGACATTGAGCTTCAACTCGCCCCTACACGGTCTCGTCCACCCCTTAGCCTCGGCCTCGGTCTCCCGCTCGGCCTGCTCCAGCGACGACGAGCAGGTCTTGAAGCTCTCGATCCAGCCAGCCACCTCGTTGACCCACGTCTCTGGCGATTTCGTAGCGTTCTCAAAGAGACGCGAATTCCGGTCCGACCACGCTGCCCAGACCAACCCACAGAAGAGCTCAAAATGCTCTCCCGAGAGAGCCGAGGCTGCCCGGAAACAAATCTCCTTGAAGGAGAGATTCCCCGTCTTGCCGACCCACCTCCTCAACATCGAGGCCCGCCAAAGAGCTTGTGCCCGCTCACAGCCCCACAAAACTCACAAAAAGGAAGACATTTTACCCCCCGCTTCCGCAAATTCCCATGGACGGGATAACTTCGAACCACACACGCCAAACCAAATGCTTGATCTTCGGCGGAATCGGGGAGGCCCACAACTTAGTCCACCATCGAGCCTCCTCCCCACTAGAGCACGAGGCGCTTCCTTTGATCTCCGATCTCGCCAAATGATACCCGGAACGTACCGAGTAGGAGCCGTTGTCTTCGAAATGCCACACCAACCTATCCACTCCGCCCTCCTTACTAATGGGGATACTTCTAACTGCCGTCACATCATACGGGGAGAGATAAGCCTCCAATAACCCATGATTCCATCCTTCCGGAGAGAAGAAATCCGCCACCCGCCAAGGATAGTGATCATCCGGCTCGGAGGAGGTGAGAGATAGGGCCCCCGCTCGCGGAATCCATGGGCACCCGAAGGCCCTCAAATTTCCCTCGCCCACTTGCCATCTCAGCCCCTTGCGGAGTAACTCCAACGCCCAACAAAGACTCCTCCCGAGGTGAGAGAAATGGCCCTTACTCCGAAGCTCAAGCACCGACGAATTCGGGAAGTATTTAGCCTTGAGGACCCTTGTCATCAAGCACTCCGGGAATCGGATCATACGCCACACTTGACGGCCAACGAGCGCCCGATTAAAGTCACCGAGGTGTTTGAAGCCTAGCCCGCCCTCACCCTTAGGCCTCGCAATGAGCTCTCATCGTTTCCAATAAAATAACTGAAATGTCTGAAATCAAAGACATAAAATAACTTAAATGTATGAAATCCAACACATAAATAACTGGAAAGTATGAAATCCATTACATAAAATTTCCGAAATGTCTGAAATCCACGACATAAAATAACTGAAAAGTCTGAAATCCACTCACTCCTTCCTCGGTGGTCGCTCTTGCTCCGGCGTCCTCGCGACTCCCGGCGACGTCTCTTTTCCTCGGCCTGAAGAGCGCGGTGGAGGATGGGTCACGGCGGCCACGGCGAAATGGCGGCGACGAGGAGGACTGGTTTGCGTCGGCGCTCTGGTTCGGGCTTCGTCGGTTCGTGCTTCGTCCTTTCTCACCGTTCGTGGGTTTGGTCCCGTGAGTTTTGCTCTATGTTTTTGTTTCAATTTTCTTGAACTCATTTAACTGTTACTGCAGGAAGAAAGAAGAAGGAAGGTGAGGGCATTTTTGACTTTTCATAAGCAAAAATGCTTGGTTTTCCTAAGAGTACCAAAACATGGTTTTATTTTCAAATGTGGTTTCACAAAAAGCTTGGTTTATCAAGTTTCCCAAACAAAATTCCAAGCAAAAAAAATATATACATATATATAATAAAAATCTGAACGAAGGTTCGAAGTAAATGAACGTTTAAAGGCTCTGGTATATGGTACAGAAATAGCCATCTCCGCACAAATTCCAATGGAATCCAAATATTAAGTTGTCATATACTTTTCCTGATCCATGTCCACACTTTACACCTATCAGTTTTATTTCTTTTTTATTTTAGTGTGATACCCAGCCACTTGAAGCATTCCTTGATGACATGATCGCTTCTAGCCAGCAGAATTTGTTCATTTATCGGTTGTTATATATATCTATAACATAAGATAATAAAGAGGAACTCCACTTCCCTCTTTCATTCTGGGGCCGTCACGTGGCGTCGCCAGGCGACGACACGTGGCGGTTTTTTTTTTTTTTGCCTTTGCCGTTAGGTTTTTTTTTTTTTTGCCTTTTTCTTTGCCTTTCGGTTGGTTTTTTTTTTTCCAATCTATTTTGTAAAAAAAAAATTATGTATATTTTTTTTTTCTCTCTCTCATCAATATATTTTGTATAATTTTTTATTTATTTTATAATCATAATTACCAATGCTATATTATAGTATATCAATAACATACATTATTTTGAGTGTATGTTAGTTTTATATTTTTTTTATTAGATTCTCTTTCTTTTTTCTCTTTGATATTTATTTCCCTTCACCTTATATGTGTCTCCATATTTCATAGGTTCGTTTTTTTTTAATTTTTTTCCAATCTATTTTGTAAATTTTTTTTTCCTCCCTCTCCCATCAATATATTTTGTATAATTTTTTAATGTATTTTATAATCATAATTACTGATGCTATATTATACTATGACTCCGTTTGACATAACTTTATTTTTTTTTTAAAATGCTTTTATAAAAAACTGTTTTTTTTTTCAAAAAATGACAAAGTGTTTGGTAAACTGTTTATGTTGTTGGTAACAAAAACTTATTTAACGTTTGGTAAAATAAATATATTGTAGTAAAAAGACTAAAATAGACATGTTCTTAATAATTAAATAATAATTGTTGATATGCTTATTTATATACATATATACATATATTAATATAATATTTTGTACGATGATATTACAGTCATTTATATAGCAAACTTAAAAACACTTTTTCTAAAAGCTAAGAATCTTAGCTTTTCCATCTCATGTACAAAATCAAAAAACGTTTTTGAAATTTTTTTGTAAAAACAGTTTTGCCAATCACCGGATAAACAGTTTTGCCAATCACCGGATAAACAGTTTAGTTTTTTCTAAAAACAAAAACAAGACTTTTTAATCTCAACAAAACGTAGGCTATATCAATAACATACATTATTTTGAGTGCATGTTAGTTTTATATTTTCTTTATTAAATTCTCTTTCTTTTTCTATTTGATATTTATTTTCATTCACCTTATATGTGTCTCAATATTTCATTGGAAAGCGAACGCAAGTCTTATTTAATCATGAAAGTCTAATTAATGTGCAAAATACATTTTTTACATTTTATTATTCGTTCATGATTTTTAAAGGTTTTTTCTTAATTGTCGGTTTCTTTGGTGCCCATTGTTTACAAATCTTGATAACACAAATTAACATCTACAAATTTTACTTGCTATTATCATTTATAATATGCTAAAATCATTCGCGCGTAGCGTGTTGCGATATTTTTATAACTAGCACGCAAGTGGACGTATCGAACAAGTAATAGTGTTACGTAAGTAACGGATATCGATCCCACAGAGACTAGTTACTCTAGCGACGTTAAACAATCTAAAGCAAATTGATTTCACTATATTAAGGTGGGAGGTGCAAGAATTAACTATAATAAAAACAACTGAAAACAACGGAAATTTAACACGAAACTTCAAATAAGAGAAAATGTGGGTCACGACTTCACCGGAAAACTAGGACTCGGGGGTTTCGGGTTCCACAACTAGACCTACTCTACTCACGCTAATCTCATTCTCCCTAACATATTACTAGCCTCTCTCGAGTGATCTAGCAACCTACGCAATTGACGGATTATATATCCTCTCGGCCTCTACTCCTATTAAAACAATCACGAGCAATAAACACGAGAATTCAAACGATTACATTAAGCTTAAGCCGTCTAGCAACCTAAGAACAAAACGAAGCATGGATTATGAGCATGAGTTTTCGCCCTCTCTCGAGTGACAGAAACTCTTAAAAACAATCCTAAAGGTGGCCAACCCAAAGAACGCATTAAGAACACATCCAAACAAGCATGAATAATTGAGTACATCAAAGCATAATTTCACCCTACGAAACCCCCTAACCCAATTTAATCCGGCTACATCGCAACCCCGCTAGAAATCTAGCCTCTAACGGAATCCGTAGTCATCAACATAATGATCAAAACCATAATCAACATAATCATAAATAAGAGAAACACTATGAGATTCATGACGGGAAGAATGAAACTATCAATTAATCGAGAAATAACAGTAATTGAGAGCAAGGGTAAGAGAGAGAAACTATAAAAAACGGGAGTTCACGGTTGTTCGTTCGTCGGATCGTTGACTCAACTTCGCTCCCAAACAAAAGCTCTCCAAAACAAAAGTGCAGCCCAAAAGTAGAAAAAACTAAAAACAAACTAGAATGAGTTAATTAGGTTACAAAAGGTGTTTTTAGCCATGAGTGTGTGTTTTTCGGAGTGATCTGAGCCTTCCAATTCGATCCAAGGGTCAAGAATCCTCAAAAATCGCTAATTTCCTATTCCAGGAATCCGCGGGCGCGCGGCGCGCGGTAGTCAATACGCGGCGCGCGGCCTCAGCTTCAGGTTATGCGCGCTCCGCGCATAAGACTCTGTGCGATTTCGTTGTTTGAGTCTCAGTATGCGCGGCGCGCGACTCGAGGCCCGCGGCGCGCGGTCTCGGATCCTGTCTTCACGCGGCGCGCGGTGGTGGGCGCGCGGCGCGCGTCTTCGCCAAATTTCTTGCCCTTCTCAATTTTGACTCCATTTTGACCATTTTCACTCCGAATCTCATCATCTTTTCACAAAATTGTTTGTAGATGCTCTAATGCTCCTCTGAACCTGAAATTACTCGAAAACCTACTAAAACCGTTAAAATACTTGAGGACTCGTCGGTTTTCGGTTCGGGAAATAGGAGTTTTACGCGTGATAAACGCACCTATCATAGCGCGATGCTAAAACTAGTATATATATAGTATCGAATGCTAATATTCATATTTCCTGAATATCTTTTACAATCATTGCACTATTTAATATACACAAAAATTTGATCAAAGTGTGCAAATAAACAAATTTAAAAAAAAAATTTGAATATTGGATTAATTTTTTTTTTAAAGTGATAAATTGTTTAAAATAATTATTAAAAAATTTAATTTTGGTGTCAAAAAAATTTTGACAATGCAATTTTGACTACTGTACTGAAAATTTGAAACTTTATTTACTTTTGGAAAAATGGTATGAAATAGCCAATTCAAACTATGACTTTTGAAAAATAGCCATAGTTTCATTAGGTATAGCAAAATAGCCAATTGAGAGTATTACGACTTTTGATCTTGCCTCGATTAATTTTAATCCAGCCTTCATAAAGCTTACATTCTGTCTTTATAGTTCGTTGAGATTAAATTTAATCCAGCCTAGATTAATCTTACTTTGGCTAATTTGCTTATAATTGACAAACTATGACTATTTTGCAAAAGCTTAAGTTCTATTTGGCTATATAGCCGCTTGACCCTTTATTTTTCTATTCAATTAATTTCAAATGGTATAATTTTTCCTTCATAGATTTTGGAGATTGCAATGCTCTAATATTGGAAAAGAAATATAGTACGCTATTGTCGATTCCAATACATACATATAATAGCAAATTTTCCAATATTACTTGTTACAGACTCAGGCTGGGCCTCATAAGCAGGCTTGGCTTTCTTCCTGTGGGCTTGAGCCTGCAGTGCTTCTGGGCTAAATTCCAATGTTTGGCTCAAGTTAAAAAAAAAACGTTTAGAAATTTAATTTTAAGTTTCTAATGAACCAATTGGGAATGGCTCTTACTCCTTTAAATGAAATAAAATTCACTTGGCCTAAAATTTATAGAAGTGCAAATTAAATGAGCCATATATTCTTAAAAGATTTTGAAATTTCTATTTGAATAGGCCTAATAGATCAGATAGATCGGATACATTAATAAAAGGAGACACTTATTTTTTTAATTTTTTGTTTATTTTATATCAAATGACCATTCTTGATTTATTTCATGGATTGAATGTGCATGATTTATTTATTTATTTATTCTTTTGAGCTTTGTTGTAAGTTTCGAAATTTTTTTTTCAGCTTTACTGCTTTTATTGCAATAATTTAATAATTAGGATATATTTTAATAAATTAGTAGAAAAGATCAGTAGACTTTGTCAGAAAGCTAATAAAAGACTAATAAGCAGTTATGTATACGAGAGTGCCTCATGCACCTCCTGTAATGCTGATGGATTTAATAAAGACTCAGATTGTCAAAATCATAAACTAATATAAGCTTGTCAAAGCTAGATTATAAAGTGGTAGTTTTGTGAGGAACCATTTTTTCGGATCGTCTTAATTTATCTACTTTTTTAGTTTTGTTAAATTTGTTATAAATTGTTTCGTTTTCAGTTTATGATTGTTGCGATGGAGTCATTAAGGCTCGGTTCTCTATTATTTTATAAGAGAAAGTTGTTTCTAAAGTCGATTCTCTTTTAAAATTACCTGTAAGTTTTAGGCTTTTAAATGCGACTTTTATTTAGTGCGTAATACTTATAAAGGCCCATTTTATTTATCTCGTATATATGAATGCTATGGTAAAAAAATTCGGATGGAAGTTGTTCAATAGTTATATAATCACTACTACAAATGTTAGATTCCACAACGGATATTCCACAACGAAACGCTGTCCCGTTGTGGAATCATGACGTTTCCACAACGGGACAAGAGTCCCGTTGTGGAATCTTGATGTTTCCACAACGGGACAACTGTCCCGTTGTGGAATCATCAAGATTCCACAACGGGACAGTTGTCCCGTTGTGGAATTAAAAAAAAATTAAGGTTTAAACAACGGGATGGTGACCCGTTGTTGAATCTCGCCGCGGCCAAGGCATACACTCGCCGCGGCCAAAGTCTTCCACAACGGTATAGTGTACCGTTGTGGGAGAACTGTAAAACCAAACATTTTGCCGCGGCGAGCTTAAGCCTTGGCCGCGGCGAAATGTTTCCACAACGGTACAATAACCCGTTGTGGAAACATTTGGCCGCGGCCACGTATATAGTTGGCCGCGGCGAAATGTCGCAGACTGGAACTTAAAAACTTCCCTCTCGATTTTTTTTTCAAAAATTTCAGAAATTTCATTCTCTTCTTCTTCTTCTCTCTCTCTCTCTCTCTCTCTCTCTCTCTCTCTCTCTCTCTCCCCGACCCAACCCCAATATCTCTCTCTCTTCTTCTCCGCCTCTCCTTCTTCCAAACCCACCAAGCACACTCTTCACAAACCCACCAAACACACTCTTCGCCCGGAGCTCACCTCGCCGAGGACGTCTCGCCCAGTGCTCGCTCCCTCGAGAAGATCTCGCCTGGAGCTCGTCCGGTCGAGGAGATCTCGCCCGGCGCTCGCTCCCTTGAGGGGATCTCGTCCGGAGCTTGTCCAGCCGAGGAGTTCTCGCCCGGAGCCCGATCGGTCGAGGGGACCTCGCCCGGAACTCGCGCAGTCTGGGCCGCCTCACCCGGGACTCGCGCAGTCGGGGTCACCTCGGCCGGAGATCGCGCAGTCGGGGCTGCCCCGCCTGGAGATCGCGATCTAGAGCCCGCCTTTCGCAGAGATCGCCTCGCCAGCCTCGCCTCGCCCAGAGCTTGCCTCGGCTGAGAGCCCATCGCCCGGCGCCGACTCTCCAGGGCCCAGGGCCCCTCCCCACGGCGAAGCCCTCCTGAGCGACGCGCCATGCTCGCGAGGGGCCTCCTCAAGACGCGCCTCGTCCAGCGCCGGATCCCCATGGCATGTGGCATCCTCGGCCGGTGCTGTCCCCCTGACTGGCGCACCTTGGCCGCCCTCGCTCGACAGCCACGCCTCCACCAGTCCAAGGTCGCCACCGGTAACATTGGCCGTCACTCCCCCGGAGAAATACAGTTCCATTGTCGGGAGAGATTGAGGGTTGGGAGGAGACAAATAAAATTGGTCCCAAAGCAAGTCCAAATTCTCATGGGAGTCGTGGAAATAGTTTGAATTGAAATTGAATTTCGGTTTGAGTTTGTATTGGAATTGGTTTGAATTGAGAATATGTTTAATTTTGTTTTTTCATAGATTATGTCTACTACAACCAAGGAAGATGATAAAAAGGTAAATTAATTACATGTTATTTGAAGTATTTCATTTACACGAATATTTGTTTTCTAATGTTTTTTTGTTGTTGTAGTAGACAATAACAAAAACCTTGCCTCCGACCACAATCCACATCTCCGACAACTTCATTGACTCACCACGCCCCATGCTCATCGTCTTCACTCCGGGTAAGTATTTTTTATTTATTTAATTTGTATTTTTATGTTGAAATTAGGTTAGAATTGTTTATTTATGTCTAAATTATATTGAAATTGAATATTGAATTTGATATTTATGTAGAAAATGAGTGTGGAATTGAATTTTGGTTTGAGTTTATGTTGGATTCTAATTAGAATATTTGATTACCTCGAGTTTGAGTTGGAATTGAGTTAGAATATTAGATTGAATTTCGGTTTGAGTTTGTGTTGGAATTTTTTTGAATTGAAATTGAATTTCGGTTTAAGTTTATGTCGGAATTAGTTTGAATTGAAATTGAATTTCGATTTGAGTTTGTATTGGAATTTGTTTGAATTGAGATTATATTTAATTTTATTTTTTCATAGATTATGTCTACTACAACCAAGGAAGTTGATAAAAAGGTAAATTAATTACATGTTATTTGAAGTATTTCATTTACGCGAATATTTGTTTTCTAATGTTTTTTGTTGTTGTGCGTTAAGGATTTTTTTTCGGATTTCAAGCTTGACAACCAAGGAGCCCGAAGTAACGTCAACCAAACTTTACGTACAATTGAAGAAGTCATATACACCGGATAACTTAGAAAACGTTCAAGAGGAGTGGGTATTTTACGTACAAACTTTTATAGAATGAGAATATTAGTTTGATTTTGGATGATATATATATTTGTTTTGGATATTTTTGGATATTTATTTGGTTTTGGATGTAATGGATATGTTTTGGGTATTATGGATATTTGGTTTTGGATATATAATTTCATTTCAGGTTTTTTTTAATTAGAAAACTGTAAAAATAACTCCCATGAACAATTTCGCCGCGGCAACGTGTATAGTTCGTTGCGGCGAAACTTTACACAACGGTACGATTGTACCGTTGTGGAAAGATTCGCCGCGGCGAACTATACACGTTGCCGCGGCGAAGTGTTAAAATCTGTTAAATTTTTTCACAACGGGACTGTCCCGTTGTGAAATCATGGACATTTCCACAACGGGACTCGTCCCGTTGTGGAATCATTACTTTTCCACAACGGGACGAGTACCGTTGTGGAAACATTCCACATCGAAGGATTCCACAACGGTACAGAACCGTTGTGGAAGCTTTCCACAACGGTTCTGTACCGTTGTGGAATCCCCAGTTTGTAGTAGTGAATACTACAAAAATCATATATATTGGATGGTTTTTTTTCTTCAAAAAAATTAAAAAAATAGCAAATTTAAACGTTTGACATTGCTAAATAACTAACGTTTGATAAATCTTAGGTAAATAACCATAAATAATGACGTGACATAATATATGGATGTGACTATTTATCTAAGATTTACGTATGTAAATACATGAAAATGATTATTTACCTAAAATTTATCAAACGTTAGCTATTTAGTAATATCAAATCATTTAAATCGTTTATTTTACTACTAGATTTTTTTTTTGTTTGTCAGCATCATATATATGAGATGTTTATCATGTCGTGTGTGGTCTCAAAATTTACGAGTGGTTGCAGTCATGCCACCTCGTAATCTTGAAAAGAAGTTGAAAACTCAAATATAGGCAAAGTATTCCAAAGATCCCGGCTGCTGAAATCTGACCCATTAACTACCCGAATAAGACGCATACTTACTGATTTGTCTCTGCATTATATCAATCAAACTCACATTATTAGGGGCAGCCATAAAAATAATTATAAGACCTACACCTAGGGGTGACAATTCGGGTTACGTGTCGTGTTCGTGTCGTGTCTTATTCGTTTTCATGTATTTTTTGACAGACTCAGACCCGACTCAATTATTAATCGTGTCTAGGAGCAAAACTCAAACCCGACCCACTATTTTTTTGTCAAACCCAGACCCAACCCACTAAGACCCATTTATTAATCGTGTCTTAATGCATCATGTAACCCACGAACCCACTTAAACCCACTTAAATCCATTTAAACTACTAAACCCATTTGAACACGCAAATCGGTTTAGACCCTTAGACATGTTTACTTCAAAATATTGAAATTCTATAAATCAAATTAAATAACAAATTAGTTAGAATAAGTAATTAATAAAAATACTCCATATAATCAACTAAGCCACCAGCATAATATTTTTTAATACAAAAGGAAGTTCAAACACAATCCATTTGGGTGATTATGGGTCTTGATCGTGTTTACCCATTAACAATCCATTTAATATTCGTGTCTAATTGAGTCCCAATGGGTTATCGTGTTCGTGTCCTGTTCACCCGTTATTTAATCGTGTTAATCGTGTTCGACACGGATGGACTCAGATCCATTTAAGGTCGACCCAAACTCATTTACACCGTGTCGTAACCGTGCCGTGTCTCGTGTACGGCCCAAATTGACACCCCTACCTACACCTACTGAGTTGTCTGACACCATAACTACCCAAATAAAGCAAACCACGAAGTTTTCTTATGCGGATATTTTTACTCTAGTTTGTAATTTTGTATTAAACCATTAGTATTGAGTATGGTTATTTTTACTATTAATCACTTTTGTTAGTAGACTTTTTTTTAAAATGGTCCTCGTAAAAACTTCCCCATGTCCTCAGAGTCATATTATTAATATTTTGGTGACGTATGTGAAAACTTTTATTTTTGAACAAGCAACAAGTTAATCGACATAATAATTTACCCGTAGGTAATAATCACCCGTAATTTATCAAATTATCTTTCACGTATCTGTACCACGGTACCGTTTTTCCTATAAACCACAATCCCTTGGAAAATTCATAATTTTTCGTGCTTCTTGCTAGTTTTTCTGCGCTTACCGCGAGCTTTTTGTCATTGTTGAGAGTTTGAGTTTTTTTTTTTTGGATTTTCAGTTATTTCTAGATATTATTGTTTATTCTTAAGTTAATTTTGTGGAATTTAAGTTGATTTTGATTTATGTTGAGCTGATTTTAAACTTATACCGAATTATCGTTGATTATTTTGTTGATTTGGTATATTTTGAGTTGGTTTTGGTTTATGTCAAGTTACATTTCAATTTAATCCAATTATTATTGATGATTTGGTTGATTGATAGATTAATTTGTAGGGGATTTATGTATGTCTGAGGTATTGAATTACTGAGGTACCGAGCTACTAAAGTACCGATCTATTGAAGTACCGAGAACAACATGAATCCAGTACATGGCCCGAGTAAACTAGACTCTATGGACATTGAAACAAGGAACTACCCGTTCATAAGGTAAGAACGAACCCTATCGATCATAACTTCAAAGAGATGAGAAGCTAGTAGGTCAAAGACTAGTCAAACTAAAAAAACGTGGTCACATCATAATTCAAATAATAACCGCTTGAGAACACGTCATTGACGGTTACCTCAATAAAATAACTTTCGTACGATTATGCAAAGTAACCACCCACTCGCATGAAACAAGGAGAAATTATAGAGTAACTATCATATCATGGGCCTGATCACCTCATGATCTTCAAATTTAACACTATAAAAGGGGAAGCAAAGTATAAGAGAAGAAGAGGCTGAATACAAGCACACGCTAGAAGTCTCACCTCTCAGACAAAACCCTCGATTTATTTTTTTCTCTTTTACTAGATTTACTGTATTTAGAGATAATCTATATATGCCTAGATCTTTTTTGTGCTCGGTACCTAGTGTTTTTCTTAGGAATTGTTGTAATATTTTTGTCTAGATTAATATGAAAATTTATAGCTTAAACTGGGAGAATTTAAGTCAAACTTCTCGTGAGGTAGTGGAAGAGTGGATACTACCAGACACCCACATTTTAAAAATAAAATAACTTAGGAAAATGAAATCATTATTATAACTCTGTTGGATAAGGAAGAATAAAATAAGTCGAAGGGCCGGCCCAAACTCACCGGGGGCTCTAGACGATTCAATATTTTGGGGCCCTATAATACTAATAAAAATTTAAATTTTCAGGGTAAAAAATGTAAATTTTTTTTAAAAAAATGGGCCAAAAATATAAATTTTTAGGATAAAAAATGTAAATTTTTTTGGGGCCCATCCATATATGGGGCCTAGCCCGCCTTAGCCCAAGGTCGGCAATGAGTCGAATCCAAATTAATTAATTGGCAAATCAAAACACAGTGCTTTACAGCATTCAGACTATAAAATAGCAGCGGCGAATAAGTAACGAATTCACTCTCTCATTCTTATGAAAAACAAGATATTCCATTAAAAAAAATTCCTCTTCTCGTATATACTCTATATATGGCTTGTCAGCATTCAGATCGTACTGAGGCAAATTCAGACCAAGCAAATGTCCATCGTCGAACTGCAGATTTTCACCCAAGCGTTTGGGGAGATTTTTTCCTCAATTATGCAACTGAAACATCGGTATAACAATAAGGCTATAATGTACACACAAATATATGCATGTCATAGGTTGATTATTTAGGAGTGATTCTATCTTATTGTTCATTACCGCATCAAATTATTTACTGCGCGGTGAGCTTTTTTGTAAGGGTTAATTAGGTATATAGTCAACTTGAACATTTACTTTTAAAAAATAATCAACGTTTTATAAATCTTAGATAAATAGCCACTGTATTTTATTTACGCTTATTTACAAGCGTATATTTACAAAAATACCTATAAATACCCCCAAAAAATTTGAACTTATTTATGAGTATTTTTGTAAAAATACACTTGTAAATAAAATACAGTGATTATTTACCTAAGATTTACGAAACGTTGATTATTTTGCTAAACCCAAACGTTTAAATTGACTATTTTGCTAATTTTTTGTTTTTTTTAATCTACGCAAAGGTATGATCATCATGTATATCTAGTTTGATTCCTATTATAATTATGTCTTTATTCTAATTTACTCAATTTCTGTAGTAAATGTTTTTCATCCTTATGTGTGTGTGTGTGTGTGTAATTGGTGTACATATTATATATTTAATCTTCTTATTAAATGAGTATTTAGGAAATCGATGCCGCCATAGAGGAACAAGTTCAAAGTCTGAAAGAGGAAGTGAAGAGAATTTTGCTAATTTCCACAACTAGTGTCACTAATAAGCTCTATCAAACCCTAAAGTTGGTTGACACAATCCAACGTTTAGGCGTCTCTTACCATTTCGAGGAAGAAATCTCCGAAATTTTGAGAGAGATCAAGAACACCACCGTACATGAATTTGAAGATTATGATCTTCAAACCATTTCGCTTTGGTTTCGGTTACTCAGACAAGAAGGCTATAACATATCTTGTGGTACGAATATTATCATTGTACTCTTTTATTATAACTCTATTTTCCAAATAAATTCATAGAAATCTCTAGTCAAGTACTCTCTTTTATTATAACATATATATATATATATATATATAGATATATTCCGGAAGTTCACGAACGAAGAAGGGAAGTTCAAAGATGAGCTTAGTAGCGATGTTCAAGGAATATTGAGCTTATACGAAGCTTCACATTTCATGGTCGACGGTGAGCCTGTACTTGAAGAAGCACTCATTTTCACTACGGTTTGCCTAAAATCTCTAATCACAAGCACATCGTCAAGTTTTAGTCCTTTTCTTGCCGAGCAAGTCAAACATGCCTTAGAACTGCCCATCTTGAAGGAGTTGCCAAGAGTGATGGCAAGGCACTTTATTTCTATTTACCATTTAAGATCTTCCCACAATGAAAATTTGCTCAAATTTGCTAAACTAGATTTCAACTCCGTGCAAGAGTTGCACCGGAAAGAGCTTGGCTATAAAACAAGGTAATTAAATTGTCCTAAAAACTTCATCTATTTGATTTTCTTACACCTTTCAAGTACGATACAGTCAGTGACGGATCTAGGTGGAGGCCAGGGTGGGCCAATGCCCCCCCTCAATTTTTGAAAATTATTTTTTTACCCCAAATTTTTATATTTTTTTATAATTTTACCCCTAAATTTTACTAATAATTATGTTTTTGACCCAAATTTGTAAGTTTTTTTTCAATAATGCCCCTCCTAAAAAATATTTCTCAAATTTGCCCCCCCTTGATTGAAATCCTAGATCCGTCACTGGATACAGTGAAATAAAACTACTATAGTTTTAAACCTTCATGCTAACTTTTTTCTCCACTTAAATTTTCTTATAATAAAGTGATAATTTTTATTTTTAGGTGGTGGAAAGGTTTGGATGTGGAATCAAAGCTGCCTTACGCTCGAGACAGACTGGCTGAACTTTATTTTTGGACGACGGGAGTGTTTTTCGAGCCCAAATATGCCCTTGGTAGGAGCATACTGCTGAACGTATTTTCATTGTTATCAATCAATGACGATACATATGACACCCATGCATCATTTCATGAACTTCAAGTTCTAACACCTGCTATTGAGAGGTTTGTTTACTATATTCATCATCATGAGCTATTTTGTAAAAGCACCGTTTATATATATATATATATATATATATATATATATATATATATATATATATATATATATATATATATATATATATATATACACACACACGCAAAAGAGCAGAGCCGGCTAAGACCTAAGGAACGGGGTATATGCCCCCTGAACTTTTGAAAATTAAATTTTATACTTAAAATTTTGTTTACACGGAAACAAGATGTCACACAACAATATAGAATCAATTTATTCGACAACTTGTTTCAATGAAGTGATGGATATTAAAATAATAGTACGTTGAAGTAAATGACCCAAAGAGATAACTCAGTTCGGTGCAACGTCACCTACTATGGGGGGCTCTCAGCTCAATAAAAATGAATTCACTAATTAATCAATAAGTAGTCAATAGTACAACAATAGACTTATATGAACATCGGTCTCTATGTCATTTTCCTATTGCTACTTGTGAATATCAAATCAGAGCTTCCCCTGAATTTGAGACCCCGCTCAATTCGACTCTTCAAACACGCTCTCGATGTTTGATCACCTTCAATGTCAACGCATGTGAAGACTTCAATCACACAATCACAAACTCAATATCTCTCAAACACTTAGATATCTAGAAAAGTGTTTAGAGAATTACACCACATGAATCAAACAATTAGCTTCTCAGTCCGCCAATCTTGCACGTCTAAGAACCCTAACAGTTTAATGTGTGCGTCAAAACTACTAAGGGTGTAGCACGCGGCTTTTATAGTAGTCATATCAGACATAAAGTCAATCTAGGGTTTTCTTATCTACACGTGCGACGATCCATCTAGTAACGAATTATGTGAATCATTCTAGCACAACAAAAAACTTGCCAGAAATACAGTCTGCGCACACAAGGCAAGATGACTTAACATATCCTGAAGCATGTTGACCGACATCTTTCCGTAACAACTTGCAGTAAAAAAATAAGCCAACTCAAACTTAACAACAGTACTCCAAAGTTTTATTAATTTATATATTTTATCCCAAAATTAAATGATGTTTTTCATGTATACAAATTTTGGCTCGGCCACTATATATATACTCAAATATTTTCTAAGCTCTTTGGGAGGAGTAGGATTGCACTAACATATAAGATTTTTTTCGTATTCGAATTTTTTTATTTTTTTATTTTTTTATTTTAGTGCATCCTCAAAAGGTTCGTTGAAGCATACTTAAGTTCTTATCAAGTGTTTGCTCTACATTTTGAGAGAATCTGGTTGTAAAAAAAAAGTAAAAGAAAATAACAGCCTGATCTTAATGTGATGATTATGAAACACATAGGCATTGTTACTTGTGTGTATAGATGCACTCCAAAATAACATGAAACACATATATGTACAGAATTTGACAGAGTTTGCTGTACATTTTTCAGATGGAATATAGACTGTGTAGATGAGCTCCCTGATTACATGAAACATATTTACAAGACATTGCTGGACACATACAACGATATCCAGGAAGAGCTGGAGAAGGAAGGCATAATATCATTTCAAATGGAATATGCAAAAGATGCAGTAAGTGAATAATCTAATGCCCATTATGTTGTGTTGGGACATTTATACTATTGTTTTTCTTTTCATTTTTTATGTAATAGTTCATGAAATGCCATGCATGGGATGAGAGGGTTTACATAATCTTGAAACTTAAATTTTATGGCTAAAATGTTTTGAATCACGAACAATGATACTCTGTGTAACAAAAGAAAATCATCTTCTTGAATACATAATGCAATCGAGTCTGTGGACGAAGAAGAAGATTTGAGAGAAAAGAGCTTTATCTGAATCATGATCAGAGCTGCGCGCAAGAAATTGAAAATGATATATTAATTAATTAATTAACCAAACCAACGCTTACAAGCGGTATTCAAACGACTTTCACACGTCTGCATATACAAACTTTACTATAGTTAATATAACCATGGTATTTACTAAGTAACCCAAACAACAGTAGTAACCAAATTACAATTAATAAATATGTATATTTATAAAAACAAATACTAATTAATTGGGTCATATGTTGAGTTTACCAGATGAAAAAGATTGTCCAAGCCTACTTTGAGGAAGCCAAATGTTATCACAAGAACTATGTTCCCACAGTGGAGGAGTATTTACAACTATTTGGTCGGGTAACAAGTGCAGTCTGGATTCTTACAGTCACTTCTTTCCTGGGAATGGGAGAGACTGCAACACAAGAGGCCTTTGAGTGGGTCTCAAAGTTTCCCAAAATTATACACGGCGGGGCGCTCATTATCAGGCTCTTGAACGACGTCGTTGGCCACGAGGTTGGTCGATTTCGACACTATGTACATTCTTTAATAAAAAAAGAAAAATTATATGGACTAAGCCACTTGAAACATGGAAATTGTAATTTAGCCAACTTTTCAGCTAAGTTTCAAACATAACCACAATCATTGACATGGCTTTTATTAGTCATTTAACAATTTACATGTTTATCCTTTGTTTAAAAGTCGGCTGAATATCTCGCCTATTTATTTTGGTTTATTTTCGTTTATTTATTACACGCATAAATAAAAATTAAAGAAAATTTATTGACGATTCACAAGTTACTTATTTTAATCAATATTTAATTTGTTTCTTATATTATATTCATTAATGATTTTCCTTTTAAATATTCAAATTTGAATCCAAGCGTGTACTAAGCCTGATGATGTTGTTGACTTTCTTATTAGTATGACTCAAACGTTGGCTACTGTCTTATTTTCACTCATTTAAACCACACAAGGGTATATTCGATATTTCATAGTTGTAAATTTCAGTAAATGGTTAGATTACAAAATTTACCAAACATGGGCTAGATCTTAAATAACACGTTTCAAAAAGGCTACGTTGCTAGTTTGCACTAAAAAAAATAGATAAATAGCCGACTAAAACATTTGGTATTGATATATAGTCAATGTTTCGTAAATTTTAAGTAAATAGTCATAGAGATGACGTGGCCTAATAAATGAAAGTGACTATTTACATAAGATTTACGTTTGTAAGTATATGAAAGTGATTATTTACCTAAGATTTGCGTCTGTAAATATATGAAAGTGGTTATTCAATTAAGATTTGCGAAACGTTGGTTATTTAGCAATGTCAAATTGTAAATGGTTATTTACCTAATGGACCTTTCTTTTATTCCAAATACCAGTGTATTGATATACTATTATGGGTTCTTTTGTGAATAAGGGTGAACAAAAAAGAGGGCATGTCGTGTCGTCCGTCGAGTGCTACATGAAACAGCACGGCGCATCGAAAGAAGAGGCGTATTTCGAGATTCGCAAGCTCGTTGCGGAGGTTTGGAAGGGTATTAACGAGGACTTACTCGAGCCTAGGGCAGTACCCATGTGTCTTCTCGTTCGCACGCTCAATCTCGCACGCTTGGGTGAGGTCAACTACAAGGTAGATGATATTTACACCCGTTCTGAAGGGCATATGAAACGTCTCGTCCAAGATGCATTTGTAGATCCGTTTCCCGTGTAATAATAAGGTACAAATAAATCAAGCCATTGGCTAGTTTTTAAAGTCGCTCCGACTCCTCTAAGGTGCGCAGAGTGGTTATATTTCCTGATAATGATGCCGATCGAGATGTAGTCATCTCGATGTATGTGATTTGTTTGTTTGTTTGTTTGTTCTGATTTATCTCTTTGTCATTATTGTCATAAATAAGCTTTTTGTTTTGGTCAAACATCATGGCATTATTGCCTGCGGTTATTGCAAGAAAATGTATTGTAGTTGTTTTTATTGTAAAATATGGTTCAAGTGGGGATAGCACGTGTTAATGAAGCTTTGGCTCATCATCGTCGTTTTATGTTTGTTGTGTGTTAAATGTCGTTTACGTTTTTTGATGTAAGTTATCTTGAATTAAGATACAAACCGGTAACATGTTATAACTTGGAACATTTATAGACATACCAAACTAATTTTTTCAGTTGGCGAAGCGGAGATGAATTTTATGAATCAAGTCATCTGTATTTAAGATATTTCTTCCTATTATCTATTAGCTTCGTACTTTTTCAAAAAAAAAAAAGTGCGTGCAGGGGCCGACCTAACACATACAATTTTTTTTATACAATGAAGACAAATTATCGTATTATTACAATCAAGAACTCTAGATTGTAAAGACGAACATCGAGAGAGAAAAGAAAGAATTGTATTGATCTGATCTAAAATGAATTACTGAACAAATAAGGCTTTTATAACAGCCAAACAGTAAAATCATAACTAACTCACACAGTGAAACGACACCGTTTGTGAGTAAGCCGAAAATAAAAGAAACGACATCGTTTACAATTAAAACAAATAAAACAGATAACTTGCATACTAAGTTATCTCAGAATACAAAAGAGAAGAGATAACTCTCATCCTCAATACACCCCCTCAAGATGGAACGTAAAGATCAATGAGGTTCATCTTGGACAGGATATGACGTAGTGCTGGAGCAGGCAAAGGCTTAGTCAGGAAATCTGCAAGCTGATCATTCGTGCGAATAGGCAGAATCTTCATTGTGCCGCGCTTGATGTGGTCTCTGACAAAGTGCAAATCTATCTCCAAATGCTTGGTCCTCTCATGAAAGGAAGGATTCGTGGCGATGTGCAACGCCGCTTGATTATCACAAAACAGAACTGAGACACAAGAAGACTGAACTCCAAAGTCGACCAATAGTTGTTGAATCCAGATGAGTTCTGAAGTAGTTGCAACTACAGCACGATACTCAGCCTCTGCAGAGGACGTGGAAACTGTGTTTTGTTTCTTCGATTTCCAGGAGATCAGTGCATCTCCCAAAAACACACAAAACCCAGTTATGGAACGCCTAGTGGTCAAGCAAGTCCCTCAGTCTGCATCTGAAAAGGCTCGTAGATTTGTTGAAGAAGAAGAGGAAAAGTGCAGACCTAGTCCAGGTTGTCCCCTTGATATATCTCAGCAGGTGATGAACTGCTTGTAAGTGAACTGTTCTTGGTGCTTGTAGAAACTGACTTAGAGCATGAACATCAAATATGATATCCGGCCTGGTGATGGTAAGATACAATAATCTACCAATCAATCTCCGGTAATGCGTCACATCTTCTAAGAGATCACCATCTGTGCTTGTAATATTGTGCCTTGGCTTCATAGGAGTGTGAACCGGTTTGGAGTCCAGGAAACCAATGTAAGGAATTCTTGCCCACGAGAAGATACTTATGTAAATTCTCGTTGAAATTATTAATAAAATAAAGTTTGACATTTATTATCTATTTGAATTGAAAGCGTTATTTCTTATTTAATGAGATTCACTACTACAAAATTGATTTTCTGATGCACAAGACTATCAGATGCGACTAGTCGCATCTAAATAACTTTTAGATGCAACTAGTCGCATCGGATAGTCAATCAGAAGCCGAAATAATTCGCTCAAATTGTCTTTTGATTTTGACAATCCGATGCGACTAGTCGCACCTGAAAATATGTTGAAACTTTCAGGTGCGACTGTGTCGCATCAGATAGTTTTAAATTTTTAGGCGGGCCTCATCTCCCCCTCTTTTATTTCATTAATCTGACGTGGCGAATGAAATTTTTATTTTTTTTTTATTATAATCCGGTGCGACTAGTCGCACCTGAAGAGTTATTAGGTGCGACTAGTCGCACCTGAAGAGTTATCAGGTGCGATAATGTCGCACCTGATTATTAGGGTTTTGTTTAAAAACCCAGGTCGACTCTTCTTCTCAGTAGCCGCTGAAACAAGGTTTTAAACTCGTTTTTCCCTCCCCCTCTCTGCTAATTTCTCTTCTCCAGTTGTAAACTCAGTAGCCGACTCCACATCCATCTCCTCCGTCCCTCTCTTCTCCGACTCTTCCTTTGCCTGAGAACACTTCGCCGACCACCACAAGCGCCCGTCTCAGGTTACTCTGCCTCAGCCAGCCATCAGACCACCACAAGCTACCGCTCCGACATCCTCAGTCACCGGACCACCAGGTTATCTCTCTCTCTCTCTCTCTCTCTCTCTCTCTCTATCTCTCTCTATCTCTCTCTATCTCTCTCTCTCTCTCTCTCTATCTCTCTCTCTCTCTCTCTCTGGCTCTCTCTTTCTCTCACTAATTTTCTATGTTTCATCAGCCGGAGCTCCGCCACCGTCTCCGCCGTCGCTGCTCCATCTCCGACAACGCCTCAGCCACTGGACCTCACCGTCTCCGCCGTCCCCTGCTCAATCTCCGACGCGCGGCGCAAGGTTAGTCTGATTTTTTTCCCTGTTTCATAAGTATTGTGTGTGTATATATATATATATATATATATGTTTTGTATTAATACACTAGTACAAAAAAGACCTTTGGGTGCGACTTTTTTCGCACCCAAAAGTCAATTTTCGCACCCAAAGATATCATTAGGTGCGACTTTGGGTGCGACTTTTCCGCACCAGAAAGTCCGCACCTCAAAGTCTTGGGTGCGAAAAGTCGCACCCAAAAGTCTTGACTTTCGGGTGCGACATTTAGGTGCGACTTTCCGCACCTAAAGTCGCACCTAAAATGTCACCAAAATCCATGGAAAAGGCGGGTAAAAGAGCGTTCGGTGCGACTTTGTCGCACCCAATACTTTCCCGCCATGACAAGAAATAGTGCTTTAGACGTCACTCTATTATAAAGTGACTTTAAATCTTTGGAAAAACATGCTTTAGTTGTCACCTGATTTAAAAGTGACTTCAATTCTTAATTTATTTATAAAAATAAAAAGCAATTAAATACATTTAGCCTCAAACTTTGAAACACATCCTCAACATACGTATGAACAAGAGATCTTCAGCCTCAAACTTTTTTAATATCATATCCCAACAATATGAGTCTAACTTTGGCTCGTCCCATAATGGGAGGCACACAAAGAATATAAAGATAATATCCATCAATCCCAACAATATAAGTAATTTGAAAAACAACATGCAACTCAAATCCAAGTGCTAGTCAATAAAATAAGTCCCACAAACTATTGCTCGTTGTAAAGAATACAGTGCAGTCGTTAATTTATGAATACAAATCTAGTCTATTGTTCATATTCCTTCTCTATGTGTATGCCTGCTCACCTACTACCACTCACGAAGAAGGGTTTCCCTTTCTTTGATAAAGCAACGGCTCCAACGGCACCCATATGACCTTTACCGACCCCAAGACAAAGTCCACTTTCTGAATCCCATAGCCGAACTTGCACATGTAAGAAAATAGCTTTCAAATAAAGAAATCGAATGAGACAAATAGCAGACCAAATTGTTATAAAGACGGAATTCATCCTATAAATTGATATAAAATAACCCAAATGCAAGGAAGAATAAAACAACCTTACAAGCAAACAAAGGAATGTAAAACTTACGTCTTTGTCTTTGCTGCTCTGTCAAGATATAAACAGAACCAACAATTAATTAGACATTA
The DNA here is from genome assembly GCF_054948205.1 of Urtica dioica subsp. dioica. Lineage (NCBI taxonomy): Eukaryota > Viridiplantae > Streptophyta > Magnoliopsida > Rosales > Urticaceae > Urtica > Urtica dioica. The sequence goes on from NC_142760.1 coordinate 42,023,974, forward strand.
ACTGTGAGCAATAAGGATCAGAAAAATCAAAAGCTTAACTAGACGTACCACTTCATAACTATAACCATATAACAGAATAAAACAAAACTTTCTAGGAAAATACTAAAAGGCTTAGCTTATTTGTTTTTGTCAACACAGATAACTGAAACGAGGATTTACTAGCAGTAGCTTACTAAATTTATACATTATATGAAGAACTGTAGATTAGCACCTGGCGTGTAGACGCATCCCAAACATTTACTACACCGTCATAGTCACTGCTTGCAATGTGACCTTTCGTGTATTTATTCCAGCTCAAACAACTAAGTTTACATCGCGCTGGCATCTCAACAATATAGGGCAGTGGATATCAGCTGGTTCATTAACCACCTGGAAGCAGTAACAGAATCTTAACTGTCAGCAAATTGATTCAATTGAAACATAAAAAAACAATCTGTGACTGTACATATCTTGGTGTTATTGTATAAAATCCTCTTCGAAACTCTTGTATCAGATAAATGATAAGCTGGATGGCCAATTCAGGTAATAATGTTTATCAAACCCAACACTACGGCGTAGCACATCATTGGAGCCACGAATTGACATGGCTTTCAATGTTTAAGGATTTTGTACTGAATTTGACAGACTATGACTCTCAAACTAAGTTTTGATGCTAACCGTGGAAAATTCAAAGACCTTGATGCGCCGTGAAACTCCAGCAGTGGCAAATAGTTCATCATCACGATCAAATTCTATACCTCCAGCAGTGGCAAATAGTTCATCATCACGATCAAATTCTATACTGCAGCGTATATAATCGTGGTTTTCCAAATGATGAAACAGGCAGAGTAAAAAACGACCATTAATGGCATTTCGTGGATATGTATCATCAGGAAGTTCAGGAGAATTAAAAAAAAAATCCTAAAAATCCTTGTCATTTCTATTTTCATTCTTGAACCCTGATATATGATTTCAGCGTACGCATATCGGTTCGATCATGTAGAAACTTGCTAACAATATGAATACAAATTCAAGAGCGCTAAAAAAGTTGAATTGAAATTCGAATGGGTGAATAGGGTCTCGACATACAGAGATTGAAAAAATCGGACGTTCGAAAGCTCGATTCGTGAAAGAAAAAGTACGACTTTAGGACGCGGATGAAAGAAAAGACGAAGAAGAAGAAACAAATTTAGGGGAAACAAATTCTCACCTTTATGGCTGTGAAACCAACCATCCGGTACTCTCAGCCTCGTTTTCCGGCGTCTCCTCTCGGTCCGGCGTCCTCGGCGGCTCACGGCGTCCTCTTCTTCTCGGCTGAGACGCGCGCGCTCGAGATGGTTTCGGGTCTCGGTGGCTTGCTGTTGGTCGAGCTTCCTCCTCCTCCGTGAGCTCACCCCCGTCGCTCACTCCCTCGCTCTCTTCCTTTCTCTCCTTCTCTCGGCTCTCTCTCTTTCCCTTTCTCTCTTCTTTCTTTTCTTTCTTGATTTCTTTTCTTTTCGCAAGAAGATAATTTTTTGGAAGTGAAATTTTAGAAGTGAAATGAGAGGGAACAAAATCCCACTGATTTTTTAGACGAAATGTTTTGGACTTTTGGGTGCGACTTTGTCGCACCCAAAGGTATTAATGAACTTTTGGGTGCGATTTTTCGCACCCAAATTTAAAAAAATCAGCGAAAGTTTTTAATTGCATCAATATCTTTTGGATGCGACTTTTCGCACCCGAAAGTCTTTTTTGGTGCGACTTTTAGGTGCGAAAAGTCGCACCCAAAAGTCATCCGCACCGAAAGACTGTATTTGTACTAGTGATATGGTATATTTGTGTAATAATATATGTATAGATGTGTATGTTTAGTTTAGATATATTTGTGTTTAGTTTAGATATATATGTGTATGTTTAGTTTAGATAAGTTTATATCTAAACTATATGTGTATGGTTAGTTTAGATATATTTGTGTTTAGTTTACATATATTTGTGTAATAATATATGTATAAATAATTTATATATTGTGTTAAGTAGTTTTAATTAGATTATATAAGTTTTAATGTGTAACTTAATTAGTATTAATTTGATAATTTTACATGTTTAGTAATTTGGTTAAGTTTAATAATTCTATTAGTTTAGGTTAAAAGTTTAAATTGATTGTAACTTAATTAGGTTAAAATTAAGTTTTAATTGTTGTTTGACATGTTTTGATATATAGTTTGTGACATTTTTAAATTTTTTGCTTTTAATTAATTTAGATTAATTGTAAGTAAATTATTACCTAGAAATTGTAATTAGTTTAATAATTACATTTATGTTGCTTAGTTTATAATTAGTTAATTAATTTGTGATAAGTTTGTGTAGTTGATTTAACATGTAATGAAATTGTAATTTAAATAAGAAAAATAGTTTTGTGACATGCTTTGATAGTTTGTGACATGTTTTGATAGTTTGTGATATTTTGTTTATTTCGATTTTTCATTTATAAATGTTGTGATCGAACCACGGAGGTTCGGTTTAGGGCTGAGCTAATTTATAGGATAGTTCTGGATGGTTTGTGTATGTTTTTAAATAATTTTGCAGGTTTTTGGTTTGTCAGTATAATAGGGGAAAATCTGCCGAAATTTCGGTAGAGTTTCGAATTAATTAGTCTAAAAACTCCCAACTTATTCAATCCGAGCTCAAAATAACATAGAATTCATAATCTCTCTTTCATTTTGTTCTCCGTCGTCCTTTATCAATAACTCTTCCAAACTTTCATTTCTCGCTCTCATTCAGCGAAATGTCCAATCCAAGTAGAGATTGGATCACGGAGAATAATCGGGTGACATTGCAGTACAAAACCGGTGTTAACGAGTTTATTCGCGCTGCAAGAAGATTCCCTAACGAAAAAGCCAAATATCGGTGTCCTTGCAAACCTTGCAACAACGTGAGATGGCACGACATCGGGATTGTTAGGAATCATTTGCTGAACAAGGGGTTTACCCCAGGCTACACAAAATGGTATCATCACGGCGAGCTCGAGCGTGTCGTCCTTCCTCATGAAGAAGATTCCATCGGAGGAACAGATCAGAGAGGAATAGGAGGATTGCACGGTGCTGTGGAGGATATCAGGGATCACGAGGATTTCGACGACGCTACGGAGCCGACCCAGAGCGAGGTTCGTGCAGAGGAGCAAGTGGAAGACCTCTTCGCCGAGTTGGAAGCAGAATTGTACCCTGGATGCAAAGAGTTTTCTTCTTTGTCCTTCTTGGTTTCATTGATGCACCTCAAAGTCACGAACCATTGGACGAACAAGTCGTTCACAGAACTCTTGCAGCTCTTGAAGAAGTCTATCAGTATCCGAGCTGCTTTGTAAATGGCGTGAAGTTCATCACTCGTCGTCGCGATAATCAACGAGTCACTCAAAATAGCGGTGTATGTGTGCTTGTGGATGATTTCACTTACTATGATCGAATGGAAGACGTCATCGTCGTGAAATATAGGCATAACTGTAGTGTTGTATTGTTCAAATGCATTTGGTACGGTGACAAGTATCATGCAAACCGACTAGTGCACACCGATAAGACTACTGGAGAAACGAGTGCTTATACTGCGAAACAGTGGTTTAAAGAGGAGCCGTACGTACTCGCGACTCAAGTCAAACAAGTTTTTTACATCGAAGATCTTGTTAAAGGCGGCGACTGGGAAATCGTCCAGGAATGCAATCATCGAGGGATTTGGGACATTCCTGAAGTTGACCCCTCCAACTCAGCATCGATCCCATTGACTATAGAGTTGTCAAACATCGAGCGTTTGAATCATCGACACGAAACCGATGAAGCTGAGTTAGTGACTGTCGTTGACGATGATGAAGAAGACGATGAGGAAAATGAGAGACGGGTCATTTTTGAGGGAGAAGATGTTGATGTCGATATAGAAGATGATCATATTAACATTATAGGCATAGATGACGATGAATGAGTAATATTTTTTTTGTATGTTTATTTACTATAGTATGTAACCACGGTTTTCCTCCGCCATATGTGAGGTTTGTTAATAATAAAATCCGTGGTGCCGCCCACGTTTTTTTTTAAACAGAAAACTAATATTTATTTACTAATATTGTTCACATCTTACAGGATGTCAGATGCAGGTGGAGATGAGTCTCCGCTACACCGTTCAGGAGCAGGTGGAGATGAGTCTCCGCTAGAGACACCGGGTTCCCAAGGTCCTAAGAAAATAAGGGGACCAACAACCGGCTCTACTTCGGCAAAAGCAGCGCTTGGGGTACCCGATGCGAAAGTTGTTAGGTATGACCCAATCAACCAAACCTTCTACCAGGGCGTAAGGAAAACAATAAAAAAAGGTAGGATTATTCAACAACCGCGTCGGCGCTTTGGTGAAAGTCCATATCCCGGTCACACTTAGTGATTGGAACGAAGTGATGCCCCAGATGTTGGGCAATATTCTGAGCGCACTTCATTCCGAGTACACTTTCGTGTACAAGGATGATGAGACCGAGGAGCTGCTTCAGGCGGATTGCTTTCGTCATCAGATTGACCAGACTATCATTCGCGATGCAAAGCGAATGAGGCGCAACCAAAAGTCTAGATTATCAGGGACTTTCTTAGGCAAATGTTGTGGGCAAATGAATGTCGCCAAGAAAGAAATCCCAAAAGGATATCAAAAAGACGATTGGGAGAAGGTGATAGAGGAGTTCGCAACTGACGATTGGAAGGTAATGTATAATTAAAAAAAAATAGGTTATCTTCTATGAAATCGAATTATAACGCAATTTAATATGTGCAGAAAAAGTCTACTCGCAACAGGGACAATTCAAAGAACAAGAAAACGAAGTCCATACAAGGGTCGATTTCTTTCTTGGCTCATCGACATTTGAACGTAAGTTTATTCTAATTTTGTAATATTTTTTTTGCAATAAATACATTACTCATATTTTCATAAGAACTGCAGAGTAGGGAAGATGGGACTTTGGCCTCGGCGTTAAACACGTGGGAGAAAAAACCATCAAGATGATCAAGGCAGTTGGACGACAGATTGGGCGCAACAAGCATTTTTAAGTTACTTGTGTTAATTACTTAATAATCAAGTTTCGATAATCTTAATAATTTTTTTAACATATGTTTGAAGGCGCGAATTATGACTCAAGTCGAGGATATTCAGCGACAAGCAGCGGAGTCAGGCCAAACGTTTGACATAGACCAGGCGGAGGAGTACGCGATGGATACTGTTCTCGGGCAACGTCGAGATTGGTATGTCGGGATAGGTCCCTCGATCCCGAGATCCTCGTATCTCTTGGCTCAGGCTCAGGACGACAGCTCGTCCTCAGGTTCTTCATCGAGGCGCGTTCCAGATCCAGTGGTTAGCGAGCTACAAGCAGCGTTGGCCGCACAACAGGCTGCAATGGAAGAGATGAGGCGTGAGCAACGAGCTCTGATGGAGGCGTTTCAGCGACAGTTCTTTGCCTACACACAGCAGCATCCGTCTCCCATGCAGACATCCCCCGCGATGCTGCACCCTGGGACGACGCCGCCATCAGCTTCAATGCCGAATGTTCAGACGCCGCCATCCGCTTCAATGCCAAATGCTCAGACGCCAGATTCGGTAGAATTTCAGCGACATCGTTCGAGCGGCAGCGCACCAGGACGTCAAGGCGCACGAGGAAGATCTGGGGGAAGATAAGGCCATGCATTCCAGAATTGGAAGACTTCGAGTGAAAAAGGGAAACAAAAGGACTAGATTGTAATTTTTTTTAATTTATTGAACGTAAATTATCAAATTTTATGAATTTAATATTAGAATTTCTATTAAATTATGTATATAATTATTCTAATTAATATTATATAATTATTATTATTAAAATTATTTATTTAATTTAACAAAAAAATTATTTAATTATCAGCATTTTTATTTAATATAGGCTGATTTTATTAAAATCAGCATTTAAAAAAAAAAAACTATAGACAATCAGGTGCGACTAGTCGCATCTGATACCTTCGCGGGAAAAGTATCAGATGCGACTAGTCGCATCTGATTGTACTGTAACCCGCCAAAATATTAGGCGGGGAATTACTATCAGGTGCGACTAGTCGCATTTGATACTTTTCCCGTGAAGGTATCAGATGCGACTAGTCGCACCTGATACTATATATCCCATTTTAATATCTTATTTTGGAGTATATTTAGGTGCGACTTTTGGTGCGAGAAGTCGCACCTAAACTGTCGCACCTAATAGTGATGACTTTCAGGTGCGACTTGTCGCACCTAAAATCATCAGGTGCGGACTTTCAGATGCGACTTTGTGGTACTTAAGACTTGGTCATATAAATATAAAGAGGCTAGAGAGGCTTTCAAGGCTTGGGCCGTTGAAACACCTTCAAGTGGGAACTCTGCCTGTTTGTGAATCCTGTATTGAAGGAAAAATGACCAAGCGATCTTTTGTTGGAAAAGGATTAAGAGCCACCGAACCTCTGCAACTTGTTCACTCTGACGTCTGTGGACCAATGAGTGAAGCTGCGAGAGGCGGTTATGAATACTTCGTCACATTTACTGACAACTATTCTAGATATGGTTTCATTTACCTAATGCAACGAAAATCTGAAACTTTTAGTAAGTTCAAAGAATTTCGTGCTTGTGTTGAAAACCAATTGGGTAAGACTATTAAGACCTTTCGATCGGCTCGGGGAGGCGAGTTCTTAGACAATGAATTCACTGATTACTTGATTGAGCATGGGATTGAGTCGCAATTATCGGCTCCTGGTAACCCTCAACAAAATGGGATTGCTGAAAGGAGAAATAGAACTTTATTAGACATGGTAACATCCATGATTAACTACTCTTCACTTTCAACATCTTTCTGGGGTTATGCATTGAAGACTGCCATGTATATCTTAAATCAAGTTCCTTCAAAATCTGTATCCGAAACACCCAAAGTACTATGGAATGGAGCACCTGAAGGTTTGCGTCACTTCTGTATTTGGGGTTGTCCCGCTCATGTCTTGAAAAAGAAATCGAGCAAGCTGGAACCAAGAACAAACGTTTGTTTCTTTGTTGGTTATCCAGAAGGGACAAAATGAGGTATATTTTATGATCCTATTGATAGGAAAACATTCGTTTCAACTCATGCTACTTTTCTTGAAGATGATTATGTTAAAAATCATAAGCCTCGAAGTAAAATTATACTCGAGGAAACTGTTAGACCAACCCCGAAGACTAACGTCCAAGGGAATCCATCTCCACCTACAATTGTTGTGAGAGTGGGAGATGAAGAAGAAAACACAAACGTTGGTCCAAGTGCTACACTGCCTCGTCGTAGTGGGAGGGTCTCTAGAGAGCCCGACCGATATCTTGGTTTTGAAGCAAACGTCGTTGCCTTGGATGCGAACGACGACGACCCCGTGTCATTTAATGACGCCATGGTCGACTTGGACAAAGAAAAATGGCTAGAAGCCATGAATCTAGAGATAGAGTCTATGCACTCGAACTCAGTCTGGACTCTTGTAGATGCACCCGAACAAATTAGACCGATTGGGTGCAAGTGGATCTATAAGAAGAAGAAAGGAGCTGATGGACAAGTCGAAACCTAGACTTGTGGCTAAGGGTTTTACCCAAAGAGAAGGAATCGACTACGACGAAACCTTCTCTCCTGTGGCCATGTTTAAATCCATCAGAATTCTTCTGGCCATTGCCGCTCATTACGATTATGAGATTTGGCAAATGGACGTAAAGACGGCATTCTTGAATGGCTATCTGGAAGAAGAAATCTATATGGCTCAACCAGACGGATTCATAGAAAAGGGTCAAGAGCACAAGGTTTGCAAATTATTGAAGTCCATTTATGGACTCAAGCAAGCGTCTAGATCCTGGAACCAAAGGTTTGATGAGGTGATCAAGACCTATGGTTTCGAACAAAACCTTTCTGAGCCTTGTGTTTACAAGTACTCGAAGAAAGTAGTTGTTTTCTTAATCCTTTATGTAGACGAAATCCTCCTTATAGGAAGCGATATTAAAGTAATGTCTGACATAAAGGAGTGGCTGGCAAAGCAATTCCAAATGAAGGATTTGGGGAACGCTGCTTTTGTTCTAGGAATCCAAATCATTCGTGATAGGAAGAACAAACTACTAGCTCTGTCTCAAGGTACTTATATAGATAAGGTACTTTCTCGCTTCTCGATGCAAAATGCCCATGGGGTATTATTGCCAATTCGTTCAGGAAAGTTCCTGTCGAAAGAGCAGTGTCCTAAGACACCGCAATAAGTGGAGGATATGAGTCGAGTTCCATATGCCTCAGCAGTTGGGAGTCTGATGTATGCCATGTTGTGTACTAGACCCGACATATGCTATGCAATGGGAGTTGTTAGTAGATACCAGTCAAACCCTGGTCAAGAACATTGGATAGCTGTTAAGCATATCCTAAAATATCTTAAGAGAACTAGAGACATGATGCTTGTATACACAAGTAATGACTTGGTGATACAAGGATACACTGACTCTGATTTTCAGGCAGACCGTGACATGTTGAAGTCTACGTCTGGATCAGTGTTCACTCTCAATGGAGGAGCGATTGTCTGGAGAAGCATTAAGCAATCTAGTATCGCAGACTCTACTATGGAAGCTGAATATATTGCAGCTTCCGAGGCAGCCAAAGAGGCTGTTTGGCTTAAGAATTTCTTAGCCGAACTGGAGGTAGTTCCTAAAATGAACGAGCCTGTGCAACTCCACTGTGATAACACTGGAGCAATCGCAAACTCAAAGGAACCTCGCAGCCATAAGAGAGGAAAGCATATAGAACGAAAATACCACCTTATAAGAGAAATAGTTCGAAGAGGAGACATGGCAGTCATGAAGATCTCGACGTTGGACAACATTGCGGATCCAATGACAAAGGGACTATCTGAACATGTGTTCATAAAACATGTGGGAGGAATGGGCCTTAGATACATGCCATATCTTCTGTAGGTCAAAGTGGGAGATTGTTAGGAATTCTTGCCCACGGGAAGATACTTATGTAAATTCTCGTTGAAATTATTAATAAAATAAAGTTTGACATTTATTATCTATTTGAATTGAAAGCGTTATTTCTTATTTAATGAGATTTCTTAAACATTCATTATTCCATAGCCTCCGTATTTAACTGAGTCACGTGATGGGCACCTGAGTTCGGGCGGTGTGCTAAAACATGGTCGATGACTGATATACGCCTGGAAAACTATATCTAAAGTCATATATGTGGAACACATGGGTGAAGGCTGATCACTATGTGGGAGCATTCTACACTTGTGGTAAGTGTACGACCCGGACAGGTCTTGGTGTAGATGTGTCGTTTAAGGACCGTTACGACACACTAACCGAGGCCACTATGATGGTCACAGTGAGACTTGATCTAAATCCTGAAGTGATCATGACACTGGGTGATGTTACTGAGCTCTTTGACTCATTCGCTAAAAGGCTATTCATGCTAATCACAGCTTATGTCTTGGGAGTTTTCTCATAGCATAATTCGAGTGGGAAATGATTTACAGATACGGAATCCAGCCTTCCTGAAAGAAGGTTAATGTTCTCTCACCTAATGGTTGATTCCAGAACCGATAGATTGCGCGCACTTTCGAAGTAAGTAACGTTCGAAAGAATCTTTCGCTGGGGAAGCAACAATGCTTAGGGCTGATATGTATCAAGAGAAGTATAACGGAAAAATTGACTTCTCTTGACACGGGTTGAACCTGGAGGATCTTGATCACGAACTGACTATATCAGTGGACACTCGTCACGATGAGTAAATATAATTCTAGTATAAATGAGAGTTCAGTCTTGGCTTACAAGGTGGAGTATTTGACCAAGATTAAACGAATCGATGGAAAAAGAGAAATGACTATTTCGTCTTTTTCATCGGATTTGTTAAGCTTCTATTACTAGGTCCATAGTCCCCGATTCGGCTCTAATAAAGGCGGATAAGAAATTTCGTATAATAATGTTTATCATTATTAATCTCACTTGCTGTAATTGTGATTGACAGCATTAATTCTGGAAAACGGGTATTCGCATAATTAAATAAATATTTATGGTAGAATTGTTTATTTATTGTTTGATCAAGTAAATAAACAATTATTAATTATTTGTTTATTGTTGGACCAAGTAAATAAATGATTAATTAGGTTTTAAGCAATCGGGAATCTCGGCATAGGATTTGCGCAGATCCCCTTGGCCGTGTGCCTCCAAATCCGATTTTTTCAATATTGGTATTTACCAATATTTTAGTTGTTTAAATAAAGGAGAGAAAAAAAATATAAGATATTGTCCTATATTTTCTCCTTATTTAAAGGAAAGTATTTAGGAGAATATTTAGGAGAATAATATATTCTCATTTATTATCTCACTAAATAAATTATTCTCTATTTAAATAAAAGAATAATATCCCATAGATATTGATCTGATGGATGAGAGAAAAAGTAGGAATCACTAGATGAGATCCAATGGCCTAGATTTAATCCACTAGTGTGAACACAATAAAAGGAAATAAAATATTCTGGAAGATTCCATGAATATCTCAGTTTTACTACTATAAATAGGGGTTCATGAGAAGGCAAAAATAAGCAATTATTTTAAGCAATTTTTTAGAGAAATTTCGTGCAACCTAGCCCTCCCTTGGCCGTGCACTTCTGCTTCTCTTCCCCTCGGAAATTCGTTTCCATTCTTAGTAAAATAAGAGAAAGATCTCGAAACACCTAGTTTCGTGATCTAGTGAGATAAAGACTGTGCCCACTCATATTTCTTATTCGTCTCGGAGATTACGTTTCGGAAGACTAAGGTGTCATCACATCGAGTCCTTGAAGTAGAGTCCCTTATTTGATCGTGTTGAGGCTTGTACGTTCAAGACGAAGACGGATTGTGAAAGCTTTCAATTCGTGAACCGAAAATCAATGTAAGTACTTGTTTACTCTTGTTTCGGTTGCTAGACTTATATGCTCTCTTATAATTTTTAATTAACGTAAATCTAGATCTTGTCATATAATCATTGAATTAATTAGCTCATGATTAGCGTAATTAATTACTTTTCCGCATTTATATGGTTATATGGGGGAATCATCCCCGACAACCAAAGTCTTCTAAGAGCTGCAAGGCATAATGCCTTTGACTCACAGCAATCCCTGACTGTGACCTCGCGATTTCAAGGCCAAGAAAGCAACGAAGAGATCCCAAATCTCTGAGACGAAACATAGACTTCAGCAAGCTTTTCACTTCATCTATCAAAATTGCATTAGGACCTGCAACAATGATGTCATCTACATATAGGAGAATGGCCACAAACTCATGACCACAACCCTTTGTGAAAAGACTGTACTATAGACTCCGTGAACTTGAGGTTCCACAGCCTTGATGCTTGTTTCAACCCATATATTGATTTGTGTAGCTTGCACACTAATTTCCCTGAGCCACTTGCACACAGATGCACGTCCATAAACACCTCATCTGACAAATCTCCATTCTGGAATGCATTCTGAATGTCTAGCTAGGCCATGATCCATTTATGAGAGGCACATAAGGCTAGAAGTAACTTGACTGTGACAAGCTTCACCACCGGTGAAAAAGTGTCAATGTAGTCCACACCCTCCTTCTGAGTATATCCATTGGCGACCAATCTTGCTTTATGGCGAGCAAGAGTGCCATCAGAGTTGAGTTTATTGGTGTAGATCCATCGGCATCCAATGGCTTTGGCCTTGGGTGGGAGAGTCACTATAGACTAGGTATTGTTTGTCACCATAGCGTCCAATTCTTCATTCATAGCTTGCCTCCATGCTTCATGCTTCACGGCTTGATGATAATAAGTCGGTGCAGAATTAGCTGTTACAGAAAGAACAAAGTTTCTGAAGGAGGGAGATAGTCTATCATACGAAATAACTGTATTGATGGGATGGTTAGTGCAATAACGTGGACCTGATTTGTCTTTAAGTAAGTTGCAGTGATAATCCTGCAAATATTGAGGAACTACACTGACACGAGTAGATCTTCGAACATGAGTTGTATCAGAGGATTGAGTATGGTCAGATGGGATAGGACTAGGTTCAATGCTTTGATCATGAGAATCATGGGTAGGTATATAGGTGATGATTGAGCTAGTTGCTCCATAGTTGTGTCTCTTGGATGTGACTCATGATTTGTATCACCCTCATGAGTCCCAAAATGGTGAGCCCTTGGCAAAACAATTTGGTCAAACAAGTCTGAACCTGAAATATGTCCTGAAACAAATTTGAAAGGAAAGTAATTTTCATGAAAACCTCACCAGTTTTCACATCATACAGTTTATAACCTTTAACACCAGGTTTATAACCAATGAAGACACATTGGCGAGCTCTTGGTTGAAATTTGGTTCTATGAGCTCGTAGAGTAGAAGCAAAGACCAATGAACCAAAAACCCGCATGAAATCATAATCAACCTCCTTATGGAATAAACATTCATAAGGAGTTTTGTTTTGTAAAATAGGAGCAGGAGTCCTATTGATGATATAAGTAGATGTGATGATACAATCTGACCAGAATTCAATAGGAACATGAGATTGGAAAAATAAGGCACGAGCAACATTTAAAAGATGTTGGTGCTTTCGTTCAACAACAGAATTCTGTTAAGGAGTTTCAACGCAAGAGTATTGATGCATAATACCATTTTTAGAAGAAAAAAAATCTGAGAAAATCAACTCTTTTGCATTGTCAGAACGAAAAAGCTTCACAGATGTATTAAATTGATTAGTAATGAGAGAACAAAACCGAGGAATGATGTTCTGAACTTCAGATTGCTTCTCATTAGGTAAGTCCAACAGTATCTAGTACAATCGTCCACAAGAGTGAGGAAGAATCTGTGACCTGTTCTAGACACAACAGAATATGGACCTCATACATCGCAGTGAAGAATATCAAAGGGATTAGAAGATAGATTATTGTGAGAAACGAAAGGTAAGCATTTCTGTTTAGCTAAGGGACAGACAAAACATGGTTTATTACACGAGTAGGATGAAAAAGCTAATTTTCCTTTTAAGGAATCCAACTTTTTGAAAGACAAGTGACCTAAACGATCATGCCAAATCTGAGCTGTCACTTTGTTGATGTGTGCATTGAAGACAGTTTCAGATAGCATGTAGAGGTCACCATACTTCTTACCCTTCCCAATCGTCTTCAAGTTCATGCAATCCTGAATTTCAAAACCGTGTTCATCAAAAATCAATTTGACCTTTGATTCCGTGGTGATAGCACTCACAGAAATCAAATTGAATTTGAATCCTGGTACAAACAGAACATTTTTAAGAGTGATCTGATGTGTAAGAATGACATCATCATAATGATATACAGGGATAACAGTGTGGTTTAGCAAAGTTACACTAGAATTCTTCAAGGCTTTAAGACCAGAAAACAATGCAACATTAGAACAAATGTGTCTAGATGCGCCTGAGTCTATAAGCCAGGAAAATTTCAGATAATCATTATTATTTGCATAAACCACACTGTTAGTGATACATGTCCTGAAAGAGATGGTGTTGATGTCATTCGATCCTCCTGTGTTGTTCAAGGCTCCTCCGGAGGTGTGAGTGGAGGACAGTTGATTGGAGAGGTGCTGAATCATCTGATGGATTTGCTGATCACTGAGGATAGTTGTGGATCCTGTCAGATGTTCTTGATCCATTCCTTCTGACGCGTTCGCTTGTCCTTTGACTCTTGGCTTGTATCCAGGTGGATATCCTTGAAGTTTGTAGCACTTGTCAATTGTGTGCCCCAACATTTTGCAATGAGTGCAGAGAGGTCGATCTTTCTTGGATCCTTTCTTTTGAACATCTTTCACCACCATCGCCATCGAGTTTGATTGATCAGTTCCTCCAAGAAAGTCAATCCCCACAAATCTTTGTTTCTCCTCTTGTGATACCATGGCGAAGACTTTGTTGATTGGAGGAATTGGATCCATCAATAGGACTTGACCACGAGTATGAGTGAAAGTCTCATTCAATCCCATGAGGAATTGTATCACGCATTCGTGTTGAAAAAAGGCATTGAGATCTTTCACTACACCACAGGTGCACTTTCCACATGAACAGTTAGGTCGAAAATTGCACAATTCTTCCCAAACACCTTTGAGTTTCGTGAAATACACACCAACACTCTTTGATTCTTGGATCGTATTCATCAGCTCTCTCTTCAATTGGAAAATCCTCGGCAAGTTCGATTGCTGATAGCGTTCTTCAAGATCTTTCCAGACTTCGAAAGCAGCATCTCCAAACAAGATGCTTGAGGAGATTTCTTTCGATACTGAGTTCAGAATCCATGAGAGAACAATGATGTTGTTGCGATTTCAGGCGTTGTAGAGGACGGCATCGGAAATTTCAGGCTTGGCAATCGATCCATCAATGAATCCGAGTTTATTCTTCACCGACAAGGCGATCTTCGTAGATCTTGACCACGAGACGTAGTTGTCGCCATTGAGGAGTTGAGAAACTAAGATAACTCCTGGAGAATCAGAGTGGTGGATGTAGAACAATCCTGTAGGATCATCGATTTCGGATCTACAATTCGATCCTCCAGTGACGACAGTATTCCCCGATGTTGGCGTGGCTTCATAGGACTCCATTGATGCAGAGCAAGGATTGAAGCGAGACGCAGGATAGCAGAGGAAACCCTAGAGATCTTGATTCTGAGAATTTGAGTAGCGGAGCTCTGATACCATATTACAATCAAGAACTCTAGATTGTAAAGACAAACATCGAGAGAGAAAAGAAAGAATTGTATTGATCTGATCTAAAATGAATTACAGAACAAATAAGACTTTTATAACAGCCAAACAGTAAAATCATAACTAACTCACACAGTGAAACGACACCGTTTGTGAGTAAGCCCAAAATAAAAGAAACGACATCGTTTACAATTAAAACAAATAAAACAGATAACTTGCAGACTAAGTTATCTCGGAATACAAAAGAGAAGAGATAACTCTCATCCTCAATACGTATCAAAGTAAAATAAATAAATAAATAAAACTCCCATTTAGCCCTTATTTTTATATTTATCACTAAAATAATACCTTGTCCTAAAGAGTGGGTGTTAAAAAGGCTAAAAAGAAAATGGGTAAAATCCGTGTAGAGATAAAAACATGAGCAAAGACAAGTTGACATTTAAGTTATGTATCTATAATTCACCCCATATACATCTTTACATTTTAGTTGAATTAGGAACTGTTGGGTTTACGTAGTTTCGAAACCTTATTGACGTAAAACTGAGGTAATTAGACAATAGAAAAACAGTGAAATAAATTAAATTAATCTAAATAGTTAATTAATTTACTTTGATTTGATGGACTATTTTATTTATAAAATAAAACTTTAACTAGAAACTTAAACATATCTAAAAAAAATTGGCTAACTGCAACAAATTTTTCTTGAAAGAATAGTATTTTAAATTATAATATTTTTTATTTAGTATTTTCTAAATTCTTTAACAATATATATATAGAGAAATTTCATTTTCTAGACCCGAAAGTAATGAAAATATCTCAATTAGATCCACTACTTAAAAAATATCCAAAATTGAACTTTGTACCAATTTTGGACGAAAATACCCTTGCAAGACCATATAACACTACTAATAACAAAAAGTTCATTCACTACTTATTGAAAATCTCTCATTCTCTCTCATTTTCTCATCATTTCACGTATCCAATTGGTTGAATTCCTTCAAAATGGGTAAGTATGCTTCTTCATTCATCTTTTATAGCTTTAGTGATATAGTTTGTGTAGAATAAATAAAGTTGGTAGATGTAGGATAAACTTTCCGGAATTTGACGTTATTTCCGATGAAATCCGACCGTTTCGGATGAAATTCATGTACAAATTTCGATGAAATTCAAGCGTAAAATCCAGCAGTTTCAGGCCCATTCCGACCCTTTCCGACCAATTCCGATCCTTTCCGACCTCTCCGACCAATTCCGACCTAATCCGATGGATTCCGATGGTTTTCATCGGAAATTTTCAGTTTTTTTTAAATATGTTTATCTCCAAATCCCATTGAAATCAACCTAAAATAACTAATAAGCAGTAAAATCTTGTATTCTATCAATCCTACACTAATCAAACCATGAAAGAAAAAAAAAACTAACTTTTTTTTGTCATTTTTGGTTATGGCACTTTGAGAGCTTGAGACCTTGAAGTGGTGTGGTGGAGGTCGGATTTGTGGTGGTTTCGGTCGGATTTGATGTGGTGGGCGTCGGATTTGAGGTGGTGGAGGTCGGATTTGTGTCTTTGGCGTCGGAATGGTGTGGTGGGCGTCGGAATTTTGGAGAGAGCTAGAGAGAGAAAGTGAGAGAGTGAGAGTGAAAGAGATGGGAGAGAGCTAGTGTATATTTGAATTGAGGGTATTTTCGTCCAAAATTAGTACAAAAGTCAAATTTTAGATATTTTTTAAGTAGTGGATCTAATTGAGATATTTTCATTACTTTCGGGTCTAGAAAATGAAATTTATATATATATATATATATATATATATATATATATATATCAATCTGTAAAAAGTTATTTGGTATAATTTTCTTTATAAATCAAACTGTAAATAGTAAAAAATAAATAAATTAATAAGAAAAGCCCAGACGACAAACACATCTTAAAAAACTATTTATAAACATGAAAAAAAATTATTGTTTACAAATTTAAAAACAGCATTTTTGTGACAAGAACTTTAAAAATACTATTGTTTTCATGATAAAAACTTTAAGAACGTTATTCTTTCGATAAGTTTCAAAAATACACTAGCATATACAATTTTCACAAAATATTTTGGCCTCAACATTAATGTTAAATGCATAATATATTATCAATAAAAAAATGAAAATCGCGGAGGATTAGAGCATGTGGCTACGAAGCATAGTGTCGGGGATTCGAATCCCTCCTTGTCCACAACCATCCAAAACGGAAGTACCTTTTCCTTTAAGGTAACAATAGTGATTTTTTGAAACTAATCGCGAAAATAATAACTTTCAAATTAAAAATAATCATTTCTTTTATGTTTACAATTTTTAACAAGTTTTTTTTTGGTCCTATATGACTTTGTTTAATGTTTATAGTTTCATTTATAAGGAAATCGAACTATACTGGTGAAATTTTAAACCGTTTAAAATTGGACTGTTACTCTAAAAATCAGTGGTCCAATCCGATTTACGGTTTCATCGATTTTCCTGATTTTCCACAATTTCTAATAATTTTTCTAATTTGAAAAATATATTTTATAAGCAAAAAAAATAATAATTAAAGTGGAGGAATGCTCCAAGCAAATGCACATGAATATGTTTCAGAAGTACCTCTCTCCACACAAATTCCAATTGCAATCCAATTATTAAATTTTAATTGTTTTTTTTCTGATTCACACCTACCAATTTATTATAGTAGCCACCCGGCCACTTGAAGTATTCCTTGATCGCTTGTAGCCAAACAGAGTTTGTTTTTTAGACGGATTTTAATATTTATATAAATATAAATAATAAAAAAGGCTAATATTATATTTCCTAGACATCTCTTACCAGCATTGCATTATTTAATACACATGAAAATTTGTTGTTAAATGTATAGATTTCTCTTCTTCTTTTTTTTTTTTTTACTATTTTCCATTTATATATATATATATATATATATATATATATATATATATATATATATCATGATTATATTGAACATTTAAACTTAAATTACAAAAAAAATTTGTAAAAATTAAATAATAGAGATGAATGCTCGGATGATTGAACAATGTTCTCACGCAAGAAGAAATCTCACGGCCGGAGATAGTGTCACACAAGCTAGATGTTTAGAGGTTGGTTAAATGTACTATAGGGTTGTTAGGAAGAGTTTTAATTTTTTTATGTTGGTACAAAGAGAAAAAAATAATGGTACTAAATTATGTTTGCAAGTTAGCTTAGTATCTTTTTTTAGAAACTCTAGTGAGTGATTTAAAAGTCTAAAATCCTTATGGGTTGAAAAAAAAAGGTGATTTCCAACAAATTTCTCAGCACAATAATTGATACAATTAAAGAAAAGTTATTAGGTAAAACAACACAAATTGAATCAATTAATCTTGGGTTCATTCAACAATAGTTTCTAGCTCAAGTGCCAACGGCTTTGCCGAAACCTTAATATCTGATTCTGATGGAGACGATGAGGCAAAAGGATTTGGCGACATTGTTAACTCTTCTTTTCCTTCGAGCATTTGAACTGCGACTTTCATTGTGGGTCGGCTAACCGGATGCCATTGGATGCACCAAAGCCCTACAATCGCAAGTTTTTTCGCTATTGTCGCGTCACACTCTTCTTCAATATGGATCCGAAAATCTTCGCCTTCTTCTAGAAGGTTGTAGATCCACTCCGGATAGTAAATTTGTTCGGAATTATTACCCTCCTCGGCCGAATTAGTATTTTTTCGCCCCCCGACCATTTCAAGCAACAATATACCGAAACTATAGACATCGGATTTGTACGACACGTTTCCGAAATTTCTAGAGAAGACTTCGGGCGCGATGTAACCCAAAGTCCCTCTCACTGCGGTCATCGAAACAAAGCTTTGATCTTTTGGACACAATTTCGCCATACCAAAATCGGCGATTTTGGGGTTGAAATTTTGGTCCAACAAGACATTGTGCGGTTTGATGTCGAAATGAAGGATTCTTTGGTCGCAACCTTGGTGAAGATACTCGATCCCCGTGGCTATCCCTAACGCTATATCTTGTAACTTTTCCCAACTTAGCGAGCGATTTTCTCTTTTGGCTTCCGACGATATGTACTTTTCCAACGAATCGTTGGGCAAGAACTCGTAAACTAGGGCTCGGTTGAACCCGTCGGCGCAAAATCCAACCAAGCGAACCACGTTGACGTGGTGAATGTGACCCATCGTCGAGACTTCATTGATGAACTCGTCTCTGTTCCCTTTGAAAGTGCCATTTAAGATCTTTACCGCGACAAACACTTCATTCGAAAGCTTTCCCTTGAACACCGTCCCGTACGCTCCTTCGCCCAATTTTTCCTTGAATCTGCTCGTGATCTTCTTGATATCGGCGTAAGTGTATCTCGACGGATTGCAAGCCTTGTAATCCTCCAAAAACTTTTCAATCCTCCTTCGATTTTCCTTATCGTTCTTGTCCGCCGTATAAAAATATAAAATCGCAGCTATTAAAAAAGTTACCCCTATACTTATTCCTACACAAAAAAAAAAAAAAAAAAAAGTATACTCAATTAAATCCCAAGCATCAACCTAACCAACCATGTGGTAAGTTGGTAACTACTTTCATGGATATAGAAAACTCACCTGCAATCATAAAAGAGTACATGTTTGACCTTCCTGCAAATACACACATAGAACATCAACTTAGACTTGTAAAAATTAAGAACTAAATTTCTCGTTTGGGTACCTTTTCTTTTCCCGGAGATATCGAAACATTCCGTTCCGGGCCCGCTCAATCGACACCTCTCGCCTTTCACTTCGCAGCGTCGACAATCCGGCTCGGACCACTTGATCAACGGGTAACCCGTGGTCTCGACTCGCAAATCGATAGCACCGTTCGTGTACGAAGGAACTTCGTACATCATCGAACACGAAACCAAATCCGGCAAGCTCTGGACAAAGTCCAAGGTCGATGGCATCATCGCCACGTAGGATTCGCGGCTCGTGTCATTGGCGGCGAGCTTGCAAATCTGACCGATCCCTTGGAAGACGTGCGAAGAGGGACACTCGAAGAGCGTGTACCCGAACTCGTAGTCGAACTCGAAAGGCGAGATCTTTAGGGTTTCGAAAAAACCCGGCGCGGTTTGACTTTTCCGGTCAACGGAGCATTCGGCGGGGTTGAAGATCGAGATCCGCTGCGTCCGATAGTCGATTTCGCTGACGAATAAATTCTTGTTCGGTGGACTCGGTCGCAACGGAAGATAAATCGCCGTCGCATCTCCGATGCAGATTAGGTCAAACCCTGGATAGCCACCGCACGTGTCGTTTTCTTGCTTCTCTCTGTCGTTTTTTAGCCGGAATGGGAATCTTATCGCCGGGCCGTTTTTCCCACACCTTGATTCCTTGCATATAGTATTATTATTATTATTCTGTTCGGATTTGCGCTCCGAATTTGATGTTGTGAAAATAATCAAGGAAAGAGTAGCAATCAGCTTCAAGCTTCGGATACTGCTCATCCTCTGCTAGCTGTATAATAAATTTAATAAAATGAAATAGAAATTGCTCATATATGGACGAGTAAGTTGAAACTATATCACCCTATTAATATTCCGTGTTTGACATTTTTCAGTGATGTTTATGAAAGAATGGGCAGTGTGAATACTACAATTAATGCGCTAATGCGGATTCATGCATTATTGTGTAGATATGGACGAGATGTGAACTAATTAAATATTTATATATTGAAAAGGAAAGAAAACTTGTTTTTGACAGCTATGGCTGAATTTAATAATGATAAAATGGTCTTTGGAAAGAGTTTTGAATTAAATTCTCTTACTTCAAAATTCCAACTGGGCAACTTGTAATAGTAAATTATTCCACAAAAGTAATTGATAGATCATCTTGACTGTTGGTACGGAAGGACTTTCTGTTTGCTCAAATTATCTCACGGAAGAATTCTGACACATATCGATAATGGTTAACTAACGTATAGGAAAGAAATGGTTTCCGCAGGTTTGATTTTTTTTTTAATTAAATCTGAGCCTTAGATGTAAAATCCATTACTTCAAAATTCCAACTGGGCAACTTGTAATAGTAAATTCCACAAAAATAATTGATGGATCATCTTGACTGTCATTAATGATATTTGTAATTTTTTTTTTCTCAGTTTTCCTTTGAATTTTGATGAGACTATGTACTTCCAATAGCACGCACGGAAGTTCCGACTTTAATAAAAAAAAAATTCATTTTCTATAAACGTCAAAATTTTGGGTCATCGGAAACGATTACTGATAGAACTTAACAAGATTTGTTGGTTCAAATATTTTATACGTCACTCGAAAGAAAAACAAAATAGTTATGCCAAAAGCAAGTGCCCTTTTGGAGACTTTGAGTCTGTTTCCGTTGACTAATTCTTTTTCACACGAACAAAAATTTCGTGAACTGAGCAATATACAATAGAAGCAATCGAATCTACACACACATACAAACAATATTTATCACCACCGTGAATCTACATACAAACTGGGCAGCCTGTAAAAATAATTACCGCGAATAGTGGATCGAACGTGACAGAATCTGCTCGATCAAATACTCGATAAAATTAAAAAAGATAAGTGTAATACTGGTTGACTTTATTTTTCTTTCACGAGAATGAAAAAAAAAAAAAAAAAAAAAAAATTGAACCAAACCAAACTAATAAGAGAACCACTAAAATCAAAGTGAGAAGAAGTAAAAAAACAAAAAAAAAAAAAAAAAAACAAAAAAGAAAGCAAAGCCAAAAGCAAGTCCCCTTTTGGAGACTTTGATCAATAAAAGCTTTCGTTAACTATTAAAATCTACATTTCTTTCTCTCTCGCGCAACAAATAGTTGATAGAAAAACGACACAAAAAAAATTCGTTCAATGTTAAATTCTTTAAAATAAAGAAAGTAACACTCTTTAAGTTGACTTTTTTTTTTCTTTCACAAGAATGGAAAAAAGACCATGAACTAACCAAACTAACAAGAGAAGAGAACCACTAAAAATCTATCTATCTTTCTCTCTCTCTCTGATAACATGAAGATCAATGGCGATCAAAACTTCCACAATTCAAATCCCAAATTAATTCCGTTATCATTACTTCTTCTTCTGATCACGATCATCCACGTCACTGCAACGAAACCGACTCTAAAACCAACTCTCTGCTCTTCCTCTTGCGGCGAAATCCGAAATATAAGCTCACCTTTCAGACTCACAACCGATCATATAAACTGCGGCGATCTCCGATACAATCTCACCTGCGAAAACAACCTCACTCTAGTCCTCTCATTCTTCTCCGACGAACACTCCGTCCAATACGACACCCCAAAACGATTCGTCGTACGATCGATCAATTATGAAAACTACACGATTCGTATCGTCGATCCCCAAATTCACGGCGGAACAAACTGCTCTTCGGTCCCCGGAAACACCTTGTCCCGATCGAGCCAGTTCTTCCTCGACTGGGATCCGTACATCTACGAGACAGAAGTCAGGTTAGGGTTTCTGAGACAGGCTTCCATGTCGGGGAATCCGAAAGCGACGTTTAAAACCACTCGCGTGATTTCGCAGACTGTGATTCTCTTCGGCTGCGAAAAGGCGGTGAATTCGTCGAAGTATGTACTGAGTCCGTGTAAATTTAGCGGGAATTGTTCGTCGAAAGAGAGTCGATTTTCTTACTATTATCTTATGGGAGATGAGTTTGGGCCGTCGGATTTTGACGCGTCGTGTTGCGTCCAACAAATGTCGCTCGTCTCTTTGGGAGAGATTCATAATCGCTCGACGCCGATCAGCTCCGGCGAGATTTACGACGCGATGGTTCGCGGGTTTGAGCTTTCGTGGGTTCAGAGCTTTGATAAGATCGGAGATCGGCTTTGCTATCTTGACGATAAGAATCGGAAGAAGGTTTCTTGTTTGACTGGCTGCCAATTCATAGATTACAGAGTTGACTTTGGATGTCGTAAGATATATTTTTATTATTTTAAAACTTATTACTTTTTTTTTGTTGAGAAATTAATATTTTTTTTTTATTTTCATGGTAATTATGCAGATCCATTTCATACGTTCCTGGCCTATCTTCAGCGTAAGATTTTTGAACTATTTGATGATGATAATTTTTTTTTTTTAAATAATTAATATTGTCATAATTTGTGATATTCGTTCCTTTTTATTTTATTATTGTACTGCAGTGTACATTGCCATCAAAGGAGGATATAAATACATCGGTGAGTTTTCATTTTCTTTTTCTTTCTCTTTTTTTTTTTTTTTTCTTTTTTTAGTAAATCCACATGAGTTTCAGATTAGTGGGACCAAGAGAGGAACATGGTTCCCTGATTCCCTCTGAGTTTTAGAATTTAGTTATTTCTCGTGATGCTATTGCAAATTATGTCCCTACACCCTTGACTATTCCTGTTGGACCTTACTTTTTAAAGAAGAAAAAAAAATTATGCTTACTTTACTCTTCGTTAAATTTCCTTTGGTCAAAAAATATATCTTTAAAAATGTGTTTAATGTTTTGTAAGTATATGCATTTGTTCTTTTTTGTCTGAAAATATCAATTATAGACTCCGAGTTTTTTGCTTAATATGATCACAATATCACCCCCATCGTTTGATACTATATTACAAATCTATTCACATCCAACCAATTTTCAAATATTAAATAAACCCTTATGTTTTAGTATCTCTACAAACTGACTTTTATACCTTGTCAATTAAAAGTTTTTTTTTTTTTAATGAGATTCTAGTGTCAAACATGAGATATTTTTATGTTATAAAAGGCTAACTAGGGAGGCTTGTGTGTCATACTGAGAATGTGATTGAGATATTCTGTCAAATTCGAGGGTAAATAATTGACGTTTCCTTTTTAATTTTTTTTTGCATGCAGTGGCGGCTATAGCACCCAGAACGATGGCCGGAATTATATTCTTGGTTGGCCTTTTCATCTACAAATGGCGGAGAAGGAATTTATCGATGTACGAGGAGATCGAAAGATTTCTCCAGAGACACCACAACCTCGCGCCAATAAAGTACTCCTACTCCGATATCAAGAAAATGACAAAGTGCTTCAAGGAAAAGCTCGGCGAAGGAGGGTTCGGATCCGTGTACAAGGGAAAACTCCGGAGCGGACACCTCGTAGCGATCAAGGTCTTGGGAAAATCCAAAGGCCCCGCAAACTGGCAAGACTTCATCAACGAAGTCGCGACGATCGGGAGGATTCACCACGTCAACGTCGTCCAACTCGTCGGATTCTGCGTCGAGGGTTCAAAACGCGCTCTCGTGTTCGACTTCATGCCCAACGGCTCGCTCGACAAGTACATTTTGTCCGGAGAATCGTCCGATTCTTCGAACCACCCTTCATTGAGCTGCGAGCAGAGATTCGAGATCTCTCTCGGGGTCGCTCGGGGGATTGAGTACCTCCACCGCGGATGCGACATGCAAATCTTGCATTTTGACATAAAACCGCATAATATTCTTCTCGACGGGGATTTCAGGCAGGGACAGAGCCATAATAGGCCCGGGGGGGACTATACCCCCTACAAAAAAAATTACACTTTTTTTTTCTCATTTCTAATTTTTTTTTTCTTTGTAGTTTCAAATTTTGCATGTTAGCTCTCCTAATTTACATTTCTGGCTCCGTCTCTGATTTCAGGGCTAGGGTTTCGGATTTCGGGCTGGCCAGGCTGTGCCCTCTGGATAACAGCATAGTGGCCTTGACCGCCGCGAGAGGGACGATAGGGTACATCGCCCCCGAGCTATTCTACAAAAATATCGGAGGAGTGTCTTACAAAGCTGACGTGTACAGTTTCGGAATGTTGTTGATGGAGATGGCAAGCCGGAAGAAAAACACTTACGTGGACGGGACAGACGATTCGGACGCGACGTACTTTCCTCTATGGATACACGAGCAATTCAGCAAAGGGAAACGCGTACGCGTGGACGGAAACGATGATATGTCTGAAGACGAATTGAGGACGATGGAGAAGATGATCATCGTGGCGTTGTGGTGCATACAATTGAAGCCGTCGGATCGTCCCTCGATGAACAAAGTCATTGAGATGCTCGAAGGCGAGTTCGATAGCCTAGAAATGCCTCCGAAGCCTTGTTTGTATCCACATGAGATTAGGGCTACGACGGTGGAGGATTCTGGGTGCACAAGTACTACATGGTCAACGGCAATGTCCGACGATGACTCTACCGAGATTAGCTTGATTCAAAATGACTATTATGACTGAATAAACAAACAAAAAAAATACATGTAGATCGTGCTATACATCTTGTAAATGATTGGTTTTAGTTATTTCCCATTACTGCTCAAAATAGAGCAGCTGGGAATAAATTTAAAAAGGTGGTTGATAAGATCTGTAGAATGTAGATTAGGGAGTTTGGGTCGGCCCTTTTAGAATAATATAAAAATGAGTTAAAATCGTATTTATATGTGTGTGTGTGTGTGTGTGTGTGTGTGTGTGTGTGTGTGAAAACAGTTTTATTGGATAAAACACTTAAATCACTCTTTCCTGTTTAACAGAAATTATTTCGTTCGTTAAAGAATGATTTTTTTAGGGCCCAAGTAGAAATTTCAATGTAGATATATGTATTGATAGTAACTTTTATAACATACTAATTTATAACGTAGAACTAGACTATATACTTGTGTGATAGCTAGCCTTTTGAACCGACGGGCTTGCAGTAGTAGAATCTTGGTAAGAAAATGAGCTGGTTAATCTCTCTCTCTCTCTCTCTCTCTCTCTCTCTATCTCTCTCTCTCTCTATCTATCTCTCTCTCTCTCTCTCTCTCTCTCTCTCTCTCTCTCTCTCTCTCTCTCTCTCTCTCTCTCTCTCTCTCTCTGTGCATGGAACTAGAGTGTTACGACGCATGCCTAATAAACGACTAGAGTGTTACGACGCATGCCTAATAAACGACTAGAGTGTTACGACGCATGCCTAATCAACGACAGTATGTGAGTATTAAATGAGACATGTCGTTAATTGAGACAGTGTCCAACCTAGAGTTGAAAACACTAGTGGACTATTTCTTTACTTGTAATAGCTCGAAAGACATCAGAAAAAAAAAAACTTCGAAAGTATTTTTTCCCACTAAAAAAATGTTGCAATTTTAACACATCTTGACAAGTAGATACGATAGTTCAGTGATATAATAAGCAAACCAACTCTCCCCCGAAATAGTTGAAGATAAATTTGACTCACACCCAAGTAACTAGAGTATTCCAAAAATAGAACTAAAGTATCTAAGCGTTCTTTAATTACGTGTTCATTCTTGTGATTCCTAGTATAATTAAGTATTCATTCTTTCGTCTTAATTAGTATTATAACTATAAAATAAAATCACATAAAGAGACATCCAACATTTGCAGAATTGGAATAATGTATAAATGGAACCAAAGATTGAAATGTAATGTAGGTGGCCATTTTTTTTGTCTATATATGGTCCCGAAAATCGAAAACTGCGGTGGCCGATTTCTCTTTCCTCAGCAAGGATTGCTCTCTCTTCACAATCTTTCTCTCTTTATCAAGCTCTCTTTTTTTTAGCTGGAAATTCTCTGAGCTATGTTTAATCAAGCTGAATCGTCAAATGCGTACTCTCAAATCTCTTTTCCCTTTTTTGGATTGTTCTCTCGATCGAGTTTTTGGTCACGGTGATACTGTAGATTGTTTCCATTCAAGTAATTAGGTATTTTTAGGGTATCTAATTTTTCTATATTTCTAATTTCTTAAACAGGAGAGGAACGAAGAGGGATTTCAGTACTACGATTCTGGAGCGAAAAAGGGAAGTGAATCGACTTGTCCTTGATGAGGCCTCTGAGTGATCCTCAGATCTCAAAAGACTGTTTCGGTAAATGTTCTCTTCTTTTTTTTTTTTTTACTATATTTTGGCGATGTTCATCTTAAAATTTGTCATACTGCATAATCTGGGAACTTATGCTCTTTAAAATTTCGATTGATACGGTGACATACTTTTCCAATAAAGATATCTATTTTTAAAATTATGTTTGAAATTGGTTACCCTAAATATAATAGCTCGAAATACTTGTCAGAAGTCTATTTTTTCCAGCAGATGATAGTGTATTTATGTGTTCATTCTTTCGTCTCCGCATTATAATTATAATTATAAAATAAAGTCACATAAAGAGATATCCATGATTTGCAGAATTGGAATAATATGTAAATGGAAAAAATCACTTATTATTACAACCCATCATTTAATATCATATTTCAGACCATTAAGAATCAAAATAGACGTAAAATAACGGGTACAAAACGATATGATGATATCATATAGGAATCTTTTATTAAAACAAAATATGCGATGCTTAATTAACATCGACAATGGCACACAAGTTTGCCTTCGGTTTTGCAGACGCTTCCGGGGCAACCGAGACAGAAATCATAGCAAGGCTTGTTCATCGTTGGTGACGTGTAGTCTGATTTCCCGTCAGGGCACAAGTGAAGCACGTGTGGATAGCTCTTGCAACACTGATGCTTCGCATAACATTCCTCTGTGTATGTCAGTCATCACAAAATATTCATCAGCAAATGATCAATCTTTTAAACCGTGTTATATATTATGTGATTAATATATCTATAAATATATCTGTACTAAGATCCATAAGTATATTAATAATGTTTTTTATGTGTGTCAAATAGTGTTTTTTTTTTAAACATATTAGCCTCAATTGGTTTAGATTTCTGAACTTTTGGTATATATACATACACTGAACTTTTGACTTTTTTTTGCTCAAATATAAAATAAATTTGCACGTTTCGAATATAAAAATGTGAACGACATTTTCTAGAGGAACTAAAATTCCTGAAACAAAAAATTTGACGACTAAAATACAAAAAAATAATAAAATAAGAAAAAGAGATATATCAGAGTAGTACAACTACGCCAAAAATAGTGCCAAAACAATTGTGTATATGTCTGAGATATTATTTCAAAAGAATAGCATGGCCTCTTTTATTCATGCATGTTAATAGTACGCGAACGCACGTAAAGAAAAAAACAAGATATTGTGTATATTATATACATATATAATACATATATATAAATATATTGACAGTGACCTGAGCAAGAGAAAACGAAAAGAGCGAGGAGGAGAAAGGCAAAAGCTCTGGAGTTGGCCATGATTTATTCTTTCGCTAGAACTGAGAATATCGCTTTGAGAAATTATGTGCTATTTGTTCGGTTAATCTAAGGTGTTATATATAGCGGTCAATTCTATGGTCATGGAAAGAATTCAATGAAAATTCGATTTTGATGATCGCTATCTTTAATACATATGTACCAATTTTAATGAAAAGATCGATTCAGATCTTCTAAACTTAGAAACATAACGATTTGATTAGAGCGCTATAATCTACAAAGAAAGGAAATACATATCGTACTATATATTCGCTAACCCACAATAATATGGGAAATTACAAAAATTAAGTCATTGATATTATAAATTAACCAACATTTTGAGATTTTTGTCTAAATAGACAATTTTGGTAATGTGACAACCAAACCAAATATTTACTTCCGGTTTTGCCATTTTAGTAAAAAAAAAAAAAAAAAAAAATTAATGAAAAATCAATTATTGATTCTCCATTAAAACCCTACACGTGAACATGCATATCTCATTATCTCTCTCTCTCTCATACAATCATCATCTCAACAACCAATTGTTCTTTGCTGTTTATTTCGGAATGTTAGGGCTTGTGATCCGGACAAGATCCGATGCCATTTCTTTGATGAGAGGCCGTTGATTGGGGTCGTGAGTTCGATCGAGAACGTTTGCTGCGACTTCGAGTCCTAGCTGGGATCCGATCAGAGACTCCACCACTCTGAAACCCATCGATCCTCCTCCTCCATCACGGCGGTGGTGGCTGATCTCAACCTCGCCAAACGAAGCTCGTTGGAATTCAATATCTAGGTAAAACTCTCAATTTCAAATTTCCTTAGGTTTCTAAAATTTGGTCATATTTTGGTTAATTTGATATATATATATATATATATATATATATATATATATATATATATATATATATATATATATATTATTGTTGAATATGAGATCTCTTTTTTCGTAAGCCATTTGTTTATTTTGGTTAATTTGACATATATTATTGTTGAATATGAGATTTTTTTTTCGTAATCCAACATTTGTTTATTTTGGTTAATTTGACATATATTACTATTGAATATGAGAATTTTTTTTCGTAACATGTCATTTATTTATTTTGGTTAATTTGATACAAGATTTTGTTGAATCTAAATAATCTCATTTACTCGTCAATTTTTTATTTTGGTTAATTTTTCAAATAATATTTTTTTTATTTACTGAAATTAATCATTATTCTCTAAAATTTAAAGATATTAACAATGCTACCACATTTTAGTCCGGCTCGTCAATGGTGTTCGGCGTCGACGATCTGTGTGGGATATTCGTCATGTGGTTGCGTCAATGTGGTCTTATGAGAGAGAAAGATATAGAGAAAGATATGAAAATGGTCATTTAATGTGGTCATGGTCAACCAGTGGCTATCTAGCCATATGAAAAGTTAGAATTTTGAAATAGCCAACGTCTCGTTAATTTTTTTTAAATAGCCACATAAATCTATTTACGTTATACAAATAAAATAAAAACGCATAGTAAATTTCTAGTAAATATGGTTATTTATGAAATATTTCCAACAGTTTTTACGAAAAATTTACAAAACGTTGGTTAAAACGCAAACACTTATGTTTACGTGGCTTATATCGCTAAATTTTTGTTTATTTTAATTAGAAAATGTTTAATGAAGGGTATTTTGGATATTTGATCTTCCACAACTTATGTTAATGGCTGTTTATCAATCTTAACAAAATCTTAGTTATTTAGCAAAACTCATGTTTGCAATTAGTAGTTAGCAACATTTTTAAAATAGTGACTATTTTAGGTCTTTTTTAAAATAACAATTTTTAACTAAAATTAAATTTTAACTTGTCAAGTGGCTTAGTTTGTTATAAAATCTTATTTTAATGAATAAAATATAAAGAAAAATGAATGTCTAAAACTTTATAAAAATATTATTTCTTGGAGACACTATTTTTACAAAAAAAATTAGGTAAATAGTCAATTAAAATGATTGGAATTGTTATATAGTCAACGTTTCGTAAATTTTAGGTAAATACCTATAAAGATGACGTGGAATAATAAATTGAAGTGGCTATTTCTCTAAGATTTACGTCTGTAAATATATGAAAGTGACTATTTATTTCGGTTTTACGAAGCATTGGCTATTTAACAATGTCAAACTGTAAATGTGTCTATTTACCTAATGACCCCTATTTTATGATTAGTTTGAAAAAAAAATCATCATTTACGTTTCCAATATTAAGTATCTTCAAAAAATTCGTTATAATGAAATTTTTGAAATTCAATAATTGATAATGAATTGTATTTCTATAACAAGTACCACTATTATGATAACTTGCATCTCACTGCAAAATATTTGTTTGCCCAAATCTTATTATCTATTGCGAGTATAATTTCCACCCACATATGTAATCTATATTATTCGTTTCCTTGTTTATAAAATATATGTATATATATATAGCCTTTCCTTATATGATAAAATATTTTAGTGATTTGGAAATGAGAAGTTTGCGGTTCAAAAAATTGCATCAATAAGGTAATGTGTATATAATGTTTAGTAAGGATTTCCAAAGGAACCAATTTCTCCAACTAAAAGTGAAAATATTTTATAAATTATTAAAAAAAAAAAAAAAAAAAAAAACATGTGCTCGACTAATATGCTTATAATTACCGTTTCTCAATCCCATCGGTCACAAAATTCCATTTCCAAAATCAAGCTAATATGTATATGATGTACATGGAACTAACAATTGATCCAAGTTTTTTTTTTTATTCTCATTCAGCAATAGCTTCCAACTCTATCTTCATACGTCTCATCGCAATCGTCGAAGTTGTCGTGGACAAACTTGTCATCGAGGCAAAAGGATTTGGCGGCAACGTTGGATCCTCCGTTCCCTCCAACATTTGGACTACGGCTTTCATATCGGGACGGCCCATCGGGTGCCATTGGATGCACCAAAGCCCAACGATCGCAAGCCTCTTCGTGATTTTAGCGTCGTTCTCTTCCTCAACTTGTATGCGCAAATCTTCTCCTCCTTCCAAGATGTTATGAATCCATTCCGGGTAGTACATATCCATTTTTACGTTACTCTCCATGTTGTCAGTGATTTGTTTTCTTCCTCCGACCATTTCGAGCAACAACATTCCGAAGCTGTAAACATCTGACTTGTGGGACACGTTTCCGAAGTTTCTAGAAATCACTTCGGGGGCGATGTACCCATATGTCCCTCTCGCCGCGCTCATCGAGACTACGCTTTGATCCTTGGCGCACAACTTTGCTAGGCCGAAATCGGATATCTTTGGCTTAAAGTCACGGTCGAGCAAAATGTTGCTTGGCTTGATGTCGAAATGAAGGATCCTTTGATCACAGCCTTGGTGGAGATACTCGATTCCCTTGGATATTCCGAGAGCAATGTCTCGCAACTTTTCCCAACCAAAGGATGAGTTTGCTCCGCCCGATGATGATATGTGCTTGTCGAGCGATTCGTTTGGTAAGAATTCGTAAACAAGGGCTCTTTTGAACCCCTCGGCGCAATAGCCGACCAAGCGAACTACGTTGACGTGGTGTATTTGGCCCATTGTCGAGACTTCATTCACGAAATCCTCTCCTTCTTTCGTTGCGTCATTTAGCATCTTCACTGCTACGAGGACGTCGTTTGAGAGCTTCCCTTTGAAGACCATTCCGTGCGCGCCTTGGCCAAGTTTGTCCTTGAAATTGCTTGTGACCTTTTTGATTTCAGCGTAAGAATATCTCGAGGGTCTAAGTGCAATATAATCCTCCAAAAACTTTTTAATCTGAAGTCGAATCTCTTTATCATTTTTGTTGGAAGTGTAGAGATAAATCGAAGAAGCAGCTACTAGCGAAAATAAAATTATTGAACCTAAAGTCCCAACTGCAAACACAGAGCAATCCAAGTCAATTTTGGAGTGAAAATCCAAGTATACTTCTTTTATTAAATAAATAAAAAATATGACCATGTGAAATTTAGTCACCTATATTAAATACTGCTGCTGAAGAAATTTTGGATTTCCCTGAAAATGAAAAAATAAATAAATAAATTAGCAAATACTTTCAAGAGTAAAGTTGTACTTATTAAGAAGAAAAAAAAACATCAATAAAATGAAATAATGAAAATTGAAAAATAACACAAACTCAACAATTCTCTGTCTAAATTTAAGGTCCTAAGGACCTCTAGCTAAATTCTCCCAATGCATATTATATGTGCAAAAAATAAGAATATAGTGACCTTGCCTTTTTTTGGAACTAAGTCGAAACATTCGGTTATTTTGCCACGACGAGATCCAACTTCTTTCAGTCGACATCCCTTCAAATTTGCCTCACAAACTCTACAATCCGGATCAGACCATGTCAACGCAAACGAAGAACCATATGTGAACAGTTGGATCGAAGATGGAATCTGTACATCAATGTCTTGGACCTTGTAACACTGCAAAAAAAAGGTAAACATTTCGATCTGATAATCCGAGGGAGCCATTTCGGCGGAGCACGGATCATCTCGAGCGCACTTCAACAGCGTATAGTACCCGTAGTCTTTGGGATACTTGTCCTCGAAAGAAAAATGATTGATCGATGACGACACGTTGGCGAATCGGGATAGATTCACGAGATCCAATACCTTCGTCTTCAAGCAGTCGCTTTGGGGATCAACCATTACTTTTTGCAAAGAGTAAGAAATTCCGCGTACTATCAAAGGCGTAACGGGCGTATTGAGTATCGTTTCGTTTCTTGCGCCGCACGAGAGTTCGAAGCCGGGGAATCCACAGTGCTCTGGTTGTCTATCTTTGAGACGGAACGGGAATCGAATCACCGGCTCAAAAAGCCCGCAACTTGATTCTCTGCAGCCATGACGATATTCTTCGCATTCCCCGCGCCCTGCAAGACTAAGCGACATCGCAAAACACAAAAGGAAAAGAGAAGAGTAGTATAATAATTCCATGATTTTTATTTTTTGGCAGTAGTAGTAGAATCTTGGTAAGAAAATGAGCTAGTTAATCTCTTTTTTCTGCAGTTTGGGTTAGGTAGGTCTTAGACTATATTGTACAAAACTTTGGTTGGCGTATCACTTGGAAAAAGGTTCAAACTTAAAAAATGTAGTTCTCTTTTGCTTTCAAGACCAATACTTATATACTACTTTAGAGAATAGTAAGGTTATCTGGACTTTCATGAGTTGAAAACAGTAGACCCTCCATGTTTTATCTTTATCACAGCTTTCCCGGTCAAGGTCGTCGATCAAACCGCGTCTCTCTAATAATGCTAAAAAATAAATCAACTTTGTTCTGCAACTTTAAACAGTGTGTGGATATGTACTCTTTTTCATAAACCGAAGACTTTGACAGTCACATTGTATTTGATGTTTAGGAGATGCATTTAGAATTATTGAAAATTATTGTTAGAGGAGTACTGAGAAATAAAGCAGTGTGAATTGTGGACAAATTTGCGAGTGACCCACATCTATCTTTTCTATGGAAATTTTACTCTGAAGCTTTAAAACCGATAATTTGAAGGAACTAGTCAAGGAAACGTAGTCAAACAAACATATAGTCGTGGAAATTTTTTGTAAAATAGAAAAAGGGAACGCGTAATCAAATTTAATGTGGAATCAAGACCCCTTTTTTATTTTTTTCCCTTTTACTGTCTTCCCAATCAGTTGACTAATTTTGAAGCGTTACTGACATGAGTGTATATTATGTTTGAAGCTCTGTTGTTCCTCTCCAACACCACAAAAAAAATAAAAAAAAAATTAAAAAAAAAATGGAAAAACCCCCACTTTCAATCACAACCCTTCTTGTTCTCATCATGACCATCTTCTTCCATGAAAACACCCTAATCTCTTGCGAACATAACGGAATTCCTAGCCGCCTCCGAAACTGTTCTTCATCGTGCGGCGATATCCACAACATAACCTTTCCTTTCAGGCTCAAAACCGACCCGCCAGACTGTGGACAACCACATCACGAGCTCTCGTGCGATATTAATAATCGCACGGTAGCGAACATCGGGTACATAAATTATTTCCCATTCTCCAACATGCCCGGTGATCTGCGCCCGTTATATGTCAAGTCGATCAACTACGACAACTACACAATTAGATTCGTGGATTCGAGCGTCACTGAGGGTAATTGCTCGACGATCCCTGGCTTTCGTACCAGTAATGACTTGGACCCGTATTCATCGTACATCAAGTTCAAAAGGTTTAGAGAGAATTGGAAAATGGGTATTCAGAAACGGATCACGGTGACAACGGTGTTTGTGAGTTGTGTGAATCCGGTGAATAACTCTGCTTACATCGACATGTCTCATTGTTCGGTAAAAAACGACAATGAAAGTTACTCATACGTCATGTACGGTAACGACTTGAGGTTTTCGGATCTCGAAGAGTCTTGCCAAGTGTACAACATAGCTCTCATATCGCCCCGAACGACGATAAACGACAAGACCGGAGAAACTAATCACGAGAAGATTTCCTCCTACGCGGATATCCACATGGAGTTTCTGAGCGGCTTTGAGGCCTCGTGGCTTCTGAGCATCCAAGGGCCCGGAGACGATTTTTGTTACATCGACAAAGACTCCAACGAACCTTATTGCCAACAACTCAGAGTGTGTGAAAATAAGTACTGCTGTAAGTAGTTTTCCGAAACTAGATTCGAAAGCTTGTTGAACTCGTACTTTATTTAAATTACTTGATATATAACAATTACTTTAGCTTTAATACGACTTCTTCTTTCTTTTGAAATCATGGCAGCCGCTAGAGAATATGCACGAGCCCTGTTAACTAAAGCAGCAGGTATTGTTTTTTATTCTTGAAACATATATAGTCGATATTCTATGAAACTTCGAAACTCGGTAATTTTTCACTATCATTGATTGACTCTTCTTGTTCTGTTTTCTTTTCTTTTTTTTGTTAATTATCTATGCAGACTTCTTGTACGTTCAACACCCTAGATACATATATGTTGGTAAGGACTCGAGCTATGAAATAAAACTTAATTAAGAGCTTTACAATCAAAGTGGGAAAGATCTTGTCTACGGTACACATACTGACTTACATATAAAGGCTTTTGTTAGTGTATGACATTTTTTAGTTTTCTTTCTTTACAGTGGGTCCCTTAGTTCCGAGAACAGTGATCGGGATTTTATTTGTGATTGCTTTGATTATCTATAAATGGAAAAGAAGTCGTTTGTCGGTTTATGAGGGCATCGAAGAATTCCTCCGAGACAACAGCGACCTCATGCCCATAAGGTACTCCTTCTCAGAGGTCAAAAAGATGACCCAAGGCTTCAAGACCGAGCTAGGCAAAGGAGGGTTCGGCTCCGTCTACAAAGGAAAGCTTCGCAGCGGGCGATTTGTGGCCATCAAGATGTTGGGCGGTTCGTCAAAGTCGAGCGGACAAGACTTCATAAACGAAGTCGACACGATCGGAAGGATTCGACACTTCAACGTGGTTCGACTCATTGGCTTCTGCTTCGAGGGCTCGAAGAGGGCTCTTGTGTACGAGTTCATGGCCAACGGGTCTCTCGATAAACTCATATTCTCTAAACAAGCGGGAACGCCAATCGCGTTGGATCACAAGGAAATATTCGAGATATCGCTAGGGATAGCGCGAGGAATAGCGTACCTTCACAGAGGATGCGACAAGCAAATCCTTCACTTCGACATCAAGCCTCACAACATACTTCTCGACGAGGGCTTTGTCCCAAAGGTTTCGGATTTTGGGTTGGCCCGTTTGTGCCCATTGGATAACAACACCGTCAGAGTGACCGGGCTTATAGGAACGTTTGGGTATATCGCCCCAGAGCTATTCTACAAAAATATCGGCGGAGTCTCCCACAAATCCGACGTCTATAGCTTCGGTCTGATGTTGATGGAAATGGCGAATCGGAGGAGAAATGTAAACTCTGAGGCCAAGAGATCGAGCGAGGCTTACTTACCTCTGTGGATATACGACCGATTCGATCAAGGGCACAGCGTAGAGATAGAAAATGCCACAGAAGAGGAATCGAAGCTGATCAAGAAGATGATCATCGTAGCCTTGTGGTGTATACAACTAAAGCCCTGTGATCGTCCTTCGATGAGTCGAGTCATAGAGATGCTTGAGGGAGATTTCGAAAACCTCGAAATGCCTCCGAAGCCAGTCCTTTATCCGCAAGAAACACATGCCCCTACGGAGACATCAGACTCGCCGTCACAATCTGACTCGAACTCTCATGAAATCAGTCAATTCTCATCAAACGAGTAGTAGTCGAATTTTTCCACTTCTTTTATATGTATCAACTA